>NC_090281.1:71710752-72910752 GCF_037392515.1 Haliotis asinina
GTGAATTTTGACGACAGGACCACACTTGCATCACTTGACTAAGATAATTCTGTCATGTTAGAAAGCTGATAGTATGGTTTGCGCCTTCTTTAGCAATATTCAAACACCGTCACGCAGAGGGGCACCAGAAATGCACTTCACACATTGTGCTATGAGAATCGAACCCGGGTCTTCGGCTTGACGGCATGAATTTTCCGGATACAATACATAGTGAATATTAGCGTATTCCCGTATGTTTCTGTTCTAAAGTCAGAAACTGACATAAAGATAACCAATGGCTAGCGCTGACAGAGTTAATCATTAAAACATTAATGAACTGCGATAAAGTGCGGGTTGATTCAACACTGAAACGACATTGAAAAACGAATGCCGGTCACCAAGGTAAATACATAAACGCATGGATCACATCTCTCAGGGTTCTCGATGCTGGAATGAGGCACATCACCAGGGGTGTCCACAAACTGAATAAAGTCATGACATGTGTATACTTCGTCCAGTTCAGATCAGCTTTACTACAGATTTACCACAATGTTGACTGTCTCAGTAAACAAACGATTGCACTTTGCCTTATCCTTATGAATCATAAAGTAAAACTATTATGTCTACATAGGAAATAATGTATATGATCGAATCTCAAACAACTCAGAATATTTATGTACGTAATGCACGAGTGATACAATCTTGGCAACTAATGTTCTCCATAGTGGGTGAATTTATCAGGTTCAGGTATGGGATTCAACTCTGCCCTCGAGTAAGGTTTTGCCCTTCCACAGAGACGTAGCTCATTTTCTGCTTCTGAGATTCATATACATAACATCAGTAGCTTCTTTTTAATTCAAGACAGAAGTGACATCCTCCCAGACAGACACACAGTCACCTATAAGTTCTTTAGTTCGATCTATGTTTTTGCTGTTTCTTTTGGCTTTCATCTTCCGACAAGGCATCAAGGAGCTGTATCTTTGGAAAACATGAAACACGTTCTTTTGAACTCTATGCGTGTGTATATGTCAATCCAAATCAGAGTGAGAAGGCTGTGATGTAAATATTGACGGTAACAAGGCAATGTTTATTTTCCTGTTTTTGCCATTTTACCACGTCGTCTCCTGGGGAACCTGTATCACCGAAATACCAACTGATGAAGAGAGGTGAATCCCCTTCCATATGACATGGTGTCAACGCTGTTAGCTTAAGAGATAGATTAAGATGCTTTAATACAATGTTGGTCATGCGAATATGACTGTAGTACCCATTGTATACAATTGTACTATGGGCCATGTGGCCTAAAGTACGGAATAAGCTGATGATTGGTGTCAACGATGTGTGTTTTTGCGTTAATTCAATGCTTTTTTTCTGTCCAAACTATAATAACTTACGTCTAAAAGTAAGAGATGTAACGTTAAAACGTAAGACGCATTTCCTGGACACCAAACAATAACAGCAATATTGAAACAGGATTTATAACAATGATTCACATGATTTAAACATTTCTACTTATAAGTTTCCATCCCCTTGGAACAACTGTTGCAAACTGAATATAGGTAATTTACATACGTCAATACACTATTACGGTAATTGGACTGCATCATTAAGTATGTAAGCCTGCTGGCCCGTGTTTAACAGGGGGGAAGTCACAGTTATATCGACAGCCGATGTGTCTTATTACATATTAGCTGGAACTCTGTGTAGTTTTCTACACCAGGGTCACACCCCAAATGCCATACCTTGAGGGGACCTAGTTGTTGAAGAGTTCGCTAGTAGCATGAGTACAATGTACGACGTCAATTTCTGGTGGAATCCACCGTGTTATTGCTGAAATACTGCCCAAAGCAGCGTAAAACTAAACCCACTTACGCTACTTTCTGATATCTTCAAAGCCTTGTGATATCTAACAAACACGGACGCCAGTTCTGCAAATTATGGCAATCGAAAGAGTCCCGACAAGAGTGTATACTTCGAGATCACATGTCACACGGTGGGATAATTAATTTCACGTTTGTTCAGTGTTTAAACGGTTAGCCATTTATGGCGAAGTGACTTTTTTGGGCATTAGGAATAACAGTAATGCAAGTACTCATACCTCATGCATGATGTCGACAATACTCGCAATCATTATATCAGTGATCATTAACAACATAATCGTTTTTAAACTAATGATAAAAAAGCATACACTTCCTTTCTCTCATCAACCTTCAACATTAACAATTAAACAAGTATAATTCACATCGCTGTTGGCTACACGCCCATGCGTGAAAAGCCACGGGTGTGACTAACGAGTCAACGACCTAAAACTGAATGCAGTTTCTAGAAAAGCAGAGCTGACACTATGTGTTAAGTATTTATAAGTTGGGAGAATGTGTACTAGTTTAATAACTCCTTATTCCAGCAAACCTAAACGTACAGGGCAAAGCAAACTGACGACAGAACGGGGTTGCTTGTACTATAGTTTATGTTTTCTTTTTGTATGTCGTATTGTAGATTTTGGTGTGTTCTCTTGAGTAATTATTATACGATGCCGTATTCTGATCGAGAGAAACCTGTGAAGCGTGCTATATGTCATCCCACATTTACATTGCAAAAGCGCGAGCCAAGACAGGAATTCTAAATTATGACAGGACAGAATCAATGATCTCACAGTATTAACAGAAATTTATATATGCCTACCTTCATCTGGTTCTCCGAGCTGTCGGCTTCATTTCAGCGTGAGATAATACATTATCAAACAGAAATGTAAATCCACGACGAAAACATGAAGCTGTAAACCCTGTTTAGAAATGCATACTTTATATATGTTACTAAATGGGAAACTTTGTAATTCGATCCAGTTTAATCTTGCACACAAGGTACAATAAGGTAAACAAACGACAAAACACACATACATTTTGATGCTAAATTAATTCGTATTTGCTTATGTTGAAAGAAGATTCATATTCAAAGGAAATAAGAGAGAGACCCCTGGGACATGTTATTGTTATCATACATTATCATGAAGTATTTTATAAAGGATTGTACGATAAAGTTCGGATAAACTTCGTTGGAATGAAAGATAAAGGTTCATGAATTCGAAGACTCTAGCTGTTGGTTGTGAACGTTAAATGAAGTGAATATTTAGCAAAACAAAACAAGCTGATATGACATCACTGTAAATCGATAAAGTATTATCAGGACCTAAAATCATCACGTTTGGAATAAATATTCTTAGACTAATATTAAATCCTTTGAAAACATAACGTGGGAAAAACATTATCTTCACGCCTCTTTTTGTGAACAGATAGAACGTCTTCAGCAGAAAACCACATCACATATACAATCCACACAACGCGCAGGGAACGACATGACTGCTACCTCTAAAGACTGAGATATACTAACAGTTTCTCTCATCTAATTTCATCTGTTCATCTAACAGCACAAACCACTTTTGTGGAATGGTGTGCAGCTATTATGATCCTGCAGTGATTATATTTTTCATGGACCAATGCTTCTTGGAATCACAAAGTGACAGTATGGTATATACACCTCGTCACAAGTATCCCACAACATATTTTAGAGTCAAATTAGAAAATATAATGTTCGGTTTTTACACTACAAGTACATGTTTAATATACTACACCTTGGTGAACAAAAGAATGAGCTGTATGTGCTTGCGTTGAGCATACTTGTTCCGGGGGGTTACTTTGCTAAAAAAGCAGTATACTCCTTTGGCGTATGTTATGTTGGCAGACACAGCTAAAATTTTGTTTAGACATGCATTGAAATGTCCCACAATCAATTGCCTCTGAACACAATATGGCAAATTATTGGCATGCTCGAGACTGGTATGTAACATCGTGCTATTGGGGCACAAATGAACATTAAGCAGCAGACTAATACGTAGGCATACTGCTTTCTGTGGAGCAAAGAATTCACCGAGGTCTGCATGTCTCAGATAAAAACAATGACAAGGAAGATCGTGCTCTCGTACGCCAAACTCTTTTTGTACACAGCTGGGACATGGATGACATCCATGCAACTGAGTATCCATCAGCAACATTAGCCGAAATTCTGCAGGCTTGAGAGTAAGACGACCAATCAGACGTATGCCAACAAATCAGCCCTTTCATGCATGTTCAGCCTGGTGCCAAGCACGAGCTCGCTGGAACCTGAGGACACAGAGAATGATCCACTGGTCCGATGAAAGCAGATGTTTGATGCATCATACGGACGGGAGGCACGGGTTTGGAGGCCGAGAGGCGCAGCATGTGATCAGAGGAACATCCAAACTGAGAGTTTGGATCCGTCATGGTGTTGTTCCAATGACTGTAAAAAATGACCTCATCACCCTTCCCGGGACAGCACCCGGAAGGACTCTCGCCACACTTCCAATCTTCCTGTACGATAATGCCAGCCCACATCCTGCTCCAGCTACTGTTCAGCATAGCCAAGACTATGCCACTGAGACACTACCATGGTCAGCCAGAAGTTCAGACATGAATCCTGTTGAGCATTTGTAGGCCATTTTGAGACGTAAGGTGAGAGCAAGGGATCCTCCAGCTCAGAACCTTCAGGAATTGAACTATTCATTGCATGATGGGTGGCACCAGTCATGGGAACAGAGAATCAGACGTCTGGTGACAAATATGAAACGACATGTAGTAAATGTTATCAAAGTGCGAGGTGGTTACACCAGATGCTGAATTAGCCACTCAGTGTGGACGTCACTACTGCGTTCGAGAATAATGAAATTTTAACTGTGTTGTGTGTCTGCTGTAACAACACCAACAACAGCAGCCATACTTACTTCAACTTACCTTACGGTGATTTTAGTGAACTTTAGTTTGCTACAATTAAACGCTCGATTAGTGCTGAAATCCCGCCTTGCGTTGTCAATTTGCTCACTGAACGCTCACATGAGGCCATATTAACAGTTTAATCTAAGCACCATTTTATGAGTTTGAAGATCCAATGTTAATTATTGAAAAAAATGTGGGCGGTGCGATATGTATCACGAGGTGCATATTTAGAAAGCAGTTTTACTTTCCACAGTAAATTAATGAGTTCAGTTTTACACAGTCTTTAGCAATATTCTAGCAATATCACGATGTGGGACACCAGAAATGGACGAGCATTGTACCCATGTGGGGAAACGAACTCGGGTATTCGGCCTGACGAGCGAACGCTTTAACCACTAAGCTTCTGAACTGCCGCACTTTTAATAGTAAAGTGCAACATATTTCTTATGGTATGTTCATGGAATAACATGTGATTCGAACGAATTCACATTGGAAACTGTTTGAATTTGGGAGGTTACCGAAATGTAGGTCGAAGGATAAAACGTAATCTGAGATTTAATCCAAAGATCAGTGATATTTACTGATATTAGTGACTGAGTGAGTAAGTATGGCTTTACGCCACTTTAGCGATATTCTAGCAATGTCACTTCAGGCGATAACACACATGGGCTGCACACATTATACCCATATGGGGAATCGAATCCTGGTCTTAAGCGTGATGAGTGGACACTAATCTTTAGGCTACCCCCTCGCCTCTGTGTGAAAGAAGAGGCATTTGATACCTGTCTGCTTGCCATTATGAAATATGTCCGTTTAGCATTTACTTGATGGGCACTGAGAAATCATGCCAAAATATTTACACGAGTTCGTTGACATAATACGTCAACACCTCCTGGCTACAATGAAGTGAAGTTTTTATCACAATATATGCACTGGGATCAAACAAACCAGTTTTTGTTATCGTCTAAAGTCCACGAACTAGGTTTTATAATGTGTTATAAGTATTGAGCTCTTTGTTACTACTTACGTATAGGGCTGAATCAAACAAATTTCATATCCTTGCAATGCCTTGTGCATACATTCTAAACACTGGTCCACAGATATCTGTCAGTCTACAAAACCGGTTAATGATAATAACACTGTGTTACTATTAGCTGACATACAAGACATGCCAGAAACAAGCTGTGTATATTGATATGGCCGTACTCCTTCACGAACAAAACATCACAGTTTATGATTACACAACCAGGCCTTATGTGACATCTACGAACAAAGAGTCGACGACTGTGAAAGTCATTAGTCAACGTCTAAAATAGCTCAAACTTCCACCAAAACTTTAAACCCAAATCCTTTCTGATTCCACTCGAATAAATCTCAAGGATAATACGTCTTAAACCGTGCCAAAGCGCCGCCGTCTCTTTTCCTAACATTTGCACAGAACTTACAGGAACTGTGGACACTGAGTATGCGCTATATATACGACATGAAGGTGAAGAGCAGAATACACAGAGGTTCCCCATGCAGAAAGGAAATTAAACAACACCCGTGTTGATCTTCGCCCCGATACACAGAAGCATTCAAAGCAACGGATTCTGAAACCACTTAGGGGTCGTTTAACCGCTTAGTTCCCGCGTAACCTTTGTTAGATTTTGATGAGAAATAATACGGAGTGGAGAAGTGTCTTTATGTCCTCGTTGTCAGGAATCAATCTATAGTTAAATAGTGCACTGAAAGGTGGTCCCAGTAGCACCTCCTTGCGGGGTAATACTGCTCCCAACACGTGAACCTGCAAACATACATACTACCTGTCAGTTTGGGTTGCATAATGGACGTGTACATATGAATTGAAGCGCATGAAAGTCATTAAACTGCTGTTGACTAAGTTAGAATCGAAAATGACATTGCAGTGTCAGAGCGGTGTAATGGACTTCCGATGTCAATTCGCATTCATAAATACACGTTCGAAATGAAATATAGAATTTGGGTCGTAATTTAACATTTCCGTGTATCCCCAGTGGTATATTTAATTTGGAGTTGTAAATCTCAATCTGAATTTGAAAAGACTGGCTGATTATGTTCCAAAAGCATTGTTTTCTTAATGAACTGTGTGTGTGTGCCTATTTAGATCATAGTGAGGGCAACTATACGACCACATTCGCAGTTTTAGGGAGTGCCAGTATTATCCAACACCATACAAGATATTGTAACTAAACTTTGAAAGTCTGCCTAACAAAATACATTTGATAAAACTACACGCTATTACGGCGCTCAAGTTGTAAATGAACTCTTGCGAAAACATCACGTAGCTCAAGTTCTTTATCATCAGAAAGGAAACTTTCAAATGCGTGGTTCTCGGAAAACGTAGAAAAGTTTAAGAATTTAATGATGCTTGTGACGTGAAAGAAAACCTCCACAACGCTACAATGCACCAAATACTGAGGCTTCTTCACGCAGACACATTAGAACAATGCGACCTCAACGGGCTCGTTGTTGATTTTGCTATTTTGTATTCGCCAACATAATTATCGAAAGGCAAAATCATGTAAGGCAGGTAGAAATCGTTCAGCATTTTAGACCAGATTGAGAAAAAAACATTAATAAAAGGAGGAAAATCTTTGAATTGAAAGGACTCATCTGTGCATAGGGAATTCTGACTCCGGGGTTGAGTTGGCAGCTTTGCACACTTGCCATATCATTTGTGTGTTTTCATCATTCAAAAGATGACTAGTTCCTGTACACTGTGACGCTCGTAGAAAGATCGGCTTGCTACGTCACAGACCTTGGTTTGATTTCCAGCAGAGCTGTTATGCATGAAGCCTGATGCCCGAAGTCTCTCGCAGAAATTTGCTGTAAAATGGAAGGGTTAAACGAGACTTATAGTACCTTGGTAAAGTTGAAGTTTGCCTACATTCTGCCAACCTGTGTGGAGTATCAAATAGGGATCACATGAGATGACAAGTGCTACATGCGCTAGTCACAATTTACACTTGAGGTCACGATATCCGGACGGGTTCACATTGGTTGGCAGAGTGTAGGTCAAATTTCACCTTTACTAAGGTAAGTCTCGTTTAACCTACCAACCAGTTACATGACGAAGGTCACTTGAGTCTTCAAAAGCAATATCGTGTCCAGGTCTTTAGTGAGCCGATAAAACAAGATCGAAAAGAATCTTATGGAAAAGACTCATTTTAGAGTATGCCAAAAGCTTTAAAAGAAAACCACATAAGACAATGTGCCTTGACAAATATTCCAACCAACAACTTTTGGTAACATCACTCAAAACAGAGTCATTAACATACTACTGTGCCTGGACTGATCACGTACTGCCTCTTACAAGACAGAATCGCCCGTGAGAAACTGTCTGAACTGCACTTAACCAAAGGTTTATTGTACTATTTGGCAAGCGTTTTAACTGATGACCACCGGCTCTCTGAAGAATGTTTGAAACAGGTACGCTTGACTTCATTGCAGCAGACACTGAAGCGTATCTCGTACTATGCGCTTTAAACCCATTTGTGTCTGTACCAGCACAGCTAAGACCAAGTCTAATCCATCTACTGACGGTATCTCGGGAAATTCGAGTATAACGTTGATTGTTCTAATCAAAAGTTTTGTTTCTAAGCCTCTCAACGTTCCAGCTCTAGCAATGTGCTCAGTAAGATCTGTGAAAAGACAAATGTTCCTATCCGGAGCGTAAGCATGTACATCCACTTGGGAAACGCTTTCCGACATCTTGCCTGTTTAATATGTTCTTGCAAGTAAAATGTCATACTTGAATACTTGTTTCTGATATCCATATGATCAATATCAAATAAATGCAGCGTTTGTTGTCTCTGGGCGGTAGTTAATGAAAACAGTAATAAACGTTTGATTGACAAATTCACTAATGAGAGCTTACGCACAGGCGTCAACTTTCTCAGGTAATCGAAAACAACATTCGCGTCCCATATGTCCGAATATCTAGGAGTAGCTTAGAAAACGCCTTTCATAAACCTCTCCACTAGTGGGTGTTCTCCGACGGGTACAGTAGCAGAAACGATTACCACAGACAAAGAACTCCTGGCTGTGTTAAGACTGCTATAACTCAAAACTTCTGAGCACAGTTCATACAAGAATTCTAATAGCATTTCTTGTTTCCTAGAACAAAACCTAATCCATCTGTCGCGGTATGTCTTGTTCTGTTTGCGAGTACTTCCTCGCCAGGACTGCAACATAACGTCGGCAACACGCGGAGATAATCCTCTCTCGTCCTAGCATTTCCTGAGACTGGGAAAACTCCTAATATCATCTGATTCAACTTTGGATGAGTGTCTCAACTCCATGGGAGGTAAAGGGCTTGGTTTTCCCCACAGATCATCCTGGGTCTGTCAAAGAGAAGGCGCAGTACATGAGAAAACCAATCTGCGTTGGCCATACTGCGGCTACAATGATACCAGTAGAATTATCAGCAGTGACTTTATGAATGCCTCGTGATGAGAGACACAAAGGTGGAAAACAATCAATGCATCAGCATGAATTGCCCAAGGGTCTGGATGTCATAATATATATCCATGGAGTTTATTGTTCAATCTTGTAGCAAACAAATCCATTTTGGGCACTACTGTATTAACAGATATAGCCTTTTCAAACACTGACATTTTAAGGGAAGACTCAGTCCTTCTAGAAGCATTTTCTGCTTTCACATTTTCAGTACCATCTTCATAACGATCAAGAAACTGTTTTGGTTTTACAGAGAGAAACTTCTGCCTTTCTTACTGAATTGTATGCATGACATATAAAGATCTGAAGATAATAGTTAATGTAGTCATCTTTAAAGTCCTGTCTTCGGCACTCCATGATTGTCGTTGGAGATGAATAATGGCATGGGATATTCGGGCTTGGTGAATTGATTGCCATATGTCAGCGTATCCAAACTGCTAATGTCGATGCTCATGACGTCAATCACCGGCGTTTCAGACCCAAACACGATGATTTACAAACCACTTTCATATAGCTGTATTATTGCTGGGTGCAGTGTCGTTTTAAACACCTAACAAAATTATCTTTCACCGACCATGTGCATGGTTTCTGGAAATATTCATAGTCTGTTCCAAACTCTCTTATTCCGCACATGCCTCCGTCATTTAGCTGGAACAGCAAGCAAAACACCATATGTCAAACAACATCGTTGAGTGCTAGTTACTGGGCAAAGTTTACTCATGTTTATATACTTAGTATTAAAAAAATAAGCGCCACCTAGTATCTTTTGCCACTATAGCTTGTGTGATAGGAAATCTTTCAGAAAACTAACAGTTATCATAATTAGGTTTAGTACTTTTCAGTTTATATACAAAAACCATTATTGAAATTATCTTTTAATTCAACCAGGATATATGTGCTTTTTGACAACTGGCTTTGTGTTTTTCTCAGACAAGTTACCTTTTTTTTTGAAACGTGAAAATCAGAAATGATTGTTATATGACAACATATCTGGCAGGTGAAAGATAAGTTTAATAGTGTTGCATAGGCAGGATGGGAATAGATATTTAGCTTTCAAAAGCAGTACCATCATATCTTTAACAACATTTCCTTTAATTTGAAATACAAGACTTAGTGATTATGATATCCACAAATCAATTACCAGGTGAACCTTCCCTAAATAAGGATTGATCTTCCCAGTTATTTCTGCCTAACATTTCCACAGTATCACATCTTAGTTTTGAAATAAGCTGTCGAACTTTTTATTCTGGATATATTAACCTTACCTTGTGCAGCACTTGTTTCATAACGGCGTTAGCATCTACACCGAAAAGTCGCTTACAGTAATAGTAAAGAAGTTGTAATCCACATTACTGTTGCATGTCACGGATCAAACGCCTCCATGGACCTGTTGACATAAGCGTGCCACACTACGTAAGGTAAACCACACATGCAGACCCATCATACAAGCTCTGGATACTATAAGCCTTGTCTTCTGTGGATGAACATACTGGATTGTATTTAGAGTCGGTTAGCCCAAAACGTCTTTGCTTACCTACTGTTTATCATAGGTGGTGTGTGACATATAACACAGATTGGTGTTGTAGTGAGAAGGGTTCAAATAACACAGAACGATAACACAGTGGTGATTGACCTTGTTCATGTTTTTTTCCATTGCTTTAATAATTTTAAAGCAATATCTCAACGGGGCATAGCAGAAGTGGGTTCCACACATTGTTTTCACGTGTTGAATAGAACCCATGTCTATGGTGTGACGAGCGCTCCGAAAGATAAAAGAAGATATTATATAATATTTCAGAGGAAACCCAAGATGCGGACTCTCCAGACACCAAAATCTGTGCTTGTTATGTAATGGAATCAGATATGATCGATTTCGGGATTGACTGGTCCAGACTCGATCGTTCACTGACTGACAAAAAGTTGGAATAATGTCGAGTGCAGCAATTAAATAAATGCCCCTTTCAGCCCACAACTGAATTAGAATTTCAAAGAGATATGATATATGCAATGCTAATCGCTGGCCTAATTCGTTTGTGAACGAGGCAATTCTCAAACTCTTCATGGATAACATAAGTCGTCGACACACTAATGAGAATGTCAGATAATGGCGAACAGTGGAGCTGGGACTGTCTAAAGGGAGACACTTGTCTTACCATGAATGTTTGGTTAGTGATTGGCGTGTAGAGATTGTGTTGCTTTCTAAATAACATTGAATATTTTGGAAACATCTTTTAGTCTGGTAGTGCGATTAGGGCATTGTTTGGCATCAGTCAATTTATGGGTGCATTGCCCTTCACGTGTAGAGTAGCAGTTTTTAGAGCCGAAGACTGTACTTTGTTGATAATGACTCAACTTGTAAATATCTTCATCACGCCTTGTATTTTTATCTTCAAACACAACCATGATATTGCTGGAATATTGGTACTCATTCACCGTCTCTTATTACGATCATTGGCCTGCCAGCAGAGTGCCCGTGCTCATTGGAATAACACAAAGGATACTCACATTTATGGAGTGTATCCCTCAACTAAGAGAAACCTGTCTATTCAGATAGTTTAGCCGAGTGAGAATGTTTCACGCAATACGTAATGATGAGGGTAATCGCCCCTTATCGAATCCTAAACCACTTACAATATTTGCCTACCTATTATACAAGTGTTACAGTCTTGGCAAATAATGCCTTCTATAGTGAGAGAAATTTTTCAGACTGGGAGATGGGATTCGAAAGCATAATCAGCACATCCAGTCATCAAAAGATTGAAACCGGCTGGCCACTCTTTTGACAAATAGGTAACACTGTCCTTGTGTGCGGTAAATGTTTCAGCTGTTTCTGAGATTCAAATACATGATCCAGCAGCTACAAAACCCTACCCTGCCAGGGTCTCGTAGCTGCTACCCTCCCAGGGTCTCGTAGCTGGTACCCTCCCAGACACGTGCACGTAGGGACTATAGTTTCATCACTATGCTATTACTGTTTCATTTGGCTTTCATCCTGTGACATGACATCTGGGAGTTAATTCTTTCGGAAACTTGAAACACGTTCCTCTGAACTCTGTTCATGTACATATGTCAGTCCAAATTGAGAGTGAGAAGGTTGTGATGAAACACTGACTTTGACGAGTCATGCCTCTGCCATTTTACCACAACGTCTTCCTCAGAGTAGTTGTTGGGGACCCTGTGTCGTATCATCGACCTTAAATATCAACCAATGAAGTGACCTGAACTCTCTTCCATATGACACGGTGTCATCTTTGCATTTTATCTATTTATTTTTTCATTTAATTTTTCTTAGTTTTTTCATTTTTGTTTCGTATCAAAAATTATAATAATGCATATCTGAAAGGATGAGATATGACGATAAACAGCGAGACGCTTTTTCTGACCAGCAATCAGTTGCAGGGATTCGACTGACATGGTATCTAGTGCATTATTTCTGGCAGAGCAATGAACACTACGAATAGACATGCCATATAACTACATGCTCTGAATTCTCCAACTGTAAACATCAGTAATGATAATATTATATATTGATTCATATAATTTATACATTTCTAGTTTCCGCTTTCATCCCCATTGAATAACTGTTGCAAACTTAATGAAAGTATTTACATTTGGCAATACACTATTACGATAATTGGACTGCATCATTACGGATGTAAGCCTTAACACAGCGGGAGGGAACTGTTGTTCAAGTATTGTTAGTCTCACTTACAACAATAACCCATGTCCCTCTTTTGGTAATAGCTGAAACTGTTTGTAGTCTTGTACTTTAGGGTACAATGTGCAACATAAATGTTTGGTGTCCCCCGCTGTGATTGGTGCTATATTGCCAAAAGCGTAAAAACTAGACTCACTCACGATAACTTAAAAACCATGTGATATCTGAAAACATTGATGTTAGTTCAGCATATTATGATAATTGAAAGCCTCCCTAGAGATGTCTCCACTTCCAGATCATATGTTACACGCTACTATAATTCCTTTAACGCCTGTTCGGTGTTGAAATGGTCAAATATTAATGGCGATAATGACGTTTTGTGCATTAGGAAATAACCATTTGTGTATTATAAAATCGCAAATGCTGATGCAAGTACTCATACCTCATAAATAATGCATATGTAGACACTGTCCACAATCACATTATATCAGTAATCATTAACAACACCATCATTTGAAACTAGTGGTCAACAAGCATTTATTTCCTATCTCTCATCTCCCTTTAACATTAACAATTAAACAAGTATAACTCACATCGCGGTTGGCAACACGTCCATGCGTGAAAAGCCACTCAGTGTGACCAACGAGTCCACGACCTACAGCTCAACGCAGTTTCTCGTTAAGCAGATTTGACACTATGCGTTAAGTATTTATAAGCTGGGAGTATGTGTACTAGTACGATGACTCCCTATTCCAATGAATCCAATCGAATATTGCCTACAGAACGGAGTTATAATGTAGTTTTGGTTTTCTTTTTGATATTTCGACCGTAAGGGTTATGGTATTTTTGCATCAGTTCTTTTGAGTAATTATTATACAATGCCGTGTTCAGATCCAGAGAAGCCCTGTGAAGCGTTCTATATGTGATCCTACATTGATATTTTCTTTGAAATACATTTTAGAAGCAGTGATCGATAACGGTGTCAGTACCTACACCGGAACTTCGCAAATCCATAGAACTTGGTTTTCCCACATTTATATTGCAACACAACGAGCCAAGAAAGGAATTCTAACTTATGACACGTCAACATCAATCATTTAAAAGACAGCAAATGTATATGTGGCTACCTTCATCTGGTTCCCAGAGATGACCTGTTGATCATGAACGTTGAATGAAGTTAATATTTATGAAAACAAAACTAACCGTTACAGCATACACATCACAACACCATATAAGGGCTCAGACTCAGATGATCAGTAGTAGTCAACAAGACTGTCTGTGGAATTAGATATAATTGAACATGTTTGTTCTGAATTATATTATTTACCATCGGATGTAATAGTAATGACGTTGTGTTTGAACGTTTCTGTTCGTTACTGCTGTGAGGTATTTACATGAATAACTATTTTTAAACTAAACTGCTAAGCAAAACAAAAAATATTCAGATTCTTTTTGACACTTGTTTTAAAAACATCTTCAGTAGAAAATGGATATGAAAATGACAGACGACATACATACTGACCACACAAAGTGCATGAAATTGACGTGATTGCCACCACTAGGAACTCAGATATACCGACCGGTAGCAAGCGGTCCTGCTTTTGATAGTAAATGGCAACATTTGACTTATGACTATACTATAGTTATGAAATAACATTTGAACGAATTCACATTGAAACATTTCGAGGTTACCAAACGTTACCAAGAAGTAGATCGAGACATAAAACATAAATAATCTGAAATTTAATCCAAAAATCCCTTATATTTACCTTGGAATGGCGTGTCACCTTTATAAGTAAATATAGACTACCTCTTGTGAACGAAGGGTCATATCAGGGCATGCACGCCTGCGTGTTTGGATGTTTCCATTACCAATTTTAAGCACAATCACACTTACGTACACTTGCTGAGTTCCAAATACAACACAGACTATGTATGTTAACATGGTCTTACTCTTTCACGAACAAAGCATCACTACCTATGATGACACAACCAGGCCTTATGTGACACCAACAAACACAAAAACCACGACTGTGGAAGGCATTAGTCAACGTCTAAAATAGCTCAAACTTTCACCAAAACTTTAAACATATTCTTTCAGGTTCAATTTAAATAAATACTTCTAAAACCCTGCCAAAGCGCCCCTGGTCCTTGACCATACATTTGCACAGAACTTACAGGAACTGTGGACACTGAGTATGCGCTATGTATAAAATTATACATACGACATGAAGGTAAAGAGCAGAATACACAGAGGTTCCCCATGCAGAAAGGAAATTAAACACCACTAGTGTTGATCTTCGCCCCGATACACAGAAGCATTCAAAGCAACGGATACTGAAACCGCTTAGGGGTCGTTTAACCGCTTAGTTTCCGCGTAACCTTTGTTAGATTTGATGAGAAATAATACGGAGTGGAGAAGTGTCTTTATGTCCTCGTTGTCAGGAATCAATCTATAGTTAAATAGTGCATTGAAAAGTGGTCCCAGTAGCACCTCCTTGCAGGGTGATACTGCTCCCAACACGTGAACCTGCAAACATACATACTACCTGTCAGTTTGGGTTGCATAATGGACGTGTACATATGAATTGAAGCGCTTGAAAGTCATTAAACTGCTGTTTACTAAGTAAGAATCGAAAATGACTTGAAGAACAGGCATTGCAGTGTCAGACCGGTGTAATGGACTTCCGATGTCAATTCGCATTCATAAATACGCGTTCAAATTGAAATATAGAATTTGGGTCGTAATTTAGCATTTCCGTGTATCCCCAGTGGTATATTTAATTTGTAAATCTCAATCTGGATTTGAAAGGATTGGCTGATTATGTTCCAAAAGCAATGTTTTGTTAATGAGTTGTGTGTGTGCCTATTATAGATCATGGTGGGGGCAACTACACGACCACATTCATAGATAATAGTGTTAGGGAAAGCCAGTATTATCCAACACCATACAAGATAATGTAATTAAACTTTGAAAGTCTGCCTAACATATACATTTGATGAAAGTAGGGTCTATTACAATGCTAAGACTAAAGGTGTAAATTAGCTCTTGGGAAAACATCACAAAGCTCAATTCTCTATTATCAGAAAAGTAACCTTTAGGTGCGTGGTTCTCGGGAAACGTAGGAAAGAATTAAGGATGTTTTTGACGTGAAAGAAAACCTTCGTAACGCTACAATGCACCAAATACTGAGGCTTCTTCACACAGATTAGGTCAAAGCGGCCTCAACGCTACTTGCTGTTTTAGCTATTTTGTATTCATAATTATTGAAAGGCACTAACCATTTGAGGAAGGTACGTATCGTTCATCAGTTTAGAGAAACCAGACCGAAAAAACAACATTCATATGTAACAGGAGGAGGATCTTTGAACTGAAACGACTCAGCTGAGCACAGAGAATTCTGACGCCTTAGGTCAGTTGGCAACTTGGCCATATCATGTATCTGTTGTGTCAAGCATACTCTCTCACGTTTTCGCCAACAATACTTGCAACCACGACACTAGAGAAGTACAGATTAAGTTTACTGTTTCTCTCAGACTTAAGAAAACGACTTCTCGCCAAGAGAACTACGACTTCCCTCTGCCGGAAGAGCTCTACGCTTTCATGTTTGCATGTTTGCGGAGTCTGCCATCCCCAAACACTGGCAACAATGACAGAGTGACCAAGGTAAATATAACATTAAGCACGTGGTGTATGTGCTTACGTCTTCGATTGATGTGCACAGCGGGATGTGCCGTACGAATGAAATGATGGAGAATGAAAATAGTTTATTTTTTAATACACCGAGGGGCATGTTAATGTTCTCATCATGTTGAACAATGATTTTGAAAAAAGAATATTTATCGTAGACACGAGCGATAAGAACTGTTTTAAACATTCGGGAAATAACGGGATCGCTGATGTGAGCACAGACTAACGTGAATCGTTTCTGATAGATTTTGAAAACTTTTCTCGTCGAGGGAGAGCAGTCGAGAATGAAAACACTGATATTCGCAACACAGATAATTTCAATATAGACATGCAGCAGAAGTAACATTGGTGCTTCAGCCCACTACATCAACCATAGATATATGTGAAACACTAGTACCACTATCATGCGGACGTTGCCACAAGAATCAGTGAGTGAGTGAGTGAGTGAGTGAGTGAGTGAGTGGTCACATACTCAAGCATATCATGGTGGGAACAGGTCCACGGCACTCTGTTTTTGCTATGAAGCATGACATATAGAGAACATGACAGTTGACGAAGTCATCTTTTAAAGCTCGCGAAGATCAACCGGCTTATATCAAGGATGTCTACAAATCAATACTGTCTACAACACATGGACTAGCTTGCTTGCTCATAGCCCGAGGTATGCCTTCTAATGTGCTCGATCGTCAAACTGGTTACTGTAAAAGCAGTGGTTACCGTAAGCAGTGTCTTGGATGAACATCAGTAGTGGACTATATAAAGAGCCAGTTCCCCACAACGGGGATACAAAAGTATTGGCTGACTTACAGTTAAACATAGGTGGTTTGTAACACAGCACAGCTACGTGTTGTAGTGAGATGGTTAAACACAGACGAGTAACACAGTGAGGGAGTGCGTTGATGTTTGTCCTTTGCTTTAGCAATTTTACAACAATATCTAAACGGGGAAAACCAGAAATGGGCTTCACAGATTGCTTCTACGTGTTAAATAGAACCCGGCCCCGTGGCGTGACAACTGGGTTAGCCTAAAATAAAAGCAAGGATTTGAGAGGAAACCTGTGACGATCAGAATTAGAATTAAATTTTTAGCAATATGAGTACTTGCCGCCCCGGGTTTGTCTGGTCCAGATTCGATCTTTCAGTGACTGAAAGTTGGAATTTTGTCGAATGCAGCGTTGAACAACAACCGCATTCAGTCGACAACCTTCCAATAATTCTTCACTATTACTGAGAGAAATTCTAGGAAATATTGTATGAACAATGTTACTCGCTGGCACAAGGGTTTAGTGGCAGTGTTCTTGGCAGCAGCGGCCACGTTCCCAAAGCCATCAAGGATAACAGAAGTCGTAGACACCCTAATGAGAATGTCAGATAATGGCGAACAGTGCAGCTGGTAATGTCTAAAGAGAGACACTTGTCTTACCATGAACGTCTGGATATTGATTAGCGTGTAGAGTTCGTGTTGATTTTTTAACATTGCTTATCCCTGGAAACAACCTTTGGTCTGGTGAGATTAGAAGAAAACTTTAGTGCATTGTTTGGCATCACGTTTTGGGTCCAGTGCCACTCAGGTTCAGAGTTGCAAAATAAAGAACTCAGTACTGTACTTCGTTGATACTGTCTCAACTTGTAATTATCTTCATCACGCTTTGTTTTGTTTTTTTGTTGTTGTTTTTTAATCTTCGAACACCACCGCGATATTTCTGGAATATCGGTAACGCAGCGTAAAACCATACTCGTTCACCGTCTCTTATCACGATCATGGGTTTGCCAGCAGAGTACCCGTGCTCATTGGCGTCAATGACTTAACGTCGACAGATATACAGTGAAACTTACATGAAATGGATCACGAGAGTCGGGCACGACACCAGGTGCTCGCGGACTGGTAGACCAGTAGGACACCCGAAGCGCAATTACTGTTGATTGTTTGCTGCCTGGCGCCGTACAATAATGCACGTGGATATTTATATTGCAATTCGTTTGTTTAACGCCTCACTCAGCAGTATTGCAGCTGAATGACGGTGGTCTGTAAATAATGGAGACTGGACCAGATATCCTAGTGATCAACAGCATGTGCATCGATGTACTGAAATGGGATAAGGTGACATGTGTGACACATGGTTACATCAAGTATGGGTTGCTGAAGATCAGTTCTAACCCTGACCTGCTTGTGTGTTTGGGGTTGATAAGTACCCTTAGCTAAAATGTGCACAGAGGCCTTTTGATGGGCCTTGATCTACTCGGTGCACCTTTTTCATTTAGGATAATGACAATGTTTGCCACAATGCCTTGATACCTCGAATGGTTAATGGTATTTCAGAAACATACCAATGAATAGACAGTAGTCAATGGAAAAAAGAGAAAATGATAACTATCAAAGGAACATTTTATTCGGGTCAAGCCAACACAACAGATGCTTGGTTAAGTGAGTTTAGTTTCAGAACGCTCTTAGCAATAGTCCAGCAATATCACAGTGGGAGGGGCACCAGAACTCCCTAACTTTAACTGAGTATAACGTAATATGACTAAACGTACAGTCATATATTTCCTTGAGAAGGACTTGGGTACGTTTACGTGAGCGTTGATACAAGACACAGGGATCGGTTACACGGTATCATAATTTATGGCACAAATCCAGGAAGTAAAACTTTATAAATTAAAATGTTAGGGTCTGAAGAATTATAGAGAGAACATGGTAATTCCACTCAATGTTTATATTGCAGATGGAATAGATTGCTACAACACGCACGTTGTGATGTAAAGCAAGAATTAAGGGTTTGTCTGAAAGACTAATCACCCGAAGCTATTTAGCTTTTCTACTCCAAGGAACGGCCGTGCAAACATCCAGCTTTTTGTGTTCTATGCATATTACCTTCATCATCGCCCGTGTTCACTTCATGCGTAGTTTATGAAAGGATTAGTGTATTGCCAAAGAGGCGGACTGCCCCAACCAGTCTAGGTTATTAGTTGGTGTAGAATTCTGTACATTGAAATGACAGAATAAGCTGGCGTTAATGAATAAGTGGTTGTATGGTGTTGCAGCTGTATGAAAGGGATATTGTTGTTAGTCGTATTTGGACCAGACACATTAGAGTTTGATGTGATGAGGGTTGATCTACGCCGCCAGAACATGATGACATCGGCAAATGTACACATTGTCACCCACCGATATTAGAAATCTGCTCTCACATTAATAACAGTCTGACTTGTGATGAGTGCACTACATATGTCACTGTACATAGTTGCGTCCCTTGGGCATGCCAGAATCCTATGATAGTTGGTTCGATTTCTGGTTCGCCACTATTATATGTCAAGATTTGTCTGACCATACTCCTACTCGAGGGTAATGATGGAAGTCTGCCACCTGCATGGTTCATCATTGAGCTGCCAAGACGCCATTTAAAGGATTTTAATACAGTTAAAAGCATCGTTAAAACGAAAGTCAATTACTCACGCACTCGCAACGAAAGACGAGC
This sequence comes from Haliotis asinina, assembly GCF_037392515.1. Taxonomy (NCBI): domain Eukaryota; kingdom Metazoa; phylum Mollusca; class Gastropoda; order Lepetellida; family Haliotidae; genus Haliotis; species Haliotis asinina. The sequence goes on from NC_090281.1 coordinate 71,730,822, forward strand.
GCTGCAGTAATAATTACATGTATTTCATTTTATTACCTTACAGAGTCTGTCGCATGAATCTCCCATACGTTTTAAAGGATAAGCGAAAGCATGGTAGCCAAGTGGTTGATGCGTTCGCTCGTCACGCCGATTAACCAGGTTCGATTTCCTACATGGGTACAATGTGTGAAGCCCATTTCTGGTGTCTCCTGTCGTGTTTTCGCTGGAATATTACTGGGAGCGGTGTCAACCTAAACTTAAAGGAAGAGTGAAGAGTGACTTCCCGTAAGAAACGGCTCACTGGTGATTTCAAACTAAATGAGTTATCAGTGAATGATTCAAGAGATAAACTTGAGATCTGAGTCACTATTGGGTTCCTTGTTATACTTATCTCACACGTCGGGATGTTATTGAAATATAGACAAAGCAGTCGTAAAACCATTCACTCATGACATATCAGCTGTGGCATGTGACCACTTTCATAGTCGCATCTCGATACCATCGGGGCGCCGATCCCAGTTTTCAATGTTTAAACCCTTTATTTAAGTTATTAAGGCGAGAGACGCATATATGGGGCAATGTTAACCTCCTCACGGCGAGTGACCTGCCCGCCTGGGAAATGCATATGAATGTGTACGGGAGGTGTGATAACTGACCAACGTGGATTGTGGATGTGACGAGCGAACGCTTTGACCACTAGGCTACTGCGCTTGCCCTAGTTTGTTCAATGTGTACGGAATTTTTTGAAAAAGCTTAATGAACTCCTGATGGCCCACAATAAGCTGAATGTTTACGGGAATTAAAAGCTGACGAACTCGAATCACGTGCGTGACGAGCGAACGTGTTATCGACAAGTTACTCCATTGCCAACATTTAGCTGAGTGTTTATGGGGAGTGAGACTTAACGAACTCAAATCTTCAGCGTGACAAGTGAACGCTTTAACCACTCAGCTACTCCGCCGCCCCCCGTTAGAGGAATGTGTAAGTGGAGTGAAAATTGATGAACTCGGATCTTGATCGTTGACGAGCGAACACTTTAACCAGTAGGCGTCTCCACCGTCTATTGACAGCTGAATATATGTACGCACAGTGCAAATTTAAACATTTTATAGTTATTTACTGAAACTAACGAATACGGTATGTGGATGCCAAATCTCAAGCAGAGAGCGGGTTCTAACACGACTAAGGGACGCTACTGTGTAAAACGATACGTGCGGTCAACGTTGCCTTCCGTACATGTTGAACATTATTAGAACGGATTCACTTACAATAATGGGGACTCCTGGAAAGAGCAATAAACTCCGAATATCGACCCGTACATGACGTTATGTATGTTTATAATGCGCATGTAACACTTTAAAGGTAGCCTGGTAACATCGCCTTACCAAAGCGCTTGTTTTCCCATGTTATTCCAGATTCCATATGTAATAAGTTGGCGGGCCAAACCGACTTCTGGGCAATCCCAGAAATTAGTGGCAGCATACTGAAGCGGTTGGCTGCTTAATTCACCATGATTAAAATCAAGGTTTACTGGTTCGGGTAATCCCCGATGTAAATTGGTTTCATATTAAAAAGGGCAAATTCTCCAAAGATCTCAGGAAACGTTTTTCTATGGGATTATTCTTACTGTGAATCGATGCGGACACTGTGACGGTTGTGGAGGCTTTCTCGGCAACCTCAGATCGGTCATACTTAGATAACCAACACACGACGAAAATTGATCCGACGACAGAAGAAAGTGCTTGCGCCAGCAGAAGTGTCGGGTACAAAGAGCGGCTATTGGAATTTAGTCCATTTCAAACACCAGTGCGAGAAAACTGAACAGGTTGTGAAAAACACAGATGAAGAGGCAACAGAACAGCGTTCCCTCATAATCAGCAGCATGAACAGGCTTCGATCACCGGTGAAATCGGAACCCAGTAATTAGCGCTGCGCCGTGGTAATCTACGCTTACCTTTGCCGTTGAAGGCGGAGCTAACGCACGCGCAGAGGGTGTAAGATTGACAGGTGGGCTAGGCAGACAGCTGTTCAGCATTGAGAGTTTGCTGTGTGCGGAAGGATAAGTTATCAGAGATACGGGTTACTTTGTGGAGGATATTCTTTCACCGTTATTCAGCCCGGGGCTTGATCTGGTTCATCAGTAACTCCACGTACTTCAAACCTTGTAGTGACACGCAAAGCAGAGCTCGTGGAGCTATTGTTTTCACCAAGCTTCTCACCCCATCTCTCTGATTATAAAATAAGATACAGTTCTTACAAGAAGAAATTATTCAAGTTTCAAAATTGTAAACTCAAACCTTCATTTAAGATAACAGGCTTCCGTCTGACCTCTCCTCACAATGAGGACACGTGTAGGGTCCACTGGCTGGATATTCTTGGATCTCCTTTTTGTGATTGTGGTCTGCAGCATTGACGTAGCTGGCTCCGTGGACAAAAACAAAAAGAGGTGAGTGGGAATGTTTGTGATGACAACCATATTTCAGGATGAAGGAATGGACACGTGCCGGGAACCTAGCAACGTGTGCTTATAGAACCTCATAACAGCTATTTATGTTAATGTCGAAGTTATATATATTTGCGAATTATTTTTCACAGGATTTACAATTTATATTGTGAAGTTAAATCTGAAGTTTCATCACTGAGATCCCATATGTCACGAGTGTTTCTATTTCAGTGTTAACGTTACTTGCCATTATGATAACCTTGTGATTAATATACCATCTCGTATGGGAGGTCAAAGGCGCCTGTACTATAGTACGTGGAAGAATACGGCAACCATCTACTTTGAATGTTCAAATGATAAGGAACATGTTACCACGTCTACCTTTATCCAAACACGTGGTTCATCTTATGCCAGAATGTCAATGTATATTCATAGATATTGATATCGATATTGATATTGATATTCAATGTATATTCATCCCTCCACTAAGGTGGCTTGTGTTAATTAAGCTGTGGCGTTTCCGTTTAATACAATGACAGTCATACAGTCGACATTGTTGACACATTTTTGAAATATATGAAAAGGAAATAAACTTTATTCTACCCCCCACCCCCACCCTCACCTTCATCACAATGGACACGGGATACTAACACGATAACACATCGATTGTGAGAATTAAAATGATCTGACCAGGTACATGAAACAATTAATGGGTCTCACATGTCAAACTCTTGGGGAAATCAATCCTGGTACATAGGTTCAATGAGCGCTTAAGCCACAAAGTAGCATTTGATCAAAATGCATTTATGAAAATCTCATTAAAACCACTTTAGGAGAAATAATCATCGCATTTTCCTCTTTGATATATATTTACAAAACGTCTTCAGTTATATGAACATCGTGTTAACTACATCAATATTATGGCACGTATTGTGTTCAACATGGTGTAGCATAGTAAACCAGATATACGCGCTAAGATGCTGTTTCTGTCATAACAACGTGCAGGTTATTGATTAAATTGTCCCCGTTTTTATCACTTAAGTGGATTTCCCATACAGAACTCGCTTCCTCCATGCTCAGTAAGTTAACTTAATGGCCATCCCCATAATCACGTTCTGCTAATTTTGATAACTCCTCATTATATGGGAAGTGTTCCTTTGAAGGTGACTCTAGTCACGGAAGCGGTTATGTTCCCCCGTGTAAAAATCTCCTGGCTTGGACAAGCTGTGTGTATTGCAGGCTATTATTATCTCTCCAATCACCGACTGTGTTTATGACAGTGTTGTTCAACATAAACCTGACCACATTCTGGCATGCCCGTGCCATCTTCCGAATGACTCTAACAAACCTCTAGTGCTTTGCAGATGTCGTTCCATGGTATAAATGTTTAAGTGATCCTTAAGAAAACATTGCTTTCTGACCCATGTGCCAGTGGAAGGGATAGCAAAGGTAAAACCATCTTCCCAAGATTAAGACCTAATGAGAACATTACTCACTGTAAGCCTTGGGCAAAGGTCTGGGCCAAACAGAAGCCATTCTCCATCATATCGGTCTGAGATAACGTCACGAGCAAATTGCCGTGTGTTATCTGAGGCAATCGGTGCAGTATAAGACACGTATATGGTTATGTATCAGTCTCATTGTCACACTTAAGTGCCAGTTGATACTGACATCGTTCGTGGCCTTCTACTTTGCATTTAGCAAGCAACATACTTCATCTTGTCATCAGCTATACCATTAACCATAAATAGGTCTCATTATTCTGGGCCTAGATTTCCAAGCTCTCTTAGCGCTAAGATAGTCGTAAGTGCCATACGTTAACATTAATACACAACTATCTTCGCGCTAAGAGAGCTTCTAAACTCTAGGCACTGGTCATCAACAAGATGGTTGTTGGTTTGAATTCTGGATTTCCCCCACTGTATATACGATTTACTACTCGGGAATTCATCAAATTATGAACGTCTTTGAACCCATTGGTTGTGTGTAAATGTTTCTACTCATCGTTGTGACAGATAATAAGACAGTGGGAGAATCAAATTTTGAATTAGATTACCCCCTGTCGAATCTAAAGACTGCTACATAGTTACCATGGTAGCCTTGGGCATCGAACCACAGTCTGTGGTGTTGTGAATCTCTTTAACCTCCAGACCAGCACATAGATACCTATGAATGATTTACGATATTTGGAGACATGAGAACACATGTAACTAAATAAGATCCCCAAAATGATCTATCACATCGACATCATTCATCGCAAGAGACTGTGGCATAAACTAACAACACATGTAGCGCAACAATATTGCCCTGAATGACAGAGCATGTTCCTATTTGAATCTTATTTGTAACTAATGCATGTATTGAATATTTCTTGTTTGCCATTGGAAAAACATTATTCATATTCAGCCACCTCGCTTGGCAGGAGGATAACCATGAAATAAAGTTTATTATTCTGGATTGTGTGGTTTTTTCGTCAGAAGGAGTTCATTTAATATATGCATCAAACAGATCCTCCATTCCCTCAGGGAATATATTCTGTAGATGATTTGAATGGCATGATAACCTAGAAGAAGTTGTATGTTATTGTGAGTGGCTTGCAAACCCTTGCAAAGAACCATGGCTTTAACAAAACGTTGAGTTATTTGTCTTCAAATCGTGGAATGTTGCAGAATGACTTCTGTGGCTTCCTTGTTCATCTTCAATTTAAACTGAATACGTACAATAATCACAACACACGTCCCGGTTGTCTCGTTATGCATATCAAATGATGAAATGATGTAGAAGCAGGTGCTTGCTGTGAAGTATGGAGAAATGCAAATTGCTAAAAAATACTGTCTTTTGCTGTCGGCCCTTTGAAACGGTTTTGCACGTTCTTGTCCTCAAACAGCCCTTAACAGAAAGTGAGATGAGTATGCTGCTCATAATTGTAGCGACGGTTGAGGATGTACACATAACGTGTTTCGGTTTTGATCTGGAGTGAAAACTATGGGAAAATAACAAAGGAATCAATTCGTTAAGGGAAAATTGCCATTTCATGAGACCTCACAGACATGAGTGCATTCACGCTCGTATAAACATCATATACAGCGGTAAGGTATGAGAGCAACATTCATGGAACCCCACACTTGCGAAGCCTCAGATATTTTTATGATGCCGTTGTGGATCACAACGTAGCCCTGTCGTTGTGACTGAAGATCAAACTCAAGTCGTCCAAGAACCTCATAAAAATTTATAGAAGAACCGAAGTAAAACATGCAATTTCGAATACAGACAGCTTCTTGTAAAGCGGCATTATTGTATGCATAAGACATTATACATATACAAGAATCGGGTCACATCAAGGCCGTTTGAGTTATGCGTGTTCAAACGTATTGCTATAAGAGATTTCTTAACACGTTGGCTGGTTGGTTGGTTGTTTAACGCTGCATTCAGCCACAGTCCAGCTATAATGCGGCGGTCTAAAATCGAATCTGGACAATATAATCCAGTGATCAACAGCATGAGGATAGATCTAAGCGACTGTGACGTGAGACAGCGTGCCCGACCACACGATTCCGTCAGTAGCCTCTGACGATAAAAACAGGTTGCCAAGACCAGTTCTAGCCCGATTTTTTTCTCGACCTGAGACGTGGGTGCGTAGTGAAGTATTAATGGTGTTTACACAAGAGGAAGGTACCACTCGATGTAGACAGGTTACGTTGTGTGTTGTGTTTTATGGAGCACATGCACGGCCATGGCCTACGAGTCAGCATAGAATTGCTCGAAATGCTCAGGTACTCGACAGTTAATAGCTATGCCATTTCGTGCCGGGAACGTTTTTGCAGTAACAGGATAGATAGCAGAGCTCCCAGGAGAGGACACAATGACAGTCTTAGATATCATTTACAAATACATGTGTATCTGTAAATGCTAACTTCATCAATATACATTGTGCAAATAATTACCTGAAGACATTATGATCTTCAACGTTTAAGCATTAAGTAAAAGGCAATGCTGTAATGCTTATGGGTATCCAATTAAGGTTTTCTTGGCTCATTATAAGAAAATTATCCACTCAAGTCTGACATTTGTGTACATCACAGGTGTATGATAGATTTTATAACCAAAATGAATTTGTATGTCAGCTATTTTACATGGTTCCCTGCCGTAAGAGTTGTCAATCCATCACTTAAGAAGATGACGATAAACATGACTAACACATTTCGTTATGGATTCCTTCTGTGTAAAAATGTAAGGAAAGTGGGTGCATTTTTCAAAGTCATGTGTAGATCAATATGTCTGTATTTTATCATTTCTCCATTTCTCTTTATGTTGGTACTTGTAGTCTGCATGTATGATCTATAAGTGATTCTGATTTAGGTCCGATTTAATTAGTGTACAAGTAATGATTCCAAGGTATCTGTGTTTTCTTATATCAAGGACATTGAATTCTGGTAATGGAGGGACATCAATACTTTACAAGTGCACAGTTCTAAGTTTTCATATTGTGGACGTGTAGTCAATGTACAGTAGTCTCGGAATCGGACAGAGGTTCTACAGGCGGTGCCACGTGGTTGCTCTGTTCCAGCTGTTGTCAGAACCATGTGCTTCTGACTAATTGGTGTTTCTGAAAGGCGGTGGAGAACAGAGTTAATCATGTCCACATCGATTAAGTCTCACATCTATGCTTCAAAACCATTTTTCAACGCTGAGATATTTTTGCATAAGTGCATGTCCGCGACCCAGTATTATTATGTCTTTCCGTGTGCTCTCATTGCAATGCATGTTCGATATTAATTTCATTGCGGTTTTGTCCATGATACATAATTCATATTCTATTTATCATCATTATTACAGCATTGTTCTGTGCACTTAGATCTGGTTCGTTTAGACCACTGCGTTGTGACCTGATCATATATTGAGATCTTTTGTCCCTGTAGCAATGCAGAGTTACAGAGCCGTGTCTATGTTGATTCATCTTTTCCTGGTTGAGAAATGAGAGTTCCCGTCATTAATTCCACTGGTTACAAATGGTTTGAATTACTGTTCGAAGTTGCAGTTTGTACATGTTGATAGTATAATAGCTCCCTTTGTCACCAGTAGTGAATATGGCTTTGGGTAGTTGTATTTTAGTTTGATTGATGATAGTTATTTATTGGTGATCAAGACTCAACGTGTAATGTTATTGCACAAAACAAGAAGGTACATGTCGCTGTCGATACAATCGAACAATAATGTCAAGTATTATGCTCTATAGTATAGCGGATATCGACACATGCATATGAAATGGAATGTAGCCGTTTCAGAACTACTTCGTTAGTTCGAGGCACAACGACAATTGCATCTGGGAGTTTCCATAGTACCAGTGAAGGTGGCCATTCATCAAAAATGAACAAACGGTTCTATTTCACACTATTGTTGCTGATTTCGCCTTGGAGATTTTGTTCAAATTGTTTTAATATTGTCAGAAATTTGTTTGTGTTTTATACAGTTCATGGATGTGTGAAACATATTAGGGTTATCGTTCCTTGTCAGAAATATACATCATCACAAGGGATACCGGTCAAGTCAAACCGAAATAGCACACAATGTTCTGTAGGATATGGTTTTAGTAGTGTATCAATCTTCAAACAAAATATTGATTATCAGAAAGCATTTCTATGTCTTGCTCAAATAGTCAGGGCAAGACTTCACCACAGAAAAGTACCTCTAGGTATTGCCTCTCATGTACTGTGCTCTATGTGGGAATTTGGTTTTCCCATCTCCTGTGCTTATTAGGTCGAGCAACAAACCGTAGTTATCGGCCTCATTGAGCTTTAAATCATCTTTTGAATGCGTCAAAATATCTCACTGGGAAAGATTCATTGCACAGTGCTAAACTACACCACCCACTAAATCTAGGATTAACTAATTACCCAAGCATCAGATTCCCACGCACACTGTCATCCCTGACAACCCAAATTTATTAATTTACCTAATCATTCATCGTTCCTTATTGCTATCCTCTTCCAAAACCACTCTTGTCTTGTCCTTTTTCATCAACATAAGTTCATCCATAAGGGATTAGAGGTATTCATTGCAACACTTTAGTCTTTACACTTGTCTGTGTTTTTGTTCTTACGTACATATAAGAATTCCTGAGTGACACATTTTGTCTCTACGCGTATTTGTACCATATTACCTCCACCTATCACATATAGGTCGCTCACACAAGAGCACTCCCTAGGTTTACCTTTATCATATGGGTTCGACCGTGATCTAGGTACTGATGTGGCTATGCATCATCGAAAAGTATCACCTGTTATGTTAGCTCCCACCTCTAACTCATCTAGTCCTAACTACAATGGGTAACATTGGTTTACGTGTTGTACCGTTGTAAGGTTAAGGGTAAGGTTTCAAGAAAAAGGCTTCCTTGATTTCAGCTGTGTCATCACGCATCTGTTCCTCCCAATCCTGGCCTCTCCTCAGTAGGTTCATCTTCATCATTAGCCGTATCTTCCCGAGGCAACAAGGTCTTCCACCTCACTAATCTTGTTGTAAGTGCCGGGGGAGTGGGAGGGATGAGGTAAGGTGGTTGAGGTGAAAGGTTACCAGGAACCGTATGGTGCACACCTTTCCACGCACCATACACTCAAGGCCAGGCCTTGTATAATGTTCCCAGTCTGTACTGCCAGGGTGATAACAATAGATGTACCTTTCCACGCACCATACACTCATGGCCCGTCCTTGCATAATGTCCCGGTTACATCTAGAATGTAATTAAGCAACACTTCAAATGGGTATAGGATTTATAATGTGGAGTTAATTCAAATACCATACGTATTTCGTCACCTAAGGTTTAAATAATATTTGCTTATGAAAGCTTAGATGAAATTCAATTGGCAAAGTGTTTCTCCACGTACTGCCTCATATATAAATATATTTTCATTTTACGTGAAAAGTACATTGGGGGGATCATCGAAATTCAGTGATTATACTTGTCTACCATCTTCGTGTGAAGGATAAGCATGGCTGTCTGTACCGACTGTAGCTGACACTGACACAGTTAGCACCAAAAGACGCCGATGGGAATGTCACTGATGAGGATACTATGAAGTGAATGTTCTGGGCACCCTTCAGACCGTAAAGTTAATTCCATACTCAAACATGTCACCTGACACTAGTCCGTAAACTGTCACCAAAAAAAAATATGCACAAAAAAGAAGAAGATGAAGATTACATCAGTCAGGAATAAATTGTTTTGTGTTTTTGTGACTTGTTCCTACTTTTCATGAATTGCTCATCCAGGAAAGTTTCTTTTCTCGAAGTAACAATCACCCGCCATTATTCACCAAGAAACAGCATTAAACTGTACTAACCTTATCTGATAGCATTATTATTGGATTCATCCGTAGCAGTCATCGTTATATATTTTCTCTCCGTTAAGTTGTTCTTCTTATACTAAAGAACACCATCTTGGACAGGCGTATGCAATTCAGATTATCCATATCCAACCGTCATCTACGAATGCTTTAGTTTGTTTTAGCGACTTGGTACTTCCCAACAGACAATATGTGATATGCGGGTCGTGTTTTTGTGTGCTGCATTGTTCCCTGGTACATGTACGTGTTTTTGTTCTTGACATATCATCAGTATACATCGCTTGTAGTTACACGCTGGGCTGAATCATCTGCCCAATGCTTCTCATCGTTGGGTGAGCATTCATAGCATACCATCAACGCGAGGTGTACACTCTCCTATGTAAAAAGAACACAAGAGCCAAATTGTTACATACATCCCAATTCCCAATTTGTGTTTGGTGTGTTTCCTATTGTGTGGGATGCTGATATCAGATGGTACATGCCTGCTAGTTATTCTGTAATGGCAATATACCGTCCACATGGTCTCCAGCAAACGGTAAGAATGCTCAACATGCCAGTCAGTGATGGCACAAATATGAATTAGCAATTCTTGCATCCTGTCGTACATTGCAGAAGATGATTTGTGAAGGTCCAATGGAGCGGTCTAGAGCTGCCCTTGTGCCTGATGTTATGTTGCTTGGTTGGTCCTTTAAGGTCGCACTCTGCGGTCCGTGAACAGTCGAGCCTGGATAAGTATTGTTATATTATACGGCGGGTACTCAGGACCCTAAATCTGACAATATAGGGACTGAGCCCAAATGACAAAATTCTGCCCCAAACAGAACCGATTGTTAAGGTGTTAAGCCAGGATTCTATTTGAATGAAAATAACAACACCGTAGATATATGGAATGTTTGCTATGAGCGGCGTTGTTTGTACGCACCATCCGAATGTATCATATCATTTGTTCAACACAGGCAAAGGCAAGGCAAGTATTTCAACCGTGTGCATACTAATGGATGTTCATGTGCTTTTGTGTTCGCGTAAACGAACGGTACTCTTATCATTAATAATTAAGATACCGACTCTAACCTTCACTGTAAAAAGTGAACATTTAATGTACACAGTTACTTAATGTCTTTATAATCCATCATTTTCCAATTTTGCATGTACCCAAACACATTTCAAATATCACTTAAACATCCAGGTTCGGACTCACCAAATAGTCACACACATCATTAAAACACGCTCGACAGAGACTAACCACAGATGGACAATGCATCACTCTGCCTAATACTGGAATCCCCAATTGGTACCACTAGGATGTTTGCACACTCTGTATTCGGTACAAGTTGTAGGAGCTAGAGTGCGTGATTTATTTCTATTACAAAGCAAGGAATGTGTGTCTAGCAACGCTTTATGCATCATGTCAATATAATGGCACACGGGTAATTAGTATTATTGTTGCGCGTGTACTGAAGTCACCATGGTCCCCTTGCGAGGGATGCGAAGACTAATGCGATTTTTGGAACAATTACTGTGAGTGTTAATCAATAGAGTTTGGGAATCAGCGTTTTTAATTTTAACTCTGAAATGTTTGGAAAAGCTAATCAGAGTTTGGTTTTTCGGAATCCAGGTTGATGGGATATTGGAAATCTAACATAATAATCAAATCAATCTGTTATTGGAAATTCAAAAGTATGCATAATTGTAGCCGTGAAAAAAGTTGTATGCATAAATGATTCCATGTGGCGAAGAAAGAGACCACACTAGACGCCGTTTGAAATGAACGTTCCAGTGTATGTAGTGGAAGTACCGTTTGGAATGATGACTACACATGTACAACTGCTAGGTGATGATGGATGTAGTTGAAGTACCGTTTGGAATGATGACTACATTTGTACATCTGTTAGGTGATGATGAATGTAGTTGAAGTACCGTTTGGAATGATGACTACACATGTACAACTGCTAGGTGATGATGGATGTAGTTGAAGTACCGTTTGGAATGATGACTACACATGTACAAGTGTTAGGTGATGGTGAATGTAGTTGAAGTACCGTTTGGAATGATGACTACACATGTACATCTGTTAGGTGATGATGAATGTAGTTGAAGCACCTTTTGGAATGATGACTACACTTGTGCATCTGCTAGGTGATGATGAATGTAGCTGAAGTACCGTTTGGAATGATGACTACACATGTACATCTGTTAGGTGATGATGAATGTAGTTGAAGCACCTTTTGGAATGATGACTACACTTGTACATCTGTTAGGTGATGATGAATGTAGTTGAAGTAAGGTTTGGAATGATGACTACACATGTACATCTGCTAGGTGATGATGAATGTAGTTGAAGTACCGTTTGGAATGATGACTACACATGTACATCTGTTAGGTGATGATGAATGTAGTTGAAGTAAGGTTTGGAATGATGACTACACATGTACAAGTGTTAGGTTATGATGAATGTAGGGATGGTGAGTAAGTATGGTTTTACGCCGCTTTTAGCAACAATCCTGGAATATCACGACGGGAACACCAGAAACGGACTTCACACGTTGTGGTCTTCAGCGTGACGAGCGCACATATTAACCATTAGGCTTCCCTACTGCTCCAGGGACTGGGTGAATGTGTGAGGAAAAATGGAAAGGGGTGGGAGCGGGTGAAAAAGGGACGAGATTACGTAACCAGTTTAACAATTTAACGTTTTTCAGCCAAACGGTTTTATGTAGTAGAAGATAAATCACTCCAAATTAATTCCACATTACATAAGGAAATGAATACATGCTTTAAGGACGTGTCATTAGCATTACAATAAAAACGCCTGCTAGACGCACCATCATTTCCCTGTTACTCGTATCACATATTTTCCCTCTGAAGCCAAACGTGTAGCTCTCATAATATACTCGTAACACATACACAGCACAACGTTTAACAATGAATCTGCGAGTAGATAAACATATTGTTTTGTTGTAGTCAATATATCCCAGTGTAGTTAAACATTCATGAATCAACAAAATGAAAGAACGTCTTTCCAAGCCCAACATAAACAATCCTTTGCATGTGTTAAAAGCTCTTACCCTTGTTATGTCTTGCGACTCATTAATTGTTTAGGGGAATTTCCTTTGCAATGCATCACCCTGCTCCCAATAATGTTCCCTTAAGAGAAGCTTCTTCTCTTTACTCATGACTTGTTTTACTGAAGTATTACATGTAAAACGCATGCTACAATGGTCCGCCTATAGTTTGAACACGTTGCTGTAGATGCGAATGTATTTTCCACAATGGTGTGTTTTCCACGTGCTTGTTTGCCTTTGCATTCATCCATTACTGGTGACACCGATACGGCAGGATACGGTACCCTATCGCAAACAATATGTGCCAAGAACAGAAACATACTTATGTCTTTGTTGTGAAATGAACCCAGTTTACAGATTTTGCATAATTATTGTATTCTATTTATACAGAATGGATCTTCCGTAACCCAAACTTACCGTAAGATGCAACTAACTGGATAGGGCTGATCTGGTTCATACATGTCACATATGCTCATGCTGTTGATCACTGTATTGTCTGCTCCCGACTCGATTATTTACAAACCTCCGCCATATACCCGGAATGCTGCTCAGTGTGGCGTAAAGATAGACTCGCTCGTTATGATATTTGCCCGTTTGTTAGTTTCACATAATTATTTCTCTCCCTAATCAAGTCTAGGTAGTTAAAATGAAATTTCAAAACACCAAGGATAGGCTGTGACTCACGCATGTTTAAGAAGCGAAGTCAAGGACTTTAGACAAGATCGTAAGCCTGCCTCTGAAATTATCGGTGAAAACAACCTGGTGCAGATGTGTAAAGCTGAGCTGTTGGCTTACATATCGCAATCTTGCCAGATAACAGCTTAGCGTCATTCTATGGGAGGAAGTGTAGGCGTTCATGATTAAGACACATGATTATCGTGCTTCTAATCTGTTGATATCAAACAGAGATATGGACACTGTATCAGATAGCATGTGACTGATGCACCGTCGACAATCTATACCGGTTGGTGTAGATCTCTTGATTTTTTCGAAGGTTTTACAAGAATCATCCTTTTGATAATGTATATCTTTTGATGAGAAATATACGACTTCTCTGATGGGGTTTTACATACAAATCCGTTTCCCATTGTCAGGTCTGTCAGGTAACATTACAAGAAGACACAATACTTAGTGAGTGAATATCAATATGGTTTTTTAATAACCTTAATTATGCATAACAGCGAAAACACTCTTTCCCTAATCATAAGAAGCCTGTGTTTGCATGTTTGTTCTTTAACGTCGTTCTGATCCCGTTATATGAGGATGGTCTTGAAACAATGAAGCCTAGATCATAAAATCCATTGATTGAAATGATGAGCATTGATCTTCAAATATGTTCATGAATTAGACTGTCTATTTTAAAATCTCATGGTCCGCATGAATATGCTGCACTTACTTGAAGAATATAATGACATCAAGTGTTCGTGCGTCGTATCGAAACTATTTGTAGGTCACATTTATTAAGGGTCAGTGGGTAGTCTTGTGGTTAAAGTGGTCGTTCGTCAGGCTGAAGACCCTGGTTCGAATCCCCAAATGGATACAATGTATGAAACCCATTTCTGGTGTCCTCCGCCGTAAATATGCTAAAAGCAGCGCAAATCTGCACTCACTCAGTCACTACTGTCAGCAAAATGTTTAGGACTGATGCTCTCTGAACTATGTCTGAGGTAAAGGAACAGCGTGTTTATCATGGCAATATAGGTCTGTTAACGCTTCATGTTCACAGGGATACTGCTTTGCCAGGCACCAAACAAACACAAAATGGTGTGGGTGGTGGGGAATATAGTTTTCGCCTCGTTTTCTTGATATTTATGTTGAAAACAAACACAAGCTAACATAATTGAAAAGCTGAAAACAAAATTCGTATGTTGTGGACTCGATCGGATCCTCACGCAACCAAGGGACGTAATTCTTCACCGCGGCTTGACGCATATGAAGTATTTTTATTACATAATCAAGGCAAGCTTGGTTGACGATGGAAATGTACGTGAAATGTTAAGTTTGGAGCGCAGACGAGTTATGTTAAGTGGCAGTACGTTAACAGCATTTGTCTGAAGCCATGGTCAAACATATTGGGTTATCTGACATATGGATCATGGATACAATATACGCATTCTTCCCAACATACTACATATCTCATCCTGACAGAAGGCATTCCTTTTCCCATGCCGGAATCTAAAAAGAAGAATGAGCAACAATGCTGTGTTCATTCAAAAGTGTTCTGAATTTCCTGATAAATAAAACAAAATTAGTGCTCTCAGTTTAGGTTATTTCTGAAAATGCAGACCGCGCCCAGATAAAACGACCGACCCTTCAGTTAATACATCTACAATCGACACTTGCTATATACACAGGACAATCTAAACAAGAGTTTTGGATGCTCAGCAAGTTCTTGCTGCCGGTCCGAGTTCATTTTGACGAGATATAAGAGAGATCTCAACACTGCAAAGTGGGCTAACAAACTGCACATACACGCCCGCTAAGATAACACCAGAAGCAGTCGTTATGATAACAGTGTTATAGATGAAACATCAACGATCAATGCTATTAGGACTAATGAGAAACCACAAGCGTGCATTAACTGAAATCGTTGATTGTACTTAAGCCTTTAACAAAATATTTCGACGGGACATAAGGACCCCGTGAGCTAGAATTGCAGAAGAACAGTTCCAGAAATTCACCAAATCAGATAGCAATGTTTTCCTTCAAACTTGAGCCTATTCATCTCTACTGTACAGTCAATACTGTGAAATAATACGAAAACACTGGAAGTACCAGCAATGTTTTTTCAACTTTTTATGGAAGGAAATTGGTTCGTTATTGAATCTTTGTAACCAAGTTCAGTCGAAAAGGAAAATAAGGAATGGTCCAGAAAGCTTCTAGATAATCAGGTATACGAAAACAAATATATTGGCTTGATTGTGGTCAGAGCAGGACATTTGAAATGCAATAGCCCTTAATTTCTGATAACATTTTGTTCTTCTTATTTTATTTTGTGTTTGTAGTTTATCACAGCGGATAGACAGCTCGTGTGCACACAAACCAGCAATAGGTATAAGAGCAACAACGCAATCATTTGTAATTCGATGACACCCGATCAACCAAGCTATCAAATTTTAGAGGTTTTGTTCTGCGCGGGTACTATCTTAAATGGCCTTATTTCTAATAATACTTTGCCAATCTAATACGACACATAATCTCATGTTTTACATTTCACATAAAATATGCTTGAACCAGATCGTAAGTCTCTAATATAAAGAATGGACAGCTCTAACAGTCAGGTTGGATTCTTTGTGTCTACTGTTTACTGTCACGTTCAGCAACATTCCAGCCATATGACGAAAGCTTTCAATTAAGCTGGTCTCAATAAGACATTGTTTAGCTAGTTAACCAGACATCCGATCCCCCTCGCTATCCCTTTCGACCAAAGTATTCTTCTGGGGATATCACCACATGTATCCAGTGGTGCTGAACATAAAGCTGATAGTTTGCTGATGTCACACGACCTGTATCATCGGTCAACGCACAATACAAATCGATTCAAGTTTTGCTGATCATATGTACAGAACATTTCATGACAGTTAATGTAACTGCAAATGAATTACGCCAAAGAGTATTTTCAAACGTTTGGTAATTACTAGAATTAGTTTTCTGAAATTTGAAGGTGAGCCACACGGCCTAGGGGGTCTGTAGTTGAAAGGTTAGTATCAGCTTTCAGTATTTTATACATTTGCTGACTGACATTAGTCGGTACTGGGCGGAAATACAGTCTCAAAATAGCCTTTACGATGTCTGAGGAATATAACTTTTCTCCCACAGACCATCTGTCTGTATCTTTTGCCAATGGAAGTTTGTTATTCAAAGAGAACGTACAGCAATAGCCCACAAAATATATTTTTGTTGTTATTTCGTAATGGGGATCTGTTTTTTGTGTTTTTAAGAATAACAAAAACTTGTTTATCTGCATCATTTTTTAAAAAAAGGGTTACCATAACGTCCGTCTAGTTGGGCAGATGTTGTCATCGTATCAGTCATCCATGTACTTAAACATTCTGAACTTATTTCACCTTAAAAGAACCGGTCACACCGCTCCATGGATAAGATAAGATAAGATAAGATACTATAAGCTACTGAACTAGCGTTATAGAGCATCTGCCCGCCGAAGATTGGTGAAACGATTCACTTCTCGCGTCATACCTAGCGACATTAAAAGATGGTACTTGTTGTTATTCTGCCTGACGCTCGATGTTGAGGCTGTGGATGACAATCACCGCCCCCATCATTATCATCATCATCATCATCATTTTATGTGCAATTGGCATTTGTATGTTACTTTAATTTGTAATGAATTGGTTACGTGATAGAAATGACGTTTTGGAATATGCAGCACAGATATTGTCATGACAACTGTCATCATATCTAACCTGACTAATGACTATATCAGTACATGTTTTTACTGATTGTTTCCGGAAATGTAATGAACTTTTCTAGATATCAACGACTTAATGAAGGTATTAGATGAATTAATTTCCCGTCAATGCACATGGGATGTTTCTTGAATGGTACCACTTAGCATTTTAGTAGAGAACAGAATAATCATTGACAAATCTGTTTTACAAAATCGCAGTTCGTACATTAATGTTTGTAAAAGTAATAAAAACGTTTGCAAGTTGTGCAAGTACTTCATAGCCCAATCATTCATTTTAATCCTACACAGCGGTTGAGGTCAACAAGACCCCACTGAACTATTCTAAACGTCTTGCGTTAAACATTTGTAGGTCAGTTCCAAATTTGACACATCAGTGACAAATTGTATGTCCAATGCATTTCATTGGATTCATTCGCAATACAGGTTTTCCAGTAGTTTCGCCTGATTCTTTCAAGTGGACGGTTGTTGATTTCTGTGTGTCCTTGGGTTTCTGACGTTGTGCATGTTCTTCGCGAACATCTCCCAGTGTCACACCTAAACATGATATAGTGGAAATGGCTAAAGTGGGTCTGCAATCAGCAGAGATTCTTAGGAATATGGAAATGGTTTTGTCACTTTTATATTATTCGGGCTAATGAAATACACAAATATAATACACACGTGTGGGGAGGTCCACTAACGGATTCTCAATTGATTATACGATCCAAGGATTCAAAGAGTCAGGAATCATTTCTATAAAGGCGCACGTGATCACATGTTACAATAGGTTACGAAAGAAGTCGTGCTGAGAAATTATTTCCTTTGAGATCACGAGTCAATGCAACGGGAATGTTTGTGGGCGCCTATTACATTCACGACGGACAATTATTGACAGTAATTTATTGCATAAATCGATTGAATTGGTGGCAAATTCGTGAAGCTAACACGAGGGATATCCGTTCTGGTCTAACATAACACAGATCTGCAGAGGATAACGACGGTTTAAAAACATCAGTTCTTATGAGTCTGGTTACATCGAAAACTCACTGAATGCAGACAAGTTACCTCCGGTGCCCTGCTTATCTCATGCTGTGGTAGCGTTGCACTCGTGCGAACAGGTGCTAACTACCACGCAGTTGGTCAGACACGAAGTGGGTGTGACCCTTCCTTGTGCTTCTTACATGGTGATAGCCAATGAAACAGCCTAATGTTTAAGCTAAACAACGTACAGGGTATACATGGACAAGCCATGTTACCTGATTGAATCATTCAGTATACTTTATCGGCACTGCAAGACGATTGGAAATTTGATGAAGCGAAAGAGGTAATTGCACTGATCGTGCCTCCAGATGCGATATCTTAGGAACTCTGCCTTAAGGGATTCTCTGTTACTATGAAGCTGCAGTAACGCTCTGACTTCCTTATCCCCAGCACAGATGCTGCGATGATCACACCTGCCAACAAGAGGGTGCTTTTCTCACATGCACAATAAATGAATGGGCTTGAGAAGATGCGATTCCGTGGTTAAGATATCATCAATCAGCTTTGCGGTTACTCCAGAGGCTTGTGTTTGAGTATAGGTTTACGCTCCCGCTTGCTGCGCCAGAACATGTTCAGGCAACAGCGACGGAAAGTTCTGCAGATGCCTGTGTCTCGATTGTGATGCTGTCAGGCCCTGATGGTAAACTGTCAGTACAAGATTGGCCTTTGCCTGCTTCTCGTAACCATTCACATACAGTGTTCCAGCCGTACCTCAATTCTCGATGCTCCCTCGCTTCAAGAGTCACAAATCTTGAAAGAGGTGCAGATCTCAAGACTGGACGAAGCGACAGATTCACTATAGAGTGCTAAATGAGCTATGATCTGTACTTAAGGAGAAATTACATCAGCAAGGATGGAGATGTACAGATTCGTGACTTACTTGTTAATGAGTTCAATGGTAATCCACGGCGCTGTATCTGTGGAGAAGAGCGTAAAAAGGTAAGCGACATCAATGATGAAACTTATTTTTTATTGCTTCCCACGCACATGCATCTCCTTTTCTGTTCTCGTTGCTTTTGAGATGAAAACGGCTTTGGACACTTTTCCAGTACCTTTGTCTGAATCATGACGTTGATGACTTCTTTGGCATTTTATACAATAATGTAATCGTACATTCTAGGGCTATACATTAAACTGTGATTAGGTTACTAATTCCAGTATACACTTGGATTTTCAGGTCTAAACAATCGGTGAATGGCCAGTTATATGCATATGTTACACATAATCCGAAATGGCTGGCTGTGAGTAATGCTCGGTGATTTACAGTTTGCTGCTTATCTCCAACCATTTAAGAATTTTGTTTGTCAGACTAGAAGATCCATCAAATAATGATAACATAAATCTGTGTATACCCAACAGACAGTGTGATATACCCTTTCTGTAGTTTCCAATTAGCCCTTGAGCTCAAGCCAGGGTGTATGCAAGATACTGACACATCTGAGTAGTTAGACTGCTGCTGACTAGCGGCTTTCACGTCAAGATGCTGAACCAAGTGAAATTCCTCGTACAATCTCCGTTCTTCACAGTTATCCATATCAATAAGCCATATCAATAAGTACTGACAATGTCACTTCAGCACAATGAACTAACACGGAGATGTATTGGTGGGAACCGGCGTACCATTTCATGTTCAAACGCTTTCATTCAAACCATTGAAAATGCTGGATCCAGAACCCTGATGACGTGGGATCTTCATAACCTTCAGTTTATGAGGACTATGTAGATGAATTAAAACGACAAACAGTTCCGATGTATCATAACGGTTGTGAAACAGGGAATGACGAAGCTTCTTTGAGTGGCATTTTAGAAGCTGGGAAGCGCAATAGAGAACAAACTTTTGGGACAATAACTTCTTTTTTTTTCGTGAGAGCAACGTTTCTATACCGATTCTTGTACCGTTGTCAACCATTTATGCTTTTCAAAGGCAAAGGGGTCTGAATCGAAACGTTGCCCTCAGAAAGAAAAGTAGCTGCTATCCATAACGTTTGTTGTATAGACCTTATTTCACATTTACTTTAGTGTTTTAGCATTCACAACGGATGTTATATTCGGGGCAAGGTCTGTATAAAGGTGCAGAGAGGAATATAAATGAGAACGTTTATAATGAACGCGCTTATAACGAACTGACGGATATAACCAACTGTTTCTTTTGGTCCAGGCCACTAGGTGTATATTATTGATTGCTGATCCCTTTAAATTTGTTATAATCGTATAGGCCTGTAAAAGGAAGTACAACGGCCTCGTTGTAAAACATGCTGCGAGGCGGAAGTGTAATTAAGTTGGAAGTCCCATTCACGATTATTGCACTTATGTAGCGCACACATGCACGTGTACATTGATGCTTGTACAAGCCCCGGTTGATGTTTCGTTTCTTAATGTTTGCTCACTGGCATACCAGGCCGTATTTAAAAGTGGATACCCAAATCCGTATTCAGAGCATTTTGACTGGAGCCCTTGGATGTGGAGCTCCAGGCAGAGTTGCAACAAGTTTGGTCTTTTGAGGTCTTTCAGTGGGACAATGGCATGGCGTAATATTAGTGACATCGTTCCATTTCTGGCGTCTCTCACCATGCTATTCCTTAATATTGCTAAAAGTGTCGTAAACTAGACTCACTCACTCTCTTTCAGTATGGATCGAACCACCAAGCCATTCTTTCTTGATGGACGGTTAATCCACTTGACCAACGAGGTCGGCTTAGGCTACACAATGCTTTGTAACTATTGTTCGTACTGTCAGGTTATCTTTTTCAGATGTCATATCAAACTGACATTCAGATCCACAATACTCAGGATAATATTACTCTGTTACGTAACTGTACAATTATGCTGTATGTGTAACCGAGTGGGAATGTCAAATTTACCTAAGGAGAATAAGGAGGCAACCACACATCTGTCCGTCTGGTAATTCAGGTCTCCCGAGTACAAACCCTTTATTTAACTGAACCTACGGTAATAGCAGAGTACGTTTCATATGAAATATTTGCTGGGCCTTCGTTTCCATCACACATGTACTAAAATAGCCCATTAAGACCCTAAGTCAATACATATCTGTGTTAAGTCTTTTCGTTCCCTCGAATACCTTTAGCCATCTCTACATAAAACAGATGGAGTAATAATGAATATTTGCACTCCCAACCCAATGGTTTTTTACAGCAATCCACTAACCGCATTTGGGATCAAAATTGCAATTATACCTGAAAATCAATAGCCAAGAACGTCCATGTGATTGTAATCCCCTGCATTACAAGAAAATACCGAGCTGACTTTGTGGATAAAAGTATTTATCCATCATTTACATCTGGCACACGCACGCAATCCTAGATTCCACCAGTACGTAAATTTGGTCATCATTATTTTTGCTGATCCTTTCGGAAAGAATTAGCAATGAACACCGTTCATTCTTAAAGCAAACGTTATGAATGCAGTTCTTTGTTTCATTGATTACCTTATTTATTAAAGAGATGCATGGATTTAATCTGGAAATCAATTATGCTGCTCGCCTGTTTCCGTAGTTCCTGAAATAGTGAGATTCTGTTTCATTTCTAATTATATCTGTAATAGCGTCATTACCACAGTAGAGCTTAGATGGAGACAATCCTGTCTGGAAAATTGACCATTTCAATATCGCTGCGGATGATATAACTACTACCATTGTTGAACTGGGACACCAAGTCTGTGATGTGTCGATATAAATCACAAACTCGTGTTGATAAACATACGTATGATATGCGTCAGTATACAAGTAATACAATCATGTTCACGTAATGTAATCTTAAACAACATGCATCAAATTATCAGGAGGAATGTTTACGACTTAAATGTTGAAAATGTGCATTTGGGATACAAATTAAGAAACACCTTTGTCGTTTTCAAAAATCATTGCTTACTTTCGGAAGGATATAATTACAGTACAAAAAAACCAAACATTTTCTTTAATGCTTCTCCCAACCGAGCAAGTACCAAGTCGTTCAGTCAACTTTATAATGTATTTCTTGGCTTAGGCTTAACCCATCTTTAAGTGATACAGACTCGCTGAGTACATAACCCTAACATATGGTTAAATTAAAATGCATTTTCCAGGCGTACATTTGCTATTTTCGTCGTTTAAAAAAAGAAAAAGATAAACGACCTTTTAACTACTGGTCTGTGGGATGAATGTGCGCTATCTTCATGGAGCTGTCTTCTCGTTGGTGTCTATCATCTAGTGAGGGGGTTATCAGCCCTCCTGTGTTCTTCTCGCGTTAAGGAGGGTCGTTTAAATGACAATCGAGATGATAAGAACATGTTTGCCAGAACACGGATGCTGACGTTTCTCTGATGACTATTGATACTTTGCACATTCCAAGCCAAGCGTCCCGTGGTCTTCATATTGGCAACAGATGGGTCAGAAATACACGCTTGGTTTGAGAATTCCATACAACATACGCTCTGTTAAATTTTGTATTGCACGAAGACAGGAAAGATCAGATTTGTCAGAAATGTGATCAGGCATAAATCCGCTCAAGCTTTTCTATTTTGGTTGGTAGAACGCATTTTAAAATATTGCCCTTCTCGTTTGCCACTTAGCTACTGTGCAGGGTCACCGATGGCGCCTCGTTGCTGTATCTCCTATCGGTTCTGTGTGGTTTCGTATAAAGTGCCAACACTTAAATATCTATACTTCTAGGGCCATAATCGTAGTATTTTTATCCACCTTGTGAGACAAGAGTTCCAGCGACGGAGGTCTATCCATAGTAGACAGCTCTCTGTAAACTGTTTACCAGTACACCTTACATAAATAGAGATCCGGTATTAACATTTAACACTAACTTTTTTCAGACACGTCCACGTGGAGTCTCGTGATCTTTTACGCTTTAAATGGTTGCGTCTCTTTCACTTGTCAGACTAAGCAGATCGCGTTTTCGAACTTCATCAGATTTTCTCAAAACCTAATGTGTTCTCCAAATGGTAACCTTCTACGGCCTGGGTTTCGTCACATTTGGTTTTGACATACTCAAATACTGTTCAGTACGATTGACTCACATATTTATAATAACATCAATGTAATATCATATATACAAACCAAACTATACATTCAAAACATCTGAAAATGATAAATGGGTTAAATCAAGTTTCCAACCGAGAATGTTCCGTTTATCAAGAAAGCAAAAAGCCTCTTGACTCTTGTTGAGAAGTTGCTCGGTTTTGGGAAGGGTTTTGACGTTTTTATTCTCAAAGACTTAAAGCTCAGCTTAAATTTTCAGCAAACACACATGATACATGATTACGAACGTAAAGTCAGATCCAGATGGACCCACTGTGCATATCTGACGCATATCAGCATACGGACATCAAAACAGCACACGGCTGTCGACAGCAAAAGACATATCAGTGGCCCGCTGAAGTAGATTCCTCTATCAGCTGTTGATCCCTGTGGCTTCATTTGTACAGATATGAACATGTGTTTTTCCCTATCGGGCAACAGCGTATTACAATATGACGACTTTCGTCTGAGCTACTAATCTTAGTTTTGTCTTCAACACAGAAGGTATGTCCATTCCGTCGGTACCATCCAGGCGTTCGCTTTCTTGACTGTTTTACGTTTACGTACATATTGGAATGATTTAAAGAAATCGTAGGGCGGGAAACAATGGTTTATTGCAGTCTACGTACTGTGTGTATGCTTTGAGATGATTCAGACAGACATAGTTACAGTAATGAGAACATTGTAAAATCAACTGTTTGTGCCGCTGCAGTTGGATTGCGTTTAAAGAGATGTTAAATGCCATTGGATCCAGACTTCGCAAACTCACCTAAGAACAACGTGTTATTCGGCTTAGAGATGTGGATTCGTTAATGAAATGATAAGACTGACAGTCTTTACTGTAGGTCCGAATGGTACGTATTAATGACTTTTATCATAGCCATCAGATGTTACGTATAAGTGATGCTTTACTGCACACTGTTTACTCTAAAGCCATGTGAAATAGTTTTATTATATAGAAAACATAACATTCCTCAACAAAGCTAAGTCTAGACTCAGTGCCAGAAATATAATGATGGCTTTTATCTCAAGTCAGTGAGCATAATGCCATACATTATTCCGCACCCACGAACCAGAATCCACTATTTTTGTATTCAGCTTACTCATCCGACTAACTTTTACCACAGTATACATTCAGACGCATCACTGGAGACGTCTACCAGCTACATGGGGTTCAGATGAACAGCTTGCAACAGCTAAATATGAAACATCAATGCAGAGAATAACCAGGCTCGATTATCCGGCCAAATGTTTCCACTGGGCGTACAGGGCAGTACAGGGGGCAGTACAGCGGTGGCAATTATACGAATGGATAACTGAAAAATAGTGGTGTCCTGCCCTGTCGTGGTCTAATTCAGGAGACACAGACAGATAATGATTCTTTTAAAGCACTGGTTGTCAGGCGATTGTGTATTGAATCGTGTGCTGGGACAATGAACTGATGTTACTTTTGTCGTTTAAACACATTTATACAACCACCTAAGTGTCGAACGTTTTATGTGTCGAACGTTAATTTGTCTCGAATAAAAAGCTGGTAGTTGCGTATTCCCTCTTTGATTTCTCTTTTGTGTTGTGTCGAATCTCGCATAACCAGAAGTAATATCGTAGAGCCATTCACCGACACAACACTGTTTTACTGTATAAAAAATAGTATAAAAGCAAGACACAAGAACATTTGGTTGATACGGATGAACATAAAGATAAAATAACCTTTCATTCAGATATCGTTAATAAACAAACATGTTATTACAATTAAAGTGATATATATTATTCCATTTACTGTAACACATTTAGACAGCATAGCTTGACTCATATTGTCTTCATTTAGGACTACGTGAATTCAAACTGAGACCATATTATGTTGCATGCCTTCTGACCTCACTACCACGACCCAACTTCTTATTACTTTATTTCAATCATTTTTCTCAAATTCCACAATACGTTTGCAGGGTGTATCAAGAAATCACTTCAGTTTATCGTTCACAGACAATGACAACATACACACGGGAAGGAGGTCATATGTTGAAATATTATACTGGTAACAACTGCTTTTTTACTCATATATGATGACAAAATGCAGTTGCTTTGTTCGTCAATCTTTTTAAGGCAAGGAAACAAAGAAAAAACTAAGGAATTGCATAAAACATGATAAAATTCGACAAATATGGCCAAACAGATTTTCGTGAAATGGAACCAGTTTCAATCTGGAATGTAAGACAGGCCGTAAACGTGGGTCACCTTTCTTTGATGTCGTATTGAGGGCTGAAACACGTCAAGGAACGCTGGTTCATGCAAAGCTCTGAAACAAACATGACCAGGAATTCCAATACCGATAGGACATTGTTCTGAAGTCCGCATCGCATACTAACAGCTGCATCATGCCTTCTGTACTTCCTTTCTGTTTCCAATAACCATAAAAAACAATCAGTCGTATTTTGTCCTTCATCCACGATAATGTTAGGGATCACACTACCAAAGATCTAAAAGTATCTGAAAAATACGTGTTAAGTACAAACGTAAACTGTGACAGTGAAAGCTGCATAAGAAACCGATAAGCTCAATGTCGAATAAACAATAATCAAGTTGGTTCGAAATGTGGACATCCATCAAACATGTTGGCAGCTACTTCGATTTCAGGGCCATATATCGACTCTGATACTAAAGTTGGATCACCAGAATCGAAAGCAGTGTCGGTTTGATGATTGTTTGGGCTCAGAACGAAATCTTGGAAAACGCATTACCAGGCATCTTTTGTTTATATCGATTGTTTTTGCTCAAAAGACGTGTCAATTGCTGAGGTTTTATTGTTTAGGGGATGGCGGAGATACTTTCAGAGCTGTTGCTGATGGTTGAACACAAATCCTAATTGGTTGAAACAGAAATGATGTCCAGATATTTCTATTAACTGGACTAACGAAAGTTTCATACGTTGTTAACCTTAAGCTGTAACTGATAGGAAAGTCGCTGGATGGGATTGTTCCCTCTTTTGTTTCAGGCAGGTCTTAATATCATGTGATGATAGCCAGCGTTAATTCATAGGGGTCATATATACTGAATAGCAAAAGAAACGCAAGTTTAAAAAATAAAATTTCCTAAACGTAAACGGTAATGTCTATGTCTTCGAATAAAGAGCATGACAAAAACAGAGTTGCGTGTCTTCTGATATTCAGTATAAATTACCTTCTAAGTATCACGTATGTATTAGATATGTATCTGCATTTCTAAACCAAATGCACATTTATATAAAATCTATCTAAATGTTAAGAAGGCCTATTGTATTTCATATGATATTTTGTCATGAAACCAGTTTTCTCATAGAACTGTGGTTAATCTGTCATGTTACAAGTTCTTTTAACGGTATACGTTGATGGTCATTGTAGTAGTTGTTTGGAAAGCAGTGTATCTGGAAAAAACAGGTTTCACTGCCAGCAAGGCGTTATTACTTTTGTAAATATATGTGTCCCCGTTTGTTTTCAGACAGTGCTGCACCATAGCACTTCGATATGATAGACACTATTTATTAAAGGAAATTACGGGCCTATTATTTGTATGCAAGGAATAGCACAATACAGTCATTAGGACAAGGAAATACATTTGTAATGAAGATTTATAAGTAGACTCCTGTCAGATATTGAATCTAATAACCAAATCGTTCAATGTCAGCACAAAAGACCAGAACCAAATTGCCATTAGAGAAAAATTCAGATGTTTTTACACATTATCATAACAATATTGCTTTGCCCATTGCATAGAGAATTAGGCATTGTGTTGCCCAAACAAAACTACTTCCTACGTTTACAATAAGACCGACAATAAAACAGTCTCGGATCACTCGCCCGGGTCGAACGTCATATTGTGCAGATAAAATCTATTGCATGACCATTTATTACCTAGAGTTTTACCAGCTGTCCTGAGTCATGCAATTACTCACTTGGTAGAGTTAATTATTGTAATTGATTTGAAATTTACTACTCTTATTATGCATTGGCAAGGTTCACGGGTGATCAGTAGAGTGTCAAATCTAATCAGTATTTGATAAACTATGGTGATGTAATTGTAATCCATTAGACTGAGAAACACGCAAGTAATTAATATCATTGGGGCTTCTGCCTTCCATTCGATTGTCCAGTGAAGACTGAAATGTGTATGACCTATCGTGGTGTGCCACGTACTACTGCGTGGGTTGAATCCAACAAAACAAACACGCCTTGCTTTATGCAATTTCCACTGTGGAGAGTACTGTATCCTCACTGACTTTAAGTTATCCATTAATACCATCCCCACCCCCACCCCCACCCCCTTCTTCTCATCATTGATGCTTGATGACAGTTAATCAAGACTGATTATCATCTTGCGTTGATGTGTTACAAGATTTTGGTATGGAGATCATTGAATTACCACAGATCTGTTCATTTAAACATTTAATGCAAATTGGTTTATGGAGATAGCAATAGAACCATACTGTTTCACTCGAGTAAGCTTATCAAGGGAACCAAATTGCTTTCGTATTACCATTGGTGGTTGACTGCATCCAACCATTCAAGAAGTAAGAAGTAAGTTTATGAATATACTGTAAAATGAAACCGCTTTTTCAATGGAATCAAACTGCCTGCATATTAAACAAACGGCATTGATGGCTGACTGCATTCGAAGAAGTAAGAGTAAGTTTATGAATATATTGTAAAATATAACAACCTTAACAAAGGATTCGAATTGCTTTCATATTACCAAAAAGACGTTGATGGTTGACTGCATCCGAACAGCGTAGGAGTAAGAAGCAAGTTTATGAATATACTGTGAAATATAACGGCATCGTCAAAGAGATCATATTGCTTTCATATTACCAAAATGCATTGATGATTGACTGCATCCGATCATTGAAGATGTCTATAGCATTAACTATCATTATGGAAAACAAATACTCCTAGAAAGAAATCAACACACTGGTATCATTAATCTATGAAGACCAAGTTTCTAGTGTCCAGTTTCCACACACACAAGGATTGTTTCTTTGTTGTTACACATAAAATGAAAGTGATATTTTTGAAAACAGTTTCTGCATTTGGCCATCAAACTGAAAGCATCCGAACATATGCTACCAGGTGCTGTAGGCTGTGGACAAATGAAGGACATGTATCCATTCTTTAGTTGGTTAGTAGTCACACATAAGATGGGAATGACATATCAAGTCACGTATGTTCCAGAGGTAACCTAAATACCTTGGTTAACTGGAAGCAAGCATATAAATGAAGCTAGGTGTCGCTGTCTGTGAACATATTGTTCATCATTGTCTGTCATGTCTATCCATTATATACCCACATATGTGTCCTAGTTGTTCCACACCAGCTTCGGGATGTAAGTCATCGAAACACCTATGTTAATTGGTTAATACACAAGGTATTGCTGGTTATGTACATATGTCGCTCGTCCATAACATACTATTCTGATGTAATATAGATACTCACACTATCTGTGACAGATGATACCACATATATGCAACCACAGTATCTCTGTAACTTATTGGAAGCAACTAAAACCAGGTGTTGATGGCTATGTAGATAAATTAGGCATTTTTGTCCATACTCTATCCTTCTCTTGGGTTGTGGTCACACGCAAGATGTGAATAACATGTTGCTTTCCACGTGTGCCAAATCTGATCTCTATAGGTAACCGAAATACTTTGGTTAATTGGAAACAACTATATTCAAGCGACCAGGTGTTGAAGACTATATACAAATATATGTCATGTGACAATAATATACTGCTGTGTCTGTAGATACACATGGTAAAAATGACATCTTGCTTCACAGCTGAGCCAATTAGGCTGCTACAAGTAGGTTGCCGAAATACCATTGTTAATTGGTAGCAACTTCATTCATGCAATCTGGTGTTAAAGGATATGTACATGTTTATGTCATGTGTCCAAAACATACTGTTCTAGTTACCGACAATTGTCTTCACATCGGCTCCGAGATCTCTACAGTTAAAAGCTAAATGCAGACACATGTAAAAAAATGTAAAAGAAAAGTTGAAAGGCTGTTGCGAAATATAAGCAATGGTATTGTGTTGACAGAAACGATACACCACGCATATCTGCTCTTCGACATGATGCCATTGCGAAACATGTAAATGTATGCCATTTTTAATGATGAAATAGGGATAAGCGCTGCGTTCAAAACCAAATGAATATGGCTGTGACTGTTTGTACCAATCAGAACGTAAGGTGGTTTTGTTTTACTCTCCCTCTGAATAAATGAATACAACGCCAAAACAAATTATGATGAGTCGACCAGCCCTTGTTTTACTTCCCTCATATCGTGTACAGCGGATAAAACGAGTTGTTTTGGGATACCGGGCCCATAAATATTTGAGTGGAAATGCTTATAACGAACTTCGGATATAACGAACTGAAATAAGATGCCCTCTGAGTTCGTTATGACCGGAGTTTACTGTGACGTTTTTAGGTATGAGGCGGCCAGGGGATCGGACCACCGACCTTCCGCTCTAGGGGCCGACGCTCCTTCCAGTAGGTCACGGAGGCGATCAACGTCACAAGGACTATCTAGGTTAGTGGAATACTGGGGAAGGTATCAGAAGGTTAAGGTAGGCAGCTCTGATTATTGCCTGATAAAAGTTAAGCGACTTCTCAATGCAAAAGCCACCATCTCTTAACATAAATCATGATCATTGTAGTAATATTCCCATGTCCCTGCTGTAATCAGTATCATCGATACATAGAACGGTATCCATGTCGAGAATTACTATTCTACGACGTGATATAGCCAGACAGTCAGTGTCATTTGATACCTGCAATACATGGATAGTTCCAGTGATTGTTATCAGATAAAATGTTACCCAAATGTTTATTCTACGCGAACGCGTAATGAACATCAAAAACAACGTTATTACGAATGGGCGTTACAGAAAACGTTCCAAAAGGCATCATTTATATCAACAAGATCATATCAGACGGAAGCGAAAAAGTCATTAATTTTCATTCTGTATTGTTAAGCGTCATGATAATATTGACCAAAAAAGAGTGGTTGTAGTATTTAGGCCTCTAGATTAAACAGATGGGTGTAATATTGGCGATGACGTTCCGGTTTCAATGTTATCTGTAACTCAGTATACGAAACTGATCGACAAACAGAAGCCAAAGTACACAAAACAGTGAGGTCGAAGAATCCGTTGGATTCCGACTAGGGCGAAAGATTCCGAGTTAGTGATGTTTTCCGTTGAATATAAATTCGCTACGGTTCCTTCACCGTAAAGAGCCTGGGGTGCAAGTAAGCATGCTTACCCAAATTCCACTGATTGTCATGATGAACATCAAACACGTCCAGTCTGCTGTTGGAATTTCTTGGAAAGTCCTAGAGAAAAGCGAAAATTTTAAAGCAGATTCTATTTCTTTTTAATTCCATTGTACCACAGCCTACAAGACCATAATTTCAACTCATCGGTCCACGAAAAGGAGGTGAAACTTCATCTGTAACTTACTACAGCAAACTTTGATAGACAAACAGAAGCCAAAGTACTAATCGGAGATCGGAGATTCCATTGCATTTCGACCTGGTCGAAAGGTTTGTTTCATAAAGCGATTTCAGTGCTAAAACCATCGTTAATAGTCATTGGGGGTTTACTTTGGTTGGTTTCAAGTTCCACACCGCCCTGTACAATATTCAGTTTATGGCGGCGGACTGTATATGATCGGGTATGGACCAGACAATCCAGTGATCAGATCAACAACATGATCAACGATTCGTGCAAATGGATACAATGAGTCAAGCACGTCAACGAGCCTGGCCATCTGAGGATCAGTTGCTGATTACCGATTCCACCACGGGTTTTGAGGTCCTACGATATTGATAGAGTTGTCATCACTTCGTGGAAGAAGGTGCTGGGCACACCTGTCGTTGTAACGTTCTTGGTAGCGATTTTGCCAAACACATGACACTGAAATTCAAAACCTTTTGCAATACCAAGCCTTACAACCAGGGAGACCCTTTGAATTAGTGTCCGCAGCATTTCAATCCTCCACCCGAGTAGAGGAGACAGTGTATGACGACTGCAATCTCGTGTTTCGTGGTACGTTAATGAAAGTTAACAGCAGCTTTCATTGTACATATGGTCCCACGAGCCTCCTTTAACACCACCATTGTGAGGTTAACGTTATTTCTCAACTGAACACTGAAGGAACGTTAAACGTTGACAATTTCGGCCAGCCTTCCGAGTCGGGATACAGTGAATGAAGGGTATTTGGTGATGTTTTCCGTTGAGACAAAACATAAATTCACCTCAAGGATACGGTTTCTTCCCGTAAGGGACTTAGGGTGCAAGTACTCATGCCTACCCAAATTCCATTGACTTTCATGATGAACATCGAACACGTCCAATCTGCTGTTGGACTCTGTTGGAAAATTCTGGAGAAAAAAAAATATATCAGATTCTATTTCATTTTAATTCCTATCCGTTACAACCCTCAGAGCCATAATTTCAACGCGTCGGTCCCTTAGACACAGGTGAAATCTGATTACTATTTCTGGTCTTGTCATTGTAGCATTTTGTGTCACAGCCTCATGATGTATGTACGCTATGGTGCACTTTCGTCAGATGTCATGTAGAAACACATAGTGAAGTCGTTTTCATATATATACACGTAGAACAGATTTACCACCGACAACTCACATGCTTCTCTTATACTTTTGTGGTCTTTTATAACACTGAAACAAAGATGCCGCAAAAAGCAGACCTTCCTAGAAATGGATGTGCCAGTCTTATTCTATCCCTCAATCTGAGGTTACAATACCTAGTGTGTAGACAGTGATATACATATATATCGTCTTTTCTTAAATTTCAAGTTGGGGGCACGTTCAGGCATGGATTGACTTGTGACGTATGTCGGTTAATCTCTCTACCACAATTCCACCTAGAGATATAAACCATTTTTACGTAGAGAGGATATATGGGCGATAGTCTACTGGTGGAATATGACGCCCGTTATCAAAGAACCATTAGAGTACTTCTTAATCCCAGCAGATCACTGGTTTGAATACAAGCCCAGAATGAAGCATGAATGAATAATTCACTCTGTTTCAGGTTGTAGGTTAACTCTTACAAGAATACTGTTATCTGCATATACCATTATTGTATGTTTGTGTAAATGTAATGTAATTGTTGTAAATTGTCACTATGTTTAATTAGGTATGTTCACAAATTTAATTATAGGACGATGTATGTATATATGTATGTATGCATGCATGTATGCATGTATGCATGTATGCATGTATGCATGTAGGTAGGTAGGTACGTACGTACGTACGAATGTATGTGTGGATAAATTGATGGATTAATGCTTTTGACGATTCTGGTGCTTGTGTGTATGCATGTATGTTTTCTTAAATTGGTATTTACAAACAGGAACATTCCTCAGTAAATATACATTTACATGGATTCAAGGCTGGTAAAGGTTCCAGAGCCGTGTATTCAGTCATTTCCACTCTATCCTGATACATGCATCGTTCAAACATGGAACATTTTCTAATGTATTTGAATGTTGCTATATAGTAGTCCAGTATTATCAAATATATTTGCTACTTTGGGTATAACTTAAGCCTCTCTTGGTTGTTTCACGTATTAGGCTGTACATTCAGTTATAAACATGTATGGACAAACAAACATCAGTAGCCAAGTTGTTTACAGGTGTGAGTTAGTCTCCACTGAAAGGACCTGACAGTTCCATTAGACAGTATAAACAGTCTGTTTGTGGCCGACGTTGGTCGTCAGCTGGGATATCTGAAAACATATGTAGTCAGTCTTGACAGCTGCTGTTCCAACTTTGAAGCAAACGTGGGTTGTGATTTATCTTGCACCGCTGATCCTACGATAACAGTGTTTCCAGCACGGATCAACTATCTTTTTCGTAGCAAAAATAGTCTTTCAACTTTGATACAGATAACTGTGATAGCTACCTGAAATTATATCCAAAATATTTTTTTTCAAATGTTTCAATTAGTGGCAAGTTGATCGTGCGCGTGCGTGCCTGCGTGTTTGTTTGTTTGTCTCTCCCCATCTCTCTCTCACTCTCTCTCTCTCTCTCTCTCTCTGTCTCTCTCTATCTCGCCCTCTTTCTTTCTCCTTATTCTTGCAAGGCAGTTTTTAAAGCTCCGAGGGCAATAGCGGGACTTACCTTTATTATTCTTTCTTGTACCATGATGAAACCCAAGTGTTCAGTGATGACCCGAGCAAAAATGTTATAACCGAAACAAATACATCCAAGAAAGCATGGTATATGCATGTAGCATTTCTAGGTGACCACTGTTTCTGAAAATGAAGAACGTCTCTGGGCTCCTATTCATCATACTTTAGAACTGTTTTCTGTACAATATGTTTATTTCAATGACAAGATCTCACTCTGTGATGACTTCAATAGCTCATTAACATCAATACAGGCAACGCTGTATCAGCATTGCATGAACTGAGGTTATTCAGCTGTTCTGAAAATACAGAACAACAAAGTTTAAGGATTTGTTAACTGATTTATAGAGATGATAGCGCAAAGACCACTACAAAAAAAGTACTACCATGAGTGATCAAGACCATGTGACAGCCATGGTCATACATATTACACATGTACAAAGAATCAGACCGCAGGGCAAGAACACACTTAAAGACATGAATGGTGGGGTCAATAGTGTTTAATGTAATTTGATCTCACAGTTTGCTTTTAGGAACGACAACTGTTTGCCGTAATATCGACAGTTGTAACAAATGAGACAATTCTTGCACTGAGCTGTAAGCGATGCAAGGGCCATTTGGGACATTGCAGTTGCCTGAACTGGTGGGTTATTTCCTGACGGAGAGATAACTGGGTGACAGGCAGGAAGGTTAAGTAGCTCAATCACAGATAATTCAAGACACCTTATTTCACTCTTCCGTGGTTAGGAGTGGGGATTGAAGTCTCAAGTAATTGGTTTCCTCCAGTCACTTACTCACGCTGCTAACCGAACCTGTTTGAAATACAGTACATAATCCAGTTCCAAATGAGGTCTCAGTAAAGTATCACCGTGTGCGATAGATGTTTCATTCCTTCAGATGAAATGTTAAGCAGCCTAGTCCTAACCTAATCGCTGAGATGTGATTTGAAAGGAAAATATGTGTAGGCTTTTCGTGAACCGTAAATTCTTTTCAAATGTAGGATTAAGTGAGCGAATGAGTTTGATTTAACACCACGTTGAACATTATATCATGTCGTATTTGTTTGACGAGGGAAGAACGGTCAAACTGATGCAGGTCTTGGATGTTACCACATTGGTGACGCTGAGAACGCCTACAACCACATTTAGGAGAGATTTGAACTGCCAGTCATAAGACTCTGGAACGCCAAAAGGAGGCAACTATGGTCACGGATTGCGGCAAAGCAGGCCACGCGAGTCTCAGTTGAGGGAGTGAGCAAGGGTTTTACGCCACTTTTGACACATTTTGTAATATTCCATCAATGTACGACTCGGGACATCGGAAATGAGCATCACATATTGTACCCATGTCGGGAATCGAACCCGGGTCTTTGACGTGACGAGCGATCTCTTTAACCAGCAGACAATCCCACTGCTCGCTTAATTTACTGGAGCCAATGATAAGGGATCACTCACCACATTCAGGCAGGATATGGTACTCGATCCCGCGTTTACCCTTGATCCTTGAGAAATGTTACTGACGATTTCTTGTTTGTTTGTTGCGAGGATATGTGCATTCCCATGTAGCTGTTGCGTTGCGTATATACATGAATTGTTTAAGTTCATCTACCACAGCTGGTGCTTAGGTTGAGCTTGAGGCAAGACAAAGGTACAAAAACCCTGCCAGCTGTGGCGTCTTAGACAACAGAGAAGCTTCCGCTGTCTCTGAAGATACAATTCTGTACGTTAGTGACCGACAATTCGATATTGTTGGAGAAACCTCCGATTTTGTCTGGAAACTAGATATTACAGATGTTCCTGAAGAACAAGGTATTTTTCTAATTTTTAAATCTATAAGCAAATTTTTTAGACAACAAATCTTTCAATAATGTGTTCCTTGGCCGACAATTTCTTACTTTTTCAACAGCCTGAAGAACACTTTTCAGCGTGGATTAGACAGTTTCATATTTTCACATATATAGAAATGTCACCAGGTGTTCTCCAATAGGGCATTCATGATCTGTCCAAGGCTACATTCAATCGCCGAAATAAAGTTACCCTAAAATAGTTATGTATATTTCCACTAAATGAAAAGGAAAGTTCAAATATATTTGCTCATTTTCAGGAGCTTGCAGGCATTCTTGGTATGTGTTGGACTTCGTTTTAAAGGGTCTGAGAGGTAGACTAGCGGGCCCGGAGCAACCGCCACTTGTACAATCTAGATTAGGTGGGACCTAAGTACCACACAGACCTTCAAAGTCCTGTGTACTCGAACAGAATAACAACCACACAGGAAGCCACAATAAGTGTCGTGTTATGTTATAAAACTCACCCATTGTTATGTTGCTAAACATATTTGGGCATGTTTGTGGCATGTAAACTATGGAACATGATATGCTAATTACTTCTATTGTAATAAACAGTCAGGCCACCTGAGCGTTTAGTCATACACGCCATTCTATTATACACTGTCGCTCTTCGGAAGTACATAATAAATCTTGAGGCAATATGTTTTGACGTTAGTCTCTTGCTTATGTGAGGATGCATCGAATAATGGCAAGTGAAAACAAACTAAGATACATGTGGTAAACGGCTTGAAGGGGTCTGACTGGTGCTCATGGCGTGCTGCCATAGCTTTTCTCGCGAGACTTCGCTTGCAGCTTTGAGCCCGAGGATCCGTGAGCTAAACGAAAAGGGAAATCTAGCTTACCTTAATCGTCGAAATGGCGAGTTGCAGCATGTCAGGTCTGTAATTGGCCTATTTCACAGACATACGTGAAGAAAGAGTACGGTTTACGCCGCATTTTTAAAAAGAAAATAATACAAAAATACAATCATGTGTGAACGTTGTTTAAAGACTTCACCGGGCAAAGTTGTCCCGTTGCTTTATCGTCACGTATTGATTGGAAGAAACAGAACTGAAGATTTTGACTGAGATGTTTTTCTTAACGACAGGACCCGTGAAGATCTTGACCAGAGTTTATCTCCAGCAACCCACGCCTTTCATAAGAGGCGACTAACGGTGTCGAGTGGTCAGGTTCGCTGACGTGGTCACGTCATGTCATGTCATCGTATCCGAATTGCGTAGACGGATGTTCCTGATGTTGATCACTGAATTGTGTGGTCCAGACTCTATTATACACATACCGCGCATATAGCTGAAACTTTCTTAAGTGAGACAAACAACAACAAACAAACAAATCATAAAGACAGGAGTTAGAAAGGTACTTATCATTTTATTAAAGCCAGATTTAAAACCCTTTCCTTATTCTATAACATCTCTTCCAAAATCTCATGATACGAAATGAGCGTATCCTGACCCAGCAAAAGTCACAAACACATGTAAAGTCAGCATTTGAAATTAACCCATTTTGAAACGAAAATCGGGTCACTTAGAACGTTCACGGAAATGTCGCTCTCATTGCGGAGAAGTTGTTCATTCATATCTCCTTCCTTACTGATCCAGCTATATGCGTCTCAAAGAAGTGATGAGATAACACATTATCTAGAATAGGCGGTAGGGTAGCCTAATGGTTAGAGGGTTAGCTCGTCACACCGAAGACTCGGGTTCTATTCCCCCATGGGTATAGTGTGTAAAAAACATTTCTGGTGTCCCCAGCCATGACATCGATATTGCTGGGAGATTGCTAATAAGGGGCGTAAAACAAAACTCCCTCACTCACTTTAACTATAAGGCTGTGATGTACAGCTGGTTAAGATGTTATGTATCCCTTTTCATCAACGTATCTGAAAATATAATTTGAAATACTTTCTCAACATTTACACAATCACCCTGATGAAGGTCGCGTCTGAGATGTAAAGGAACTGTGGCCACATTGCTGATATAATCACATACTGAGGACGCGATGGAGTAGGTTATCTATCATCGAGTAAACATGATGAGGGGCGGCATATGTATAACAGTCGGTATACTCGGCACTTCAATGTTCCCTCTTAGTCATGCCTCTCGAGAAGGTGTTAAAAAATCAACAATGAAGTACATTGAACATTTGACCTTATGTTAGATTAATTAGCTAAGGCTGGCATGGACGCGTTTGCTAATTGCCTAACGCTGTTGTGTCATAAACAAGATACACTATGCACGGCAACTTGCTCCCATACGGATTTCCCTAGTTAAGAATAATTTTTGAAAAACATGAAAGTATATGAGGAAATATATGCACTGTAATAATATAACAAAAGGATAACAACTTTTGAATGCTTTGTGTGCACTTTGTAAGTGAGGATGGTATTATTTGTTGTAAAAATTGTATGTTCACCTCTTAAATAGTATGACTCTTAAATAGTATTCAACTTGTTTTTCGAAAGGCATTAATGATGGTATGTTCTCCAGACTACTCGTGCTACATTGCGAGGAGTATATTCACCAGTCTGCTTATGCTGCAAGAAAATTGCTTCGGCTTGTTTCTCGTGAGTCATGGCGGGTGATATATTCACGTAGTAACTTGCGCAACTTGACTGAATTGTATTCACACTGCTACTCGTTGTGCATGACATGTGTGACACGATGGATGGTATACACAATTGCCTACTCACCAAAAGACCAACGGTTAGTCGTCTTTGCTGTTCCAGTGACATGGCAAATGGTATGCTCACCTGGCTGTTTTCGTGATTTTGCAAAAGATGTATTCATCTGTCTACTCGAGTGGCCTTACGGAGCGTGTATTCACCTGTTAACTAATAATAGTATATAAAATTAGCTCACCAAAAAAACTAAGTCTCAGATGCTTCATATACGATGTACACAACTGTCCCCATTAGGAGTGCCAGAAATACATAATCATCGTTTTAAGTCCCTGATTCCTCGAGGTTTATCAACAAAATAACTGCTTCATCAAGTAGTAAACGTCTAGGACCTGCTTCACATCAGACCTTTTTTCCTATAACAAGCAGACACGCCATGATAAACCAGAAACACTCGGTGTGTTAAACCGAACTGCTCACTTGGTCCACACCCAAATAAACCTGCTACATAAGCAATATTACAGATAGGAGTGTGGTTAGGTTATGAGTGTGGACTACCTTCAGCGTCCATCATCACAAGACAAAGGTGTGCATATGTCATATTTCGTCAAGGGTAACAAGAATACGAACAGCCGCCAGATGATATATTGTGATTATAGCTGATTTCAACTTTTAACAACTAAAATAAATCACGAATACGACTTCGGTGTGAAAGTGTGGACATTTCGCAAGTCTTCACTATATTCTTTCACAAAGGTCTACTTACCAGTCATGTCATGTTGTTCACATGCAAACCACAAACACGGGTTTATATCTTTATGGTGCTGACTATAAAGAGTTACCTTGACTGCAGCAGGCATCTAGGTCTGCACAATCATCCCACTGAGGAACATCACGGTGGCAGCATAGAACGATAAGGTTGTTGGCAGCTCCTTCTGAATGCCTCTATAACTGCCTCCTCATCTGTAAGATATGTCTCCTACCGACATTACATCCTACAACCACAGGATGGTCATTGTGCCAGATTCAATGAGCCATTATGTCATTTTTTTTAAATTCGGGGACACATATGCCGCAATTAGCTTCTTCATCAGGATGACGTGATATCTCATTATCTGAATTAATTTCATATCCGCTGTAGATATGGGAATAATAATGATAGACTTCATGTGAAGAGAGGACAAGTGTGTTTTTTCTTGCCATCGTTGACTGACGAATATGATTTTTTATGATAGTGAAGTACCACAAGACGAGATAAACAACTGTCGAGTTAATTGACAAAACAAGACAAATGTTCTATTCATTATCAGTGTTTTGGGGTTTTTATATCTGTCGATGTTTACGATCTTCCTCTAAAAACATCCGTGATGTAAGGAATACGGAAATTAGTTCTTGTAAAAGAGGTTTTACTCCAGTGAGATAACCATTAACAGTTGCCCATTCCATGCAGTATTTCAACACGGAAATGCATGACACATGCGAGGTTGTAAGGAATATAGGGAAGTTGCAAAATTCGTAATTGTTCCATAGAGAACTGAAATGCCCCTTTGCTATGAAGACCTCAACCGACGGCTGTTTAAACAAATCTCAGGAACACATGAAAGATTACGACTGAATGGAACAACATAGCCTTTGCTTGCAATATAAATGCTGTTTGTGTGTTTGTTTCTTTGTGTGTGTGTATGTGTGTGTGTTTGCTTTTGTTTGGCTGGTTGGTTGATTGGTTGGGTGTTTTGGGTGTGGTGGTGTCTCTTAAATCACTGACATATGATTTATTTCATACTACTTAAGACACGTCTCTTTCTTCCACTTAGCAAATACTATTATTATACTGCTCGATACAGTATTACCGTCCAAACGCAGTTTAATTACCTCGTCCTCGCCACTGCAATTCACTGTTCACAGTTTCGTCTCTCATTGTGCGTTTGAATCGTATATCCGTCTTCATTATGGTTCTTAGTTTTCAGAACGAATTTGACCCTTTATTAAAGTGGTAAGCATCTTCGAACAGATATCTGCGTTGAACTGACACATCGAAACATCAATTCAGTAATGTTTAAATGTCTCGTGTTGCTGTTATTGTCGTTGTTGTTGTTGTTTAACATCGCTCTCAGCAATATTCTGGCTATATGGCAGCGGTCTGTACAAATCTGGAGCATCGATATCCACAGTTGGACACGGTGACATATGTCAACCAAGCGAGCGAGCCTAAAACCACCCGATCACGTTTTACGACAACAGCGGGTTCAAAAGATCTTCACGAGTCAATAATTAAAACTGGAGAGTTTTCTCCAGTTTCAAAACAGACTCCTAGTTGAATGTAAAAAATGTAGTTCCAAGATTATCTCGATCGTCCGTAAAAATTCAACAGCCACGAGGATATTCCTTTCTGAACTTTTCGCACCCCATAAAGACTGTAGTCACTTCAAATACATGTATTAAGGAACAAAGGATATGATATATAGACATGCATAGTCAGCAAAGTTAATCTATAATGGCGAACTTCGTTGTGTAGGTTAAAAACAGAAATATCTGAAGCTGCCTGTGTATTCTATACACAACATTGACCGCGTCAAGCTTCATTGTATGGCTGTCTGTACACATCCTCTTCCTGTCTGTCGTGACGCTAGTGTTTTATTCTGTTTTTTTTGTCATCGGTGCAGTCTGCTTGAATGCCCACTGATCGATAAGAACTCTTATGAAGAGGGATCATAAGTCACGCATCTTAATTTCTACATCACAAAAATGGAAATTTAGTGTTTGTGCAGTTCGAAATGCTGGATAGCATGTTTACCTTTGAAGGTATTTACATTCTATTTGTAAAAAAGTGATCCATCAACTTTTGATGTTGAGATGGTAAATGTTAGAACATTGGAACCCGTGTTTGTTAGCAACGCACCAGTGTTTCACTATTGGTTTTTCCAAACAAGAAGCACTCTCGTGAATCACCTGACTTCATTGAACTGGGAAAAAATGATGTAAACAACGGTTCCAATAGGATGTGAAAAGGTAGTTACGAGAAACATTACATCCGGTTACCGGATTTAATGACAGATGGATTTACCACTTGTAAACTTGGCTGTAATACGCCGTGTCAGCTTACTGCAAGAAAGCCCCAAGCTGAAAAATATAACAGAGTTTTACCTTAGTGTAACATGGGTAAAAACTAAGACTCACCTTGTGGCAATTCTTTGATTCGAACTCTTAAAAGTGGATAGTGGAAGCTAAGGAACTGATTCCGTGTTCCATTTGTAGCAGAGGTCTTTGAGTGAATGAGTATGGGTTTAGACGCTTTATACAGTGTCTCAGCAATATCACTGCCGGGTATACAGGATGCATGTGGGGAATCAAACCCGGGTGTTCAGCTTGACGATCGGACGCTTTAACCATTAGACTATGTCCATGTCCAGAACTCTATGTAATGTCCCGCGGAGGTTTTGTTTCTATAAATACGGTATTTACGAAGCAGTTGCATGATATGAAATATCTGTCAATGGGTATACATGTATAATCCTAATTTGGTAACCACAGCGTGCCCTTTATCAGGAAGTCGACCTCAGCCTCTTTCATCGTCACAGAGCTTAGCGTTTATTCTTGTATGTAGACTTTACGGACATAAAATGCGGAGAGGTTTAATTTCATTGCCAAAATTAGCAACCACCGATATTTAGGAGAACGACATTCAGCTAGAACATTAAACCATAAACCATAAAGTTTGCTGAGCTCAGAACATCAATATTCCGCCAAGAGTATTTTGTGTATTACAATAATTTTGTTACCCTTCCCGCGCCCTTAAAGCACATTAATATTCCTAATGATGAGTCAAATCTGGTAGGATTACAGAAAATCGAAGTGAACAGAAATATAAATGATAGATTCAGAATTTGAAAAATGGACCTTATGTAAAGCGGAGAATCGACCATTGAATAGTCAGACATTTGCTTCCATTTTCACGTCCATGTTGACGATTCGCCAGGCTTGGCTAAAATTAATTCACAATATGTCTACACGTTACAATTACATACTTGCCTCTACATGTACATAACGTTTTTCTGGTAAACACATATAAGATGATCCACGACCTGACAAATGACCCCAATTTGCATACTTGAGGGAGACAGATTGTCTGATAAATATCGAGAAGTTCATTTTCCCCGTGCGTTTCACGCATGAATTGTTATAGCACACTCGATTTGGGAACAGGTACAATCCTAACGAATTGGATCAACACAATATACTGAGCAAATATGCTTAGGAACACCGATCCATTTCACGAAGCAAATGGTTTTTTTTAAACAAAATTGTTGAATATCTAAAATGCTTGTCAATGCCCCAATCATCTATTTGTCTTCGTCTTAACTAACGGTTAGCGTGGAATATCAGTATCTTATGTCTGAAATAGCAGTCTTATCATTCGAAGGAATATGCGGTGTTGATTTCATGTCACGGTTAGCATGTATTGCACGTGCATAATCGTCAACCTACCTGTAGCAGCCAAGTGTACTCGCCCAATTCGTTGTACCATCTCTCTTCTCACAAATGCGTTTAGTGCGCAGGATCCTCTAATATGTGTCTAGCAGTAGTTGAGTTTCAATTTCTTTCGTACACCTTCCAACGTTACTACTTCGAAACTAAAATGACTTATGGTTTTGTTGTATTTTGGAAATTCAATATTATTACCATCATAACCAAAATATACTAGGTTTAAATCCGTTTCCTTTTTGCTCACGTGAGTACAGTAAGGTATTTGGTAAGTGATACAATGTGATTACTTATCGATACACCCGCAAGAGTGTAATGACAAACGAAACGAGTCTGCCATTCGCGCCATTTGATCCTTATAAGATGGTGATGCGAGATGGTGATGCGAGATGGTGATGCCGGCAGTTGACCACGCCGATGTAATGGTGACAAATCTGGAAATATATAACTTAGTGCAATTTTTGGATTCGAACGAAACCACACATACCTTCAACCAAACGATTGCAGAGACATAAGAGGCAGTTATATAAATCTAAAATCTAAAAGTATGATCACTCCGTCCATGTTGATATTGAAGGTCTTCAATGGAATACACACAAGGTTACTTTCACCG
This sequence comes from Haliotis asinina, assembly GCF_037392515.1. NCBI lineage: Eukaryota > Metazoa > Mollusca > Gastropoda > Lepetellida > Haliotidae > Haliotis > Haliotis asinina. Next base: position 71,773,870 of record NC_090281.1, read on the forward strand.
ACCTGTATTGTTCGAAGTGTGTATTGTTTATTGTTTAGCATAACGCACTATTCCTGCTGCATCACGGCAGCCTTCATATAATTTATTCGAGATCAGACAAACCAATAATCACTATTATGAGCAGTCATAAGCGTACGATGATACTCAGTCACATAACTGTCACTGGTCTGCATTGTTCCGAAGCATGCTTTGTTTGTCTGTTTGTTCTTTTATTTAACGCTGTTCTCTGCAATACCACATATATGTTGAAAAGACCTGTAAATAATCATCTATGCACGAGGCAAATTACATGGTTAATGTAATGAGTAGCGAGCCACAGTATCGGTGCATGATGGCATGCAATAAACCAGGTCATCGAGTCTGATCACTCAATCCATCTGGTCGCCTCCTCTGACCACACAGCGGAGATGGTGTAGTCTAGTAGTTAAAGCGTTCGCTTGTCATGCCGAAGACATGGATTCGATTCTCACATGGGTACAATGTGTGAAGCCCATTTCTTGTGTCTCCTGCCGTGATATCACTGGAATATTGCTAAAATCGGCGTAAACCCATACTCAGTCAGTCTGACCAGATATGGTTGCATGGTTCTAATCCGGAGGGCATTCACTGGTACACGTAGACATAACGTACAATCATATGAAGGTATAAGATTCTGTCCCTAACAATCTTCGCATGCCAGAGAGGTGGAAACTAACGATACAATATGTTGCATCTTCAGAGTTAGACACTGTTTTGGGGTTGTTTTAATGGAAAGTGAACGTCTCATTACTTGACTAGATCTTGACTAGATATTTTTCTCTGTTTCGTATGGGCTCGGGTCGTTTATTTCAATAAACACAAAAGACATCCTCTGAACTCGATACTGTAACTCGTTACAACAATGGTACCAGGGAGCCGTAACTGAAATATACTAAGTTTCAGTTACTTGTGAAGTATATTATGTATTTCCAGTAACTTTTGGATGTTTGTGAACATTTGGTTAAGTCAGTACAAACGCATTCCTTCATTCCGAAGGTCGCCCTTTATGTACACGTTTCATCAATTACTGGAAGAAATGCTCTGATGGTCTTGTTCAATCTAGCAGGGGGAAATCAATGCATGAAATCCTATCTAGAACTGACTTAAACTTCAGCCCTGGCGTGCAAGCCTTCAACTGGAACAACCTTAAGTTACATTTAAGTCAATAACATATATTGCTCATTAGCAACCTCCAGGAAACAAGCACCGACTTCTCACGTCGAACACGTTAAAACTCTTTCGTCGATACCAAACGGAGTAAAAAGTTAAAATAAACATTGAAAAATTATGGTGGCATTTGAAAAGTTCTCGACCTCAGAGGTGACAAGAAAATTAGATCACGGTTCGAAAATGAAACATGCTCATAAAAATGTTACTCCCACTCTTTAGCGATGACAAATTTCTAAGCAAGCAAATAGCTTACACTAGTGATGTTTGCACCAGTGGTCATATCTTCAAAAAAATGCACGTTGGCTCCGATAACCCTTATATAATATCCCACAAAAATAGCTTTGCAACTTCTTCGTGTACGTCATTTATTCAAATATAAGTTCCTTAATGGAGGTGCAGAGTATGTGCCTAAGCCATTATCACCTGCTGAATTAACTGCCAGATTCGTCGATTAAACCTATAGGACGTGAAAGATGCGTGGACCAGCGGACCTGAAAATAAAACGTTTGTTTCAGCTGTTGGTTGGCTATTTGAAGTGGTGTCACTTGAACAGACAAGTATTACACAAGTGTATGTTTGAAGCGATGATTACACGCTGCTATCATCAGTGAACATTTTTAGAGCGTGTTGTCCTTTTCTGGTCTTCTCACTGAGGACGATCAATATATTTGTAGACGGTTTATGATACGTAACTATAAATAAGGTAGTGGATGTTATAGTCACCTGAAACGTAAAACGACAGTGTGTGGTGGTTTGTCAGGGAGAGAGGGAGAGAGAGAGAGAGAGAGAGAGAGAGAGAGAGAGAAAGGACAGAGACAAAGAGTGGTAAAGATGGGAAGAGAAAGAGACAGAATGAGGGAGAGAGGGCAAGGGGTATAGAGGGACAGAGAGGGATAGAGAGAAAGGGGAGTCAGAGAAAGGGAATACAGAGGGGATGAGTGATAGAGAGCGGTAGATAGAAAAAGAGGGAGAGAGACAGAAGACGAGTGGTAAAGAGTGGAAAAGAAAAAGAGAGATGGAGAGAGATTGAGGAACGGAAGGGAGAGACAGAGAGAGACACAGAGAGAGAGACAGAGACAGAGAGAGAGAGACGCCGAGATCGAGTATTTATACTAAACTTCAGGTAAACAACAAGTACCTTCTTTGAACGCTTTTAACGTCTTCAGGTATGACTCGGCCGGGTAGATATCGAATCGAAGTCCTCCCATTCTGTTGGCAGATGCACATCCGTTATATAGCGTAAACTGTTTTATGTAACTGCTACTCATTAGTACCCAATAACTACAAGCACACAAAATAGCATGATCAACTTGTCTGTTTCAATCACAGTTCGAATACCTATTCAACAACCTAAGTATATTTGCTCCCATAATCGGATCTATCCAGCCTTTCATTTCAACTATACTTTTTCAAATATTGACAATGAATACGTCTTAAAAAGCAGTTATAGACAGCGTTTCCGCACGAAACAATTGTTTTGCCACCCGTTGTGATTATTTGACGACTGTAATATTTATCTAGTTTTCATTCCCGTTTGAAGACACATTCTTAACTGGTATTCTAATTCTTTCATTTTAGCTTCAAATGTGTTACGATTCGAATCCAAGTTAAATAGACTAACATTGATATGAACTATCTGGTCGTATTGACATGACATTATGTTGACATTATTGAAGAGGTTCAGAAAGCAGATTTATGTGTCAGTTCAGTTTTTGCTAGCGTGGACCAAGAAGCTGTACGGATTAGACACCTGGAGCCGATCATAGAGTCGAATCGGTGTTTTTCTTCAGCATGGTGTGCGACTACCGTGTTAAACGTCTACGGCTTGCATCCCATGTGTACATCCCTCAACAGTTGAACAATGATGTATCTTAACTTTTGTTCAAAGAGTGTTGCAGAAAAGCGATAACACCTTTCCACACCCGCAACATTATAGTCGAGTGTACGATTACGACCATATCTTGAGCATATATGTAACGCATTGTCAAAAAGTGATGATAGCAGGTGTTTGTGAAAGGTAAGCGTATCCTGTCTCATTGTGGCACCTGCCATAAACACATGCGGAGGCTTGTCAATTAACCTGAAAAACACCTGTCGAGTCGAGTGTACGATTACGTCTTTATCTAGAGCAGTTTTATGCGTCGTTATAAAAAAGTAATGATTTTAGGTGTTTGTGAAAAATAAGCGTATTCTGCCTCACTGGCGACACTCGTCATAAACACATGCAAAGGCTAGTCACGCTAGACCTGAAATACTCCTGAAACACGTGCCAGAAGTAAAAGAAAGGTAATTGTATCTCTTATGATAATGAGTGTTGGATGCTAGACAAATTTAAAGAATATGTTTTGAGGTGATCAATGATGTTACTAAAACTAAAGAATATTGCGATGGTAAAAGTCACAATAACATAGTCTTAATAAAATCATTTTTGATTAAGCAAATTTAAAATTGAAATATACAGCAACTACACCAATGCTAAAATGTTGTAATGAGTGTCAGATGCGTCTTTAAGACCAAAACCGTAATTGCAAAAATTACACTGCGTTTACCCCACATTTACATGTTTTATGAGGTAACGGGAATGAAACCACGGTTATAACTCCTCGTCAGAACCAAATGAAGTAGGAAAATGCATGTAATAAAGGGTAATGTTTCACATCGTGCTTTAAAATTTCCATCTTGGCCAGGATCCAGCATGTACATAAAAGCCTACTTGTTACCTAACGCAGTACAAGCGATACTTGAAGGTTGTGGCATCTTCTGCCAGTTCTCCTGATATTACCATGGGGAGCCATCAGGCTGGTGATGAAGGGAGCCTGGAATTACTCAGAATTACTCGTAGACTGAGGGAAGGCAATGTCCTACAAAAGGATTTGTCGGTTTTCGAATGGAGGTCATTTTTGCATTTCGTTTGTACACACTGGTCAGTTGTTGTACAGAATCTCGTATCTGTATTCGTTAAGGTTCTTTTACGGGTTTGTGGGTGGGTGTGTTTTTATATGCAACATTTTGCGTGTATGTTCCTCATGCTGTTTGGACTCAGTTTGATAACCCCTATGGGTACAATGTGAGATCAATGATCATCGGTGGAATCAAAATGATGCCATATGATTGCCACGACATCTTGCTGTTTCATCAAAATACTGACAGTTACTTGATACGTGTAAGCGAGGCAAATTCTGGGTTTAAGGTGCAGTTCTTAGCGATAAACCATTCCTAAAGCTACACTGTAACATTACGAGGTTCTTGTCCTGGGCTCACATGCACAAAGTGTTCTTAGTGCTACAATGATTATAATTCCCATTCTCCAACATAGGCTTAAGATAGTCGTAGTAGCGCTAAGATTGCTTTGTGCAAGTGGGCCCAGGTTCGTTTAGCATTGTTCTTTTGTGTTTTGTAGGTTAGGAACAGAATACCGTGAACGTCCTCAACAGTTATTTTTTAGGTCCATAGTGAACTATCGTACTCGATTCACAACATTGTGCACCCATTTGGCAAACTGAGGGAAGATAATTTCTCAACTCGCTATATTATAACTGAAATGTCAAGGCTGTTCTTACTCGCATGGCAATTGGTCATCAACATTGTTGGTAAAATTCTAATCTTAGCCTAATCCAATGTTTATAATAGTCAACTTTTTTATAATCCAGTTATATTTCCGTAATTAAAGTCTATAAACTAAGCAGGACAGAAGAATGTATACACTTGAAGATTTGATTTGACAAATATATTACACACTTTCAAGACGTCAACAGATTGGCAAGGTGAAAAGCATAGCTATGAAGCCAAAGCGAAATATATCATCATTAGACCCCGTGGACACCCAGGATACAACTGGGCTTAGGCAGTCCATGCTTTTCGTAAGAGGCGACAAACAGAATCGGATGGTCAGGCGCGCTGCCTTGATTGACACATGTCATGGTATTTCAACTGCGTAGATTGTTGCTCATGATGTTGATCACTGGATTGTCTAGTTCAGACTCGAGTATTTACAGACCGCCGCCTTAAGCTGGAATGTAGCTGAGGGCAGTGTTACAGAAAAAAACATATATATCATCAGCAAGCATTGCATGACCATTTCTTGTTTGTTTCATTTTAGCGACTATTGAAAATAGATGTATCCGCTTTGCCCGGCAGTCATTGGATATCACTGCAAAATTATAGCAAACCAAGGAAGTTATGTATGTTTGCTTATTTTATGCACTTATGTATACCTGTCAAGCTAACATTTTTGATTACTTTGTTCAAACACTTAACTATCTGTTTTGAGTGGTAATGAGCTGTAGATGCAGGGAACCTTCTCAAACGGGAGTCGTTTTATGTCTTTGCAACATGTTTATGATAATGCTGCAATATTTATAGCCATACTATCGCAGGAGAAGTACTAGTAACCAGTATGTAGTGGACGCCCTTAACATGCAGCCATGGGCAGTTGCAACTGACTGTCGACTCTCGCATGGCAATGGACTTAAATGTTATGGCGACGTCACAAGTGATCGTAATGAACGTTGACATAAATTCAGTCTTATTCCACGGGATGAATACGTCTAGGGTTTATGTCTTGGAGCATGATGTTCAATTAAACAAGCGCTACTGAACTTTTCATACATATCAAGACCACAGTAGCTCAACAGGAGTGTTAAGCTCAGGGATTTGTTGCGGCCTCATCGGTAATAGTGTTACTCAGTATCACATCACGTCAAAATGGGATCCTTACCGCTTCAGGCTCTGTCTGCCATCACAAGGGATGGATATGAAGTAATTTCAGGGATTAGACAGATCAAGACGTAGACCCTTGAGCGTCAATCAAAGTGTTTGAGTGTCACAGACCGACTCGACAGCCTACGGTGGAAATTTCTTTCTCAGTCTACGATTAATGGTTTTACGTAACCTACGACTTCTCGATGGCTGGAATTGAGTCAAGTTTTGTCTCCTCCTTACTTCGTGAATTCTTATCCTAAATAATTTATACTTCTTACGTATGGGTGGTGATGTAGCCTAGTGGTAAAGCTTTCACTCCTCGGGTTCTGCTCTACACATGAGTACAGTGTGGGAGAACCATTCCTCCTCCACGGTGACATTACTAAGATGTTGCTAATGCGGCGTAAAACTAAAGTCAGTCACTCTTTCTACTTATATATGATGTATATTTAGACTTCATTTATCTATCCCTGCTAGGGATTTTATATAAAAAAATATTTAGTTTCTTAGTAGTTTCAGAAATATGGATATCGTGCCTAGCAAAACTCTGTGATAGACCGGAATACCAAGTAGATATATCCAAAACCATTGCGTGATAAACAAATATTCCAAAATATTTGAGTCAAGACTATATCAGCATGTATGTCGATTATTTGTTACTTTTAAACCTTTAGTGCTATCCTCATGCTAATAATGCGAAATGAACACCTGCACTAAACAAAAACCGTTGCAGTCAGTCTTAACTATATTGCAAATCTTCAAGATACTAATTCTGCAAATATAACTGATAATCATTGTACATGCTGTGGGGTTCATCCTACAAACAGCCCTCTTTGAGTCTGGATGTTTGCATGATGAGATCTAGCTTAGAGACGTTTCTAAAATATATTTCACTTTAACAAAATTGGGTGATTGTATTTAAAGTTAGTACCATGTTGGCCCAAGGTCTTGAAGACCCTTGCTGCAGGATACGTTCTTTGGCGAAGTAATCAAGTGTACGAGAAGCCATCCGGATATTTACAGAGGCTCTGACGTCTGTGCTGTCAGATTATATAATATGGAACATCCCTTGAAACACGGAAGCGTTGCTGCAGTCAAGCTCTTAGTTGGTAAGGCAGATAACACGCATCTCCAAACACGGAACCTTCAACGTCTGTCATCATGCGCTAAAATATGTTTATGTGTTTGGGGTAGAATTGTAGGTCCTTCGGAAAAGGAAACACTGATTTCCCTTGGCCACAATATTTAGCTAGCACCTATCAGTACCGATTCTGAAGGAAATGACAGACGCACTTTGAGGACAAACCTAAAGGACAAACATTGAGAAAAGTTATAGGTGTCATTTGGACAAATGAGATGGATGTGAGGCTTTTGTTGTGAATATGGTAGTTAAATTGGTTTGGTACCTATTCTGTCAGCCCGACGGTCGTCACAAGGTGACGACAAGGGGTAAATTATACCATTGAAGCCTCTCCTTCAAGAACGATTGTTTGTCCTCGTCGTCAGTATTTGGACAAGCTGTACAAACAGCCAGATACAACATGAGAGTAGTGGCCTTCATATTCCTTTGAAATATTTATACCATACACTTTATACGTAAGTATAAGTAGTTTTCCATCACAAAACCGGTTTTCCTGAAGGCTCCTTCAATATTTTCAACAATAACAACAGGCCATGTTTCTGTTGTTCACAGTTTGAACGGTCGTTAGTTACCAGTATTCATCGACTAGTCACTGATCTGACCTAACATGTCGTATACTGTCTGTTATCTGGTCGAGTTTAAAGTAATTATGGATGCAACCGATGCAATGACAATGCATACGCAAACAGAATTAAAGAACCCTTGGAATGTCTTCAAGAGTGGGCTTTGTCAGGATGTCAGAATGCTCAAATTGAAAAAAAGGGGAAACATAATTTAATTACACACACTCCATCCCAGCCAGCTCTCGTCCAAGGTTTGGTGCCTCGCCTGAAATGTGTCTACTTTCCACAGACACAGTACAACATATCCATTCTGTGCACGCAGGGTCACATGACATTTTACCAAATAACTCATGCTGTATGTCAGCTGTGGCAGAAGTCCGGCATCATCAGGCATCCTATTAGATTCTGCTTCAACCCATCTGTCATCACAATGTTAGCTATCCATAAAGATCCAGTTTGATGGGGGAAAAACAAACAAGAACATTATCCACGAGGCATGATGACAGGTCCTCAACCTTATAATAGTTAACTTTCCCTTTTTCTCAGGTATTATTCCAGTAGTACTGCTCTATTTCACAGCTACAGACAAGGTACAGACAAGAAGTTTTTTTCGCGAAGATTTTTAAGACCGTACTGCAACTCTTCCTCAAAGGTTTGATCGGAGTTTTAACATTGAAAAATTTCAATGTTCCAGTAAAGTTTGACCCTTGAAGGTCCGGGTTAGACTCGGTCTTCAACAACCCATGCTTGTCGTAAGAGGGGACTAACGGGATTGGATGGTCAGGCTCGAAGACTTGCTTGGCATACGTCATCATACCCCTTTTGCATTGATTGATGCTCATGTTGTTGATCACTGGATTGTCTGGTTGATCCATCACATTGCTGGAATAAAAGTCCTGTGTAAAACTAAATTCACTAACTCTACAACAAAGCATAGATTTACATGGTCCGAGATATTTGTGAATCCCGAGGACACTCCTGAATATTACATACCACTGAACTTTTGAAAGGTCATAGTATCATCATGTCATAGTATCCCAGTTGCATAGATCGATGTTGATGCTGTTCATCCCAGGATTGTCCGGCCCAAACTCGATTATTTACAGATCGCCTCCATATAGCTGGAATACTCCTGAGTGCGGCGTAAAACTAAACTCACTTACTCACAAGTTCATGTTTGGGAGTCATTTTCTAGTTGGACACGTCAGTGACAGAACGTAGTTTGGTGTCTGTACCCCATTCTGCTTTATTGCTTCTTTCTCTTGTGGTTTCAGATGATTACTTGACTTAACTTTGAGTGTGTTTGTGACTATTGACTTTGAACAGAATCAGATTGCTCAAGGCAATATTCCGTGCTGATGAAAATCCTTATCACAGGAAGTTTGAACAATTCCATGTTTATTTCAGGTAATTTGTGTACAAGGTGCACCTGCAAAACACAGTTTCCGTTCCATGTAAAATTTGATGCTTTCGTTCTTAGTACACATCCGCAAGGGTATATAACACACGAGAAGCTCAGTTCATGACTTCGTGAACTAGCTATCTCGCTAAATGAACGCGTATTCAATTAGATGTAATCTCACATTTTGTGTGTACTCCGTTCACTTTAAAAGCAATCTGAGTTTATATCCCGAGGGCTACAATGTGTATACAAATGGGAAATGGCCAGATATTTTTGCCACATCTGGTGTTTAGCTTAAGATTTCAGCGTTGGGCTTAACTATCTTCTGTACAATAACATAATGAGATATACGTCTGTTCAGCCTTCAATCACACCTCTCTTCATAAAAATATACTTTTTCATTCATTCCTCTAGAGGTTTTACGTATCATCGGATGATTACCGTGGTTCCCGCATTCACGGAGGTCGGATCGTCTCAGGGGCCAACTGTATAGGGCTGCCTGTACCAGAGCCTTGTGAGCGTGACTTCAAATAAAAGACTTCAGTCCAGCAGTATTTCATAAAAGGCTTTTTGGCACCATAGCCGGCATGAGACACAGTAGCCAGGTCCGGGTTAGAACTGGTATCCAGCAACCCATGATTAACAAGTTCGAGTGGCCACCCCCGACTTACGTGGCATATCATCTTATCCCAACTGCATAGATCGATGCTCATGCTATTAATCACTGAATTGGTCCAGACTCGATTATCTGCAGACCGCAAATGTAGCAGCCATCTGAGGCCTCCATCACTTTGTGTTGTCCTCACACGATGCTAACAAGCTGCAGAGAGTGAGTTGAGTGAATGTGGTTTTACGCCGCTGTTTACAACATTACAACAATATTACGGCGGGGGACACCAGAAATGTATCTCACACATTGTACCCATATTGGCAATCGAACCCGATTTTTCGGCGTGGCCAGCGAACGCTTCAACCACTAGGCTACCCTACTATCCTTAACGTGCTCCAAGGTAACTAAAGAACAACACACAGCTCATCCTCACTGCCAGCAGCGTCTAAGACGAGGGCTCTTCGTATTACTGTAGCAGTAAGCGATGTCGATTTGATGTGACAAATGTCCAATCGTCCGCTGAGTTATAGCTCTTTCCACGATAAACGCCTCATCTGTGTCCGGGAGAAGACCTGAGACCTGACCCGTATCCTGGCAGGCATTCGTTTCTCCTTTTCATCATCTATATCATACTCGTGGATAATGTCTGTCTGTCATGTGTGAATGCAGAGGGATATAGGGCAAAGGGTGCTGTCCAAAGTGTTACTAGATTATTCATCCCATTTTCTCATTTAGACAGGCCAATTCGTGAAGACAGGCAAATACTTGTCTGGTCAACATAGCCAACGATGTGTACGCCGTGTTTGTATCAGAACGTTGGACTATGTATATACATGTATGGCTTAAAATTATACACTGGTATAATACGCCTTCAGAATTTTAAAAGATTTGTTCAGATTTAAATTACATGCTGAAAGTAGAGATATATATTAAAAACCCATGAAGACAAATACAATACAATATGCTACAATATGACATGCGGTACAAATGCAATGGATGAGAATAACATTTCACTTATTTGAAAAAACTGAACTGCTGGAGCATGCTTGTGTCGAGTAATGGAGGTGAAAATAAAACTTCATTGCAGAAGGGAGACCAGGAACCGGGAACTTCGTTTCAGATAATGTCCACGTAGATAAACAGGAAACGGGATGGCTACAGCGTTTGGAGTTAGGGAGCCGCACCGTTCATTTTAACCCATTTCAACGAGAGTGTCAGTGGTCATTTAAGAAACTTTCAGGAGAAAGGGGGATGGGGAGGTGAACACCACTGCACATGCCCACATCCTCACTCCTCGGAACCGCCTATCGATTAGAGTGAAACGTCATTTCTGTATTTAAACATCTATTATAAGTGATATATGAAGTGATGTGACTTTGCAATCCTTTGTCGCCCTAGCGAGATTCAGAGACATCTGAAATACGAAATTGTAATGTTAACTAACTTATTCACATTTGTACAGAAACGAGAAATCCTACTTGAAAATTATGGCTACACAGAACGAAAAAAGACCCCTAATGTTACTCCGATATAACCGTAAATATATAGCACGTATCCGGAACAGTTCGTAATATCCAGAGGTTAGTTATAAACGAAGTCATTACACATGGATTAATAAAAATGGAAACGCTACCTTGCTGTTAGAATTAGTTTTAGGCATACATGAAAGAAGGAAATCAAATGAAAGATAGTAGATAGAAGATAGTAACGTGGACTTGTGAGCAAAACATTCTTAAAAACGCTATGATGTTCCAGTGAGGCTAGGTGACGTATATTGAAACGTCAGTTGGTGGGAACGCTTTATCCCACCTTAATCAAATCATTTTACCTTTTCCTTTTATGAGTTTACGCATCAATTTCCCTTTCATGGTCATCGCTTATCTATGCTTTAGTAGTAGCAATGTATTCTCTACGGCCTCACATTGAGTAATGAGTTCACAAAGGTCATTCTGAACGCCGTAAACAGATGGAATGATTACATGGTCAAGCTCTCGCGAGACTCAGTGCCGTCCTTTTATCAGAGCTATTCATACCATATTAATGATCGACCTGATAACCCGGCTCTTGATCAGGTTCATAAAAATCTACTACAATTGTCTTTTTTTCAATCATTACGACGTTACGTCTAATCGGTCTCGCTGAAAGCGACGTTATTGTAACATCAGTTTCCGTAATGACAATATTTAGGTTTTATTTTAATGTAACAGCGTAAATTTTTATTATTCATCCTGTCAAATACATGTCTCAATTACTTCATTCCAAGATATATCAGAATATCTCTGATGTATACGTATTTGAACGCTAGAAATGTTTCGTGCACAATAAGCAGGTACATATGTGTAATAACCAATTTTGCAGAGTTTTCAGAGTTTTGCTGAACCTTTCTGGTTAGAAATTAAGTAGCTTAGAACGAGGACGCTTGTTTTAACTATAATAGTTCAGGGAGAAAGTGTGCTTTATTACACTATACATGGTGGTAGAACGAACTGTATTTCTTTTCTAAGATGCCGTATTTAATAATTTCTAAGCCTGTTTTCGATTGATCTATGGCAGAAAACAAAGGACGGCGTCTGTGAGCTAAATTAAGAATCCTCGCACAGGGCTAACTGACGCGTTGTTCTTTTGACGTGTCAGCCCCCTACGTTAAGACAAACGTTACTCGAAAAACAAATGATGAACAGCTTGGTGACGGTTTATGTTCGGGTTAAATATCTTCTCTAGACCATTTTAATTACGTCTGTGATTCTCTTAAATCACACAAGGCAATATGACCGTCTCATTTCTACTACCAACGAAAGTTTAGATCAGTACATTCAACTGAAGCTGACAAATCTTGCGACATTCCACGATTGCATTGTGGGAATGTAAACACTGCAAACATTACCGTGTCTCTGTAAAGTTTTGAGTCGAGCTATGAGATATTTTATCCTTCGGAAAACGTAATGTTTCCACCAGTGATGTTAGCTGTGTGATGCAACTGCAAACCAAGAAACAGGAAGCGACGAAGCAGTTTACTGTGGGAGGCTGTACGAGGCGATGGCAACTGACATCCATCGTGACGTCGGTACATTGTGACGTAATGCAAAAAAGTTTGATCACGAGGGGGCAAACTGGAATGGCGCAGTGACGTCAACACATTGTGACGTAATGCAAAAGTGCACATTATGACAAAGTATTGTCGGCGCCTTTGATCTTTCACCGAAGCATCTTAGAATCCATAATACAGCGAGACAACGTTTAAATGGCGTTCACATACAGTATGCCAAGATGGGGATTTGAACACGAAACGAAGCATTTTGGGTGAACTGTTTAACCTATATGCTACCCACGGTTATCTAATCTATGCTAATCACAGTTAATGAGAAAACAACACTTACATGTAACCCACTTATTCGTAATAATGTACATGTGGTATCCTAAGGTTGGGCTAGACTGGAGTGAGTGAGGGAACAGAAGTCCTGTTACATCACGGCCCTATGGGCTTGATATGAGACAAAGGACTAAGTTGGAGTATGCTGGTGGATTGAGTGAGTGAGTGAGTTGGCTTCAACTCTGTTATGAGCATTGTTACTCGTGATCTTGATGTGGGAGGGAGACCCGTAGTAATTCATGTCATATACGTATATTACCTTGGTGTAGCCCACATGCACGGTTGGGACAGACAAACATTATCAGAACAAACAAGGATTCGAACCCACAATCATAGGTTTCGTTACGTGCCACGTGGACGCAGAGCTGATATTTTATGTTTCGCGACCACACAGCAATATCCCATCTATAAAGTGGTGGTCTGTAAATAATTGAGACTAGACCAGACAATCCAGTGATCAATAACATGAACATCGAGCTATGTATCGATGATATGTGGCAGTCAAATCTGCGAGTCTGGCCATATGATCCCGTAAGTCGCCTCTTGCGGTCACAGATATGACGATCTAAGCATAAATGTGACCGTAACTCCACTACCTTAACATAGACTTAATGTAGTCGTTAAGATTGTGTACACAACACCCTGAACAACAAATTAATCGAAATCGAACAGCAAATTCGTACCGCCTCCGAAACATTACAAAAGTTTGGACTATGCCAGTGCTTGTCTGTGTGTTACATGCTTGAGCATCACATTTGAACAATTCTCAACAAATGTTATTGTTATTTTTCAGATCCCAACTTTTGGAACTACTTCTGAACACCGCCAAAACAGGTGACCAGGATGTCAAGAACACGCCCCCGAACTATAACTCAGGTAACCGCTTGTTGCAGTCAACAGCAGTCATCTGTCTCAAACACCAGACCCTTCCAGTTCTTCTGTTTCTATCTCCGCGTTGATGTTATCAACGTGCCTGAAAGGCTGTAGTATGTGGGAACACAACTATAACACCTTGAGTTGCTGGGCTGCCATAATCCCCCCGATTCAAGTCCAAAATAGATTTAACAAGCACCAGGGCAAAGGGCTCTGGTGTTTCCTAGGCAATGATTCTTCATGGAATTGCACTCGTTCGTACTTCCAGGCCTTTAAGTTTCAACTACGTCACGTGCAAATTATAAAACGGAAAGTTTGTAAAAGGGTTTCGGACAGCCTTGCTTCACAACTTAACCTCTGAAAGTTTTACCCATGCATATATGTCAGTCATGAGAGGATATAGAAACAGGAGCTTCACTAAAAATATGATCGAGGTTACTTTCATTTTAACATTGTATCGCTTTTGTAGTAAAATCGTACTGATAGTCAGATGTATATGTATATGTTTGCTGCGTCGGGATTCTTGACGATAATATTTTAGATAAAAGATTTTAGATTAAGATAAATAATCCATTTTAACATTTATTCTCTAATATGGATTTGACTCGATTTAAACATATTTATTCAAGAGAATGGATATGCTTAAAACAAATCATGCCCAACTTACATGAACAATGTTAAAATGTGTGTTTTTCTTAAATTAAAATGTTTACAATGGTTCATTGATGATTTCCAACAATTCAACTTCTTTTAGTATGGATACCCTCTTTTGTTTCGTGAGTGCGACGTTTCCCTACAGAATTTTACACTGTTGCTAAGCAGACATGTAAAATGGGCTTGCAGAGGATGGATATATGCTGAATGTTACATAGAAAACAACATAATTTAAATAATTGACTAGGCAGTAAGCATATAAAGCCTGTTAGGAAAGGCGTGGAAGCCAGAGATGTACAAATCAAAGGGGAAAGTTTAGAAAGCAGAAGATGTTTACACAGTTGATTGAGCTTAGTGGAGCATTAGTCTTTAATGTTGAGGTTACTGAAATGCAGTTGAAGAGCCGCGTGGTGATACAGTGTGTGGACGAATGTTGCCTTAACTTCTTACGCTCTGGCATTAGAACTTGGTGCAAGCTCACGGGAACGTAGGGTCATTGGAGTTTGTTAAATAAGACAACTGCCTTACGGCCTCTAAGGCAGGTGGCGAAGTACACCAAATGTTTGAAATTGCATTTATTCCCAGGGATTTCACTTTTACCAGCTGTGGTCCAGTTCGCTCACTTGTAAAATACATCCCCACACTTATTGTTTCTTTTAAGAGCTTGCAGGAGCCATGCTGTCCAAAATATCTTAATCAATCAGCAGAATTCTGAATGTTTTCTTAAGAACTTTGGAATTGGGGTGAAACATAACGCATGTCAACCAGCTGGCTTACACGATGTGTGGGATGATAATTTATCATTCTTAAAAAATCATGTAATTGGTAATTCAAATTTAGGTTTGCTAATCCACCGTAAAATGAAGTGTTGAATGTTTTTTCTAAACAGACGTTGAAGAACGCCGGTCTTGTTTGAATTGCTTTGGGCAGTTCCCATGCTACTGTGAAATGTCTCTCTCCCCCTCCCCCAGTAACAGTACACGTTTCTGAATTGACTGTTAGCCACCGGCACCAAATATGTCAGCCAAAAACACGTAATAATAAGCAAGACAAAGGCCACTAGAGCTTCACATACATTAAGATAGGAAGGTAGTGCGGCTTTCTGCCTCATACAGTATCTGGTAGTCCAGGCTTTGTAAGTGGTAAACAGCCACGTACATAAATCAGAGGTACATCCGGTTGCGTTATTCATGTCGACTCGACCCACACGGCTAATAACGCCGATCCTTATTCTTCTTAAAGGTGTAATTGATGCAACATTGGATATCAATACGTCAAAAGGTACCATACGGATTTGATCGGCTGTATTGACATATATCCAGCATTTCTTCTACGGGTGTCAATGCTTCTTGTATAATAGGATACTGATCCCTGCTGTTATACATCATTCTGACAGTAAAAAATGAAGCTGATATTATTTTTTGAATAGTGTAGCAATTATAGGCATCTGGAACCCTTCATGAAATTTACACAGTTCCTCCCATCAATCCTTCAGTAAAACCCTGATGTTGGTCGGCTTCCAATTGAATTCCTTTCGGGCGTCGAGGGTCTTGTACGATCTGGAACTCTTGAGAGGAAATGTACCATTACGTTAGCATATTTTACTCAAACTGCACCTAGTTGTTGGAATTGTTCAAATTTTTCGATCAATTAATGCGTTTTTTATTACTAATATTTTATTCCTAGGTGTTTTTACATTAGAAGTGATGTACATTGATTTGAAGAGCATGCATTCCTTCTAATTTTGTTCTGTGGATTTTGAGTGCTTTGAGTGCAATGATTTTGTGAAACTATGGGTCATGTGTAAGAACAAGGTAGCCTTTACTGCAACCAAATAAAATAAGGTGCAGTTGAAAATTTAGTCTGCATGATTCTTGAACGTCTTGCTGATAGCACTATTGGAAAAGCGCAACCAAATTTATTTTAAGCCTTTTCAAAAGATGAACACATCATTGTAAATTTGGAGAAACACGGACCCTGATGTCACAGTAATTGTATGAGTGACTGCTTTCAGCAATATTCATGTCATATTAAACAGCACAGCGAAAGCCACGAGCACGTAAGTGCAGACTTACATGGAAACATTGTCGGGGCAAACTGAGATTCGAACCCAGAATTATAGATTCCATACGTACCCAAGGCACGCAACTTTGGGCAAAGCGAATTACAGTGCCTTGGACGACTGTCGACGGGCTGCCTCCGATGTTTAGAAATATATGTTGGCTTGATTGGGAATTCTTATTGATGAGATTTCCCTGTCCATATGTACATATTTTTCATGTGCAAAACGATTAGCCGAAGACAGTTTTCATGCTTTCACACCAAAGAATTATTCTTGAAATTAGAACAGGACCCTGAAGATCCGGGCTGGAATTGGTTACCATCAGCCCATGCTTTACTGGTCAGGCTTGCTAGCATGGTTGACACGTCATCGTATCCAAATCCGTTGACTGATGCTGCTACTCCGGATTGCCTGTTCCAGACACACTTACTAGTATTTACAGATCGCCGTAAAATGGCTGAAATATTGATGAGTGGAGCGATGAACAACAAACAAACTACCTCTTTCAGAAAAGGCGGGGCAGTCGGCTAAAATGAAGCTGACTTGTGTCATCTTCATATTATGTACAAGTGTAATTAATTGTAATTTCAATAAGGGTATGTTTATCTCACGCCTGTATTTAGTTGTCAAATCATTAAAGTAAAAGTGGTGTAGGGGAGAGTCATCGCCCCTGTTTTCTGTAATTATTATCTTGAATTAAACTGTTTTGTTTTGTTTTTTTCTGAATGATGTGATTTCCGTCTCATTCATAAAGGTTAAGTGGGATAGTCTAGGGGGTTCAACACTTGAAAAACGGGTACAATGTGTAACTGACATTTCTGGTGTACCCTGAACAACACTGGACAATACCTGAGCGGTGCTTTAAGTGCACACTCACTCACTCACTCACTCACTCACTCACTCACTCACTCTATTCCACCAGTGAGACTGTTCATGACGCACTGAGGTAAAATATGTCATTTCTCTTTAAGCTATATGGACATAGATACTCTAGCTAGATACTGGTAACAGGCAGCTAGGGTTGTATTCACCCTGGGGACATGAGAATACAATTTGCATGGACACAAGAACCGTTGACCAGACACATATGTATAATGCCGTGCGCACTGTTCTTATGTAGAGTCTTGCGCCAAATAGCAGACCATGTGTTTGGTGATGATATGGTTATTGTTTTAAATCACCACACTCATTTATGTTTTGTTGTTTTCAGAAACGGCAACAGATATCGAGGTTATGTTATACGTGGATAGCATTGACTCAATCAACGAAGCAAATATGGTATGTACCAATCCTGCAAGGCTCTGGTATATAATGTTATGTTTAAGCAGTAGAAATACAAAGACGCATTTCATACGAAATCTTTTTCCTAGATGTTACTTCCTAGGCTTACAAAGTGCACACTGCACATATTCATGCAGGAATGGTTCAGTGAAAGGATGAGAACTTTCTACAGAAAACTAAGTGAACCATGTGAGAGAAGAATGACAGCATATACACTGAAGAATTTATTTTCAACAGTCCATGCTTGCCGTAAGAGGCGACTTAAGTGCTAAAGCGAGCTGACGTGGTTAACACGTCATCGTAGCGCAGTTCCGTAGATCGATGCTCATGATGTTGATCACTGGGTTGGTGCACACCTGATTATTTACAGACTGCCACCCTATAGTTGGAATATTGCTGAGTGAGGTGTTACACATCCAAACAACCAATCATGTGCTTTTCAGAAAAACAGCTGGCGCCAAAGCTTTTCCCATGCTGAAGTGTTAATAAAGTGTTTCCTGTAATGTTCTAGTGTCCCTTATCATATCACTTGTTATCATAAGTTTGAAATATTCATGTAATTACACAAATAAAGCTTTGTATTTATTTATATGGATATGCTACTGATAACTTTCCTAAAGATTTCTAATTTATATAAGTAAAGATAATTTGGGCCAAAGGGGCCTTACCAAAACATTTCTTTGGTAGCAATTTACCGCATACTGAAGACATATCAAGCTCTCGGTTATATTAATAAATTCTTCTTAACACTTCCAACAGCGTTGGCATATCATGGACATTTCTTAAGATTCAATAAAGCAAGAAGAAAATTAGTGGTTTGCTTTGATATTTCTCGTGAATTCGAGACATGATAGTACACAGACGGTTTCTTATCTTTCTTCCTCACACATACTACTTTGTTGAAATCGACGAAAGATAATGTTATCTATTTTGAAAGGATTTGACCTGAAAACCATTCCCTGTTTTTAAAGGTTTAGATTATATTTGTAATTCCAAGGTCCAAACATTTCAAGCGATTTGTAAACAATTATATATCAAATAAATATACTGACAATAAAAGCCGACAGTGAAATTTAGTTCGTTCATCAAATACATGTTAGTCGATCATTTTTCGTTTTTCGCAAATATGTGTGACTACTTGCAGATCTGAACTAATTCGTTAAATTACAGACTGTCAGATCTGCCGGGCATAGCAGGGGCAACTGTTTTGACCTGGGCATAGATATCAGTTTTCCTTTTGCATAATTGCCAAGAAGAATACGAATTTCATCTTGAAGGTCAACTTTGTTTGACGATAATAACACATTTAAGACATTCATTCGAACCCCGTTAAGTCGAACTGTGAAATCGTTCGGAGTAACGCGTTGCTGTTTGTAGAGATAAACGAGCTCAGAAAAAAACCGTGCCGAATACGGTATTTTCGATTCAACTCGGTTTTGCTCTATGTAAAATTTTATGTTACCGTACATACGTATCAGTAACTAAATTATCTATATTGATATATGTATATTGATCAAATTGACCATGTTCGTTCATTAATAACGTGGACAAGCAAAACAGATACTGATTTCGAATTCAGTAAATATGTACAATGAATCAGTGTAGATGTCAGTAAATATGTAAAGATACATAATCCCTGACGGAATCAGTAATATACATAATCACTGAAAACATCAGAAAATATACATATATACTGATTATACACATTTGCTGAAACATTGGGTCGGTGGTGGTAACCCAGTGGGTAAAGTGTTAGCTCGTCACGCCGATGACCTGGGTTCGATTCCCCATGAGGGTAAAATGTGTAGTGGTATTGCTGGAATGTTGCAAAAAGCGGCGTAAAACCATGCTCACTCCCTCAGTACTGTATCAAATACAAATGTATCAGAACTCATGGCATTACTCCACTTGTGTTTCAGGACTTTACCTTAAGTGTCTTACTGCATCTACAATGGAAGGACACACGTCTAGTCAGCTTTAACATTGGTCCCTCATTTGGAAATCTTACTTTTCTCGAATTTGACTCACAAAGTATTCAAAGGATATGGGTGCCAGACATATTCTTCCCAAACGAGAAAAAGGCAAGCTTTCATGACGTCATGATGGCAAATCAGATGATGCGATTGTACCGTGACGGTTTGATTCTCTATATATCCAGGTAAGTAACGCATTGACGAATTTCATAAAGCTGTCTTCGGAAACTGGTCCTTCTTTAATATGTTGTTGATCAATTAGATTACTGTTTAACTTTGTTGCATTTCATACGCGAGAAAGTACCAGGATTTGAACTGTACGTTACGTGTCTGTGTTGGCCTTGCGATCATTGATTATTTGTTTGTTGTTTATCCCGACATTCTCCGCATAGCTATAGGTAACCGATTCTAGACGTGGCATTTTAAATATTTAAAGTGTTCGGAAGTCACTTCGAAGCCCCGGGTTCCATTCGAAAAGTGTTTTTCATTGGAACATCACAAAAGCCAAGTAAACCATACTCAATCACTCATCGGAGTGTGTCTCTCCACACAAAAAAGACAAACACAATGTCTCCTCACTTCAACCCCTACTCTCCTCATCAAGCATTCAGGACAACGATGGCAGCCACAGTGCGACTCTTGATGTTATTCGGAGTGCCCTTGCTACCAGACCTAAGCACCATCACATCAAAGAGCTGACACCCTTTCGAGAATCCACCAAATCATACCCTATCCTGCCTGTAATTTCTCCGACGCTGTCGTAATTAAATGTATTGCAACGATCCAAGATGCCTTTTGAAAGAGACCCGTACAGAGTCCACACAATGTACCAATGAAGATGTCCCTGGTCCAGATTAATCTAATTCCTGTATAGCAACCAAATAAGTGCCTTCGGGGTGAAACGATGAGATCAGCTTCGAATGGATTTTGATGCTCATTCTTTCGTTTAATTTCAGGTTATCGATGACCTTGAGTTGTCCTATGAACCTGCGGTACTATCCATTCGACAAACAATCGTGTTCGGTTCAGATCATGAGCTGTAAGTATTGTCATCACAGTAGCTGCGCCAAGGGAAATTGCTTTCGTCCCCTTGGGGTTGTATTTATAGACGGTTTCTCCCGTTCGTGATTGATTATCAAATGATGAACAGTGGGCACATCGTTGCATCATTAAACGCTGGTCACGCCCTTATGTAACCCTTGGGAGAGAAGATCGTAATGACACTGCCTGTTATAACCGTCTCCCTTTGAGCCATCACCCGATCGTCTGTTTGTTGAATTGACCAGATGACGGACATTAGATTGCGGTGCTCACGTTCTCGCTGATTTGATTGATTGGCAATATTACAATTGAAATTAATTGATTTTCTTTTTGTATGGGTAGATTTGATTAGGTTCAACACCAGTGTATGACTGAATACAGTTTTGTTAAAAAGAAAATGAAATTGATTGAAAGACTGAATCTGATGAGGTATTAGGTTTTAATTTAATTGCTTTCTTAGTTTCTTTTCCATCACATGGGATTGGACATGCGTATAAACAATACGAATCTGCGCTTAAAAGAAACTCAAGAAGGCATTTCATTGGGGCATTTGGATATTGCGTTTGGCTATTTCAATACAGTTTGGCTGAACTTGCCCAGGATCATCACCGAGAAGACGTGATCTATTCCTGTACATCCTGTAATGTAACTGTACATTGTGACTAAGTCTCAAGTCTCAACAGGCGCAGTGGCGTAACCTATTGCTAGTATTAAAGGCATTAGCTCTTCATACCGAAAACCTAGGTTCGATCCGTCACATGCGTGCATTGTGGCAAGCCAGTTTCTGGTGTCCCCAGCTGTGAAATTGCTGGAATATTGCTAAAATGGCAAATATATATAAAACTCTTGGGTCTATGGCCGGAAACGTCGGGCGTCAGTAAACACAGTTCTGCATATTTAGTTTTACACATTATTTGAATGTCCCCGTCCATTTGTCGCGATATCGCGGAGGTATTGCTTTATGAAATGGTGATTTCTCTTTCGACAACTATATATTTCCATGCAGCAAATAAACATCCAGATTGCGATGTTGCTATAGTCGGTGTAGCCATGCATTGAAATTGACCTACTTCCTTGACAAATCAATTGTAACTGTCACGTTTTATCGGAAATTATTTGGACTGATTTTTACAATACCGAATGAGCGTCCGAAAACATTTTTCTTCAAGAAATAACAGAAAAAGGATAATAATTGTCACAATATGGACAATACCTCTTTACCTGACAGGGATGTGCAGTGCAAAGTATCGTTTCGATTTTCTTATTTCTGAAATATTTACATATTTGGAGTTTAAGCAGAAACCAAAGGAAGTTGTGTTGAACCAAAAACTAGCTTTCTAAATTGGGGATGATCCCCGATTTCTCAAGGAGAGGCTCAGTGCAAAGTTCTATTTTGATATATTTAGAATTTTTAGAATTATCACAAACTCTTGATTGGAATAATGTCCGACATCAAAAACTAATCAACCAATAACTTTAAAATCATTTCATGGATATTTTTAAATTTGGTCAATGTATTCTTAGGTCATGAGGAAGGTGCCGTGTGCGATACAAATCGTGTATTTTTGTCAAAAATAATCATTATACATCGTTAGTCAGTTGATGTTAGGTGTCCCGGTCGGAATATTAGTGAGATCACATTGTTTGGCTTTAATGAATTGACATTTTTTTTATTTACAACTATCGCTAGTCTTTGACTTTAAAAGTTTATTATTTCACTGAGGCGATTGGAGTTCTAGTGAGCTCATATTTTTTTACTTTTCTGAATTAGTATATGTTTATATTTACAACTATCGTTAGTCTGTGGCTTTCAACCTTTATTATTGTTTTACAGTATTACATTTTAACTGTTTATATGTCTATGCGCCTGTCCAACAATGTAAAATAATAGATTTAGCTTATCGGCTGTGTGACCTTTGAGGACAAGGACCATTTCTCTTAACAACGCGTTCATTTATTAATTGTACCTCTTAACTCCCAGAGTGAAAACTTAGTCAGATGCAGGTATATGTCATAATGCATCTTAACATCGGTATTTACAGTCGGGTACGCCGAGGACAAACTAAACCTTAAATGGATGAATTCGTCCAACAGCGAGCCCGTTGTTGTTAACGACATCGTGGAGTTGCCTCAGTTTGAAGTGACAGGATCCGAACCCAACAGATGCAGGAAGAAATACCACCAGAGCACAGGTGAATATATGATCGATTAATATCAAGTTCTCATCAGAAAACCTCATCAGGGTTGTTTTCGAGCTGTTGGAGAATACAGTGTGTTCATCTTGAAATAAGGTATGTAATAAATCGGTATGGTGACGCTCATGTACCTCACACTTATATAAAAATTGGGTAAAATCCCAAACGAACACCAAAGCAAAATGATGACACTTTAGTATGTTCAACATGTAAATCAGTATCAAATTACGAAACTAAAATACTACGTTACGGTAAAAATGTACATCAAGTCCATTATGTTTTTACAGTGTGTATGTTATTTATGTTAATATTTTGTTTTGTTCACAGGCGTTCACAGCTGCCTACAGGCGAACTTCTTCCTCGCCCGGAACATCGGCTACTACGTGGTCCAGATGTACATCCCTAGCATACTCATCGTCATGCTGTCCTGGATCTCATTCTGGCTCACTGTCAACTCAGTTCCAGGCCGCATTTCATTGGGCGTGCTTACCGTACTCACCATGACAACTCAAAGTTCAGGGGTCAACGCCTCACTTCCGCGCGTGTCATACACCAAAGCTATTGACGTGTGGATGTCTACCTGTCTGGTGTTTGTTTTTGCGGCACTGCTTGAGTTTGCTATAGTCAACGTCTTGAGCCGCAAGGAAACCCTCTCTGGTTTCACAATACGCAATGTGTTCAGTATTCCTAGAGATTTGGAAAAAGGGGATCAGCTGAAAGAGGTAAATATAGCTTTGTGTTAGGAAGTGAGTTGCGTGGAAGTCGGTTAAATCCTGCTCTGAGTATGGCTTTAGCCGCTTTTAGCAATATTGCAGAAATATCACGGTGAGGGATACCAGAAATGGCCTTCACACATTGTACTCATGAGAGGAATCGAACCCGGGTCTTCAGCTTGACGCTCGAACGCTCTAACCACAAGGCTACCCCCAAAGACCCCGGGAACACCAGAAATGGACTTCACACGTTGTACCTATCTGGGAAATTCAGTTTTCTCATGAACTTATTGTTCCAGAAACCACTAAAACCTACATATTTATTCGGGATAAGAACATTAATTATATTTGAACATGGACATTTGAACAAGTTTAAAATAAAAGTCCAGATAATATTTGTGTTTGTTGTTTAACGCCGCACTCAACAATATTTCAGCTATAAGGCGGCGGCGGTGTGGAAATAATCCAGTCTGGACCATCAATATTCGCATTTGGGATACGATGACATGTGTCAACCAAGTCAGCGAGCCTGACCACCGACCCAGTCAGTCACATTTTACGACAATCATGCGTTTCTGAAGACCAATTATAACCCTGGACTTCAGAGGCATTCAGATTATGTGAAATCTTTACTAACCCATGCGCAAATTTCTCGCGAATCTGGAAATGACGTCTTTCGATGTGTTCTTCATTAATTTTGTTTTCCACTAGAATACTACATCAGAGTCTGTCTTCTCTTGCAGCAATCCTCACCGTTGGACGGCGGCACACCTCGAGACAGTTATAGTTCAAAGCGACCAGGCAAACGTGGAATAGTCTACGCCATGTACTTGGATGTGGCTTCAAGGATCGGCTTCCCCGTGGCATTCATATTGTTCATAATGGTGTACTGGCTGTATTACATCAACGTTGAATAACATTGAACTGGTGTACAAAGATGGACAATGGTGGACAAGCCTCCAGATTATCTAACATATGGAACATGATAACGAATGATTCCTGATGATGTATTGACAAACAACGGCGACAAGGGTTGTGATGCTGTATTTTGTGACGGACTAGAAGGAATAACTGTATTCCCATATGCATGGTTTAGACATTGCAACCAGGTGCGGAGTACTACATGAACTGCATAAAAGGTAATATATTGTGTATATACATGTGTATATACTACATGGCATATCTGAAGGTCAATGTACAGCTTACTGGACGGGATTCCTGTATTTATTTGGACTGTACCAGCTAATTAGCATATCTGAAGGTGAAGGAATAGCTTACTGAACGGAATGCCTTAGGTATTCGGACTATGCCAGCTTAATAGCACATATAACAGTGAATGTACAGCTTACTGGACGGGATTTGATATACAGACTGTATAGCATTTCTGAAGGTGAATGCAGAGCTTATTGGACAGAACTCCTGTGGTTATTTGGACTGTATCAACTATATTCCATATTTGAATGAGAATACTAAGGTTGTTGGACGCAACTCTTGTGGTTATTTGCACTATACCAACTAGTTTGCATATGTGAAGGTGAAAGGAAATCGTATATTGGACTGGATTCCTGTGGTGACGTGGATCATACCAAGAAAATAGCATATTTGAATGAGAAGACTTCTATGGGACGGAATTCCTATTTCTAGTTAGACTCGACCAACCATAAAGCGTATTTGAATGTGAATGCATAGGTTACTGGGCAGAATTCTTGTGGTTAGTTGGACTATACCAGCTATATAGCATATCTGAAGGTGAATGTATAGCTCAATGGGCGGAATTCTTGTGGTTATTTGAATTCTACCTGAATTTATAGTCTCTAGAAGTAGGTGTTGGCATTGCCAGAATGATTAAAATTGTACGAATGTGTCTTTTATCAGAGAAAAATATTTTCCGGTTGTCATTATGAGGTAAAGTCCTGTCAGTGAGAAGGGTATCAAAACAACAACAATAATATCTTCCGTGGTCAGTGTTTTGAAATTCTGGTGAAAATATTCGACCGGACGACATCTGCTTCCCTCGTGCAATTAACTGTTTGATGCTCTTCGTCGTCAACGGTGTTTATTCTGAGGGAACAAATAAGGGCTCGCATGAAAGCACAAGTGTTCGGTTGTGTGTTTCCAGGTTTCTACACAAGCTATGCGATACAAAGCTTGTGAAGACACCTGGCAAAAAAGGGACACTTGTGCTTTCACGATCATTGTGTGATCCCTTATTTTTGTCCCTCAGTATACTTTACATGTAGGTTTCTCAGACAGGTTGAGCAGCGACAATCATACTAAACCATATCAACACCTTTCTCACTGCAAGATATATAAATATCACCCGTGCAATGTTGATATTACTTGGTGTAGCTATGCCATTTGAAGAGTAGTTAAAGTGAGGTGTTTCGCAACACGATATTGGGCACTTCAGCCACACTGTACTACACATTTTCTCACTGTTGAATTTCTTTTTGTTAGCAATGCCATGATATGAATGGTCGTATGAGTGTTACCTTGTCTTACACATTTTTAAATTCTTGCCATGTTGCAATGTGTTATATACTATTGTTTATATTGTTTCATATGAATCACCACAGTACCGGTGACTGTCCCTTTGGTATTAGTCCATCTCTTGAGATGAATCCTTCAAATATATGGCACATTACATGTTGTTTGTGGTGATAAGTATGTTTCTGTATGCACAATGCAATGAACGTCACTCTGTGACTCGAAGCCATGAAACGTCGTAAACTGGAACTCGGTCAACTCGATGTTTAAAGTGGCGGTGAAGTGGCCTTTCGGCTAAAGTGTTGGCTCGTCACACAGATTGCTTTCATAGGTACAACGTCTGTAATTTATCTCTATTCAGCTTAAATGGCGTTTCAAAAATACTAGAATACTGTTAAAATCGGCATTGAAACCAAGTCACCCTTTCAAACCTTGTAGACTAAAGTATTTTAGTGACAGTATTTGGTTCGTGTCAGTGTGTTTCACTCTACGGTTTCCTGATCGTCTTCACAAACAATAAAGTTAACAATCGGTAGACGTCTTGAATCAAGATCCTTCTTCCTCGTTACCCTTACGCACACAGCAGCTGATCACTGAAGTATGCAATCCGGGTATTATTGAATAACACGGAACAGGAGATGTTTCAGTATCGCTTAAATGATTGTAGATTGTTTTCCCATTTAACACTCCCTCACTTAATTAGGTACCTGCTTTCTGGCAATACAAATCTCGAAGTCCAAACATTTCAATAATCACCGTCATGGCTTTAGCATACGTAGTTCTTGTGCAATACTGGTCAGATTATGACCTTTCGTAATAGCGATGCTCATTAGTCAATGTATCAACCCTCACCGCGTGGGAATATCTTCCGTTGATACTTTTTGTATGTCATTTCAGCGCTGTCTGAGCCCCGACCATAGTTCAAGAATTAAGTTCGAGAGTCTACTGAAAAATCAAAACGGCTTGTTCTTCACATCATATGAATTGTTGTCTGGACATGTGTATTGGGAAAAGCTTCAGTAATGTTTTATTAAGAATAAGTTTAAGCTTCTGTGTTTTTGAAGCAATAAATATATAATATACAACTTGTGATTGGATACCCTGATTTATTTATACATCCATACACACATGGCAGTTATATGTTATACTATTTATTCACCAATTACCGATGTAGTTGACCATCGTTTGTAGCTTCTATGTGTAAGATGTAGAACAACAAATCGACGTGCCTTCATGTTTTCCTAGAAGCTTCAGATATATGCATATTCTAGAATATTACATGTGTCTGTCCGATGCAAACCGTTAGAATAAAGTGAATGTTGTGTGCTAATCAAACCTGTATAAGATAATGAACATCCAATTTATTTTGCAAAGTTTGTTTAAACATGGTTTCGGCAGTATGCCCACAGTTCAGACGGGTCGATAAACAACTGTTGTGTAGATATAGAACACTGATCTCATATCGTTATCGTTAACTTGTTTTTGTCTTTCAGCTTATATCCATAAGCTCAATACACCTGTTAGCCTTTGCAAGCTAATCTGAGTGTTTCAGAAGGTCAAGTGCAATATTGGTGTTTGTCTTTGTCATGTTGCTTCTCGAAAAGAACCGACCTTCTTTGTTGGACAAATGATGCGTTTTAAGAAAGGAATGCTGCTTGAAGCCAATCACCATAGCTATAATTTGATTGAAGCCACTTGTTGAACCATATTATTAAAACAGTGAGGGTAATTTTAAGGCATTTAGTTGCTAACGAAGAATTTTAGCTTCTGCTTTTTACCATACTGATAGTATGACGGAACCAATATGATGAAATAACTCGATTACTAATTTCAAAGCATTTGGGTCCTCACCAACAGTTTTGGTTTCAGCCATTTACACAGTGATGATTTGACGGAACCAAGTTTAACAGATTAGTAGTATTGGGTGAGTTATGTCAGGGTATTTTAGTTGCTGTCCAAGAATTTAGCAATTACGTTTCCAAGAACCCGAAAGATATTAGGTCACGCACATTATTAGGTTTCTTGATTGGATGACAAACGAGTGGGTGGGGCTTGAGTTGCAGTTTTCCGTATGGTTGTCAACCAGTTTGTGTGTTCATACAAAAGTAAGAATTATATTAAGTTGTTGCTGGTGACTTCTGTATTTTAAAATTTCGAGTAAATGTTAATGTTTGCATAATGGGGTTTACGCGTTAAAAACGACATGAACAAACTGCTTTTACGTGTATTCAGAAATAAATTCAAAATATATTGGAAACTGTTCTGAATAATATCGCATGAGCAGTTTGAACCATTCTTAATGATAAAGACATAGATGCAAAATAAAATCATATTGCTATCGTTTGATATAATGGTATTTTCTTGTAACATATACCTTCCAGGTGTGAGTGAAAGGTAGGCATGTATTTATTAACAGGTATTTATTTAAAGCAGCTCGCATCTTAGCGTATTTCTACAATCACTTGGCACCAGACCCTTCAATCTTTCATGCAACACACTTGTCTTACTTTTCTTGTTATTCTGTTAGTCCACATCTGGTGGAAATTTGATTTATGTTCAGACGTGGAATCATTGTTTGAAAGACTGTTTGAATGATCAATAAAATCACAATATTTCTGTACGCAGTGTTCTGTTTGTAACATCTGACGGGAGTTGCTCACTCATGAAGTCCTGGTTCTATTCCGAAACCTTGTTCGGCATCTTCAGTAAATGTGGCGAAGTGATTCAGCTCTCAGACGTTCACCGATATGTGAAACTTACGAGCAACGATTGCGTTGAAGAACCAAGAAATATAATCGGGCCAAGCATGATTCGACCTCAGGATCACACGTTTCTTTCTAAAAGAAGTAACACTACACAGCAAAGGAGATTCATGCTCCCATTAATAGGTAAGGCACTGGTAGTAGAGATGTACACCCCTTTCAGCAGCGAAACGGGACCGATCCTGTCAAAAGAAGCTCAATATGCGCACAATAATGGACATTTTATATCTTTTGTATGTTGATATATTCCTGTTTTGTGTACTGCAGTCAGCCGGTGAAGAAGCGTTTTATACTATAATTAGAGAGAGATATGCTGTTAGATAAAAGACCGCTGCTGTTACTGATGACGTCATATATGATGTAATAAGGTGCCAGTGGTGACGTAAAAGAGACGCCATTGCTTATGTGACCACAAATAAAAGATAGCGAATGAAAAAGTATCAAGGAAATGCCATATTCGTAAGAATGCATAACTTCATCTATAACACACCTGTTTAACATACCACTGTTGAATAACAACAAACTCGTATTCCACAGTGTTTATAAAAACAGCGTTCTGGTTTCGTAACAAATATTGGAAACTCTAAACGCTTATTCCACGTAAATGATTGGCAAGTGAGCGAGTGAGTGAGTTTACTTTTACGCCGTACTCAGCAATATTCCAGTTATATGGCGGCGGTCAGTAGATAATCGAGTCTGGACCAGACAATCCAGTGATCAACAACATGAGCATCGATCTGCGCAATTGGGAACCGATGACATGTGTCAACCGAGTCAGCAAGCCTGACCACCTGATCCTGTTAGTCGCCTTTTATGGCAAGCATGGGTTGCTGGAGGCCTGTCCTACCCCGTGACCTTCACGGGTCTTGATTGGCAAGGTAAACAGTAATGCTGTTATGTAAGTTATGTTACGAGGCAGTGTTCCCTTGTGCATCGATGTTTTACTTGTTATACGCTATACCTTAGAGTGAGTGGGAGAGTTTATTTTTACGCCGCACTCAGCATCATTCCAGCTATATGGCGACAGTCTGTAAATAATCGAGTCTGGACC
The DNA here is from genome assembly GCF_037392515.1 of Haliotis asinina. Lineage (NCBI taxonomy): Eukaryota > Metazoa > Mollusca > Gastropoda > Lepetellida > Haliotidae > Haliotis > Haliotis asinina. Next base: position 71,803,937 of record NC_090281.1, read on the forward strand.
AGACAATCAGGTGATCAACAACATGAGCATCGATGTACGCCGTTGGGAACCGATGACATGTGTCAACAATGTCAGCAAGTCTGACCACCCGATACCGCTAATCGCCTTTACGACAAGCGTGGATATCAACTAAAGATCAATTCTAACCCGGATCTTCAAACCTGTACAGTTAGTGAGGGACAGGAGCGTGCTGTATTTAGATTGATTGTTCTGCCTCTTTGCTCATGACAGTGAAATATTGTACTCATACAGCTGACCTAGTTTATGTCGGGAGTTGAAGTCGATCGGATTAGGCTTTATAGGTTATTAACGCAAGTAACAACTTAATTATTTAACTTACTCTCGGTTCATTCCAGTTTTATGTAACTCGTCAATAGCATTTACTTGAGAGATAGCGTAAGTATTCTATCGTTTAGCGCTCTGCTTTATGAAATTTCCAAATAGTCTCTACATTGAGCTCAGTACACCCATTATGACACACATGAATGGAATAATTGCATAAATATCCGAAAGTAGTTAGTACTGTCAAAGTTGACCATTAATTTTCCATAGTGCTGTAACATCGAGCTACTCTTATTGTTCAACAGCACTGTAAAAGTGAGGTACTATTTTCCAATAGTGTTGTAAAAGCAGGTTTTTATTTATTACATTGTATTATGAAGCATCCAACGAAGCATACCCAAATGTCATGAGTAGCCCTAACAGGTATTACACACAAAAAATAAGAACAAAGAAAACGAGCTAATGTATAATTTAATTCGACATTTCCACATCTACTTTATCCTTGACAATATTAACGTGTATTCCCACACTGTAAATCCGGTGAATAAAGTATGCAATTAACTGCCCATAGGTTTGGAACATCTTTCAACTTAAGGGTCATTTAGTGTAGTATTATTCATTATCGAATAGCATTGCCTGTCACTGATGTGAGGAAACTGATCCCTGGGCTGTCTGCACGTGAGTAAGGATCCCCATGGTAATACTTACTGTCCTCTCCCCCTCGGTAACACTTTGCCGTTTCAATGCTTCAGTCCGACAGCCGACTACACTACTATGTTCATTGACGTCACTTCTAATTTCCCATTGAAAGGGTGAGACTAATGTTTAGCAATACTTGTATGTTGATTTGCTAAGAATGTCTCTTGCATGGGTAAATTTGTTCAATATATAAATTCCAGTGTCTAATGAATTGTTAAATGGAACTGTTCTTATGAAGTGTGGCCCTGGGATTTAACGGCATCATTGTGCTGAACTTCAGCAAAGGGATGTTAGCGACGGTAATTACCCTGACAGCCTGTGCCTTTCTTCCATAAATGTATTTTCTGCTTGTTGGGGGACTCATGAGAATAGGATAATGTACTAAACCATGTTCAGCACCATGTGTTGCATTTGACCACTTTCTAACAGGCATTGTGTAATAATGCAAATATAGTATAGGAAAATGTATCATAAATGGACATTGTTTCAGTTTCGCTGTAGCATTGCTATGCCCTAAACATTTAGACAGACAATTCAACGGCAATGATACAAACACGAGAAGGAGATGGCAATATCACGATATGTTTGTATTACGATCATTCATTTAAATCATATTTTAAGCTACACGCCAGAAACGATCCAGGTAATCTTTCCGAAAGGGCCTAGGACATAATGTACTGGGTAATCTTTAGCATGGGATCGTAATGGATATATTCAATTTGGTATTTGTCAGTTTCCCAACGACATTGTGCACATTTATCACAAATGCAACCCCATGTTTGTAAGGCTAATCAAATGGTTGAAAACAAAGGTGTATTTCATAGATAAATCGTTCCAAAAATGCCATGTCCAAATAATCGGAAACGCCATTCAGAGTATAGCGTGTGCAGCAGCAGCAGCAGCAGCAGTGTAATCGCTACGTGAAACAAGGAAGACGCCAAGACAAAGTTTCTCCGTATCCGATAATCTGCTTCTTGATGGGAAGACTTATGGCGGTTTCGTTGATAATAAACATGTCTGACTGGTGGCAGCAAAGGAAAATATGGCCTTAGAAAGCACATGCCATGATGGATTTTAAACAGAGTTTCTAAAACGGTTGTAAAGTAAATATAGATAAGTGTATTGAGCATGGGAACATCTGTATGAGCATTACGTCCAACGTGGGATCACGCTTCGTCTGACCCCGGTGGTAGTTCCAGAAACGCCTTCAAAAGCAAATGTTTCTCAGAGCACGTGCCAGGATGAGGATATCTGTATATGTGGAACAGACATACGAGGCACCGGTGCACAGTGTCTGTACATCAGAAGGTCGGCGTCATCATTCAACCATTGCTGAAGGAAGCTGTTGGTATTATGTTGTGATCTGTTAACAACAACTAAACATGCCACCCAAGCTGGCGAAGATGTATGTACATTTAGATACCGCTAAAGTGATCAGATGGATACTCAAACGATAAACTACAAATATGTTAAACTTGCCGAGTCAGTTTACAAGGCATTACCTAATGCATTTACAGTTTTCGGGATCTGTGTGTTGCTGGGTATAAGATGTTCCTGTATTTTGATCCAAAAGACAGAGAAGTTCATCACTTCTAGAGCTGGCCTCCCTTTGATGTGTTACAACGCCTGGAAAACTGCGCGATAAATGAAACCTGGCAGTCAGTATATCTGTCCATCACAATGTCATAGCACCGATGACACTATCCAGAATACATGTATTTCACGCCTAGCTGATCGAATCAGCTTTTCAAAACCAGTTTAGCATTGTGAATACTTGTGTGTTTGGCTAACGTATATCATGACGGAATTTCCAGATTCGAGTTTGGGTTCGACGCACGGGTGATATAAAGTACGAGCAACTCTTCATCACACGTTGAAACAATTTTTAATCTTCATTCAAACAGGAATCTTAGTCCTGAATTCTGCCCTGAATGTCTGACAGTTTCAAATACACCTGTAAATACTGTTTATGCGTTTCTGTACTAATTTCCATACTCAGAGCATAATACTCCAACATCATCTGTCATAATATCTATGACTTCATCACCCGGGATGATTCCCTATCACTCCAGACGGGACATGCAAAGTGCCACAGATCTTGTCGAAAAGTTTGATTTAGGTGCGCTCGTTAGATACCGCTCACAGGAGTTTACCTTTGTTGAGATTATTTGATTTCTCTCGTTTCTATTCCCGCTTGACAGCTTCAAGTCATCACACCTTTGACTGGTCCAGCTAAACGTCATTCTGTCGATCTGGTGTCATGTATTATGAGATTGAACATTCACAGGCGTATAATATTTACGCTTTGATATGAAGGTTCGGCACGAGAAATGTGCAGTCTGAGATTACCATAAAGAGAAATGTGTTGGCAAGCCCGGCCAAACTGTTTAAACTGTGCACAAGTGTCCGTTCCAGTTTGGTCCGATGATGGCCCTCAAGTGAATACAATGTCAATCGTGTTGTGAGAAAAATCGTTGTGCCTCACAGTTCAGACTAAAATGATTTTCCATAGTAAGATGGTTTGAAAAGAGGGATAGCAGCCTTTCCAAAAGTCAACTTTCCCAGTATTCTAGGGGCTCCATAATGTGGTGTCACAACTTCTGACGTACCACAGAACATGGACCTTCTGTGATATTCTGAAGACCATTATACGATTCATGCTGAAAACATACGATTGGTCCATTTGCCGTGGAAATTCATGGTCGCGGGGACACGACATTTCCAGATATGATGCACCAGAAACAGAAGTAATTTTTAATTCAACCATATCTTCGGATGATTTTGGAGAACTGGTGATTTGTCAACGCGTTTAAGATACGATAACATAAGATCATATTTTATTAACCGCGAAGAATTTCAGAGATATATAGGGAAATAATATAAAAAATACAGCTGAAATGTATGCAGTTTCTGTCATTTCAACTTCACCAAAAGCTATTTTCCCTGCAACATTCGCAACGTTTGTGGCGTGATATGTCTCCCATTTTCGCGAACACTTGACATCATCATTACTTATAAGTGATTCCTATCTCCATGCTCCTGATTATAACGGAGATGAAGACTGAATCGTAAAATCGACACTGACTTCAGCTCATGTTCTGTCGCTGTTATTTGTAAAATGGATCCACCTTGAATTTCTATCGCGATCCATTCACGTTATAGCATGTTACTGTGCCGCAATTGTTTCGTGATCATATCCAAACCTGACCCCGATCTCCCGATGACATCTTATCGCGATCAGGAGGAAATCACTTTTTAGTAGATGCCTGTTATAGCCTTCAATCTATGGTGGTTGCTTTTTTCCAAATTGTCATGAACCTTTTATGTTCTTAACAAATAAATGGTTGGTCGTTCACCTCTAATGAGAAGTCTTTTTATCGTAAAGTGTTGTGCGGACAAATCTAATGCAACACATAGAACGACAATGAATTACATGAGTAAAGCATTATGAATTTTCCATAAGGATATTAAAACGTTTTACCAAACATTTACAAAGCATTTCACATTTCAAAAATACCAAGACATTAGGGGAATACATGATCTTCACCGTCATCGTGGATAATACTGACCTATCAGAAACACTTTGGAGAGGTCTTGTTTGAATGTTGGTCTCAATCAGGTGTGATGTGTTAGATGGCCATGAGTTATTGATTGAACTTACGCTGAAATCTAATATCAGCCCATTTATTATTTATCACGTAGGCATTAGTTCCGGGCTGTCGGCATTGTAAAGGTCAAACTATTAGACACTGTTACAAACAGCGCCATAACACTAAGCATCATAATAGAATCCCGACTTTTCGAAAATCCACAAATCTCCAAGAAACGTACTATCTGCAATTATAATGTGAATAGTTACAGATGTTTATTTTGCCTTATTGTTGACATTATATTGGCTTGGCAGAATATTGCCAGATTTATGGACGGATGTAATTCGAAGCGTTGTACGAAGTAAGCATTGATGACAAAATTCCACTTACACGAAATACTATGAGGGAGTGAGTGAGTTTAGTTTTACACCGCACTCAAAATTCCAACTATATTGTGTCAGTCTGTAAATAGTCTTGAGCAGACAATCCGGTGATCAAAATCATGAGCATCGACCAACGCAATTGGGATACGATTGTTGTGTTAACCAAGGTATCGAGCTTGGAAAACTGCGCAATAAATGAAACCTGGCAGTCACCATATCATCATAACGATAAAAGTATCTTTGAGATGTCTGTCCATCACAATTTTATTGTGCTGATGACACTCTCCAGAATATTTTGCATCAGTTGCAGCATAACCATGCATATAGCTGATAGTATCATGGTTTCAAAACCAGTTTAGTATTATGTATACTCGATTGTTTGGCGATCATGAAGGGATTTTTAGATTCGAGTATGTCAGCTCCATACTTAGACGCACCAGTGACATAAAGTATGAACAACTCTCCCTCTCACGTTCAAACAATTTTTAATTTTCATTCAAATATGTTCAAATACACGCACCTGGAACAGTCATTTCAGTAGTGGGCAGCTTTCTTGGTAACCCTTTCATTACGAAACCCTTTCATTACGAAACCGTAGGAAATCAAAATACACTCTTCTAAAAAAGAAACGCAAACTCAAATGTCATTGAAAATATTTGGTCAAGCACGTGTAGGTCAGAGGAAATCAAAGATGCATGAATGATATATTGTGGAGGAATGTATTGCTATCTTGTCAATATTTCATGAGAATAACAGTCGTGCTGTCAGATTGCCTTGGACAAGCACAAGTTCCGATCTGCGCGTGTGTGAAATCTCTCCCCACACCACACAAAACCTTTGACTGTGTGTTCGAATCCTGGTTTCTAAGTATGACAGCTCCATATGATGTTATCAAATGTCAGAAACCGGTTTCAAAAGTGGTTTTCGTACAACGTTAAAGAGACACGCCGAGATAGAAATGCAATGTAAATGTTCAAATGTGACTTAAACCCAATTCGCTAATTCGTTTTCTAATATAAAGAGCGTGTAAATATACTTTAGAAGATATTGAAGTCCTGGGTTAAACCCTTTAAAGGTAACGATTTTGTATATATACATCAGTGCAAAGGAATAGCCAGTCTTCACCATCCCCAGGAGCAAATTCTGTTTGGTTTAAAGAGACAAATAGCTATGAATATTACAAGAACGAATCACTGAAAATCACGTTTTTCTTGGCCCGCAGAGGTGGTGGGGTAGGCCAGAGGACTGGTTAAACTGTTCGGGAAAAGAGACGGGTTCGATTCTCCACGTGGGTTCAGTGTGTGGGGCCCATTTCTGGCGTTCCCCGACGTGGTACTTCTGGAATATTGGTATATTGCCATTTGATACAGATATTTGTTTTCATAGTATGCACTTTTACTTCCATTGTTTATGCTTAATGGGCCATTTCGACTCACTAACTTTCAAAGTCAGACACTCTTGACCTCCACAGGACAGGAGGCCATTCCTCGAAGCGATCTACGACAGTCGTAAGTCTATGATAAGGTATGGGAGTTACGATCATCATGGCGCTATGATCGCTTTGTAGAACTTGACCCGGATTTTCGAAGGTCTCACACCGCTAAGATGGTCCTAAGTGTCATTCATTAACATTAACTATATGTCTTCCAAGTCCGATGTACATACATGCTAATATGATACAATTAACCTGCTCTGACCAGACCATCCCCGAGAGAGACTAACAGGATTGGCCACAAATGCGGGAGATTTGCTAATTTTATCAAAAACAATTGTGAATACACTGACTAACACCCTGGTGTAACGGATGTGGTCGTATAAGTGAGTTACCAACACGGGGCGTTTAAACGTGTCTGCTCTCCCGATCCTGTATGAGTAACCAGATAAATATGTATTTAACCATGTTACCCATACGTCGGTATTTTCTTGCATTATGCATGTTGGTGTAAGGTTTCTCCCAGGAACCGATACGCCAATCCCAGTCTGGCACCTATATTCGGACGCTAATTATCTTACGCATTTTCCATTTTCACTAGTCTGCTTCATTACCAACGAAAGACGGAGAGAGGTCACAATTAACATTACCAGCGAAGTATATCTGTTTAGTAGTTTAACAAATTGATCAGAAGTATTCAGGTACGATCAGTAAAACTGGCATTAGTACGATACCGTTAACTGAATATTAACGATAAGGTCAGGAAGACCTTGTTTTTATATATTAGTCAAACATCCTGTATGTAATAATAAAATAATTATAAATGCATTTATTTTGCACTAAACTCCATTCACTAAGTGAATGCCCATAGCGCTAACAATCAAAGCGCTGCACATTATTACCCGGATGAAGCTGACATCCTACCAAAATAAGAGGACGATAGACACTACACTAGGTTGATACTCACATGAATTATCCCACATGGTACCCATTTTCTGCTGGGTGTTTCTTTTCGCTTGTCCCTAAATGTCCCGAAGGTGAGACCACATGCCTCTCATGTGTGCGTCGTTGTGGGGTAGGGCTGATGTTCTAGAAACTCTCAGGAGTCAAGGACCCAAGGTCTCTACGTGCCCAGCGTTGCTTAACTTCAACTGAGTTGTTACCTGAACTCTATCCACAGAGCCACTCACCTTACAGATCTGTTTGCATATGCATGTAGCGTCATGAATGACTACATCCGTACAAGTCTTCACATTTCAATGGCAGTTTGACATTTGAACTATTACGTGATGTCAATGGTCATTTCACAACGTCCCGAGATATCAGTCTATCAGTCGATAACTTGCACGTCAACATTGGTTTCCTTAACATTTTTGTTATAAGCAAACATGCATATATCTTTCTCGGTGTCATTCATGCGACCTTTTCATTGCGGCTAGGTGTCAAACAGAGATTTCCGTGGTGTAGCTCAGCTACACGTTTTCCTGTAAGACTGATGATAGAGACATTGAGACATGTGATAAACTCATCAAGGTCATTTCAACCATTTCCTGATAAGAGATGTACGAAAACATGTCCATTCATAAATATCAGTCATCATGGCACTCTGAGTCCATGCAAAAAAAGATGCAACAATATATATCAACAGAAATGATTCTGATAATATCATCAAGTCGTGAAGAATAAACCACATAGCATCACGGGATGGATACTGACGACGTACCACGACAAGGCATGAAAACATAAAGAATGTATCCTTTCCATCACTTTCATATTGACACAAATGTTCATATTAAAGTGGCAACATAGGTACATACGCACATATGTGTGTACCTACCTGCCAACGTACACACATAAGGACCTGCGCACGTACGTCCATCCATACATCCATTCACCATACATACATCCATTCACCACACACACACACACACACACACACACACATGCCGGATTGTTTCCGTGAGCTTTAAAAGGATTTAGATTGTTTTTGTACTTTGGAAACGTGGTGTCTGAGGCGTATTTTAAAATATATTCGACTTCACTGATTGAATAAGTGTTTCGTGTTCGTCCTTTAGCAGTAATTGCACAGTCAATTTCACTTTACATTCTCTTTAACAATACTCAATATACATAGCAGAGGTTAAATTCCAATGACATAAACATGAATTTCCTAACAGAATCAATATACGTACATAACACGAAATCTAAACCTTACTGACTCATGCAAAGGTCACATACAAAAAATACAGTTGATATTTTCCAAAGGTTACGTTGGAAAGGAACAGTCTCCAAGAGGATGGAAATAACGATTTTTATTTGCTTTAGAGCTGAGTCTTGTGTTCGGTCCAGCGGTTGTGTAACATGATTGACAAGGAACGCTGGCCTAACTGCCAGAGAAGATGCCAATTACAGGAACAGGACACTTTTACATGACTAGCGCTGCATATCTAGCTGTCTGAGAGATCAGAGAGCGGCTTTACCAACATCTCGGCGGCCGCAAATAAAGTATGGAATACCACACTCACGTGCTGCTGCCCTGGTTGATTAAACATGCAGATTTTGGAACTTAAAATGAAATTTTCTGTTTCAGGTACATAATGCCAGAAAGACAGGGGTCTACGACTGGATATTCTTGGTACCTTTGTAAGGTCTTGGTGATGGTTACGAACCTCATAGAACCTATGATAGGGTTGTATTTTCACATGTATACTTATCTTTACATTTTTGATAAATACATACAGATTTTAATAACCATATTGTTGTATTTACAGATACGGTCGTTTAAAAATACTTTAAACAAAACTGTGAATGAAATCCCTTTGACTACGACCGTTCGGAGAAAGCACGCAGAAGGCCCGGGACAAGTCAAGAAAGGTCCGGCAAATTTTGTGTAATTCAGTTTAATTTAGCTTTGAATCTTAAGTGCCCATTAGGACCATTACAGCATTTCAAAACATTTTAAGTCATATAAATACTTTATGTTACCTTTGATGGCTTTTTGTGAAAGAAGTAAGAGCAAATAAGTAGAAACATACATGAAAGTAAAGTTTTCATCTTAAAAATATTGTGGGGCAATCTATGTTCACTATTTAACAAGTAACGTTTTACTTTAGGTTTAGAAGTATATCTTCATCTGCATTTACTTTGACTTGATTTGACCTGAAACGATTTTCAAGTCGTAAACGCACGTGAAAACTCTTTGAGATACATAAGCGGAATCGAGTACAAACGCATTTAAGATATATTCGATAAACCAGTGTATGATTCCGACTTTATTATAAACGCGTGTTTATGAATCACCTTGAAATACTGATGATACTAGGTGTTCGTAAAATGTGGTTTTGTTCTGGCTGATCTTTGGTATCCGTTGCAAAGACAATGTCTTAATGTGGACAAAAACGGGACACATGGTGTCCCAATAATAACAACCGTCAAAACATTCATTATTATCTCAACGCAGGGTGAAAGTGGCTGTAATCAAGTAGTTTGTTGAGGCACATACATCTTCATTTAGCACTATTTCTGAAAAACATCACATTAATAGAGAAGACTGATTCATTCTGATGTCCCGGTGTGAACTTCATGCTTCAGAACCAAACATCGTTTTTGATATTATGGAATCGATTATATATACTTCTATCCAAATACGAAATAAATTCCAGTATGTCCTTAAACACTAATGGTGTGTATCTTTAGTTATTATTTTTATTTTGTATTTTTATTTCCAGTTGCGTCACTCAGCTGGCATCAGTGGTGGAAATACTACGTTTATGTTGGTTTTATGTTTGGTTGGTAAGTTGGTAGTAGAAATGCGACGTTCATATTCTCCCATATGTTTTACGTTAATCACATATGTAATCAAAATAATTTGGAGAAGATACTGAACCCGAAAGTAAACCGTCATCAAACTGTTCATCATCTGTTTTGTCTGGTTACGTTCGTCTTACTGTCGGGCAGCAGAAACGTCAACGGAACAGGGCGTCAATGAGCCCTGTGCGAGGATTCTTAATTTAGGTCACCGACACCGTCCTTTGTTTTCTGCCTCAGATTAATCGAAATTAACCTTAGAAAGTATCACATTTGGCACCTTAGAAAAGATTAAAAGTTCGCTCTATCCCATTGTGTTTTGTAATAAAGTATAGTTTTGCCCCGAACAACTATAATTAAAGCACGAGGACGGGAGTACATTTAGATCAGGGCAAAACTATTCTTTATTTCAAAACACATTGGGGTAGAGCGAACTTTATTTCCTAAATGCAAACGTCCCTCTGAAATAAAGATGTTAATGCTATCCAAGGTTAACGTCAGAGCCGTATCTTTCCGGATGAGTAAAATAACGATTTTTTCTTGCTTCGGGCCCGAGTGTAGTTTACGGATCAATGGTTGTGTAACGTGATTGACAAGACACTGGTCAGCCTGTCAAGAAAGCTACCATTTATAGCCATCGTACACTTCCACATGAGCAGCGCTACATATTGGAGAGATCAGAGACCAGCCTTCCATTCATCCAGACTGACGCCATGGAGACAAGGAACCATACTGATGTAGCACTCTTCATGGTTTATGTAGGCCTCTACAATTTCTTAAACGATTTCCTGTTTCAGGTACGTCGTCATAATATTCAGTCAATATACAAGGCTACCATTTATTCGTATTTTGAAAACCTGTTACTATTTGTTCACAAATTTCACAGAAACACTTCTCGGTCCACATTGCAAAATAAAAAAAATCAATTTTGATTACAATTGTGATAAATTCCACGTTAATAGTGATAGAAGCCTCACTAAATTCCGATTTGTCGACAAACAATGCTTGAAATAAAGCTTTTTCATGAAATCATTTGGTTGCAATATGCTTGATATAGTAATGAGCTTTTACTATAGTGTCGAATTTCATTACACAGGAAACTACGAACTAGTCTGTAAACGACGAAATCAACAACTATTTTAATCGAAATGCGTATAACTAACCATTGTTCTGATCAGTTCAAATGTGCTTATCCTAGTTTACTGCAATTACCTCGGGGCCATGCAGCCGAAACTGCCTTGTGAAAAAATTAAAGATCTTCATGCAGATATCTCATTCCTACTGGGTACCCATTTAAGACTTGATGAACAGACTCATTTAAGGATTGACTGTGTATTTCTTTCGTTGCATTGAAGTATGAAACTAAAAACCAATGTGCAAACTATGAAACTAAACACCAATGCGCAAACTATGAAACTAAAAACCAATGTGCAAACTGTAAAGTTTGCACATTGGTTTTTAGTTTCATACTTCAATGCAACGAAAGAAATACACAGTCAATCCTTATAATTAAATTCAGCAACAAATACTATACCCTTTCAACAATATTTTCTTTAAATATAATCACATTCATCGAAACAGATATCTTTGTTACCACCGATTAACATTTTCTGTGTAAGAATTCGGTAATGGCGTCACATGACTCAGGTGACTCATTTACATAAAATGACACGCCTACCAAACCATTAGCCAATCAGCATACAGCACCACAAACAGCAGTCAGTCAACTAACCTATAGCTAACATCGGTCGGCGAATCAGGGTGGAACAACTCAACGTGACGCGTCCCGGTATCGGCAAAGTTTCAAGTTGAAACGTTTGAATTACTACCTGCGAACTGAAAGAGACAGTTTGAAAAGTGAGAATTGGAAATGAAGCCCGATGATATAAAGTTAGTGGAACTGAGATTGTAGTATTTGCGCAAGTAGAAAGAGGGTGTGATGTGACTGGGATTGCGATGCCATGAACTGATGTTCCAACGTGCGCATGCTCTTGTCGAGGCGTTGCAACGTTATTAACGTTCCCGGATAATTTTGAGTTGTTTGTTTATGTTAATCACAATGTATAGTCTGGTTCATAATTATTGAGAATTTTTCTTCTTACTTTGAGCTATCCTAACACCTCAACTGATTCACTGATACTTAAAACTAAGTAATGGTATAAGGGAGGTAACTCATCTTGGCCTACTGAGTATAGTACAATTAGAGTTACCTCCCCTGAATTTGTAGCAGACGTCATTTTCCTCAGCACTGTCAACAATCTCTGCTGAAGATAAAAGAAGGTTGATTTTTGAGTTGTGTAATCAAGGAATTGATGATGTAAATACATTGGCAGAGAGAACAGGAACTCCTCTTTCTACTGTGTATAGGATTAGGAAGAATTTTAAAGAGGGAAAGGATTTGGGGCACCAGAAAGGAGCAGGGAGACCCAGAAAATTGGACTTCTCAGATCGCGTCCGGCTGGGAATTTTAGCGTCTAAAAAGCAAAGGGCAAGCATCTCCAACATCAGGTATGAAATGATAGAAAGGGGATCAACAGTTGTATCAAAATCTACAGTTAGAAGAAATTTGATTGATCTTGGATGGGAGAAAAAGACTGGAATTCCTTCTCCTCTCATGAAACAAGAACATAAAGACAGGCGTGTTGAGTGGTGTTTGGCACATGAAAACTTTGACTGGGAAAATGTGATTTTTACTGATGAAAGCTCAATATGGGTATGTCTCAATAATGTGAAAATATGGACAAAGTCTGCGTCAGCACCGTTGTATCGACGACCTAAATACAGCCCAAAGTTTCATGTATGGAGAGGGATATCCTTATTAGGAACGACTGCGCTGTGTGTGTTTGAGGGAAATCTGACAAGTCAACGCTACACTAACATATTAGATAATTTTCTCCTTCCAAGTGCACATGTGTTTTATGGAAATGACTGGATTTTGCAGCAAGATAATGATCCTAAACACACCGCAAAACATGCCAAGCAGTGGTTTCAGGAGAAAAATGTGACTGCATTACCATTTCCTGCATATAGTCCTGACTTAAATCCCATTGAGAACATTTGGGGGGTGATGAAGGAATGTGTGAATCAAAAGGGGTTGACAAAAATTGAAGACATGAAGAGAGAAGTGGTCCGATACTGGGACAGCATAACTCACGAGACACTAACCTCTCTGATAGGAAGTATGCCTACCTGTCTTAGACTGTGCCGTGAAGCTCAAGGAGACTTGATAAAATATTAAATTGTTACCTACACAACATGAAAAGGTCAGTTCACTTTCACAATACATTCAATTTTATCTGATTTGTTCTCGTTTAATAATATGAAATGCTTTAGCTATTCTCAATAATTTTGAACCATACTGTATCACTTCAATGTTTACCCAAAGTTCATTAAGGTACCCGAGTGCAAGGGAATTCCCTCGCTGTGTAAAGGTATTCGCCGACATTCCTCAGGTCCGAAAGTAGTCCGGTTCGGTGGGCGTGGCTTATTCTTTTCAGATTCATTGGGAAATGAACTCAAAAGAAATGTTCCCAGTTAACCAACCAGATTGCCAGAATTTTAATGAACACAATAAAAATTTAATTATATTCTACGCAAAGTTACTTGCCTCAACAGAGACCAAGTGTAACCAAATGCTTCGGAGTGGAGCAGAACCGAACCCCAAGGACTATCAAGAACTATCAAGCTCCACATGGCCAACCGCATTATAGCCATCACCAACACATCGTAAATTCTCCTGATCTTTTGTGGTGCTCAGTACGTGAGGCCACATCCCTATTACTTCGAACAGAAAAAAGGGCAGCTATGGCAACATCACTGTGTGAATATGCTTGTACACTTAGAGGAGTGTATCAGCTTGTAGAGGATTTGGGGGAAGTGAAACAGCAATTTTGTTTATGGTAATAACTGGAAATTATACACAGAACTGAAATAAGTCACAGCAAACCAATGTTTGAAAGACAGATTTATTTGTAGCATTGGTTTAAAAAGAAAATAAGTGGTCGGAACTAGTAAAACGTATGCAGAGCTGCTCTCCACGAAAGTCCTGGTCCTAACCAGCATTGGTTTAGCTAACCTTTCTGCGGCATTAATTGAAAGATTAATGTGACCAGAACTGATACTTCCAAACGTCAACACCAGACAAAAATCCTGAACTGAGAGATTAGATAAAGGCGGTGATTCAGGTACGAACACATTAAGCATGATCAGCTCATGATCCATTTATTTTACCTGGCAGGTGACCCCGACAGGTGTTGACACACACTAAACTGTCAACGGATGTAGGAATGCAATATATTCGAGATGAAATCAGTTTAAGGAGAACCTGTTCTTTTTATTGGCATCTGCACATTCACTTCTAAATGATTAAGTGAAAGATTTAAAATGAATGTTGATACTTTATGAACCGGCGGTCTTGTTATCAATAAACAACCTCAACATCATTTCTGGTGTATTTATAACCATAGTTATTCTTCTAAGTTGTGTAATAGCCGAAGTTTACTTATCTAGTTGTTGTTTATGTAAACAAATGACATATCTGGGTTCAAAAGACAGGTTGTATTTGAACGTTTGAGATTCTGAGGTTATAATGCCACTTGGTACATTAAAGGTCACATGCGACCAAAAATTCAAACATAATCAAAACACAGTTATCACTGGTTCATGATATATAAAATGCATTGGTGATTGTGAAATAACAAATAAACAGAATTATAAGCGTACAATCGCAAATCAAACGTGCAATATTTTGTCCTAGGGTTTACCTCCCTCGAAACGAAGCAGCCGCGATACCGAACCCAGCCAGTGCCGTCGGGTGTGCAGTCAAGTGTAACGGGGCTTTCTCATTGGCAACTGGTTCATTTACCGATACGCTTAGCCGGCTCTTTGTTTATGGCCTGTGAGCCCGATAGGTGCACGTGGTAAGTAATTGTTGTTGTGCATTGCATATTGTCATCATCAGACAGGCAGGTAGACATATAGGTGTCAATAACATTGTGTTTTCTGTCTGACAGAGTCTGCTTATCACAATCAACATTTGTTTTTTTTAATGTAATGAGCAGATTATTTACTTGTTTATGTACACAACCAAGATTAAACTACTGCTCACGACCCCATACCCCGGGCATGCATACTGTTTCAAGCTCCGCGAACCCACTCCCAGCGCATGCGTTATGAGCGCAACGCAGCATAGCTGTTGAAACCAGTATTTTCCCCAGCGCGGGGGGGAAATTAGTGAATCGTTTGAACTCCGATTTCGCGGGCTTTTTTATCGCGTTTTTTTTCAACTTTATAGGGTGAATTGACATTTTTGAGGATTTGTTTCGGTAAGTGCACGCCAAAGGGTATCAGAATCTGCAAAGTTGTGTTTTAATGTGACCCTTAAAGAAACACTTAGCTGATGTTTTGCTATGTTACATGATAGAAACAAAGAGTCAAGCAACGCGATATCAATACTTGGAACTCCTCCGACCAAATATGAAATTATACCCTTTTAAAGATAATTAATTCATGCATCATAGCTGTCCGCGCCCAGTAGCGACACAATTCCTTGTACAGGCTGTCCCTTGGTCAAACAGGTCACGGAGTATGTTTTTTTCACCTGATTCATATACTGCCTGCACACGCTCCTGAGAATCAAAGCTTCCTTGCACAAACGGATACTAGCGCCAAGAACATCGTAGGCCTGTCTTAAAGTATAGAAACTACAACAATCTTAGCGATAAGATATAGCTTTGTGCAAAGAAGCCCTGTTCGTCTATAGAAACCCCATGGCATAAAAATCATGATTGTTAAACAGTTGTTGAGCAGATCAAAGGTAGCAGTTATGTCAAAAGAACAACTGATGTAAATAATGTGTCTGATGTTAACATCTACCAGCCAAATCAGCATGCACATGCTGCTGAGAGTATTTTACAACAGTGAGAGGACATAACCACGTGCAGCGCATCTCTCAGCGTCATAGCCTCTTATTTGCTGTTTACGCCTTTATTGCCAGTGAAAATCTCAAGCCACATACGAGGCTGTTCATCCTATCTGATTCAGGCATATTTGGAACATTTTGGACCGGAATAGGAATCACGGTATGCAATTAAAGAAATACTGTGTCATTGGCGTTCGCTGGATGAAGAACATTTACAGTTTCTAATGATGAATACATCATGGCACATGGATGACCGAAATTAGAACATGAAGTTCCCAAAGTAGCCTTCGCTTGTGTTCAGTATGTAAGTTAGAGTTCCTTGTATGAATGGATTTGAATTAAAGAGTTTAACCTTCGGCGTTGAGTTTAGTATAAATACCAATACAAATACATGCGACGTAAATGCAAGTACACAGTTATTTTGCGATGATGTAATACTTGAGGAACTGGGCAAGTAGTGTCCATACATTTGTGTACAACCCGTAGAGAAATAGAACTGCTGCCTAAATATGAACTGTTTATACTGACAAGAATATGAAGCATTATCCCCAAAGGGCAGATTACAAACATTAAGTCGTGCGATTGCTCCCAACGTTCCTATGTGCAGATGGTATACTTTTATCAGAGGACAGTATTTTATCTATCAAAAGCATGGATCGCTGAAAGTGAGATGGCACCAGATGTCAGCGAAAATGGTCGTGTTTGGCAAGCAGTCCTGTTGCAGCAACCGCCACTGACATAATCTACATAAAGAAGGACGTTTTTGTTCCTTAACGCACTGTAACAGTCGAATCTTACTTTTGGTGCATTCTTACCATTGACTCATGGAGCCTTCCTACAATTATGGCAGGTGCTTGTATCAATCTTCTTTCAAAACCAATCTCCCTATTATATTACCTTCAAGATACAGAACAATAACCACATCCAATTAAAGACATCTGAAATGCAAATCATTTTAAGGAAAAGAAAAGTGAATTATTTTGGACAACACAAACACAACTCGTATTTTGAAACACCAGACGCCTTAGATCAATAGTAAAAATAACAGTCATTTGATTCTGAATTAAACAAACGATTTCAGATTTATAAACAAATCCTACTGGATCATTCGGATTCATGTAATTATAAACGCTTATAACCAGTCTTGGTTATTCGAAAACAAAATCCTCGCGGAAAAGAGAAAACAGCATACATAGCACGCAAAAAATTAATTGTGTAAAATGTTAAGTTTGTCAATTAATGGTAAGAGTTATTTACACGTTACACACTACCAGCTTGAAGATGTGTCACACATATACTTCATTCCTAACCTGAACACACTCTAGGAATGGTAAGTACAATGGAATTCGATGTACATGACCAATCAAATATCGCGTCTGTGCAAAATATTGCCGACCATGCCACCCTGTCTCTACATTGAAAACTATTAGATCATATATACGATAAGGTAAAGAAGTCACTCTTTGCCTTGGGTATTATGTACTACAATCATGACAAATTATGGAGCAATATACAATTTTCTGTTCTCAGTCATCACGTTGTGTGTTTAACGCCATATATAGTTATCTTTCAACAGTATGTGGAGTCCATCAACACAAAGGCGTGGCCAGCGAATTTGAGTCCCAGAACAACGTCACTCGTGAATTCAATGTTATAATGTGAAAAGAGCGCAGGTACGGCTTAGGATTACCACTAATTGTTAGTCTCAGAAGTCCTTAAGGAATTAACAATAAACTTACTGCCAGTATGCTGTGATTGCTTTGCATCAACCCTGTTAGCAATAATGGATTTAGTATATTCCCAAGAGCACAGCGTTCAATGACTGATCATCTAAAATCTCTATTACAGGGGTTATGAAAACAGTTCTGAAGCACGGCAAAGGTTGTACTTTTAATACTTTTACAGGAATTCAACCGTGTCAATGTACACGTACAAATAGAAATCGTCAGTTAGTTAAAATGTACTATCACATTGGCAATATTTGGCTTGAAAAGTTATAAATCCAAATTATACGCAAATAAATTATGAAAAGCTCTCAACGAAGAGCAGTAAAACCAACTAGAATATCACAATATAAAGAATAAAAACTCCATCTCTCCCAAAAATTAGGTTTCAAGTTAGATAAAAAAAAACAGTGTAAAAATTGGCTATTGCTCGCCAACAACTGAAAGCAGATCGCCATATTAGGGACCATGGGGTATTACAGTACCTTTGAACAGAAATCGTAGGTCGGGGGAAAGTTTTTAGTTTCTAATGAAGCAATAACCAAGACGCTATCATCCATTAAGTTGTATGGTTCGTAAATGTCATTTCTTCAGTTGCATTGGGAACTGAGAGACAGGGAGATAACAGGACTCGCAGCAGCCTTCAGACGTCGAAGCCATATTTATCAAAATCGTCTGCAGGCCAAACGAAACTGAAACTGCAAATCAGATAATCTTTATCTGCTCTGTGCTTCAATTTAATCTTCAAGTGTCAAGTTGAGACTTGCACACAATCACTGTAGAAACCCGCGAAAAGGGAGCACCGTCAAGAGTTTCAGAATCATTTCAACTATTTAATAGAAAACTCTTTCCATTTCCCCTCGTGCGTGTACGTCAACTTAGTTAAAACAGGACAGCACACATCTGTTCACATCGCACTATATAATAAAAGTAGGGAAAGAAATGTGGCCTTTGTCAGGTAACTCAAGTCTTGAAAAAAGTAAAATGTCACTGCAACTTCTCTAGAGCCGATGGCATCTTGGCATCGCCATCAATTTGGATGTGGACCTCACACGTCCCATGACGTCACTGAAAAGTGTTGACGTGTCTGTTATTTCAGACCAAATTCTAGTAATGCATGCCAAAATTAGAAACTAGAAATGTGTATCCAGTGTTAGGCATCTGTGATATTTAATCAAGGGCACTCTCGTAAAAATGCAGGTGATTCTTTACCGTTCTTAAATGTACCCTTGCTTTTCTTTTTGTTGTTTTATTACACTGAGCACAACGGACTTGGGACACAATGATGGGTCAACAAAATCGATGAACCTGACACGGGTGCCCTTCTGAAACCTTTTCTCTTGGAGTAACCAAATCCAGAGGCATTAATAGACTGAGCATATAGTTATGTTCAGTGTATGTAATCTCCTCCGTCACAAAGATACATGGCCTTGCATGCAATGTTTCCTTGAGACATAATACCTTATCACAATGAAACATATTCACTATACTGGTTAGATAATAATGAACAATTATAACGACATTTGCTACGACTATTCAGACTCAACTTTTAACACATCCTCTGAGTATTAACAGAATCAAAACAAAGTTTAAATACGGCCATGTCCGTGCTATATGCATCGCATAGTGATGGAATATCTTAATGTCAGTATGAATGCATATATATGTATATATATACACACACACACACACACACACACACACACACACATATATATACATATACATACATACATACATACATACATACATACATACATACATACATATATATATATATATAGTTGTGCAACTGTTTATAAGTGACAGGGGTATACATTTTTCAACATTTTGTGTGTATATACACAAACTAATCTTGCAAATGATGTTGAAAAATGTATACCCCTGTCACTTATAAACAGTTGCACAACTATTCTGAAGTCTCCAATATATACTTGAGAGTATATCGTGTATTCCGTTTGCACAATAGGCTGATAAATCGTTGTTCCTCGATAATAACATGAAACAGACACTGTTCCCATTTTGTGCCGTGTAGAGCTTCGATGGAGCAGGCAACATGTCGTTTATTGCAATTGTGTCTCTTCAAATGAACTGATGCTGAACTCTGCTACAAGATGACCATGATGATTAATATTCTTATTAGTGATGTCACGACAGATGGCAGCGCTTTATTGAATTAACAAATACTCTGAACAACCACCATTTATTTGTCTGACAAGTCCATCAGTCTGTAACCATGAGGTATTTAACAACCGTGACAGCAAACGGCAACATTATCAGCTTGAACGCATCCAGGGAATGCTCACTTAGACGGTTCACTTTATTGCCAACGACAGTCGTTTACCAAGGGAACCGAATGCATTATACATTCCAGGAAGACAAGGAGATGAGATACCTTTATGGTAACTCCAAGCATGTGTAGATCGCTTGGGAATATGAGGTGATGCTGATGTGAAGAAGTAATGAATGAAAGGGTACACGTCAATGTTGACTAACTGATGGAGCCTGAAGAAAACACTGTTTCTTAATGTTACAGAAGAGAATATACGAGATACAAGACATAAGCTGTTATTTAAAGTAAATATGTATTTATACAATGAACTTCACATTTTATGTTCACAAAATGAAGCATCAGACAACGCCAAACCCTTTATTGTTCGATTCGAACCTTATCATAAGTACTTGTGTTCAGAACCTGAAAACCACTCCGCAACATTGGGAGAGTGAGTATGGTACTGCACCATTTTAGCAATATTCCAGGAAGAGCATGACTATGAACATTAGAAATGGAATTCTCGGATTGTAGTCATATAGGGAATCCATGCCGGGTATTTATGACGAGCGAATATTTAAACCATTAGGCATTCCCGCCGTATGCTATATGCATTTGACAAGGTTAAAGTTTGGCTACATTTTAATACAGTTCTAGGACAGAGAAACACAGAGTATGTTTTCAAGCACTATGTTGTCGCAAGAGGTGACTAACGCGATTTGGTGGTCAGACTCGCTGACTTGGTTGACACATATCATCGTATCCAGATCGCGTAGATCGATGTCCATGCTGTTGATCACTGGATTGTCTACTCCAGATTCGATTATCTACCGCCAGAAAGCTGGAATATTGCTGAGTGCGACGTAAAACTAAACTCATTCACTCATTCAAGCAAACCTTAAACACACACACACACACACACACACACACACACACACACACACTAACATTTTTTAAGTCTATGTTTCAGTTTCTTCTTGTTATAGGATATCGGTTAACAAATCGGTAAGGTCATCATGCAGTTCTCGTATCATTTACGAGAGACTCACAAATGTTTATGTTTCATTCTATTCCAGTCACATTGCTCGTTACGGATTTCACGAAGAAGTGTTAGATTCGGTATGAACCAGTGAAGGAAAACTGTGAGGAAATTACATTGAGACAATCTTCGTTAACGAATTCTTGAAAATACACACCTCGGACGACCGTGACTGACCCTAAGCAGTTTTATGCATCGGGATTTGGCTGTCTCATTGATAAGATTGGTCAATTTCATGTCTCTTTTGGAAGTTAATTTCGTTTCTCTAAGGACGACAACCAAATCTAAGTAGTGTCAAGAAAGATGGAAAACCTTCTCCCTTGATAAATCAATATGGTGGGGTGTGTCCTTAACCCCACTGACGTTAAGCACATTACTGTAATTCTGAAAGGGTTCAATCGGAGGACTAACACATTACAGTGCGGAAAGCGACGACAGATTCTACAGTGACGAAACGACTGTACCTGAAGTATTTATCCTCTGTGAGGGTTTTATCAGTATTTCAACTGCATCTCCAGTGATGGAATATACGACGGGTTTGGCACCGGCAATGAAGCCAATGTTTGAACCTAGCTCAAAGATGGGAAAACAGGCCACAGTCCCAAACGGGAAAGAAGTCCACACACACACACACACACACACACACACACACACACACAGAGAGAGAGAGAGAGAGAGAGAGAGAGAGAAAGAGAGAGAGAGAGAGACACAGAGAGAGAGACACAGAGAGAGAGAGACGGATGAGGACCTGTACTGACATAAGCTATAATGGAATATAATGGAATAACAATCATCGATGACGTCTGGTAGCACCTCTTATGATTTACATTGCTATTTTCATTAACACCAGTTAATATTAGTTTCAGAGCTTCAGACTTCACACATATCATTTGAGTGTTTCAATGAAACTCTTCTCGGTTATAATCTGTAAGTATATCAGTTAACTGATACTGAAATTCTGTTACAAGATAATAGTGATTCCATGTACACGTTGGCAATTACTGGAGTGATAAAAAGTCATATTTGCGTTTTACTAGCATTTGTGGTTCATGAGGGTCTTGTGTAAAATCAAGAACAACACAACAACACTCGGGCACTCGACGTCGCATTGGGACCATCATTTGTTTTTGTACATCCACTGAATATGACGTTCGCAAGGGAAATATTTATGCGAACAGCAGGCCAGTGTACACCAATTGCTAATAGGACACTAAATTATAGCGTACACCAAAACCCTGCTAAAGCCAATAAATGTTTAAGAAATACTGTGACTAAACTGCATAGTTTAAAAGATGATACCAAATGAACAGACGATCGTCGTATTATCTTTTACACCCGATATACCCGTAATAAGTGAAATATATATTATATTCTGAGTTAAAGCACTCAGGGTAACAGACGTAATACCAACTACACGTAGACATTCGTGTATGTTTAATAAAAAAGCCTTAAGCTTCATATACCATATATGCCAAAGTCAGAGTATTCTGGGGCACTTAATCATCTCCGTCAAAATGTCAAAACTAATTAATGACTCTCCTATGCCTTAAGTGGGCACATAGGTCCGTCATAAAATGTGTATTGACCTACATTTGTGTATGGGTTCTAAAACCTTCCGATTTACCTTTAAAGGAACCTGTTTAAAAGCGTACATTAATTGCTAAACTATCCTGAGCCATGTACCATATGGTTGGTTGAGCAACAATGGACAGCTTCCACAGTTACATTAGAGCAGGATGACTG
The DNA here is from genome assembly GCF_037392515.1 of Haliotis asinina. Lineage (NCBI taxonomy): Eukaryota > Metazoa > Mollusca > Gastropoda > Lepetellida > Haliotidae > Haliotis > Haliotis asinina. The sequence goes on from NC_090281.1 coordinate 71,826,828, forward strand.
CCACCTTTCAATCTGTCATCCAGAATGGCTAGAGCCATTCACCTCGTACAAACACATCAGGTCGTTATCAGCTTAATGTTGATCTATCGTTCTGTCTGTAGTGAAGACGTTCAGATGTGCTTGCTAATGTTACAGCATCTCACACTGCACTCACAGAATATTTTTCAGTGGGGTCTTGAAGCATGAACAGGCACGTTTGATTAAATTGAAAGTTCGATATATTCAAATTGTTGGAAAGGATAGTGAATTTCAAAAATTAATCATATTTTGAAATTGCTGAAATTTTGAAATTGTACTGACATAGGACACCGAAGGACATATAACTAGACATGTTGGCAATTTATTGGAGGCACTGAGTATATATATGATAAAGACGCATGGAGGTTGTCCGATAGACGTGTTTTATATTGCTCAGTTCTCATCTGGTTTATCAAATTACTTCAACACGAGACCTTTTTGTAGCTTCGATCAACGGAACAACCAAACTCAATATATAGCGTTGTATACCGTTGCAATCATATTACAGGCAAGCTAAATTTGATTATCATGGTAAAACACACAAAAAACTTTCAGTCTGAGACACCCTACAACATTAATCAATATTAAACTTGGGAAAGGCTGACATACTCAGGTTCACTGGAAAGTCAAACAAGAAATTACGTCGAGAAACGGTATGAAAGGATACGTTTTGTTCTGAAATTACGTTTTTGTCAGTTTTAAAAAGGAATTTGATTTAGACAGAATACATTACAAGTGAGTCAATGCAGTACAACGCAAAGGATAGGTACATGATAATGAAGACAGGGCCGCTTGAACAACGTGTTTGGCTATTTCATTTACATGCGAATGAGATGTATTCTAAGTTATTTATCAAAGCTTTCTTGAACAATAACTAATTTATATTTGCTACACTCTTTAACATTTAATTAATTAATATTAGGATGTATCATAGCTGTATCATCAGACAAGAGGACCAAACTTAACGCCACTCGTTCATCTGAATTCATATCGTATTGATCGTGTCGGTCATCTTGGAGATTCGGGTTAGAATTGATTTTCAGCAAACCCATGGTTTCGTCAGAAGCAGTAAATCCGGCGGTTATGTTCGCTGGTGTGACCGAAGCTTGCTTTCCAAATTTTGAAGGTCGATACTCATGGTGTCTGTCACTGGAATGTCTAGACACGATTTGTTTATTCATAGGATATATAAGGTACTGCTGTGTGCTTCGCTGAACGAAAAGCCCAAGGCATGTAGAGGTTGTATATAATATCTATCAAAAACTCGGTTCTGTTTCTTCTGACCAAACTAGTGACTAGTTGGACTAGTGAGTGAGTTCGCATGCAATGTGTTTCACTCAATTATGTTACCTGATTTGTCGAAATCATGCTCGTCCTCGTAGCTTAAACAAACTTGAAAAACGACAGCCTTTGACATCGTGGTAGACCAAAGAGGAGCTAAAACCAAATAAACCACATTCACTGTCATTCTATCAGGCATCACCATGTCCGCGAATTATTTGGTCGATTTTCGTCTCATGTCATAACAGTGGACAAACCTATTCATACTAATATCGACAGAATCCTTAAATGATGTTCCTTCTGACATCTGGAAAACAACCTTAACTTGGCTTAAGTGTCCCCTCAAAAAGTTAAGCACACTTGCGCGACCGCGATTATAATTGGTAAAATCATTTTGGTAATGAATCAAAACAGCTTCATAGGAAGCGAATGTATGGCAGCGGTTCTGACGTGGAGAACACTTGTGCATTTAACATGCAACAAGCCTCTCACGACTTGTTAAAATATTCTGGCAGGCGATGCTAAATACAGGAACAAACACAGATCATTACGAACAGTTACTGACAGTAATTCTTGTTCTGCGTCTCTTGTAGATGGTCTACCTGGATTTCTGGCGGCGAGAAATGGAAGAACGACCTGGCTCAAACCGTTCCATCACGAATCCCCGGATTCGGAACTCTTCAGACATCACCACTGTAGACAGTAAGAAGAGCGTCAGCCAAGCACCTAGGCTAATGTTGAAAATCCCGTAAAATACATATCTTTGAATTTTGAATGACACCAACAAAATTAATGATATTTAGGTGAACATGAGTATTTTGGTGCCCAGAACCCGGAAAGGTGTCAGGAGGGTGACCTATGATGCTGTCATTTACAAGCCTATCGGTGCTGTTGACTCGCGTTCTAAGAAAATGTTTGGTTTTAACCGCCAGCTACCACCAGTCACAGTAGTAGCAAAACTGCACCATTTAGAGGCACATGCTTAAAATAAGCAGCTTGAGATGCTCATCCTAAAATGTGTCTTAAGAGGGAATTAGATGATGAAATAATGATTATTTTTCTATAATCCTCAACGAAGGCATCCCATGCTCATCCTATTATAATTTTTTAATGATTATTTTTCTATATTCCCCATGATCATCCTATTATGTTTTGAAATGAATTAGAGGATGAAATAATGATTATTTGTCTATATTCCTCAGTGAAGACATCCCATGATCATCCTATCATATGTTTTGAAATGAATTAGAGGATGAAATAATGATTATTTGTCTATATTCCTCAGTGAAGACATCCCATGATCATCCTATCATATGTTTTGAAATGAATTAGATGATGAAATAATGATTATTTTTCTATATTCCTCAGTGAAGGCATCCCATGATCATCCTATTATATGTTTTGAAATGAATTAGATGATGAAATAATGATTATTTTTCTATATTCCTCAGTGAAGACATCCCATGATCATCCTATTATATGTTTTGAAATGAATTAGAGGATGAAATAATGATTATTTGTCTATATTCCTCAGTGAAGGCATCCCATGATCATCCTATTATATGTTTTGAAATGAATTAGAGGATGAAATAATGATTATTTGTCTATATTCCTCAGTGAAGACATCCCATGATCATCCTATTATATGTTTTGAAATGAATTAGAGGATGAAATAATGATTATTTGTCTATATTCCTCAGTGAAGGCATCCCATGATCATCCTATTATATGTTTTGAAATGAATTAGAGGATGAAATAATGATTATTTGTCTATATTCCTCAGTGAAGACATCCCATGATCATCCTATTATATGTTTTGAAATGAATTAGAGGATGAAATAATGATTATTTGTCTATATTCCTCAACGACGGCATCCCATGCTCATCCTATTATATGTTTTTTTAAATGAATTAGATGATGAAATAATGATTATTTGTCTATATTCCTCAACGTAGGCATCTCAGAAATTTAGGAACAAACCAGAACTGCCATCGACAGTTTGTATCACAGATCTCGGCAACCTCAAGCCTTCTGGAGGTCATACAGCAACGACCAGCAGCGAAGACCGCCATCGTGCTTGACAGTACAAAACACTGACAGCTAGGTATCTGGGAAGAATTCTGAGCACTGCAACTTGGCAGACAAGTCCACGAGACACACATTTGGACGTCTAACGACACAATTGAGAGGCATCAGTAAACTTATTCACCAACTGAAAATGGCAGTAGCACTCTTGACATGCAACATGCCACTATTAGTCTATAAACCGAACCGTTTGTTCCAATTAGCTATTATTCCACCAATGTTCCAAGTCACCGCAAGTGATCTAGCAAAGTACTATAGACATCAGGCTTTTGTATGAATATACAAATACTCTTAACAACCACCATGGAAAGCATTATATAATGATCATAGCATCTCACAAGCTGGTTGCAGACAGCTGGGGAACACCAGCTTTAACGTATCAAGGGAATGTTGGCTTCGAGTATACACGTCTGTCGTCTGTGACAGTCGCCTGCGAAAGGAGCTGAACACATTATCATTCTTGAAAGACAAGAAAATGAGACAGCTTCATGCAAACTCCGTGCATTTGTAGATCGCATTTGAGATTGCGGTGCAGAAGTTAACACATTAGATGGATCGGCAGTGTTAATCTGTCGATGGAGACTTTATTCACAAACAAATTAACATTTTATTTTATCAATGTAATGAAAGTGTTTTATCCATTTGAATTATTCATTCATTAGAAAAAGCAACGTTTTTATGTGAGATATTGTGTACAGAGATTCATAATACTTAGATATAAAGACATAACATTTTCGGTAAATAATCACCTGTCCTTAGTTCCATTTATTCTAAAAGACGTTTCATTGATATGAGTTTTATAAGATTTAGAATTGTCTCACCACAAACTATATGCGTCACTAACTGACTTATGATTGAAATATTCATGAATATACATGTCTGATGACACTAGTGACTGCCTGACTGTGGCTAGTTACTGAAGTCGATCCCAAAGGCACCTGACTACATACATGTTAACGGCATGAATGTTCCTACATTGTACCACAGCACCATTTCTATAGGAATACAGTAGGTTTTCTGTCGTTACATTCTACTGATACATAATCTTGTATGTAAGTTGATGATAAGGCATATCTGCTCAAATGCACTTATACAGATTCATAATACAGTCATAAGATTCGTTATGCTGACTGAATGTATGAGCTATTTCACGTATTTTGCAAGAGGGTAATACTTAAAAACGTGTAACTTGCAGACAGGAGCTGATTGAGTCATTACTTTAATCAATTATATGCAACAGTTCTCATAGAGACATCGGAAGAACCCAGTGAAATAATCTAAGGAAGAAGAAGTTAAACTTGATTTCCCATTGGAACTCTCTTCATTCCAGTTCTTTTCTTTTGGAATAAGTGGCTGACCGTTTTAAACTTGATGACCCGGGGGTTCATTTCTCACAGAAATAAATCCCGAGTTAAATGACAGAAGATCTACTTCAGCACAATAAATATCACATTTATACCAGAGTCATTAAATTTTAGTGGCGATGACAGTGGTGCTTGAATACACAGTAAATAAGTTTAGACCAAGTGGTTATTGGAGCAGTAATTCGGTCTCCGCTATTACATTAGTGCAGTGCGACTGACGTCTTCGAACTTGTCATCGACATTGATCGGAGCCATTCACATCACATAAAACATTTCATGTCGTTATCAAATTTATGCTTGGCCTTCTCTCTAAAAGGGCTCCCATGGAGGTGTTGTGAGAGCAAATCAAATTGCAATCCGTTCAGCGAATTCGATGACGCTTCAGCATTAACGTAACTTTTTATTGATTACAGTGCAGTCGTTCTTGAACATCGGATTCTTTATCATATATGAACACATTCGAAAGGGAACATGCGACTGAACTAAATTGTTAACGCATAAACAACGATCTCCATTATATGGTGACAAATATTTAGCTATTCAATTATATCAAAACCATCTTCCATAACTGTTTTAACGGGAATATGTGAAGCGTTTGCGATGCTTCAGGCAAAATTTTGAAACAGCATTTAATCATTCCCAGTTTGTTATGACGGGAATTGGAACATATATCTTGATCACGATGCACCAAATTTGAAAATGATCTTGTCCCTGTCGGAATTATGCTTAAAAACGTAGTAGCTAAATCTTTGAACGCAGCCCATGACATTTAGGCTCTGTATGTTTAGGAAGCTAATAGTATGATCCTGTTTCTTTCTCTTTCGACATGGTAACCCCCATCAATGTCACGAAGCAAACTAGTCATCCATCAAAAGAGCTATTCTGCAGCAGCACAGGCCGTCTTAAAGAGGAATGTATAGAAAAATAATTACTCGCTCTCTCAGGGAACTTTTGCGCTTCTAATACGAGTCAATCACAAAAGAGTTGCCAGTTCATTTAATTCTCCATTAATATTTGGAGTCAATTGTCTTTTCAAAAAATAATTCTGTAAAAGTCCTTTTGAGAAAAGTAAGTAACGGGGGTTTCCTTTACTAGTCAAATTTACATATAATTAGCAAAATGTCGGTTTGGATGGAAAGTAAAATAGTGCTTCGATAGTGACAATCAGGAAAACCTTCATGAATTTCATTAAACTGTGATACAACAGTAACTGACAAGTCAGTATCGGTATAATACGAACTGTTTATTTTTCTCAAAAGTATGCACCACCAGCAAGAATACAACGGAAGGACATCTGATGTGAGGACACAAACAACTGCAACACAATACAGAGTCAGTTTCAAGTGACATTATTATGGGCATGTGTGATCGGAAATTCAGGCTCATAGATAAGTTGGTGCGTTACAAAGTGGAAGCAGCCTGTTATACTAAATATCTCACGTCGTTATACACATTAATCACATACTGCGCCATCTGGAATACATACTGGTGTAGGTATCAGAAAGCAGATTCAATAGTCGCTCCTTGTATTCCGCACAACCAGTGTTGAATGTTAGAATAGTATCACGATGGTTATCAGTATGAAAAACTGAATTTAGTTCCAAAATTGTATTCAAATAACTTGATGTATTGAAAATGATTCACATATAGATTACCTTTTTCGTAATGAAGTACCCCAGGGATAAATAAGTGAAATCAGATTCAGTTGGAGATGTGCCGGGGACAGCAACATGTATGAACCTGAAGGGAGTGATGACGGTTTAACAGCCATCTTGTTATTGATGTACTGGTACTACTCCTGCGGCCAGTTCCATATTACAACGTTTTCAGTATCAATATTCACTTCGTCACTGTACAGTTGTTTATCCACATCTCCGATGATGAGTTCTACCAGAGGTATAGATTGCTTCTTACGAATCATCATCACTTCGTGAGTATCAATATATTTTGGTGGTGAATTATTCACTCAACAGCTGTAACATAAGGTAATGTATATTGGTTATGGGACGCATGTATATAGAACATGATGGACATGGGGGTTTAATGATTCAAAAGGTAAATAAGGAGACGCAAGCTAGCCCTCATCGCAGACTTGTCCCTTGGGGAAGGGACAAGACTAAGCGTTTGATATTTTGCTGTTGGAGGAATTAGGTACAATTCTGACACGATTACCACGTACATTACCATCTAGTAACTTTCAGGTCTGACATGAACAGTACTGTGTACGGTTTGGACGGTCACTGATACCTCCCCGTGCCCTGGGGATTTGTTCTGGGTTTGCTGCACTTGGGCGTCGAGAGTGTCACCGACGTTGTGTGTTTGTTGGTAGTAAGTCCACTGCTAATCTGCCTACATCAGATTGAGAAATATTCAACGTTAAGGCAAAACTATTCTGGGACATTTTTATTGCAAGTAAACGTTTCGTTATTATGTTCGTTCATAAATAAAATTCTGTTGATTAATTGTGTTTAATAACGCGTCTATAGTAACATTGGCTTACAGTCGAGTCTCAGTCACAGTGGTGAATCTGGCTTTACTCAGCACCAAGCACTTTATGAATGTTACAATATTGTGTTTGAAAACTTCATTAGAAACGCTCTTCGTACATAAATGAATTACTTTCCTTGCAAATAAAACTACAGACTATTCATTTTAATGGCATTCACTAACAGGCTATGTCCAATACAGTTGATGTGACGAACTACGATCCTTTCATGAAGAACAGGCAGACATGTGATGAGTACAGTGTGGGACAGAATAGATACAGTCGAGTTCTGCATCCCCTTGGTACAAATTTGTGTATTCTACAAAATCACGCTCTAACTGTCTGATATTCAAGATTCCAATCACCTTTCCATTGTCTTCACTGTAGTGACAAATTCCCAGACAGCATCCATATTCATTATAAAATTGTGATCCCAAATTATATCTGGCTGTTCAGGAGGTCCACAACAATATTTGAATATCTGATGTAGTCTTGGTAGTGACAGGTTCTGGAAGTTTAAGCATGAGCTGAAAAGCCCACGTTCAAGAACACTTTTTTGAAGAACTTGGATCAGATGGTGTTTGGTCAGGAAACTGAAAAATCATTTGTGTTGTTTTCATATAATCATTAAGGAGTTGTCCTTTTTTCCACAGTTTTAATCGAGGTAAGCGATAGAAAACCTATGTAATAATGTATTTTGTATCTGGACGTTTCCATGAAAATTCCTGTTGCAACGTTTTGAACCAACTGTGCTTTATGTTAACAGTAATAGGTCCTGTAACATTCGTGTGTCACTGTGGAACACGACTGTGTAAAAGGGATATGCCTGGTTAACAAGTATGCTTGGTAAATATGCAATGATGCAAGGTTATACTGGTACATTCTGATGAAACTATAAATAATTACTCAGATGTTATGAAATTTAGTCGATCTTACAAACACATCAACAAAATGACTACACTGATACTACTAAGTAGGCATAAAGGCTAAGAAGCAGAGAACTGACTTCCTGGAAAATACCATCTCCATGAACCAGAGGGTTGTCACTGATAGCATCATTGACATCAACAGTAGCTCACGAAGACTCGGTTGGGTGGCCTAGAATTTCACCGAACCTAAACAAAGTGTAAACACTCAAGTCAATAATCACCTTTTAACTGATTCTTATCACCTCTGATTTCAGTTATCTTGCAGGAAATTAACTTTGCGAAATCTATTTCAAACGTAACTGAAGCATACAATTGTGAGTCTCAAGATTCATGTTAGATTGTATCTGATCAGGAATTTCCATGGCAACGAAGGAAGTGCCAGCTCAAAGTCTTGAGGGAAGAATAAGGAACACAGTGAACCAAAATCTGGTGAATGAGAGTGGCTCAAGGGTTTCAGCGGAGATTGAACATAACTCTCTGTGATATATTACTATTGACACTGAACTGCACTATGTTTAGTGAATTGTATGTTAGGTTATGGTTAGGATTTAATGACATTTATAGCGAGATTACTTAAAGGTTCAGCATGCTAAAGATGGCGGTGACCGCCATCACGAAGGAACCGATGTGCTACTCAGCCAGTGGATAAATACTGATTTCAGTTTATGATACTACGAAACCGACCCAACTGGGACATACTTTACCATGTTCACATGTACATTATTTTCTAGAACACATTACATTGGGTGTACGACGACATTTGAAAAACAGTTCATATTGCTTGTGATGTGTGCGTAGCCATGGGCGTAGACTTGTGACATTTGAGTTGACTGTTCACGCTATAGGCTCGGCTAGGAAAGCTCAATACAATTTATCAAGCACATTTGTTATGTCTCTCGTCATGGTGTGTGTACAATGGTGGGGTGTTGTTTACTAAAATTACCGTTCTTGCTTTGAGCGTTTTGAGTGTCTTAGTATTATATATCCTCATATATAGTTGCATGTCTAAAATACAGAATATGAATTAATTATCATCTTGCGCTTACAATATGACAGGTCACACTTTTTTTATTCTGGCATATTTTAAGAAAAAATACCCCAAACGCATAATTTTTGCATAAAATAACTAAGTAACTCAATCCAGCAAATGGAGCAAAGTAAGATTGATATCCAAGAACTCTGACAGTCCTATAAAGATCACCATATTGTGAATCAATATCTCAACAAAAAGTAGAAAATTGAAAAGTATGTCTACCCGTCGAGACTTCTATATAAGTCAAGTGTCATTTTGCCAACAGTTTTGGGGGGTTTAATACAAACAATGGCTAAAACAACAGTAAACACATTTTTGTAGCATTGTCATGTATTAAAAGCATGTTTTTTGTTTTTCATAAACTACTAAAAGATGGTCGCCTCTTCTTCGTGTACATCACAACAGAAGAAATCCCAGAATGGTCAATATTTCACGGATCAGTTATCTCACAACCTCACTTACACCAGCAATGTCGGTTCCTATATTCCGCATCGCCATTACAAACTTACTCGGTTGTCACGATTGGGGTCACCGTGACTTGATACCAAGGAGGATACCGTGACATTGGCCACTAATCTCCGAAGATCCCACGGTGTCTCAAGCTGTCTTACGTATTTATTACACAGGCGAACAGCTGCGGGGATCTGGTCGGACTGACTTTATCATATCAGGAAGGTCAGCATGTTCTGGAAGGCAGGCCGCAAAGAAATCCTAGCGATAGACGTTCCTGAGATAATACATATTTTAATGTGTGTGGGCGGGGTGGGGTTGGGGTTATGATGGGGGTTTTGCTCACCGATTTGTTAATCGAATCTGAGAGTAATATAGAATGGTATATTCCCTAAAGGTAACAGATATTGCCTATATATTAGGCCTGGATTTTCTGTAATCTCTTTTCATTATCACATAAATCAACAAATCGTGAACGTTTTTCAAAGAAATGGCATTTATGTGAGCGTTTATATCCCGACTTGAACTTACTGATGTTTATCTTACATACATTTGTAAACGATGTGTACAAACAAGCTCCATGGCCCAAGAACGCTCAAATTCAGTCATCACATCATACGCAAAATAGTTTACAGTGAATTTGACGCTTAAGTCTGACTTGAAGAATTACAAAACTCCTGGGTTCAGAGTGACCTTCAATGATCAAGTAGGCAAAGCTGATGTTTACACTACAACAAGCCGCGTTCACAGTCACAAGTTTTCAAGAAATAGAAGGTATGAATTATTGTTTGGTCATGCAACAAGAATCAGGAATGAGGGAAAACCATCACCCTTCAGCATTATAAATAGAACTCAGCCTAATCAAGCTTGCAAAAATCTCCCCATATTTTCACACTTCCCCCAAAACAGAGACAATCGCCAACAACATCTTATGGAAAATTCCTACAAAACTTTGTTAAGAGTGCACTTGCTGCTGTATTCGTTAATTGGCTCTTTGACTTCATTAAGTGCAACTAACCTGAAAAGAAGTTTTTAGAACAAGGTATTTAAATTATAGTGCAAAATAAAATATATTTTATGTATTTTATGTAATTAAAGAATGAAAAATATCTACGTAACTTGATAATGTATCCGGATCAGGTTAGCAAAGAGTGACCTGTGACAGGGTTATATTGTGCGAAAATAAATTGGCTTCAATGACGAGTGGTGTAAGAAATGAATTTGCAGTATGTGACCACTACCATGTTGGCAATGTTGTACTTTCGTGCTTTCTAGCTCACCTGCAATACATACAGGTAACTTGCACTGATATAACTCTCTGTTTCCAAAATTAATTGTAACATTCTCGTTTTGTTTGTAAGGGACAGAGACTATTGTATGACTTCGGTATCTCCCTACAAATTAAGTATTGTACACATTTGAGTTAAACAAGATCCGTTGTTGGGGTGGGGGAGAGAGAGGCGGATGGTGGTCGGTGTGAAACTGGATCCCTGGTCTGTCTTTAACGCTTATTGCGACTGAGATGTTACAAGTATACTATTCTCAGACGCATACTTACGTCATTAACGTATCATATTGTCCACATTTCACTAAAATAACTACCATCTTGATGCATGCGAGTGAGCGTGTCCGTCCGGAAGTTCTTCAAGTGTATGATAGTCGTTTATATCAACACGTGTGTGTCCACCTTAAAGCATACTCCATCACTGACACTACTCAAAGTCCTGTTCACATGATCAATGAACACATCAATGATAATTTGACTGAGATGTTACACGCGACATAATTCCTATAATTTCAAGTATCAACAATAGTCTCAAGTGTGGTCGATCGATCGGTTTAATGAGATAAGAATTCAAACGTTTCTATTTTTTGGTATCTACATAGGAAATAATATAAAAAACCATTCGAAACTGTGATTCTGCTTTGTTTTACCTTTTTTTTGTAAATGAAAAAATGAAATGTTAAGAAAAAAGAAAATTGATGTCTGGCGCTTAACCTTCTTGAGACTTTTTACTTGTTGTCATGATCAGATTTCACATCCCAGCCCTGACATAGAAAGAAAGCAACTGGGTGAGCAGTTGGTAGGCCCCGAATTAGAGTCAACGAAAATGAAAAAAGAATTTCTTTTCAGATAGGCGGCCACATTACATTCGGTCTGGAAACACAGAAATAGAAGTTGCTGCTCTTACGATAAGAATATTAGCTTGAGCAATAATTCCAAAAAAGTGAAAAAAGTGATTTCGTCATTGAAGACAGTGGTGACAGTTTGGGTTGTAAATGGAACATGTAAAAATGACCTTTACAGCGTAGTCTGTTGGTTTAATGTGATATAGGTTCGGATTCGGTGTAACGTTTGTTAGGAACATCCTCGTAAACATGTGTAAGATAGTAAAGGGATAAATATGGGCTTGACCTCCGACACGTAATTTCCGTCTCCGCAGACAAAAGACACCTGTAATATCATGCTGCAAGTCTTCAGGTTATATATCGTGTGGAGTTTAAAGTCGGAAACCACACTGACAGCTGTTGCGTCTAAACAAGAAGTGTAAAACAGCATAGCTCACCGTGTCATTGGCTGTTTGAGGAGACATTCTGACGTCGGACTATGTGTTTCAATAATATGGCTTACAAGAAGAGCACATTATATCTCTATATCTCTATGTGCTGAAATCATTTTGTATCTTCTTTTATAGAGTGTGCTCAAGAGAGCGCGAGTTGGTGGGCGAAATGAGAGTGACTTTACATCGGTTTTACCAATAATGCTGCAATATCATAGATGCGATTTTAAATTGTACAAATGTGGCAAATCAACCTTGGGTCTCTTGGGCGCATCCCCCCTTCTCTACCTTACTTCCTTTCAGTCTGTAAAACATACAAAAATCAACCTGAAATTGAAAGAGCATCAGTAGCGCTTAGAAGTTACGAATGGACACAGTATGAGTATTGTTGTAGGCTACATTGATCCAGCAAGTTCTGGTGTCCCCTGCCGCGATATTGTTAGATATAGCAATATCACGGCAGGGGAAACACTATCATGGCATGGGACATCAGAAATGGGCTTCCCCATGTGGGGAATCAAACAAAAGGCTTCAGCTTGAATAGCGAACATTTTAACCCATAGGCTACCCAACTTTTTTACGTTAAAACAAGAACCCACGCACAACGATATGTTGCAAAATGAATATGGGTAGCAGTTGCCACTGATAGTTATCAGCTCATGATCAGTTGTTAACAGAAGGAGAAATCAGTCTCGTTGCTTCTGTGGAGCACTAACAACTGGAGCAAACTTAGATCTAAACATTTCATGCCGTTTTCAAAGGAATGACAGATCCCGTGGAACAGTGCGAGTGCAAATGGAATTGTCATTCATTACATCGCGATTGACTTTCACGATGCAGCAAATTCATCTAGCTAACGATTTTCAGTTGAAAGTTTTAAAGTTTCAATTTAATTAAAAAGTCTCAGGGTTAAAATTTGATAAATGTCGAGTTCATGATTGAACTTGTGTTGAAGACATAGTAAGTGGATTAACATTCAGATACTTGATTGTGTAACAGATGATTCAGTTAGCAGTTTATTGGCGTCATTACATTTGTTAATTTCGTAGATATATCCCTAATCTACTTCTAATTATCCATTTGTTGGAATAACTCGATTTATTCTGGATCATGTCAGATAATACCTTTATATTCGATTACACTGGAATAGATATTTTATAAACTATGTTTAGTTCAAAGCACAACAATGCGAGTTAAGGCACATTTGCATTCGCGGAGCCATAAGATACATGGGATTTGTTCTGATAATCGTACACGAATCATTATCAGTAATTTGACATAAACCGTTATTGGGGTTCGAATAATTACTGATTATCTGTATGTCATTTAAGCCCGAGGAATCCATAGACTTACATTAACTGAAAGAAGTGTGAGGGTTGTTTTGCATCATCCGTTATTGGTGAACTATTCCAACCTTCCACAGAGGAAACTGTCGATTAATACAATCTGAAACTCAATAAAAATCCTTTCACTGATTTCAGATGAACGCAAGTCCATACTGCGCCCAGTAACATCATCATTTCAGCATATACAGGGTTGGCTGAAAAGTTCTAAGCCTCACTGTGAAAAAAAGTTACAAAGTCCACGTTTGTATTTTATTTTTCTACAGAGTCCCCTTCCAAGTTCACACACTTTTGCCAGCGATGCTGCAAGGCCCGAATCCCGGTCAGGAAGAAATCTTCTTCAGCTACCCTAAAAAAATCAGTCACAGCGGAAATGACGTCATCATTACTTGCAAAATGGCGACCGGCGAGTTTCTTTTTCATTTTGGGGAACAGGTGGAAGTCAGAAGGAGCCAAATCAGGTGAATAAGGAGGATGGTCAATGAGTTCAAAGCCACAATCGCGGATTGTTGACATGGCCCTCGTCGCTTGGCTTTGATTGCTTCTCGCAACTCGTTCAGTAGATCAGCATAGTATCTGCCGTTGATAGTTTGACCTTTTTCAAGATAATCAATGAGCAGAATACCCCTGGAATCCCAAAAGACTGATGCCATCACCTTTCCAGCTGAAGGAACAGACTTGGCTTTCTTCGGAGCTGGTGAATCAGGATGCTTCCACTGTTTTGACTGTAGTTTTGTTTCTGGTTGAAAGTGATGTATCCAGGTCTCATCGATGGTTACAAATCGTGCCAGAAAATCATCGGGATCTGCTTCAAAACGACGCAAATTGGCAAGGGACGTCTGAAACCTGACACGTTTCTGTTCTGCTGTCAAGAGCTTTGGCACCCATCTTGCAGAAACTTTCGTCATTCCTAATTCGTTGGTGATAATATGCTCAACCCTCTCATGAGAGATGCCCACTACACTAGCAATATGTCGAGTAGTCAATCGTCGATCATCCATCAACATATCGAGCACTCGCGTGATGTTTTCTGGAGTGGTTGCTGTTGAAGGCCTTCCTGAGCGTGGGTCATCATCAAGGCTTTGTCTGCCACGCTTAAATTCTGCAGCCCACTTCTTTACTGTGGAAAATGAAGGAGCATCATTCCCTAGAGTGGAGACCATGTCAGCATGTATCTGTGTTGGGGACATCCCTTTCTTTTGCAAGTACTTGATGACTGCCCTGTTTTCAGTTTTGTCCATTTCTGGTGATTTCAGAGGGTAGGTTTACCAAAAGAGCTGTAGTTGAGATAAAACTATTAGTACGTTTGTAGTTCTTGTGTCTATGATTCACTAAATGATTGTCCTCATTTGTGGCAAACACCTGTCTCTACCTGGTGGGGAAAAACCACTCAGGCTGAAAACTTTTCAGCCAACCCTCGTAGCCAGTGGGTAATATTTATGTCAGGATGTTGTAAACTTGGAAAGTAATTAATAGTAAAGGAATGCCTGTAAACAAATTACGAAGGGCACCGGTTGTCAGGGAAACACATGATTCATTAAGTAAATTTGGAGATAGACGCTTGCGCATTAGTCATACGGCAACCTTAAGTGTACAACCTTGATCGTCTGTAAGTACTGTCATTACCAATTGTTATCTGAAGCAATAGGGTCTTTGCTAAGGAGGTGATTGTTCCAAAACACCCAAAGAGAGCTAAGGAAAACAGGTTACCTACTCTTAGTTACAAATCTCGAAAATTAGAGCGCCCAGTGCAGAGGGTTGCTGATGAAGCAGACGGGAATCACAAACGTGTGGGTGGATGAGTGAATTTAGTTAAGCGTTTAATGTTCGAGCATTCCCATAGTTGGGATGTTATACAATTATTTGAGTGAGTGACTGACTGAGTTTTCCACCGCGTTTAGCAAATATTTCAGCAATATCACAGAGGGGGACACCAGAAATGGGCTCCACACATTGTACCCATGTGGGGAATCGAACCCGGTTGTTCGGCGTGACGTGTAATCGCTTTAACCATCAGACTACCCCCCGCTCCAATAAACACGCGACCTCGGTCGTAGCTGGCATTGGGAAAAACCCAGATCACAGATACTCGAGACACAGACACGGCTGTTCACAAGTGTTTCGAAAGCTCATGCATCTTTTTATACTGAACCACGACAAACTAGCTCAATGAAATATGTCAACAAGTTAAAATGACAATGAGAACTGCATATTATTAAAACACATGCCAGCATCGCTGTTCAGATGTCTATGCAAAAAATACTGTATTATCACAATATCACAAATAAACAGAATAATACACCCGTGCATGATATTGTTACAAACATTACATTTTCTTCGTACATATTTTTCCCCCGAGACTTATTCATAAGAGATGTATGTCTAATTGCATACTTAATTTTCATTCAAATTACCTCATAACAAGCAATAAATAAATATTTTCAATGGCTTAACACAATGTAATGTCTATCTATCAATAGCCACATATTGTCTTTCTGAGAGAAAGATAACCCCATTGCATTTTGATATACAATGTAAGCTGTCAAAAACAGCATGTGCCCAGTCCGGCAAATTGTCAACACCGGCATAAATCCCCCATCCATGGCTTGTACATTTACCATCAGCTATACAATCCAGCACATAATGATAATCTGAGCAGAAATGGCAATACATTCTTCAGTACAGCAGCTGTGGTGACCAAGCCAGATATAGGATTTAAACATCATCGTTGGGAACAAGCATGTGGAGCTTCAGCTGTGTTTGTGTCCAGTTGTTTTTGAGTCCATAATCTTCACAATGCATCTAGGAAACTTTGAGAACATGGTTGAAGTGTTTGGACCATCAGAATTCTGATTTTTGCAGTATGATGAATGTGCCCCCGTCACAGCCCTACTATTAGATACTATGAATGTTTGTACATTTGGAAGTTACATTGAAATTCGTACTCGAAGAGCCTCTTGGGCGAATTCATGGGTCTTCAGTGCTGAAATAAGCAGGTGAACGTCCCGTTGTATTCATCACGAGTGATTTCCTAGGCCGGTGATTCAGGTGCTCAGAAACCTGGAACCAACTCATGGCAGAGACTTTTATGCAAAATTAAGTCATGGCACAGGAAATAAAATTTTGTCATCATCCGTCAGGATATGACAAAGTGTGATGTTAACATTGCTAAGGAGCGGCAGGGTGGAGACTAGTAGTCTTAGTGAAAGGAACACATTTTGTTTGAAAGGCTTGAGTGATGGGCAGGCATGTGTAAAATCTGTATGTAGAATCAAGGTTATGCTTACTATTAGCAATTCTAGAGAACATTGGACATATGTGGAATATTGTATGTTTTAATTTTTCACGCTTTTGTTCTTGGATTTAGTTGCTGTTATTTCTTTTTGGGGGTGTTTGTTGTTTTCGTTTGTTGTTTAGTCTATTTATTTTTCTTTTGTGCGAATAGAGAATCGACCTATCAACCTTCCGGTAGCGCTCTTTCTACTCCATCAAGGAGACGGTGGCTTGGAGGAAGGGCGTCTGTTTTATCCAACCTGTTATTGTCATGAATTGCTTGGAACAAATAATGTTGATGATGTGATAAAATGAATGGGCTGCGTTTACATTTGAAAGCTATAATCCCTTACGGAAGAGTTCCAGAGGAAATCAAATCACCATATTTTATGCTACATTGTGCAGGTCTGAAGTATAAGAAACTGACGCGTATTGACTGTAGTGCAAAACTGATTTTCAGTTTGTACAGAAGAAATAGTTCAGTCTGAAAGTAAACTGCCAAGCTATGAAAGTTGTAGTAGAATTACATGGTGTTAAAAACTTTGGGAATCAATTAACTCAATGAATTCCTTCATAATGAAGATAAATCGTGGTATAGTGTCGGTCACAGGTGTCAGTGATTTCATTTATTCAATTACACCTGAAACCTTTATGTCAAATGATCAAAAACAAGGTTTAAAGTGTTAATAATTCACTTTTCTTCAAGAATAAAACGATACAATACCTCTGAAGTTTGTTATTCAAACGCAAGAAACGTTTAAGTTCAGAACCTTTACGAGATCTAACAATATTTTCCTTTGTGTACTCCACCAAACAACTTACAACACTATCTTGCTGGCTCTTTGGAAGTTTGCAACTCCCTGCCTTCTTACTGACATACCAGATGACTTGATGATGAGGTGAAACTGGCTGTAACCTCGCGATGAAGACTGTCTCACAGAGACAGAGACTACTCCGCATCTTGACATGAAAGCCGAGCTGGTGCCACTCTTTTAGTATGACATGGTCAGGAGATATACCTACTGACCTTCAACTCTCAGCAGATATTATATCCACAGGACCGCTGAGACTGGTTACTGCTTGACGTCTAGATGTTTCACTGGACATGGGAAACACAAACGAATGAAGGGGTGTTGTAAAGAAAACAAATTCCTTCCGGTATAATATTTGTGGCAAAACGACAATAGTTTCATGTGCTCGCAACAATAGTTTTATGTACTTGGCTGTCTTCAAATATAACAAGAATCTATATGCGCAGTGTTTGTATTTGTTATTACTAATGTCTGCTCAACGTGATACATGTGCAAGTGCTAAATATGGAGGAAGGCATCCGTGTCTTACTCACACTGAATATTTTGGAACAGCGGTATGGCGAGATTTGTTCATTAGCAGTTTCACCAGAACGAGGGCGCCAGGTAATCTTTAAAAGCTACTTATGTAAAGTTCCCACAAATTATACGTTTGTTAGTTATCGTGTCTTTGCCAACGTCTCCGTAAGTGTACCTCTACACCAAGTCCAAACCCTGATGATAGTTATAGGCCAACAGCGTTACAGTCAAAGACAAAGCTAATTCCGACCACAGCAATTTATCTTATCAGTTTCAAAACTACATGGCTTCTTGAAACATTTATCTCTAACTGGACCGCAGATGGGTACATCAAATTCAAAACAGCAGTTTTCGTCAAATGTCACTCATCATATATATTTACTCGGAATGTTACCAAACTGAATATACCCACGAGCACAAACATCATTCATCATATATATTTACTCGGAATGTTACCAAACTGAATATACCCACGAGCACAAACATCATTCATCATATATATTTACTCGGAATGTTACCAAACCGAATATACCCACGAGCACAAACATCATTCATCATTCACATTCACAAATGTCTCATCACAAATATTTTTGACATGCATTTTTCATTGCTTGTAGATGTTAACAACTTTGCATATGGTTAGGGTATTATCAAAATGGTAGTCAGTTTTTTTTCCATAAGTTCTATGATTTAGAACTCCCAAAACACAACTGCAAGTGTTAATCTCTCATTTTCAGTTCTTTCGGACTATCCCCTTTTTTCGTGCATGCTTTTCGTTTTTCTAGTGTTTTCTTTCTAGACAACCCATTTGGACTAGTCGCATTTTAAACACCTACTTTCTTTCTCTTCGGATGAAGTTATGAATTGTAAACCCATTATATTAACTTCAACTTTGTGACACAAATAGAAACGTGCATTTACGCATCGTCTTCTTTGACGAGGCTCTAAAACATTTGTAATACGCCGTCAAGATCCAACTAAACACATACTTTGCAGCACTAGAAACAAGGGTATCCTTAAGACATACTGTTTCTCGGTAAAGTGTGTGAAGTAATTCCATCATCAACGGACAATGAAACTTTATGGAGACTGGAATTCTTCTGTAAACTGTTGACAGAACAACACTGTGGCCTATTTAGAAAGAACAAATTGGCAGAATGAGAGTTTTGTCAACTGCTATATAAGTTAATAGAACAAATACTTAACCTACATTGCCCAGGTTGTGGCTTTGAGTTAGTCTGTCTTGTTTGATTCTGTTGCAATGTCTAGGGCGTTATCTAAGGCGTAGACGTAGATCCATCTCGTCCCCAACATGCTCTATCGGGAAGAGATCCGGTGAATTTGCAGGCCAAAGCACTAAGAAATCCATAGCAACCTTCGTATGAGGGCGAGCATTGTCCTGTTGGAATGTTAACCCAGGGCCATGACGTTGCAGAAAAGGAATTGCCACAGTTCGAAGAATCTGATCTCTGTAGCCCACGTCAGTTACGTTGCACTGAACAATCACCAAAGGAGTTCTTTGGCGTGCTGTGATTCCACCCCAAATCATCACCCCCGAACCATCACCAAAGCGATTCATTTCCAAGACACGTGCCTGTGCATAACGTTCCCCTACGCGTCTAGAGGCACGTTGACGTCCATCACTATTGTTAAATCTGGACTCATCTGTAAAATGCGACATTCCCCAACGGAAAATCCCAATGGCCTTGGCCCTCGCATGCTACGCGGTTCAATTGCCGTTTTATTTTTTTTAAAACGATCGCAAGGGCAGGGGTTGAGTTTTCCAAAGTGACAGTATTGTGTGGCATTCATTGTCACTGTTTCTCTTTCCCGGAATTCACGTGCAACAAAGTATTGCACGTCTAATGGACGAAACCAGTGATGTTCTGGAATGTGGCACGTGCATGCATGTTGAATACGTGTCACTAGTCTCTGAGTTTAAATCCTTATGTGTCTATACAGGTTTGATAAATTTAGATTGTTAGTATTTACATGCACAGTGTCTTTATATGCCTAGTATAAAATAATAACAGAGCAACCTGCAAGTTTTAATTTTAAGGAAATGCACTGGAAGGTTTTACATATCAAACACATTGTGCAACTTATTTAGCCCATCATATATTCACGTTAGATTACAGTCTTTCATTGTTTTATGTTTTCTTCCTTGTTAATGAAATACTTAAATGGATGTCATAGAACGTAGCACTATCAGTCAAAATAGTTTAACGCAGATTCGAAATTGAACCAAACTGAAATGTAATTTTTGGCAACACATTTAGTGAAATGTATATATGGACATAACAAAAGACAGTTACTACTTGGCTTTATCTATTGCAGTGGAGTCCTTACTGTGCTGATTCTCAACGAACGGAACTAAAATTCGATTTTCTGTGTATAAAGTAACCTTAAGTGCTGCACACAATATGTCCTGTCGTGGGGCTCAGCAGTAATACACTCGCATTAGAGTAGAGCCATCTCCCAACTCAACACAATCACTGACTGGAACTATTCAAGTCACACAAAACTTTTCACATCGATATCAACATTATTGATCCACTTCTTATGTGAAGAGAACAAACTGCTCCTCTGGATATTGTAAATGGTAAGCTTGAATCAGTGTAAATACACTCGTGTTGAGCTTGACAGGATACACCAAAATAGTAATAGCAGGGCAACATGTTTGTTTCAGTTGAACATCAACGTGATCTGTTTACCTGTAGTGAACCGAGCGACCAGTTTTTCGATCGTTCATCAGCTACTCAATTTATTACACGTTTCCTACAACAATGTGAATTGATTTTACAACACAATAGAGCTAACAAAGACAAGCAGCAATGTTCTCTTTCTTTCCATCAAGCTATTACAAGGAAACCACCCAACCCGCATCCTGTGGATTTATTGTTGGAGTACGTTCCAAGGAAGGTATGCTTGTTGGACCTGGTGTCACAACCTGATAGCAGTCCATAAACACAAGATACTGCACTCTCCTTTCAACAAATATTTCACACGGTTATGAGAATAATTTGCAGATCTAATAAACTCATAACCAACAAACATAAAGGTTCGTTCAGTGCATTGCACGAACTGATGTTACGGTCCTTTGTCAACCCGACATAAAGCCAACGTGGACGCAAATGTGACCACCAAAGTGTTTTCCGTTGAACGTGACGTTTATCCACATCTTCTGTGTCGAAAACCGACATGTTTCTCATATCACATTGCCTGTAACTGGTTGGAAACAACGCTCTGTCCTTTTCCTTATGTCTATACTCATTATATCCGTTAGAGAGTTTCAACGACCGTTCGTAATATAAATCGTTTTTACTAGTATCTCTAACTAATACCAGTTGAGGGTTATATATGAATAAGCTCATTCTTAGAGTCACCTGAGTAACATAACCAGTCAGTAAATCAAAACCAAAAATATTACATGATGCAATGCAATGGTCACTGAATAGGCAACGAATTACTGGATTGTATCGTCCAATCATGATCAGTTAGAGGATGTTGACATACATGGCAGCGATAAAAGAGTTGAAAAGTCTTAACGAAAAAGTAAAACATAATGTCAGCAATAGAATTATAACTGATCCTTTCAAAGATAAAAATAACTACAGTATAATGTCGCACCATCAAATGATACCGATGTATGTTTTATCTCTTCCACATTCATGTAACTGTAATGGTATAATCTGTTTGTTGATTCTGAAAACTAAAATCAAACAGCTTTCTTTTTTGCTGTTGTGTATGCACAATCCGCTTTGGTGGTATATGTCAGAGTTGTTCGATTCTGGCTCAAAGTTTGTATGCGTCAGTATTTTGTCATTCTAGATGGCTTTATAATAACCCTAATTATTTTGAGCTGATTACTAACAACTCCCTAATCAGTAACTGATTAGTTACCATAACTGCTTTTCATTATCGGTGTTTCTGTTTGCTGAGTTGTAAAGTTACGAATCTCAGTGCAATACTTCGACCATTCTCTGACTCATAACAATGAAAATTAACAGATGTTCAAGTGACTTGCAACGGGAAGCTCTTTTGATTATCTACTGGATAATCAATATAAGATCGACACTATTTCTTAAGTGGCAAATCATAACATCCCAATCATCGTGAGTGAAATTTTGAAAACCAATCTCAAGGAAATGCCTATGATATGACAAGTACTGGGAAACATGTTAAAAGTGCAGTCATGAAGACCTTGGTGTCACGGTCACGAAGACCTTGGAAACGTTTTAGTCATAACATCTCTAAGTCCTGTCTAGACTTGGTTTCATGGTTCCTTCAACACCCATTTTCCAGCTGCCTAGCAGATGCAGCAGTACGGGCGTATGTCTCATCAATGTTGTATGATGAACGGCCACTATGAATGTTCTGGACTTTTATCTGACAGTCACGATGTTTTAAGAGTACATCGATCTGAATCAGGAACATTTTCCAATAATATTTACGTTATCTTTCATATATTCTGTCCAGCCGGAAGACGAAATATCGACAATTGAGGAAATATCCCGTTGCTTTCATACTTAACGTCATACAACCATGAGAAACAATCGCAGTGAACATTAAAATGACATCAAGAGGCAGATGACCATGCCATCGCTCTGTGATGATTATTTTGAGCGGGTCTCTATGCTACCCTCAGCCAACATAGGAACAAGTGTGCACTTACCTAACTTACCTAACGCTCTTATGCAACGGCGCCGAACCATAGAAGTCTAATTAATCTAGTCTAATTAATGAACGGTTTGGTGCCAATTCAAAAACTAACTGATTAGCTATTCAACACGTTAAACTATATATTATACAATATTATGGTCGTATGATTAAATATGCAGAAATGAACCTGTAACAGCACCAGGTGATTTTATATATGATGTTTAGGCAAAGGCTGAAAGATACATATATGTGTATCAAAATGGTAGTCTTTACTATGTTTTCAAAGTAAATTAAATCATTAATCATTTATAAACTCATTTCACCTTATTGAAACTTATCTTTTAGACATTAATGTCAAGAAATGTCCAACAGTACTATCCCGTTCCAGACGTAGTTATCATGATCTACTAATCAGGCAGATATTTAGGGATAGCTAGGGAAAACCTTATTGTGTAAATATTGTACTATTGTTCTCTATCTAGAGATTGAAATTTAATACCGTTTCTTACTTGTTGGTCCACTGTATACAAATTTCAGAAAAAAATACATTCGGGCTCAGGGAACATAAACAAACATCGAGGGCACCTCAACCCATGACCCCCTTGTGACCAATGAACAACGTATTTATCTTTGCGAACACCTCAATTTAATTTTCAACTGTTTGAAGCATGGGTATCGGATCGTGCAATTGAGTCAACCTTTGTCAATCAAACGATTCGAATCTTGCATCTTGCTGTTTTTCCCGTAGGTATCGCTTTGTAAAGTCTCCGCGATGTGATTCCCCTGCTTCATATTCACAGGGACTACACTTGAACGTTCTGTCAAAATTTATTTATTGGAAAGAGGGTCAAATGTTTTCGTAGCCATCGCTGGATTTTGCGGACGACACAAGAAAAACAGATTTAGAGTTACCTCCCTTCCATCGATTTCCATTCGCAGAACATCGGTAATTTCCGTGCATCATGCCTCACTTAATGTTATTCGAGATATAAAAAAAAGTAACCACCAGGAAGTATCGAATGAGTTGCTATTGGCAGCGGGTATATTGCAACGCACCCGCATGTAAGCTAGGTGCATGGACGTTTACATGTAACCAATAGGTAACAGAAAAATACCCCTGCAACAGGTCATACGGGTTTTAACTGAAGGTGTACTCCAGATGGCATCGTTTCAGAGGCTATTTCAGTGACTTCCACAGAGATTTGTCACAAATCCTCAACTATATGACTTTCTGTTCAAACTACTGTAAAGAAGCATTATCATATATCACACGACGGACACCTGCCACAACTGTAGCCTCAGTTTTGAATGACATAACCCTCACTGCGCTTGCTTAAACTTTTACCGTCACGTCGTGAGGGGTGGCAGACCAATATCAATATCTTCTCCACGTGCACCTAATGTCAGGGTTATGTTTTCAACTGATAAAAAGATCGTAAAATATTATTACTTTTGGGCATGACGTCAAGAGCATCTTGAAAACAGGTATGATTGTCATCGTAAAATGTATGGAACATATATCATGTGTCAAGTGAAATGGCATGCGCCTGTTTTAAACTCACTTTAAAAACGTGATATTATCCCCCATAATTCCATTTTTTGCTGTATTAAATATGAACTTTTTGAATCGATTAACAAAACTCAAATTGTCCACAGTATAAACTAAAGACTTCGCTTCTTTGTTCTGATACTGAGATGAGACATAGTTCAGTACTGGAAAATACACTGAAAGTGTGACAACGCATATCTTATTGTCATTGTGTGAATAAGATCAGCACTTACAATAGTATTCTCATCAACTGATCCATTGGTCCGTGCGTGAACGTCAAAAGTTGGTGCTGGCTTCCCAAAAGGCAAAAACAAACAAACAAGACGCGATTGAGGAGAAACTCAACTTATGTTACGAGAGAATGTTTCCTGTAATAATTATTATAACTGATTAAGTGACAGTTATTGTTGAGTCACAGTGGAGTTTTGAGTGATAGTTGTTGTGTGTCACATTTTGGATCACGGTGATGGTGTTTTGGCGGCGCGCCTTTTGGGGTGGTGCTTTGGGCGCTCTACCGTGTATGAGTGTATGTTTTGACTGTTGGTGGACAAGGGGCCGATCCCGAGGGTTCCATACTTCGCTGGAGTGCTCAAGAGTCGGTGACTGTGTATATATAAGGCTGGTTGTTATGCTGACAGGACACTCTCTCACACACACGGACTTACTCTCGGAGTTATACTGGAGTTGTGTCATCATTCGGCATACCTACTTCTGTCTTCCTCTTCGTCAACACTTTAGCGGAAACATTTAGTGTAACTGGTTCTCACTGAAACCAAGACTTTGGTGAGTTGATATTATATGACCCATTGGTTTGACTCAGATTTGACCCAGCTGCATTGTACTAGAAACTTCTATTGTGAAAACTTTGTATCTTGCTAATTGTCTGCCCAATGCATGTTATTGAATATTTCTGAGAACTGTCAGTGTTGTATTTTGCTGGTATATCTTTTGTCACGGCAAATTATTAACCGTAACACTACTTACAATTACAGCATAAAATGTCAATACGTACTGACGTTTGCCAAAAAAGTGATACAACTGAAAGATTAAAAGAGACGCGTGATAAACAGTATTGTTCGATAAACCGGATAAACAGAAAGACATCTTCAATGTTTATTGCATAGTTTGGAAAAACTTAACATCTGTTTTTCAACTATTCTTTACCTTTGTTTATCAACCAATAGTTCAATCAAAGTCTAAAACGACTGCAAGTAGTGTGACTGTTAGCGGTGTTGAAAAACATGTATGGGAGAACAGTGAATGATATACCTATGAATAAACCTAAACTAACGTACTTTACTGATAGGGAGAAACGTATCCTCATCGAGATATGTTCCTCCTTTATTCTGATTCTACAACGTTACCCTAACAACTGACGGCCTTTTCTGCATTTGCATTCAGCCATGAAGTGCTGATCTGGTCATCATTATTTTCAGGTTTGAATATTCAGAATACAATATCGGATTACTTTCGAAGAAATTCACAACCAAAACGAACTTGTATATCTTAGCCTTTTTGCTGAAAATGGAATTAATTGGCAAAGACACAAATTAAATACATACTATCACAAAAAATTGCTCATATACTGCGTCATTGCAATGTTACTATTTGGGCATATTCACAAGGTAAAGAACATGCTGATCGTCTAGAAGAGATATTTGCACCTCCATTTCCTGTAGCCCTTTTAAGCAATTATGGGTTACCATGTCATGAAGTAAGCGTTTGCAAACGCAAAATTTGGCACACCGTCGAAAGTCCTCCAAATATCGACGATGGATCAGGAAATGAAAGCATCAATGAACTTGGTGTGGTGATATAAATGTGTTCAAATAACGTAATGATTGCATCGTTTAAGATCAGACACTTCAAGAAGGTAAACAAGATCCATTTACCTCCTTTAATCCAAGGCGCGTAGTACTGTAAAGTGTTGTAGATATTGCCCCCAAAAGCTTATTACTAATATGATAAGGGATAATTCAAGGTTTGTGTTACTTTGATTTAAGAAGTGATTATTTCTAAGTAGAGTTTTAATCAAAGTAAAGTCTTAGTCGGTCGCAGAACTGCTGCAATTAAACTTGGACAGGATTGCTCCCTTTGAAAATGTCGTTCTGGCACATTAAATGAAGCCATCTATGACACAAAACATCGTTATGTAATCAGTCACAGGCCATTATGTGAAACGACGTAATCAAAAAGCACCCCGTTGTAGGTTTATAGTGAACGTGATGATTTGCTTTTTAGCCAAATTGCATTCTCTACATTTTAGGCAGTTTGATTTTTCAGGAAATTTATTTTAAAATCTGACGTGATTGGTGTTTGACTGAGTTAAAAGGTCCTCGATTTTCGCGAAATACACTGTAATTCCAGAGCCTCCGTCTCGTGGAATACAAACCTACTCGGAACTGATAAAACCCCGTAATTCCCGCGACACGATGTGATAACAGTTCAACACTATGTATATCTTGGTGGACTCTAAAAGCAAATGTTTTTGACAGAATTAAACGTTCTTTTTTTCATTTGAATTTAAAACTTACAAGCAATTTCTGACATGCTATCTGTCATGTGATACCTGAACTTGTCTCAACAGTCAAGTTGTGAACGTTAGGTTCCTACCTTGCACTTGAAAACGATGTTAATCTCGGAGCCAATTGAGGTACATTTCTTCAGTATGAAGCCAGAGACCCACTACAAACTAGAAATGGACATGATGACATCTTGTCGTATTTTTCCTTCTTTCTTTATCTGTCAAGTCATGCTCAGCAAGTTCTTTGATGAGGCATTTGATGAAGTAACGGTTATGCTGTCTGCGGCCTTGTCAATGGGAACAACGTCAAACTTGTCATATTAGAAAGCAAGTCTTAGGATGACAGCTGGACTAGAAAGAATGTTGTACACGATTTGTACATTATGCCAATAACATTAAGAGCTGACCAATTCGAAAAATACACATTCAAAAAGTTCGTCTCTTCTGCAGCATCAAAACCAGAATGACGTGAAAGGTGTGATTTCTGTTGATAGCAAACTGATCACGTTACCTCTGACGATATTAGAAAAACAAGTTTGATTGTTTTAGCCGAAAACAAGTAATATTTTTTTTGTCTAAACCATAGTTATGATATAAATGTTTGGCCTCACTGTCAACACCGTTATACATCATAC
The DNA here is from genome assembly GCF_037392515.1 of Haliotis asinina. Classification (NCBI taxonomy): domain Eukaryota; kingdom Metazoa; phylum Mollusca; class Gastropoda; order Lepetellida; family Haliotidae; genus Haliotis; species Haliotis asinina. The sequence continues at coordinate 71,854,349 of NC_090281.1, forward strand.
ATACATACTTAATGTCCGGATTCCAGCTTTGTGTCTGACTATACCATTCAGATTATAATGATAACCCCGACATTAATCAGTTAGATAAATTTCCACCATAAACTGCAAACACAATACATGTGTCTCTGTCTGTGTGTCTGGAAATGTGTTGACTTACATCATGCTTTATAAATTAATCTTTACTTCCTGTTCAGCACAAATGACCTCTGTGCGGTACGCCGCACATGAACATATGTCCACAAAGGGACATCGAATGGGCTTAACTTTGTAGGAATGGAATATGGCCTTTATCTTGACCATGGAACACGTGAAGCCCAACGCTGTCCTGCTGTCCCCAATTGGGTAGTGTGGCGTGGACGTCAGTATGGCAAATGCATGGCGTCCAATGTATTAATTGCAACAAAAAACTTGGCATGAGGTGCTATAAGACATTACTAAGTATATTAGAAACGTTGAAATTAGTTTTATGTTACAACTCAACCAACGTGGTCATCACTGTTACGCCATCCCTCCTGCATGGTGCTGTAATGTTCGTAGCGTGTTATCAATGTGAAGAATTCGCAATCCAGAGACAGTCGCTCTATGCCTCACATCCTTTGCAACGACATGAGTGTGACACAAGGGCTGACCATACATAGGGTGCAATTATTTGTCTCTTGTCGGAAGCAAGTTTAGTGCAAGCTTGCATTCAAACCGAGGTACTGTAATAGGTTTTGAAGACAGCGGGAGTCTTCGTTAGAGTTAACACTACTGACACCGGATGACCTATGTTAGAATTGAGACCAATTACAAGAACCGGACACTTTGCACTCGAGTCCCTCATGGAACTGTCTGAGAAAGAATAGCGCTTCTAAATATAAGAGACCACCATGATGAAGGAATCACACATTGATGAGCAATTCTACCGGTACGTGAGGCTCAGTACTTGTGCATCTTTTGCAATTTGATTCTCATATTTTCCGTTTCACTGAAATGGTTAATTGATGCCACGTCACACAAAAGAAACTCACATCTTGAGAGAGAGAGAGAGAGAGAGAGAGAGAGAGAGAGAGAGAGAGAGAGAAAACTCTACCGTGTTAGAGTTGATTCGTCAATTCATTGCGCGGTGACAAGGCACCTTTACGCAACATCATCTTAAGAACTTAACCAGGTTGCTGAGACCTCCCTGGCTTGCTGCCAAGGAGGACACTGTGACACGGGCCACTGCTAATCTGGTGTCTCAAGCTGTCTTCCATATTTAATAACAAGGCGAACAGCTGCGGGACTGAGGTCGGACTAATTTTATCAAAGCATGACGATCAGCATGCTCTTCACTTCAACACCAGCAGTCAGGGAAAGCAGATAACAAAAGAATCCTTGCATTACCACGATCCTGAGGCTATGTATATAAAAGGGTTATGACAGGGTTCGGTGAGCATTTGCTCATAGATGTCGCTCAAAAATCTTAAGTCTTCGATATACGGTGAATATCGTAACATTATAATGCAACAAACCATTAATTTACTTCAAAGGATTGGTGTGGATATGACTTGAAATTCAGTATTGATTTTTATCACAAATACATTTGTACTCTACATGAAGCCATGGAATCGAGACCAGCAGAACATGTGAACTCAGCCACTATATATACAGAATGGTTTACATTTAATTTGACACTTTAAGCCTAATCTAATGAACAAAATATCTAGGTTTAGATTGACCTTCAAAGGATCGAGTAGGTAAAATTGATACTAAAACTACAACCAACTAATACCGTTTTCCCAGTCACAAACTTATGAGTTATACAAGGTATGGCGGCATGAATTAATGTTTTGCAACAAAAATCAGGAATCGGGGAAAATACCCTCAGGCATTATGTATAGAACACAACTCAGTTATCTTTACAGAGATTTCACACTCTCTTTACCACCCGTCCCACTAAAGGATCGTACAGGAAAATCGGCAACACCGCAAGATGGAAAATTCCTATAAACGTTTTGTTAATAGAGCACATGCGCCTTCATTCCTTGTGACCCTGTGACTTCATCCGCTTCATTTGACCTATTTGGAAAGAAATAGTATACACTATGATGCAAAAGAAAGTACATGTATACCTAGTATGTTTTTATTTAAACAAAAGTGAAAGAACTGCTGAAAAGTGAAAGATCATGTCTATTAAATTCACCCATCCCTGTAACATTTTGTAAAATGACATGGTAATGATGTGTGAGAATGAACGGGTTCAATGAAAATGATGTGACCCCTGCCATGGCAATGTTATGCATTCAGTCTTCAGTGGTGTCTCGTGCTCTGTCCGCCCACTGATCCGAATGAACTAGTACATCTGTCCAGCTCTGTGCTTTGTGAGACCTTGGATAAACATGCACCAGTTAAGGACCAACGCATGACAGACAGACCTGTTACGCAATAGATAATGACATCAGAAGTACTAGCTGCTAAGCAGATTGGTCGCCGTGCCGAGAGAATGTGGAGACGTTCACACCTTAAACAGGCAAACTAAAAAGCAATGCATGATTCTAGATCATTACACAGACTAATGTTTCGTCCTCTTGATGAGGTTTCAACGCACCCTCTATCGTCATCACAGATCCTCGGGGCTCTTCCAGCACTCTTTCATGAACACAAGCCCAGAATCCGGTGAATCTAGTGTGATTTTCTCCATTGACAGAATAACTCTCACTTGGATACAGTTGTTTCTCACGGGTTATGTTGAGACCGTCATAACTGAAGGTCATTATACTGGCTTGGCCAGCCTCAAGTATGGTGTTCGATCCTGGTTGAAGTCCTGTTTCCATCGTACATAGCTGAACTTGGAAGCATAATTGACGAGCACCGTGTGAAACGTCATCACTATGCAGATGATGCACAGGTGTACAAATGCTTCTCTCCTGACAAGGAATAAATAGCAATTGTCTCGAAAGGCATGTCACATTGCTGTGCCCTGGATGCTAGTAAATAAACTAAAACTGATTAGCCACAAGACCGAATCTATTCCCCTGGGTCCAGTAAAACGGAAGGATCTATGTGCTATTGCTTCCTTTGAGTTCGACAACTCACATAGTCCTTTCACAGATCAAGGCAGAGATCTTGGTGTAATCCTAGACTCGGATTTGTCACTTGACCATCATCTCTCTAATCTAGTTAAGACATGCTTCATCTCACTCCGGGACTTCTGTCTGTTGCCTGGTGCCAAGTCTGAGATACAAAAGCTACAGAATGTAGCAGCCCGTATTGTGACAAGATCCATGAAGAATGATCACATTGTTCCTGTTCTGAACCTTCGACACTGGTTGCCTGTGGATTTGAAATTCAGATTAAACTTCTTTGAGTTGTTTTCCCTTGTCTGCCTGGAACCGCCACTACATATTTAGCCAATCTTTGTTTCCCTACACAAGCGTGTGTAGCCTGTTTGTTTTCAAAACTATTTTAACATTCTCGCTTTGTTGGAAAATGATTAAGTTTAGTTTTACGCCACTTTAAGCAATATTTCACCAATATCACGGTGCAGCACAACAGAAACTGGCTTCACACAATGTGCCCATGTGGCGAATCGAATCCGGGTCTTCGACGTGACGACCGGACGTCTTAACCACTAGGCTATCCTACAGCCCCCTTTGTTAGAAGCGGGACAGAAGCTAAATGCGTTTTGAATGTTCCCTTTGACTGGATTATTATTAACGTTTTATCCAAAATGGTACCTACATCAATAACACAGAAGTAGTTAGATGCATTCATTCATTCATTCATTTATTTCAGTAATAAGGCCTCAGGCCCACGTACATATTACATGCAAATATTTACAATCGGTGCTGCATTTAATAAATTTTAAAGATATGACGATCGGAGACCGACAGCGTCTTTAACAAAATTTGCCAGGTCTTTTAACAGTGAGACGATGGACTGTGTAACATGCTAGTGTCATACTAGATTCCTAAACTGGCCTTAACTTAGACTGTCGCTGAATCTACATGGTAACCACCCTGCATGATACATTGTCTAACATGTTGGTGTCATACTAAGATGGCCTTCACACTGACCGTCGCTACGTCTCTATGGTCAGCGTCCTGAAGACATTCATAATAATTCAGCTTAGATGTTATAAACGTTGTTTTCCTTATAATAACAGCAATCATTAATGTTTCATTATTGTAGACGAGGTGTCAATTTTGGTTGTGAATAGCACATAAATGCAAGAAAAGCTTTATGGAACTTTTCCAGTTAGTTGGTAGAAGCTGGGATTTTGTGTAATTTTAGTGGCATATCGTGGCCAAGAGTCTCGTTAACAAGTCTACGACAATAATGTGATAAAAATAGAGTTGATCTCCGATACTTAGTTCCGTCTTCCAGACAAAGAGCACCTGTCCTTTTACTTAGAAAATCAATCTTCAGATTGTTTTGTCATGTGGAAGGATTTTAAAGACGGAAAGTAGACTGACAGCTGTTACTGAAGAGGAAAAGTGAAGAGTGTGGGTCAGATTGTCACTGACTGTTTGAGTTGCTGTAGTTTTCATGTAACTTTTTCAGGTAGACTAAGTACAGTCAGTCTTGATGTATTTTCAACCATATCGCGTCTAGTATGAACTTAAACTATTATGATGAGATTGTTTACACCCATTCGTAGGACGGTGTGCTTTCATATAATCACTGGAAATATGGTTGTTTTGATGCTTCACAGAACAGTTACTACCAGGAATGAGTGAGTGAGCAAATGTATACATCGCTTTTACCAATAACCCTGGTACATTGTACCAGTGAGGAAAATCCATCACGGATCTTTGGAGTGACAATCGAACGTTTTGACAATTAGGGTAAGCTACTTTTGAAAGTGATTTTAAAATTTCAAGATGTCTAATATTTTGTATGTGAAGGCAACTGTGAGCGATTCATTGTCAAAACTACAAACTTTTAGTTGTGAATCTACTACAGGTGCATGTACTAATAATAGCCTTTAAAAATACGAACTTGCTGCGTGGATGACATAAGTGGTGAATTTAAGTCTTTATAAGTTGCATAATAGTAACTGCCCCCCAACTCGCTTGGCACATTATTAACAGTTCCATCTACTATCAAATCTCCCCATAAACCGTTGTTGATTTGGTCAAGTGCACGTCATTGTTCACAACTGCTTGGATCGATGTTCATGATGTCAGTCATTGGATATGTTTGTCCATACTCGACAGTCAATTGACCGCCTTAATATGTCTGTCCTATGTCACAAAAGACACACGATTGCTATGATGCGTTATACAATATGGATATTTGATATTATTGGAGTTAATTAAGCATTCACAGGAGGAAACGGTCAGTATCGTTGTTGTTGTTGTTGTTGTTGTTGTTGTTGTTGTTGTTGTTGCTGCTGTTCTCAGGCACCAAAGACTGGAACGAACCTGGGACTAAACATTTCACGTCACTATAACATTTAGGGCAGATGTCGTGGCACAGTACCAATGTGAAGGGGTTTGAGAGCAAATGCAATTGTCAGTCGTAGCATCGAGGCGAGCTGAAATAACATCAATATCATCAAGGTAATTATTTTCAATTGAAAGTTTCAAAGTTTTACATTTGCTTCTAAAGGTCATTGGTTTAAACCCTGATAAATGTCGTGGACTGAATTTATGTCTAACATATAGTTTATGGAAATAGAAATATATTCGTGTTATAAAAATTTGTTTATTTAGTGGATATAGGGCAAATTCATTTTAATTATCATTTCATGTGAAAAAACTCTGTTTATTATAGATTATTCCTTACACATCATCCTTGTATTTGATTACGCTGCGTTAAGCTGAAAGAACAACAATGAGAGTAAAGGTACATTTGCCTTCTCATAGAGACGGAATATATGCACTTCAAAGACTCATTAATAATAAAACCGAAACCACCCTTGGAACTTAAACATTTATTGCTAATCAGCATGCCATTGGTGTCTGAAGACTCCATAGAGTTGAAAGGCTCCATAGAGTTGAAGGGCTCTTTGGCGCCATCTCGTAGTTGGTGCACTGTTTGAAATTTCTAAACTGTCTGTGACGAGAAAACGTTCGATTAATATGATGTTCCACTTCATAATTCAACTTCAAATCAGCAATGAAAAAACAACCCACTCTGATTAGGAATGAACTTGCATTGGTTCATTGTTACATGCACGGGTTGCTCCTGATGTTCCACGTGTATACTCATCGTTGTCATTATATTGCTCCTGTGATTTATTTACTCAATGGATGTAATATATATGATATCACTGTAATGCAAAAACCTGAGTTTTCTCTAATCAAATCGAAGGGCTTGTTTGAATGCACAACATTGATACAATATTGGTGAAATATTGCTAAAACCGTGATTCACACATTAAATACATTTCTGTACGTTGTTTATAATGCGTGCAAAGTTCATACCAATAATGTACTACATTGTCTTTGACGAATGCCTTGGGTATGGTCTCTATACGCTTCTTCTATGCTGTATGAAACTATGACGGTAATGTTGTGTGTTGTAGTCAAAGGCAGAATAAATGTGACCATTGTACGTGTCCACATTCCAAAAGAACATCACTCAAAACAGTTTGTTTATCTGTTTTCTTTAAAGTTTAATTATACAACAGGTAGGTCAATCATGATCCAGTTATAAATAACATTACACGTCAATAAATCAAATGTCACACGAATGTAGCCTCGAAATACTGTACTAGTCTCGTCTAATCTGAAGTACCTTCAACCTCACAATACTTTTAATGCCATATGACTTGGTTAAATGTATACATCATTACGAAAAATCCATATGTCCATCAATAGGGAAATAACATCTCCTGTTCATAACAATTATTGTAGCTAAGCAATCACCAAAGCATGTAGATGATCACATTTATACCGTTGAGAAAATACGTAGTACCTGTCCATAGACCCAGAGTGGATATATCGGTCACCTCACTGTCCAGCAGTGTCATTTGTCTCGTCGTTGCGTAAAGCTAAACTTGACAAAAATCTTGCATTATGATGCCGATCTGTATATCAGGGAACCAGGAAATCAACTGACTAGAATAATGAACATGGATCTACATGACTGGGTACATTATGACATGCATAAACCAAGTCGTGTAACCCGACTACACAATTACATTAGCCACCTCATTACGGAGTGTTTGCTGACTGACTGAGTGGCCAATGCTAACCTGAATCTCCACGGGGTTCACTCAGTATTTACATTACAAGCATGTCATCCATGACACAAGAAAACCGGTACCAAAGTAGGTAAGCCACAGCTCCTCTGAAGAAACTACGTCATTTTCTATTCGTCTAAAAACTACCAAGTGGAATTCAAGAGCACGATATTTTAGGAAACTCCAAAAACACGGCCGCAACTGTTAAAGTCTCATATACTTAGTTCTGTCTAAATGTCACCCGTTTTCGTGCTTGCTGGGCGGTCTTGTGGTGCTTTTCAATGCTTTCTTTCTCCATAAATAAAGCCGACAATTCACATCTTCAAACATCCACTCTTTCTCTTTAGATGAAGTGGTGAATTGTGAACACATTATAATAACTTCAGTTTGCTAACGTAAATAGAAATGTACATATAGGCATCACCTTTCATTGACGAGGCTGTAAAACATTTGCAAAACGTCTTCATGATCCAACCGAACACACACTTTCAGCACTTGAAACGAGTGGATCTTTAAGACGTTAAGATGTTGTTTGTCGACGAAGTGTGTGGCGTAGTGGACACTGTACATATATGTATCCTGGCATTCCTGTTTTTATCTGTAGACACTAATTAGGAAAATAGTGTTCCCGGTAGCTTTTGTGCAATTGCGTGCACTCAAAGAGAGTTAATTCATCTTCAAAGAACAAATTCGTGATGGATTGAATCAGATCAGACTGGTAATACAGTTTAGCATACACTCGTGAAGATCCTGATAACAAGGTCACGAGGACCTGGGAGTGGTCAGTGTAGTCATATCATCCCTATGTCCTGTCTAGACCTGGTTTCACGATTCCTTCAACACACATTTTCCAGCTGCCAAATTGATGCAGTGTGTCTCATCAATGTGATATTATGAATATTATCTGACTGTGACCATGTTAAAACAGTATATTGATCCTGATCAAGAAATTCATTGACAATATTAACGTTTTCTTGTATATACTCTGTCCAATCAGAAGCTGTAATTTTAGCAAACGTCTATCTAGCAAACATCTTTGTGAACATTACTAAGCCATCTTGAAAGATGTCCCGTGGCATAGGAATATCATTATTACTATGATCAAGAATATACAGATCTTTATACTACCACACAGTATACTGCCACACAGGAGCATCCACTTGCCAAACAGTCTTCAGTACACATGTATCAAACTCCGAACACTAATTCAGCTAAATAACTATCTGTTCAAATTAGTCAGTGGTGTGATGCCGATTCGGTGAAATATGTAAATGAGTCTTCACTACTTAAAACATACTAGATACAATATTCCATTTGTACATGGCAACCATAACGTATGAACAAGATCCAGCGCACTGACGTACGATCACATGTTAGAATTATATGAGATTGCCAACTGTGAATCATATGACTTGGCTTGAACTTCATTTAGTTCAAATGACAGTGTTTCAAACGCATTTTCCATGAATTCCGCGATTTTTATCTCACAACCGCAACTACATGACTTTCTGTTCACACTACCATAAACATCCACGATCATATATCACTTGGTGGAATGTTTCGATTGATTCTAACAGACACCTTCTGTCACAACTGTAGCCTCTGCTTTGCCTAACATTACCCTCCGCTCTCCAGCTTGTGCATTTCCTGGAGCGCCATGGGGCGTGGCAGGACAACGTCATTACCTTCTCCACGTGCACCTAATGGGTGGGTTATGTTTCCAACTGATAAAAAAGCTGTAAAATATTACTACGTTCTGGATGACGTCAAGAATATCTTGAAATAGATATGATAGCCACAGTAAAATATATACATCATTAGTACCTTAGGCAGTAAGGGTTCCCATTTATGTGTCACGACACAAAGTTAGGTACTAAACCAATACTGTTCTTCAAGACAAACTTAATCGAAAAATAGCAATGTATTAAAAATTTCATACCTTCTTGGTAGCAAAATATAATCAAAGGTTCTGCAACCTAAATTGACAGAATTAGGGAGTTTGGTTTTTTTCCGCTTTCAACAATACACCAGAAATGGGCTTCGCATAATGTAATCATATGGGGAATCGAACCCTTGTCTTCCGTGTGAGGAGCCAACGCTTTCCCCACTAGGCTATCCCATCGCCTCTAAATGGATGGAATGAACTTAATATTACTGTCATCTGCGAGAATGGTGGGGTGGTCATTTAACTGATAAGTAGAGAATGTGTGTTTTGTCTACATCAACATAACCTATATCCAAAGAAGGCAGCTGGGGCGAACAGCAATAACTTGAAATGACGGTTACATGTATTTCCCGGAATCTGAGCAATATCTTGTTTAACTGGAACTCGAGGTGACAGCTCAGCCTCTTTTACTGGAAACTCTAACATTTGTTTTAATTATCATTACCATACTTCAAAATAGCTGTTAATAGCTTGTTAAAAGCAGTGTACATAGGAAAATATTGTTGGTTAAAATATATACTCAACTCATGTAGCATAAACTGTGGTTGAAAAGATATTTCTATCTGCGCACTATGGAATGTGTACTTTTGTGTATGTGACGCTTGTGATACGTACTAGAAAGGTAGACAGAACAACGGGACACTCGGATGCAGCTCACTTTTATGCTAGACATAATGCTTAGAAAGCAGTTTCATTCAGTTCAATAATAGAAGGATCTGCAATAAATGAACCACTCTTGTAAGTTTCCTCACAATTTTCCGCATGTGCTGAATGGTATCTGTTTCAAATTTCGAGAACATTTTTGGGCTTTGGAGATTTGCATATACAGCTCGTATAAATGGATCCTTCAGAGAATTTCGACGTCATTCTTATTTTGTTTTGTCTTGTTTGCATTTCGCCACACTCAGCAATATTCCAGGCATATGGAGGTGCCCTGTAAATGATCGAGTCATTACCAGACAATCCAGTGATCAAAAGCATGAGCATAACTCTACGCAACTGGGATACAATGACTTGTCAACCAAGTCAGCGAGCCTGACCAGCCGATCCCGTTTGTCGCCTTAGAAAACAACAGCGACCCTTTGCAGTTGAAGCTCTTTTCCATATAAGACTTTTCATGTAAGACTTATATAAGCTTGTACCGTGATTTTGCATGTGAATATATGAAAAGGCGCCTCTTGGCTGCAATTGTATATATTACAGACACACATATGCATCTGAGTATGTTTTAGTTTAAAGAATAACGACTGTATGTAGCCAACGCACCTATCCATTCAGTCGCATCATACAGTGAGAACAACAGCATTAAACAGATATGATCTTCCAGCACTCCATGCGACAGAGAGAAAGGTGACTGTGCTCCAAATGAGATGACATTTATCAACATCCTACTGCGCAGTCTCCGAACTTGTGGTTACGTAAGTACCGATCTCAATTGACAGTCATTTTGGTTTTGCCTCTGTGAATATTCACCAGATGGACACTTGAGGAGCTAACTAACATTAACTAAGACATAAAAGCAAGTCAAGCATGATGCAATAAATCTTAACTGTAACTATAAATACAAGTATTAAATGAGCTCTGCATTGATTAATGTAGAATTAAATAATCTTGCATCATTTGAGAATCAAGGAAAACATTTTCATCGTATCCTGATGGCTGGTTTTGTACAGACGACTATATGTAAATACGTTAATATATCATTCCCAACGGGACATCTGCATTCAGTTACACTGCTATTTTTCAACGAAAAGCTCAGAGGAATGTCGTTCAAATTCTCCAAAGCAAATACTTTGTAAAAATATTTTAAAAGAACGTAAACACATTTCTCTTCAGGTGAATGTATATTTTACCGGTTATTTGAAGGGAATTGATGGCAGCTGGCACAAAACATGTGTTATTACCCTACACACATCGGTGCGTCAACGCAAACATTTAGACACACCACTGTTGCTCATGTAACATGTATGTATGACGTATGAGTGAAAGATTTGCTAACTCAACTGATTCTCTCAGTTGACAATCTCCACTTAGTGTGTCTTCCAGCTGTAACTTTGCCTTCAAGAATTAGTCATATACAAGATTAACATGATGACATATGACTGGTTTATGGCAGCTCGAAGTAAAAACCTGCCGATTTCAGGACCTATTCTTAAAGACAAAGCTGTTCAGATTGCTAAACAGTTAGACATTAATGAATTTAAGGCTTCAGATGGCTGGTTAACATCACGGAAAACACGACATTGCATACAACAATTCAAAGCCAGTGGTGAGAGTTTGTCATGAGGCAAACTGCCTATACCGACACTTTGTCAAAACCGGCATTTTTGTTGGGTCCCGAGTGATGCCGGTACTGACAGAGTCCTCTGTATATGGAATACAAGTTCGACTTCTACTCCATAACATAAATTGACGGAATGAACTTGATAATGCTTTCTTCTTTTGAATGCAGTTCAATCTTTTTTATCTAATTCAAACAGTTGTTTAAGATTGTCTACTTGATTGAAACTGGTCTTGAATTTGCATTAAGATAAGTAAAAAGGTACCTTTGGAAATGTTATATTGATTAGAGACACAGTCATGGCAATATTTTAGTTTAAAGAATAACGTGGGACATTTGAAGGAACATTTGTTGTTCTTCAGTGCAATGCACAAGACAGGGATTGATACCCCGTCCCAGTTCATCGGGGTTTGAACAGCAGCAACCACCCATGCACGTAGCCTAACAACGCATCCATTCAGTTGCCTCATATATGAAAACAACACCATTAAAATATGTGTTCAACACCCCGTGTAACAGAGAGAACGGTCGCTATGCTCCTAGAAATGTGGGTCCCTGTGGGATGTGTCAAAATCCTGGTCCGCCGTCACCCAGCTATTGGTACCATACGTACCGACCTCATTTAACAGTCATGTTGGCCTTTGAGAGTCAAGCATGCTATGATAAATCTGTAGCCATAAATGAAAGTAGTTACATGAGCTCATTGCCTGATGTAATGTATGAATAAGTAGCTGAGAGAATCAAGGAAAACATCAGCGTATCCTGATGGTTCTGTTGTACAGACGACACTAAACCATAAGTAAGCTATTCCTAACGGCACATCTGCACTCAATTACCATGCCCTTTTTCAACTTAATGTTCAGAGGAAGGCCGTTAAAATTCCCCAAAGGAAAATATGTAAAAATAATTCAAAAGAACTTTAATAACTATTCATCTTCAGGGTGAATCTTTATTTAACCGGTTATGTAACATTATTTGTAGAGAAGTTATGGAAGCTGCCACTGGCAGGGGCACTCTATTATCTAAACCACCATGACAAAATTTAAAAAGACAAAATTTTGGCAGCGCAGCCCTGTCTGTGACAAAATACATTTATTACCTGCAAGAACAGAAGCCCTAATTCAAAGATTAAGTCATTCTGTTATTCTGTATCTTGTAACATATGGGTATGACGTATGGCTGAATGATTTGTTAGCTCATCCTAAAACTCCCAGCTGACAAGATCCACTAAGTGTGGCTTCCAACAGCAGCTTTACCTCCAAGCATTTACCATATACATGGCATGTTGGTTCGAATTCACAGTAAACACCGTTCTACAACGGTACATAAACACTTATCAGAGGAATGCATGGGCCATGAGAAACACATCTCTTGTCAAAAACGGATAAAAACTTCTTGACAAACGCTCCATTTCTAAAGCTGCATGTGTCAATTAGATAACGCTTAAACTCTCAACACCAAAACACGCATTGTTGCTACACGAAAATAGAAGTAACAAATCTAAAACAGAGCCAATTTTGCGTCGGTGTGTAAAGAAATAAAATTAATTGTCATCTGTCAATAACACCAGACTGTGCGCAGTTTTACCAGGTGAGAGAGGGCACCTCCCTTCGGCTCTGGAGAACGATAAATTGATTGTAAATCAGAGTGACGTATCATGCCGTACTGCGTCGGTGTATAAAGAAATAAAACTGTATAACGAAATAATCATCTGTCAGTAAAATGAGACTGTATGCAGTTTTGGCACTGAGAGGGGCGGCATCTTAACAACTCTCTTCTGCACCATGAAACGATGAAATCTATCGTCAATCTGCATTGCTGGTGGCAGTTTTCATCACGGCAACTAGACAACTTCAATCATCATTAGGTTTATGCAGTAATCGGCAATATTCAAGCTATATGGTGATAATCTGTATATAATCGAGTCTGGACCAGGCGATCCAGTGATAAAGAACATGAGGAACATAAGAAAAAGTATGGTTGAACGAAACTGACTTTGAAAAGTTATGGAGACTTGGGTACACTTTCGGGAGGACAAGTTTACGATATTTAAATCGTTTTCAAGCTGCAACATGCAATGCCTGACACCAGCACCAAACAAACGTACCTAATGCAGAGGAGCAACTCTTTCCATCAACCGACTCTGATTTTCGGTTGTTGTAGGTATATTTCTGTTGGTAGATAAACATAACAAATAGCATTATCAACTGAAACAACACGTGTTTGAACTGAAATTTCACTAATGATGGACGAGAGATATTTCTATTTTTCTGGATATTTTCAGCTGCCGAACGTAAGTGCGATAGAAAAGACTGGATACACGTGCCAAAACCTAATTGTACGTCGTTTCTTCTTTTATTAATATAACATTATTTGGCAAAACACACCTAGTAAATCATTTAATGAAGTCGTAACTTCAATAAATGTTATTGATCATAAAATTTCTCTGCATCGGCTGTGACAATAATGCGGGGAGGGGGTGCTATAAAAGTCATCATAGGTCATTAAATGGTGCAATCAACGTGTTCCTCGATACATCTTTATAGTGTACGTGATGATTTGCCTTTTAGCAAACATGCCTTCTCATGACTTCAGTTAGTTTTAATTTCGATAATATTCAATTTAGAACATGTAAAGCAGGCAGACGTGCTCAGCAGTAAACTGTAGGCAGTAATCTGTAGGGTCTCTAGAAATAGGTGAATGTTTCATCATAGTTGGTGAATACAAGAACGATGTATGAAAATAATTCCCAGGATGTGCTTGTTAAGAATCAAATCTTTTCTCGCATAAATAGTTGCACATTGATGATTCACAGGTCCTGGGTACCCCCTGAAAGGATTCTGAAATACACAGCTTGGACCTTGGTCTGTTGGTAACAGCCTTTTATGGTACTTGTGCAAGAGTAATGTTGTAGAAATGTTAGAAATGTTTTCATAATTACATAATTAATCCATATTTGTCAAAGTTCTAACTTCTTGAATTAGAAATTTACCAATTAAAGTCCTTTCAGGGTGGTGATCATTTAAACGACCTATCATATACATGAAAAAAACAAAAGGACTATTATCCAAGAAGCATTTGATTCACTGATACAAACAAGATCATACATTACATTTCTCTATGCATTTGATTTCATTAATTACTTAGATATAATTGATAACACTGATGCAAATGAATTTGTAGAAATGTATATATCAATGAAACTATCAAACTGGGATGACAACGACCATTTCTGTCAGTTTCAGCTTTATGGAAACACATTTGATCAGACTAAAGATATCTGACATGAAATATTATTCACACTTTTCAGATATCCCATTGGTCACATTATCAACTATTTCATCTATTCTTATACTGACTTGATGACGTTGACTTGAAGAGCACGTCATTGTTCACAACTACGTGGATCGATACTCATGATGTCAGCCACTGACTGACTTCATATATCTGTCCTCCGTTACAGAAGTCACACGCGTACTGTGGTATCAGATATCACAGAGGGCAAGCATTCACTAAAGGAGAAATGTAACATTCACTAAAACTGGTGAGAACCTGCAAAATTTGATGTCATGACAGATCCTGCGGAACATTACCAATCTAAAGGGAGTGCAGATACAATTGCCACTCAAAGGATAGGATGAGGCAACAATATCAGCTGGTCGTCATTATAAAGGTTCAAATTTGATTACAAAGGTCTCAGGTATAAAACCTGATACATGTTTTTGTGAAAGAATTTGTTTGGAACACATAGTGGATCGATTAACACCGAGTAAAGCTAGAATCAGTTGGTAATTTACTGGAGTCATAAAATGTGTTCATTTAGTAGATATATGGCAAGATGAACTCATCCACTTTTATCATCCATTTGTTACAATAAAACCGTTTTGTTATAAATTACATTAATTATATTTCATTACACTGCGTTAAGTTAAAAACAACAACAGTGAGAGTAAAGGCACATTTGCAATCTCATAGCGATAAAATATATGGACCGATAATCGTAAAAGAATCATTATTAATAATATAGCCTTGAAACTTGAATATTTACTGTTTATCAGCATGTCATTGGAGTCTGAGGACCCCTCATAATTAAAAGAATTGGGGAGCTCTTTGGCGCCATCTCATAGATGATTTTGAAATTCTTGACTGTCTGTGACAAGAAAGCTTTCGAATAATATGATCTACAAGTTCATTATTCAGACGAAGACCGGCAATAAATGAACTTGCACAGGACTACAGTTGCATGTACGGTTTATACGTTCCTGATATTTCATGTGCATACTCATCGTTGTCATGACATTGCTCCTGTGGATTATTCACCCCATGGCTGTAACATGGGATAATAAATCACTGTAATGTAAAGCCTTTTAAGAGAATATGATGGGGCGTCAATGAAAATTATGATTCATAAAGTAAACTGGGAGATGCAATCTACCCCATGGGGCATATGATGCTCTTAATTATACAACCTACGTATACATGTACTGTCATTACCAGTTGGTCTGAGAGGTAATGAGGTGACATTAACAAACCTCCGAAGCTTGCCACTGGATAAGTATAAGAAACATACGTGTATTGAGTGCAAGGAAAAACAGTGTTTCATTTTGTATTTTAAAAGAGTACAGTCTGAAACTACAGTGGCACACTTTAAAGTTGTAGTTGAAATGCATGGTCTATAGTAAAAGAACGATCATACGACTGGTTTCCGTTTGTTAAACTCTCAGTCATATTACAGTCTGAAGAAAGAAACAACCACAAAGGCATCCAGTATGCAGATGAATAAGTTTACAATGAATGTCATGGAACAGTGGCTTATCAAGACAGTTTTGATAGGAAGTTTTATTTGAACATGGTCCAACAGGTAACAAGAATGATTAAAGTTTTCTATGGTCAAGCCGAAGGGCTTATTTGAATGCATTGGTACAAAATGTGACACCGGTTCCTACTACCATGACACTATTGAAATACTGCTAAAACCGTTATTCATACACTCTAAATACGTTTAGCTACATTGTTTATCATACGCAAAGTAACGACAAACAATTTAAAAAAGAGTCAACTCCTTGGTTTCGTATTTATCAATTTACATCTATATTATGTCAAACTACATAATCCAATTGTGCTGCACACAAAGACCAAATATCTATAATTATTTTATGTGTCCACATTCAAACATGACATAACTGAAAACAGTTTGTTTTTCCATAAACTTTAATTGGACTGCAGATAGGTCAGTCGTGGTATTAATCATATATACAAGTACACATCACTACATCAGCTGTCAGCCATTAAATGGCACACCAAGGTAGCCTCGAAATATCGTACGAGTACTCGTCTAAACTCAAGTTATTTTTAACCTCACAATAATTATAATGGCGAGACTCCAAATGAGTTTTTGTATACATGCATTACGAAAATCACAAAAGAAACATCCTGCATTAATTACAATTATGATAAATATGCAGTTATCCAAGCATGTAAAGGACTAGCTACATTTACTGGTAAACCGTTGAGAAAATGCGTTGTATTTTTCCATGTACCCTGAGGAGATATGTCACATCAGTTTCATGCAGTGTCATTTGTGTGGCCGCTGCTTAACGCTCAACTTGTCAATAATCCTGCAATACGATGTCGATCTGTACGTATATCAGAAAACCAGGAGAGCAACTGACGAGCATTATGTACATCAATCAACATGATTGGCTACATTATGACATGCATAAACTAAGTCGGGGAACCTGACCATCCGATTGCATTAGCCACCTCTTACAACATTACGGATTGTTTGATCCTGCTCCAGTTGGATCTCTATGGGGTTTGCTTGGTATTTACACTACAAGGATATAATCCATGTCAGAAGGACACCAATAGCAAACCCACAGCTCCTCTGAAGAAACTACGTCATTTTCTGTTCCTCTCAAATCCGCCAAGTGGAATTCAAGAGCGGGATATTTTCGGAAACTCATAAAACACGGCTGCAACTGTTAAACTCTCATATTATAATACTTAGAGGTAGCAATGTCAATAAAGTTATGTCTAAATGTCACCCGTTTTCGTGCTTGCTGGGCGATCTTGTGTTTTCTTTCTTGAAAAATAATGCTAACAATTCACATCTCCAAACACCCACTCACTCGCTTTAGATGAAGTAGTGAACTGTGAACACATTATAATAACTTCAATTTGATAACGTAAATAGAAATGTACATTTAGGTATCACCTTTCATTGACGAGGCTGTAAAACATTTGCAAAACGTCTTCAAGATCCACATGAACACATACTTTGCAGCACTTGAACCAAGTGGATACTTCAGACATACTGTTTGTCGACTGTGCGTGGCGTAGTAGACACTGTACATATGTGTATCTTGGCAGTCTTGTTTTTATCTGTAATTAACCGTTGACACAAAGTATCACAGCTGTTGTAGCTAAGTAACAAAAACTGAATTCAAAGTGAGAGTTTGGTCAAGTGTAACTTCAACGAACAAATTTGTATTGTATTACAGCAGGTCAGAGTACCATTCAGTAAGTAGCGAATCATCATATAACGTCAGGTTAGTCAAGGTTTTGATGCCGATGCATTGAAATAAGTAAATAAGTCATCAACACCTTAAAACACCAATATTCCATTTATGCATGACAACCACAACGTAAGAACAAGATCCAGGCGCACTGACGTACGATACTGAAAGGTCACATGTTAGAATTATATAAGATTACCTATTGTGCATCACACAACTTGGCTCTAACTTGATTAAGTTGAAATGGCAGTGTTTCAAACGCATTTTCCATGAATTCCACGATTTTTATATCACAACCGCAACTACATGACTTTCTGTTCACACTACCATAAACATCCACGATCATATATCACTTAGTGGAATGTTTCGATTGATTCTAACAGACACCTACTGTCACAACTGTAGCCTCTGCTTTGCCTAACATTACCCTCCGCTCTCCAGCTTGTATATTTCCTGGGACGCCATGGGGCGTGGCAGGACAACGTCATTACCTTCTCCACGTGCACCTAATGGGTGGGTTATGTTTCCAAGTGATAAAAAAGCTTTTAAAAATATCTACGTTCCGGATGACGTCAAGGGTATCTTGAAAAAGATATAGCTGCCACAGTGAAATATATACATAATTAGTACAGCGGGCTGTAAGGGGTTCGCCATTTATATGTCATGACACTCAGATAAATACTCAACCAATACTGTTCCGTAAGAGAACCTGATACCAAGCGAAAATAATATTATATTAAAAAACTCTACGTTGAAGGAACATTTAAACAAAGGCCCTGAATTTGCATTGCTTTCATCTGCTAGTGGGGTTGGGGTCGTAAAATATAGAGATCATATGTTTCGTCTACACCATGGTAACCTATATCTGATGAAGGCAGTTGTGGCGAGCTGAAGTAGCGTGTACTTGCCGGAATCTGAGCAGTATCTTTTTAATTAGAACTCGAGGTGCCAGTTCAGCCTCCTTTTCTTTTCAGTGTTTGTCCGATCAGTAGAAACACATTACAAAATTCGGTACAAGGAAATACATAGTTGATTGATATCTCACTCTACTAAAAGCTGCATATAGTTTGATGTTACTGACAGACTACTATTTAATATATGTCTTTATGCACGGACGCAATACGTGGTCTGATTCACAATACATTGTTCTGAGCCTCCTTTCAAACAGCACTAAGGTCCTTGTAAGTCACTCATGTAACCTTGGTGCAATGTTGAAGAATGGGGGTTAAGGTTAACCTAAGCACGGGTTTCTTCGTGAAAGGAGCCCCTGATTTACAATCAGTTTTATCCTTCTCAAGAGCCGAAGAGAAAAGCCGTCATTGGTTCTTTCTATCACCATGGTAAAACTGTGTACAGTCTGATGCTACTGACAGAGGAGAATTATTTTAATTCTTTTTACACCGATGCAATATTGGATCTGCTTTAGATTTGTTACTTCTATTTTTGTGTTGCAACAATGCGTGTTTTAGTGTTGAAAGTAAAAGCATTATCGTATTGACGCATCAAGCTTTAGAAATGTACATCGTACCTTTTTTGGCCAACAAAAACATTATTTGGCAAAGACGCACCAAGTAAATCATTCAAATAGTATTACTTAAATAAGTACTATTGATCATAAGATGTCTCCGTATCAGTTGTGACAGTAATAGGACATACATACGAAGTTCACCTTGGTGGGACATCAACGCTGTCTTTTTCGAGCGCCCTATTAAACTAGAAGGGAATACTCTCAGATTTTAAAGAAAAAAAAACATTTTGAACACACAAAACTTAGCACGCAGTCGATATTCCTCCTAATATCAGGAATCATTGAATTAAAACGTCAGTGAACTTTTTGATGTAATCTAATCGTTCTGCATTAATGGTGCATTTCGTTGACGGACAGACAGTTGAAGAAGCTAAACAGGAGCTGTTGCATTTACCATTCGAAAGTCCGCTTTCTGTTTCTTCTCTCGTCAAATGTGCACGGTACTAAAAGACAAGCTGATGCAAACATTGCATGGGGAATTGATTGTAAATAGGGTAATAACAGTTACATTACATTCTTGTAATGCATTGGTCTTGTATTAGTCTGATTTTAGAAGTGATTATTTCTAAGTAGAGTATTGGTTAGTCTCGGTAGCAAACTAATGACGCAACCACTGCAGTTATAATCAGTCTTGAACAAGATAGCTCCCTCTGAAAATGTCATTCTGCATTGACCCACAACATTTCAGGCCGTTATTAAATCAATCATATATGATTCCTTCTGCCAGACGTATTATGTGAAACGACATAATCAAAGTGTCCCTAAGTAAGTGACGCTTTGCTTTTTTGCAACCTTGCATTCTAATGACTTTAATAAGTGTTGATAATATTCAGTTAAGAATATGTAAAGCTGGCAGACTTGATCTAAAGTTCATTAAAACTGATAATCTGATAGTTTGCTAAAAGTCCGCATTTGGCTCAATGCGGACATTTGTAAGATTTCAAATATTCCATTTAATACGACAGTATAATATCTTCTGACATCTGTGAAGCTATTGAAATATCTAAATCATGTCACCTCGGTCAGTACTAGTATTCATCGATACAAGTAAAACCACTGGGTATATTTTCTTGAGATATGTATCATGTAATCAAAAGTGAAAACCATAGCATCTATGTCAACATTATCTTTCATTTTTACAAGTTATTTATTTGATATTTATTGAGTAAAGGATACGTATAGATCATGTCACTGACACAATTAATATAATTAGGTAATACTATATACTTCTATTATGGCATACATACACGTATTAATATTCACTGACATTTATACTTTCGACAATATATTGACAATGTTGTATATAAAACATGAAGTGGACATTAAAGTTTACACTGTCGACAATGCATGGAAAATGTCGTATATTTAACATGTATAACGTAAAGCAGAAAAAATTATTGAATAACTGAAGAAGATGTGTATTTTCAAAAGTCATATGAATTTGCAGAAATTGATGTTGTCGAATGATTTTTTAGTCACCCGCAGAATCCCCTTGTTTGCCGCAATGGTTGTTGGGTACGGGAAGAATGCATATCGGAGATACAAATCAAATTCGAATGTGGGATGCACATATGTCAGTTTCGACCCAAAATACAAATATCTATTACAAATATACAAATATCTATTACAAATATACAAATATCTATTACAAATATACAAATATCTATTTTGAGACGAATCATCTAACAAAACTCTTTTGAGAATACCTTAATAGCAATAAACTACAAGCCAAGGCAATGATGTGAAAGAGAAGGATGTAGTACCTTCTGTTAGCCTAGCGGTTAACACCCAAGACCAAGGTTTAATTTCCCATGTGGGTATAAGGTGCGAAGTGTGAAGTCCATTGGAGGTGTCTACAAACGGTGCTGAAATCACACACTCATTACAGACGACCCTCATATTCCGCTTTACGATATCTCTCTTGTGAAGCTGGTGTATAGTAGATGGCACTGCTTATCTCTAAGTTGCCGGTATCTGCTAATTGTGCAGCTAAAAACAGGTTTCCCCTAATATAACTCCTTGTTTGTTCTCAACCATATATGTAAACCATAGATGGTCTCATGATTTTTATGCACACTTGAGGCTGGAGTGATGGCCCTCTGGCAGCTAGCGAAGAAATAATGTTAATACACACTTATGGGAATTAAGTGTTGGCACACTCCTGGATTTCATCACAGTCTCTGTAGCAAAGAAGCAGATAATGACGAAGCAGCTGAAATGTGTTGTTATTGTTAAACCAAATACTGCAAACACAATACATAAAATGTTCCATATTCTATCATCAACTGTCAGTTGTATCAGCGTAGAGGCTGTTAGAGACGGCACAAGTAACACCACCTTTCAACGGCTCCCTTTGAACGATAACACGTACTGAATATTGCAATGGTCACACGAGGGGGAACTAGATTTCCTCATCACTCAGACAAAACCAGGATAAGTGACAGGACCACACAGACTCCAAAACTAGAGTGAGTGAGTGAGTGAGTGGATATTTAACGTCACATCGGCAATAGTGCAGCCATATCGTGACGAGAACAAATTTGAAATTGAAATGGGATATCTGTATATTACGAAAACCTGTCGTCAAAGGACAGTAAAACAACTAGAATATCACTACTACAATTAAAACTAGTGTGAAATTTAAACTAGTGTGATAGCACTGTTTCGAAAAAGCAACATAAAACCAACAACTACATCACCAACAACTGAAGGTAGATCACCATACGAGGGTCTACGGGGACTTACATTCCTCTTGCTACTTGCATGGACCCCAGCTGAATTTACACCATCCCCTCAGTCACTGGCGATGAGAGGAAGATTTAGAAATTAATGTAGAGTATATCTATGGACTGGGTCAGCAATCCCCTTGGATACTGTATAGCGTTTTCAAGTTGATGTTTTGTAAACTACACCTATACTGCCTGTTCAAAATATAAAGGATATCTATATATTAAGCCAGTGAATGAATCGTATTTAGGTAAGTTACATTTTTATGCTGCATTTGCAAATTTTACAGCAAGGGGACGCGAAATGAGCTTAATTTCAAGACCAAAGTTGGAATGGAAACTGGGTCTTAGACATGACAAACACTTAAACCACTGCGTTGCCGCCCACAATTAGATGGTCTGATGTGGACGTTACTATTGCAATTTCAAATCGTCCATTGAAACATCAGTTTGCACGCACTGAATGTGGTGAGAAACATTTTTTAATTTATGCAGTTTTATATCATATGTTATAAGAGGACATGTTTGTGGCGTGCTAACAAATATGTCATTAAAATCGTATTCTAGAAACATTTCTTATCTGACTTAGATCCTTTGAAATGACAAAGGTGTGGAAAAATGCAGCCCACAGATTTGTTTAAATTTTTTGCATGTAACTGGAGGCAATGTTCATGGAAACTCACGCAAACTGTGTATCTTGATGACAGCGTGAAGTACTGTTGTCGTTATGACTGACACCCTATGCCGACCTATGTCAGAAGTGAGATCAGTTACAGGAAGTGGACACTTTAAACTGATTCGAGTCTCCCATGCAACTGTCTGAGACAAAACATTGCTTCTAAATATAGGCAGCCAGCATGATGAAAGGAATCACACATTGGTGGGCAGCTCAGCCCTCTTATATGATGCTGTAATGATCGTGGCGTGCTAGTAATGTGACTGTTCTGGAGACAGTTGCTATATTACTCACACCCTTCACAATGACAAGAGTGTGACATCAGGGCAGACCAAACATGAGATGCAATTATTTGTCTGTAGCTGGCGGGCCTAATGCAAGCTCAAAATGTATATGTTAAAGGGTTTTGCTGACAATGTTGAGAACTTGTCTTCAAAATCAGTCGCATGCCTCACACTATATGATGTGCTGTGTCAGAGACGAGACCAGTTATACGAACTGAACACGTTAACCTTGAGTCTTGAGTCTCCCATGGAACTGTCTGAGAAAGAATATTGCTCTAAATATAGGCGACCACCATGATGAAAGAAATCACACACTGATGGGCAATTCTACCCGTAGGTATAGCTTAACACGTGCCTGTCAAAAGGCGAAAACTGATTGACATCAACTTCTGTAATATGCAGGACATGTTTCGGAATATACTGTTACACATTGGAAGCAGACAACTATTGAAGAACATGTGAGTGGGTTTAGTTTTACGCCGCCCTAAGCAATATTCCAGCAATATCACGGCGGGGAAACCGAAGAATGGGCTTCACAAATTGTACCCATGCGGGGAATCGAATCCGGTTCTACGGAGTGAGAATCGAACGCTTTAACCATTTGGCAACCCCACCGCCCCAAAGAAGAGGTATAACATGTCAGTGATGGGAAGAAGGGAAGAAAGTAGTTAATTGGTACAGAATAGTATTGGAAATTAACAGAGTCAGTAGTTAATGCAGGCGTCAATAGTTTGGATTGGTAATCAAGCACCTGTCTGTCTAGCCCTTGCAGTGCATTGAATGTAATTTGTTTCACTGACGTACTGTACTTATACATTGTCACGTAACAGACTCAAACTCTTGAAGGGTTTACTGGGTCTAACGATAACAATAGGTTGCCACTAGCGGTATCCGATTTCATCGGAAAAAAATCACAGTGTGTTTATTACCCTGCCTTTACAAGCATGTAAGAAATAATTAAAAAGTCGATCATCACAAATAACCATCTCATTTAATCCGTAACTTGAATAACCACCTGCTACATCCATGAGGCATTGGTCTGGTGCGTTCTATTGAAAAGAGGTTGAAAAGCACTCGATTTGTCCTTATCATGGTGAATCTAACACGCCATGACACGTTATAACCCCAGTTTTGTGAAAGATTCTGGTGTTCCTAAACCTTTGTGGGTAGTATGTGAGCAAGTACACCGATAGACACAACACACATACAGCTCATCGGAGTCTGGGATAATTATAAACACACGAAAACGCAGCGCATTTCAGTAATATAACTGAATCTAAATTCTGAGTGATTTGGGGTAAACATCATTCCAGTTGATATCACTAAGTGTGCACATAATGTGGAAGAAAACCTCAAGTGATGTAGGTTTGTGTGTGTGTGTGTGTGTGTGTGTGTGTAGCATATCACACGAACCGTATACACTGTATTTTAGCTAGAAAGAGCCTTTTAATTATTTTTTAACTAATTTTATGGTATGTATATTTTTGGTGTGTTTATGTTTTTATTTATTCTTGTTGTTGTTGTTGTTACATATCCGATATAAATACCTGCATTTCACCAATGATAAACAGATGTTGATGCACAACTACCTCTTGATGAAGAACCACACGGTGAATGTTGACAGAGGCTCCAATCTCAATGGATGCGTCTTCAAACTATGCGCTGCCGAAACTGACTAAAATACGTAAAAACACACACAAAAATAACATTATCGCAATAAATCAGATGTGTTGCATTTATAAAAATACTTGCGCTGTTTATTCCCATCTGTCTCTGGGGTTAAATTATAACATGATTTAAAGTGCTCGAGAAAAGAAAGAGAAACCTCGTCAAGTGCTTTATCATCAAGAATTAGCGTCCCTGTTTAATCTCTACAACTTTTCGTTTTTAACGTTACCTCAAAGCAGTTTGTAAATAACTGGAAATAAATAATATCAAGCAGTGTGTCGTTCAGTGTTTCAAACAGATCGATGTCAGACTGAGATTGTAAATGTTGAACCTTGATCGTGGGTTTCAATATCGATAATATCCATCGGTCTATAATGGTTACCAAGAGCAGTAATACATTTAAGCAATACTCGTTCTTAAAATTAATGCACTAGCATTTAGGTCGTAACCTAAATGTTGAAGAGGACGAAAAAAAATATGAGAAACCTCTGAGAGCTTCAGTTTCAGAGAATCGACCTTGTTTTTACCGAGGTGTAGACAAGTGTAGAGGAGAGCTCACTGAGGATCAACGTTGAAGGGTCAAAGTAAAAAAAAGGCTTTCATTAAGTGTCAGAATAATTGCATGCTAACATAACTAGACAAACGGGGAACGGCACTGGGCAGCAGTTTGGTCAGAATTTGTTCAAAGGCTTTACTGAGGCGCTGGGTGTTGTGACTTTGATCGAAAAACATTTGATCAGAGTCCAAGAGTATGTTCTTAGAAATCATCGTAGAAGAGCATGCTTGATTGTACTTCGAAAGTGAGGTGTAGACATCTAATGCTGCCTTGAATACTGCACCAGTGTGCATGGTGTTATCATCAAGAGATCCATAAACAATTTAATCAAGAATATCTGATTACTTGTATGCACCCCGCAATCAGTTCCATATATGCATAAACCATTCATTTGGCCTCTAGGCGAAGTCTTTCACAGAGGCACATTGGGATTCAATTGTTTATTTGACCTCCAGACATGGGCTGTAACTGAGACGCACTGGGATGCAGCCATTCACTTTGGTGAATGGACAAGGGGTAAAACAGAGTCTTGTGGAGATTTCACCATTAGCGAGGGAATGATACTGTCGCAACCATTGGTGTGCAATACCGGACATGGGTGTAAATTGATGTCAATATGGATTCTTCGACAGCAAGAGTACCCCTTATAATGTCCACCCAACACGTCTCACATCCTAACTTCCGTTAAAATCTTTACGTTTCACAGGATTTGATTACAAAATTTTGTGTTCATAAGTTCTAGGCTTCGTCCAATAATTATGCCACCATAAGCAGAGTAAGCAGACACCGGCCAAGAGTGTTCTGTCAAACGTGGAGCCTCAGGCCTGCTTCGTGTAGCTCCACTTGTTCCCCTTGTCTTTGAAGGACGCAAGGTGTGATGGAATAACCCATTACAGTCTATTTGTGCCTGTAATCTGAATTAAATGGTTTCCCGCAGATAAAAGTGGGATTTCGATATGATTATTGGTCGGATGACGTCAAAAGCAACTTGAAAACGGCATATTTCAAGAGTTCCAAAGTGTAATTGCCTCAGTAAGTCCTGAAAACAGTACCGTGGGAAAGTTCAGATTATATGTATCATGCCATATACATTCAGTTATCTTAATACGTGCTGCGGGAATAAAAACCAGAGTAACAGGTAAAATAACGCTATATACTTCACAATGTTAGCATGAAAGGTTTAGTTTAACGTATAATCTCACGTCTCTGACGGGTATGATCTCGTTTTTATTGATAATTGGTCTCAGGTGAGTACAGGCCATCTTGACGTTGGAGGAATGCTGAAAGTGATGAAGGATTTCTACCATGTTAGTAGTCATCATTGGTATAGTGCTGTTGATTTGTTTGTATGATTAACAGTGAGTATGGTTGTACACCGCTTTAAACAACACGTCAGCAACATCACATCATAAATAGTCTTCACACACTGCGGAAATCGAACCTGGGAGTTCGGCGTGATGGACGAACGCTTTAACCACTAGGCTACAGCACAGGCCCTGCGTGGCTAACAAAATGCAGAGAAATATATAGTAAAAAAATGCTGTTTAAATATCAAAAGTCAGCATGTTGAATTTGTAATAAATGTCAGCGTCGTTTGCGTTTCAGGGTTTCAGAAGCTTTACGTACCCTTACTTACTGCGCCACAAAATAAACAAGGTCGTAAATAAAAGTCAGCGGTAGAAAGGGCAGCTGCACCATATTTCATCATCTCTTTCGGGCCATAGATAGCTACCCGTGAAGGTCCGAGTTAGAATACTGACCTTCAGTAAACCATGCTTGTCGTAAGAGACGGCTATCGTGGGATCAGGTAGTCAGGCTCGCTGACTTTTTGACACATGTCATGGGTTCCCAGTTGCGTAGATCGATACTCATTATCTGGTGCAGAACGCCGCCATACGGCTGGAATATTGGTGAGTGCGGCGTAAAACCAAACTCACTAACCACAGAAAGACTGAAGGTACAAAGAGGTTGCCAATTCAGTGGCACGAAAAGTGGCTTTTGTTTATCCCATCAACACAACTTGGCTTCGTATAAATTTAAAGAGTGTCTGTACTGATTTTGAAAAAGTTTGATATATTTAACTGGTACTTCACTGTCAGCGGTGATGAAGGGGTTTGCCTTCACACGATATCTTCAAACTTCTGTTATTCTTTCGGTGAAAGATCTTGGTACGGATGCTAAGCATCTTCATCTAGCAAGTGATCAACTAATGAATAAGACATGGTTAGCCAGATAGTATATACCTAGGGATTAACGAAACAGCAAACAGGATGGCAAGGTGAATCTGGCTGAGTCATGACAGACATGAGGTTTAAGGACAAGACCTGTACAACAAAATAGTTGATTTAGTGTGTCCTTACAGATTGTAGTTGATGAGATGATGGTTGGCTGATGGGTTGAAGTATTTTTTTATCTGTTGATAGTCGGCGTGATTCTTTTGATATTGATGGCTTCAGGGAAAGTTGGAGATTGTGCTTTTCAGGTTGGCGTCAGGGACGATAAGGGTCACTGGATGAAGAGACTAGGGGTTAGGTGAATGTGATCTGAGAGGGCTGATTTACGGTTTTGCTTGTCGGATGCTGTGTGTGCTTTCTGCTGAAGGCCCTTGATCTTTCCGAGGCATGTTTGTTCACAGCTACACTTGATCTTACAACTTGTGACTTGTGAGGTGGGCATTGGTTGTTGCGGATTTTCTCTTTGTCTCTGGTACTTGTTTTCAATGTCAACATGCTGGCGTAGATAGTGTTCGTGTTGTTTAAGGGTCTCATTTTCTGGTTAGCTTACCCTATGTATTGTTTCTATGTTCTCTGTGTACACTTGACCTTGGTGGTAATCTGACCGCAACTTTGTGTGTGTTTTGTGCTGTGAAAACATGTTTAAGATGGTCTGTTAGGTGGCTTTATGTGTTGAACATGTGTTTTTTACCCCTTCTGGTGAGAGTGGTTATGGAAGCTATCTTGTTCTGAGTGGCTGGAGGGTCTTGTACTGGATTTATTACCTGGCCCGAATGGATAGGCTCTTAGTCTGAAGGTCTTTCTTGTAAATCTAAACCTTGTGTTTGGAAGGAAGGTAGGCCATTTATGCATTCTCCATGTCTGTTTCATGCCTGAATGATGTTTATTGATACGTTCTTGCATGGAGGCATGTTCTTAGTAATTTGTAATTTGACAAAGTTGTCAGCTGTTTACCTGTAACAACAAACGTCAGCTAACGTGAAGGTGGTTTCTTGCATATTTCAGAGCAAGTGAAGATTCCATTCAGAAAGAGATGTATGGACAGATATATCCTCCAAACGATAACTTCATTATTGTTTGATACTTTCGTTTATACAGAGTAGCATGTATGTTATATGTGAAAGTGTAATCCAAAATATTACATTTGTTACACTTGTTCACTTTCAAAATGGTATTGTGCATTTACATTGGGCATGTTTGTTCCGTGTTCAACACCACACTCCTCAACTCATGACCCTATATCATGACCAACTGTAAATAATCAACCAGATACTTCCGTGATTAGGAACAACGATCCAGACCATCAAGCTATCTCTTTTAACTTATTCGCTTTTCATCACCAGACACTACTGACAGCTACAACGCTAGTAAATGTCTCTTGATTTTATTTCCTAGAATAGGCTGACCAAGTAAGTAAAACTGAAAATTCACTGATGCAAGGGCAACGTGCCCACAAGTACCTACCTACTAGCGGGGTGCCTCCCACATTCCATCCATTCCATAATCAGAGTCATCTAAATTTAGGAGCACCGGTCTATTTTATTCACTTAGATGTGTAAATCTATTCATTTACCAGTGCCCAGTGTCTAAACTCTGACTCATGACTGACATGGGTCAGTGTGATTGTCAGTCATATCATTCTACCGATCCAGTAAACAGGGTTTTCACCACTGAAATCAACAGTAAAAGCGATGTGATATACTCTTAGAAAGCGGAAACGAAATCCAGTTACAATCGCTAAAAATAAGATCATTAGTAGTTTATTTTTGGTACCTGACCTTTCCTATGGTCCTGCCTGAAACAGTTCCTTGACGGCTGCATCAGTGCGGAAGCGGAGATTTACAGGAATAATCCATTCTTGATATTTGACAGACAGTAGACATCTTGAAAAAAATTTAAGGTTGGTTTGTTTGTTACCTCCACTATCGGCAAATGTCCAGCTCTGTCCATTGGCCAGACAAAGCAATGATTGACATTATGAGTGAACCTACTCCCCGGATCCTATTAGTCGCCTCTCACTGGAAACATTTGCTGCTGTCCCACAGAGTATCGTCACAGACTTCAAGATATGTAACATTATAGGTTACAAAATACAGATTTGCTTCACATCAAAAGTGTAGGTAGACATTTTAGGACAAACACAGACAGGAAAACAACTAAGACTGATTACATCAAGTTTCATTCTGGAACTACAGATAGCCTGAGATTTAACCGTGTCTGTCATTTCTTCAGGTTAAACGGTCTGACGTATTCTAGTCTCGTGCAGTGTAGAAGTGAGCCATGCAAGGCTTCATAGACATTTCTGCAGGGATGCACGTGATTCCAATGGTTATCATATGTGGATCGTAAATATGTTTACGTCAGCGTTTAAGCAAACACCGCGCTTCACTTGAAGACGATTATCACTGTTGGTTTAACTGAACATCGAGATCGACAAGTAAAGCATTGGACATACAACCCACTTCGTTCAAGTCTCTGCTAACACTATTGCAATGTATGTAACATTAAAAGCCTCACAAGGGGCATTTGGTACGAAATTCGATTCACTGCAGATACATTTACAAGCATCTCCAATTTTAAAACACGGTATTTATGTCTCCTCGGTTAATCTCTCAGTATATAGGTAAGATACTTCGGCTCTTGGGTGGACATTTTGACTCAATTAATTATTTCATTCTGACAGTCCTAACAGAGGTCCTATTTATTACACTATACTTGTTCAGCATTTTCTTGCGATCGCTTTTTCCGAGATACACCTTAAATCTCCAGGTCATATGTTTGGAAAACCTCTCGCGGCTTGGGCCAACACGACGGACGCCTGATGGTGCCACCAACACCGTTCTTGACGTCATGCAACCAGCCAGGAATCATTTCGACATCCCTTTTATCAGTAATGAAGCCTAAATGGTAGATAGTAGGTTCATAGAGAAAATAATGATGTTGGAGTTTCATGGCTGGCCGCGCACCAGCGATACTTAGTATTTACTGAACAGGATCATATTATTTACTACTTAAAAGCATCACGGGCTTATAAGACCGGTATCTACTGCTTCCGAATGTGCCTCATTATGTCTTGAAACCAACATGAGTGATTGCATCGTGATATACCTCAGTCTTCAATAAAAGCCCTTTGGACGCCTTCGTGAATTGTTTGAGCATACACGGAGCTGGTTCTCAAATAACGTTGTCTGTCTGATTGTCGAAAGGTAACATCACCATGCACGTTGATGGGTTTGCTTGGGTTTACATAACACGCGCATACGGAAACCTTTTTCCTGAAGGTTTATCTTAAATCTATATGATGTAAAAATGCATTCTACTGGTTTGAGGACCTGTTCAAATTGAAATATAGATGCTTCCTCATTCGATTTTCTGGATCTTTTGATGCAGCTGTGATGTCCCATGCACTCACTTACACTCAACCACACTGAAAACACAACATTGATTCTTTCATGCCGGTTCTACCCAGGGATCCCCATAAAGTTTGTTTCAGTGTACTTCTCAACATCAAGATTTAAATAACAACTGTAATTTTAATGGACTGCTGCACTCTACAAGCATTACGCAGCAATTAAGATTTATAATATCGAGATCACGAAGAAGGCTAATCACGTTTGGAAATCAGTTCAACTAAACGTGTGGGACACGTTAACAACGAATGTTGGGATGAGTAAAAAGGTGTATTGCTGCTTATAAATTGTGATAAAGTACCTGGTGAGTTCTGGTTTCTCTTAAATTTCTAAAAACATTTTATTTCATGTTTACTAGCAGATGCAGTTGCCAGACGGAGACAAACTGCCCGTTAGTTACACCATTACTTTCAAAAACATTTGTATTGTAATGATGGGTTTTTCCTTGTACAAGAAATATGTACTTTTAATGTTCGAAATCCAGCAGTGAGACCAAAAGGTTGCCAACATGCGTTATATGGTGCTTAATAACGAGACAGATAAATGTAAACGTCTGTTTATTGTTGCTGTTTTAGAGATACATACCCAAACAGATGATGTTCAGTGCAAGACCAAGGAGGGGCTCTGAACATTTAGGGGTGAAGGGGTGAGTTTAGTTTTACGCCGCACTCGGCAATATTCCAGCCGTACGGTGGCGTTCTGTAAATAATCGAGTCTTGACTAGACAATCCAGTGACCAACAACATGAGCATCGATCTCCGCAATTGGGAACCGATGACATGTGTCAACCAAGTCAGCGAGCCTGACCACCCGATCAGGTTAGTTGCCTCTTACGACAAGCACAGTCACCTTGTATGGCAAGCATGCGTTGCTGAAGGCCTATTCTACCCCGGGACCTTCACGGGTCTGCTGACCATTTAGTTGACCAAAGAGTCCTAGCCAGTTAAACATGTATTATTGCTAAAATGGATAGAATTATCATCACAAAGCCCGCACGTTATCAGAAATGAGCGGGCCACTGTAACATGACAATGCCTGTGATGACGACGGGTCATTAACAAGACCGTTGTTCCGTGACGTCATAAGTAGCTCAGCTGTTGATGGTCAATCACGTACGGTTCGTTTGAACTTGGGTTCATTATTGGCGATATTTCTAACCCACATTCGCGACATGTACCTGTGCCATTATGCACTTTCTTGTCTGTGCCAACCATAACAATTGTACCATAAATTACAACACACAGCAATGAAAACGAAATCAACTGGAATATAAAACGTTGTTGAGCACTGAAAAAAATGGGGGCTGGTAATATGGACAAAGGTCAAGGTCGAATGTCGTCTCTCTCTTAATAGTGACGTCATCTGTGTTGTTCTACGATACGTCCATATTTGTAAGAAGTATTTCAGTGACCTCCATGGTTTGTTGTTACAGTAAATGCTTCAAAGCCGATGTCGTTGTTTTACTCTTATTTCATTAAAATTCTATCCATTTTCGCTATAACGGTAACGCTATTTTTCAAGGCGTTATCATTTACAGAAGCCCTCGTTTTTTCAACTGTTAATGAAAGACCTTGGACTTCTGCAAATGATAATGCCCTGGAAAATAGCGTTATCCTTGTATTATCCAAAGTATGTTGAGGATAAAAATATTCTTGCAACAGGAGAGGAAATCCCGAAATTCATAGACTGGGTTAACTCTTTGGGGCTTCAGTTTGAATATGATTTGCAGACAGGGGCCTGTAGTCAAGGGCACAATGTGCAAGGTGCTTGAACACACGTGAAATGATTACCTCGAGAGATCGTTATCAGAGAGATTGCAAAAATTGTTACTTGGGTTCCAGAAATGGAATGCACTTTTACTCCTCAACATAGACGACGTGCTTGAAACTATGTCAGTGTAACATTACGTGGCAGGTTTCGACCTTAATGTCGGCCAAAGTTATACCAGAAGGGCATGGAATCGTTTCCAGCAACATGTCAGTGGTCCTTAGTATTAATTCTCCACTGCGTCAGAACTTCATCACTTCGTGACTGCCACAACAGTCTAAAATAAGTCTGTGGCGCGGCAGTAACGTTAAAGTCCCTACTGACAAAAGAGCAATCGTCTGGGGGAGGCGGGTCTGCAGGTGAAACATTCTTGTCCCTGTCAGAATGTGCAGGGAGGACACAACGTTGTTCTGCAGACATATATATAATCTTCCATCTCTGCCACTGTTAGCTGACAATGTACAGATCAACATGTAGCACGTGTAATATTACTTCAGTATAACCAAAAGATTAATCTGCTATTAAAGTGTTTCATAGCGACCCCACTAGTCTGGAAACATGGAAGGGAATAGCAGCAAGTGGAGACGAGTGATTTGGAATCTATGTCTTCCCATTGTCATTACAGAATTGATGAAAAAAGAATCGGTAAACAATTTACGGACTAAGTGGATTCAAACACAGACATTAATCACACAAAATTTGTAACTGATAAAGATCCAACGTGGACAGACGGGAAAGATTGCCAATTTATTTGTATCCATCTTTTCATGTTCAAGTTTCTTTGATATTCTTTGGAACCAACATTCATTGTACAAAACTACACCAAGGTCTTCAGGGTTGTCATGTGTCTCTGACACATTTTAAAAAAACGAACGTGGGTCAAGAGACTCTGATGAAACCTATTCTGCAACACTCTACGCCAACCAATAGCCAAGTTTTGATGAGCTTTGTTGCCATCAACGCGCGTGGACCTGCATCAGCTCCTTTTACAGATGTATGAATGAGCATTGATTGCAGAACGGCTCAATAAAGCTACATCGACACTCAACTGTCTGAAGTATTGGCTTTGATACAGAACTCAAGTTTGAAGAAAGTTTGTCCTCACCAAGAGCTGCTGGTCCCTCGACTTTGATAACGTAACAAACACTGGCAGTTCTATAACTCAAAGAAATAATGAACCCTTTTCCATAGTAGGACCCAGCCCAGAGTAACGTATTGCCTCATTACAGCTGATTACAGGTGATGAAGGAGCCGAATCCTACTTCAAGATTGGCGGGTCAATTCATTGGTGTCTATTGATGAATTGATTCAGGATTCAAACGTAGTTTGACGCCATGTTATACGTGTGTTGATAATGGCGCGTCAATTTCACATTGATTCGTGGTATAACGAAGTGGAAATATTACGGAAGTACGCCCCATCAAACATTATACAGGAATACCATAGTTAATGAAAATGGGCCAAATCCCAATTCCATATTCTATAAGCAAGTCGTAATATTTCATTTGGTTATCAGAGTGAAACTGAAGAACAAGTGTTAAGTTCATACATTGAACATTTGTCTATATGGGTGAAAAATACAATAATCTAAGTATATTCCTAGTGTACAATTAAGGCTGAGATGGGTTGGGAAGGGTGCAAAAGTCACTTGTATTGTCTCAGTGGCCGTACATGCCACTGTAACACAAATACAACAATCCATGTCAATAAGGTATCGTGTCAAGTCCTCATTGTGCGATCATGAGCCATAGTCTGACACAATTAGGATACAATATATTTATCAGAGGTTTCCAAGAATTACCCCAAATCGTATCCATAGCATTTTTAAAAAAGGGGGCGCATAGTATTTGCGAGTACATGAGTAGGAGTTTACGCCGCTTTCAGCAATATTCAAGAAATATCAGTTCGACAACACCAGAACGGTTCATGCATTTTACCCCAGTCGGAAATTGAACCCAGGTTTCATGGTGACGACCCCAATTTGTTTCTGTTTTTTTAACGTTTGACCACCATATGTTCCTGGATGTCAGTCGATTCTGGCTGTTAAAACAAACTGAGTACAATTTCTGGCATTGATCAGGATCGGTGCGGCCAGACAGTCGAGATCCATGAACAAGTTTATATTGCAAGAAGACGATTTATACGATTTAATCAGAACTCGTATTTCAAAACAACCAACTCTCATTTGAAACAACTTTTAGATATTGATTTGGACCTTCTCATAAGACTTCTTCAAACGTACCACTTTCCTCCGTAATAATTCTCTTTTGGGGCCAACGACCAGGAAGTGGCGTTGCCAGTTTCAATCACTTGGCCCCTAACAAGCATCGGAGTTACATACTTAAATCGATCAATCCTCTTGATTTCACACACAGTCAGTTTATTTCACTGCCACCTGTATATATTCGACGGTCATGTTTATTTATGAGGTACATTTACACCGCATTGCCCCAAATACTTCTAAATGTCTCCGATCGTTGCCCAGATTCGATCCTTTGTCAGGAACGAACTTGCTCATAAGACTCTCCTTATGAGAATTTTGGGGAAGACGCGTTTGCAAATTGTGCAACATGACTAACCTCACAGCAAGTGTTCAGACACGAGCCCATTCTATTTTTACAAACTTTACTCTGAACTTTGTTCAGAGTTCCGTCCCTTAGCCATGTCACAATGGTATATTCCGTTGTTCGAATTTCGGTTCCTCCTGATTTTGTCAGCACCATCAGTGTCCGTACGTTTTCACAGGGTTTGATTTCGTAAATTTGTGTAATGCATGAAGGTGGAATCTTTCTGAAAAGCGATGTAAAACCCAAAACACCCACTCAGCTCACTCGCTCACTTTATCGCGGCCTTACACACATTCGCACACAGGACATATTCAGATATCCTACATTCAAACCTTCATGTCCAAATGTGCATCTCTGATTCTCATATATGCACTGAGTGATCTATTGGCTTCAGTGTCGACAACCCCTCTTTACAACGAGTCTGATCAACGAGTTGATCTCATTCAACCGTTGCGTCATGAATAAATTGAAGAGGATCCATGCAATTATGTGTATTGACTGTCAACCCGCGGGAAATATATCTGTGTCGATCTATGGACACTAAATCAATCGCGTTACGACATCACACAGGGTGATTAATGACGTATCTGTGAGAGTACCGTGTCTGGCATTGATCGGGGTGTGTCTGTACAGTGAGAGTCGCCAATTTCCAACAGTAAAGGTTGGGAACCACATTAAACATATATAGTGGAGTGGACTGAGCAGTTTTCCCCAGCACCCTCAGACAGAGGTGTGTATCCATTGCAGAACTTGCGTTATTGCATGTTATCATCTGAAAACAGATTCATGTAATCTTCTCCGTGGTATCAACATTATGTTGGAACCGCGACTTCATTCATGAAATCACTACTGCTTTATTTTGGTACAGGTTGATGGTAATTCTAAGTCAAATGTTAATTAATGGTACTTTCTGGGACAGTTGCTTTTATTTATTATCATACAGTACTGTTGGCCATGGTGTCCGATGTTATGGATCTTAAAGGCACTTAATTCTTATCCATGTTTTCACCAGCCATTAACCACAGTGTGGAACATGTCGGAGAATAACTCAAATGTTTTGATTATGTAAGTACAATCAGCTGTTGACGTCAACGGACTCCGACTCTCCTCTATTATTCAGTCTGGGATCAGACTCCGAGATAGAAATAGTGTATGTCTGCACTGCTGACTAAAAAACAGAAATCAAACAGTCGGAATAATTTCTCTGTGCCCTTTACATGTACTTTTAAAATCTATTTGGTCAAGGAAAGGGTTTGGTCCAATCACACAGGGTTTACGTTTGTTGTGTGTAGTTGTCATAAAAGTAATGTAAGTCAACCTTATAAGGCTTCTTTAAATTATTTAATTGGATACAACTTTGTTTTATTCTGTATCTCTGTTGATACGTCCACAATTCATCTAAACATAGAAACCTCATGCAGGGCGTGTGGTTCAAAACACAATTTATTGCAGTTGAATCTGCTGATAACCTCGCTCCACATCGAAAATACAGTATGCCATCTCCAGTTTTAATCTCACAGTGTAAAAGCGGGATAATTCGTCCCCGGTAGACATGTTGGCATCAATAAATGTTATCATCCTAGTAATCCTGATAGAGGAGTGAATATGATTTTCTTATAGAACGACGCTTCCATGGCGTTTCCACGCAATTGCTTTTCCCGAGATGCACCCTATATCTACATGTGATAACTTTGAACTTCCAACGGCTTGGGCCAACACGGCGGACGCCTGATGGTGGCACCAACACCGTTCTTGACGCCATGCAACCAGTCAGGAATCATGTCGACATTCCATTTATCAGTAATGAAGCCTAAATGGTAGATAGTAGGTTCATAGAGAAAATAATATATGATGTTGGATTTTCACGGCTGGCCGCACACAAAAAATACAGAACATTTAGGAACGTTAACATGTCTATAATTATTATCATTTTCCTATTTTCAAGCGTCATTGGCTTTTAACACCGACAAGTAATGCTTTCCGGTGTGCCTGGGCACTAACATGAACCACTGCCTCAGGATCAGTCCCAATACAAACCTCGGAAGGCCTTCAAGAATTGTGCGTTCCGGTCAAAGAAGTAATTGAATTTGTTCTCAAATAAATATGTTTCTCGGAGTGTTACCTGATGAAACGTTAAAGGTTTTTCATCATTGCATGTATTTGTTGAAACTTTCAGAATGAAATTTATCAAATACGATGTATGAAAAAGAAAATTAATGCTATTATGACCTGGTCAAATTGCAATATATGTGCTTCCTTATTCAGGGGATTTATATGATCTATCGCTGCAGCTGTGACGTCCAGTTCAGCCCACTACACTACACTACACTACACTACACTACACTACACTACACTACACTACACTACACTACACTACACTACACTACACTACACTACACTACACTACACTACACTACACAACGCTGACGCTACTGATAATGAAGCTACCCAGGGAGCCACATAAAGTTTGTTTGATTGTCCTCTTGAACATCCAGATGGCAGGCGAAATGCCAACACACGAATTTAAATAATTGATTGCTGTTCTCTGTAAGCATTGCAGAACAATTAAGATTACGAATATCGAAATTCGCCAGGAAGTCTAAACACGTTAAGGCCTTAGCAGGGTCAAATGAACGTGTGGCTGACACATTAGCAATGAATGTCGATTATTATCACAAAGTTCCTGGAGAGTGCCGGTGTCTCTTAAATTTCTAAAAAAATATGTTTTTGATCATGTTTACTGACTGGTGTAAAATGACAGTATGTAGACTGCCTGTATGTAAAGACCGCCTGTTATCTACACCATGACTTTCAAGAGAATTTGATGCGTGTTTTCTTGCCAACAAATGTAAATTGTTTCATGTTCGATTTCCGGCAGTGGGACAACATGCTTAACGAGACAGGTACATATCAACGACTGTTTCCTTTTACTGAGATACAGGTGTTCGTAAGATGGTGTGACTATACCCAAACAGAAGATGCAAAGTCTTTGGCAAATCAACGAGTAAGTATGGCTGCTTACCATTATGACAACCTACCAAAGAAAGCCAGTGAAACAGATATCATTCAAAGTATGTCGAGGATCAAACTATTCTTACGAAAAGAACGTTATCCCGGAACACAAAGACTGGACTACCTCCAAAGAACATCAATTTGGCCATGATGAACAGACAGAGGTCTGTAGTTAAGGGATCGGTGTCCATGAAAACCTGCACATTATTTACTTCTTGGGTTGCTACGTCATGTATATTTTGGTTTTGGTGTTGATGGAATCGATACCAGATCAGGTGCCCAGTAACATGGAGGTGGTCCACACCGTTAACCCGCCTACAGAACGACAGTAGCGTTAAGGTAACATCATCTCGATGAGGCGGGTCTCTCTTAGGTCGTGCATTCATTTCATCATTCCGACGTAGTCGAACATGACTGCCGTGGAGATGAACCAGTCATGATTTGGTGTGGGACAGGTAGGCCTGGAATCGAAGAAAATATATACATATCCCTGTTGAACAGGTCACTGGATCTCGGCAAGGCCGTTTCTGGAAACACTCCAGACACTGGAGCACGTGACGACTGTGCCA
Organism: Haliotis asinina; assembly: GCF_037392515.1. NCBI lineage: Eukaryota > Metazoa > Mollusca > Gastropoda > Lepetellida > Haliotidae > Haliotis > Haliotis asinina. Next base: position 71,893,243 of record NC_090281.1, read on the forward strand.
AACTGTAATCTGGATATTATTTACTGTTTATTCTCCAAATATGTTTGTCTTCATCGCATTGCACATGACAATGGATATTTTGTTGATCTAACATATCTTCAGTAGCAGACTCTGACACCTTTCGGTATGGACAGAAACACATTATCAAAAAAAGCAAATTCACCTTATAACGTAGGAAAATAACGCGATGAAAAAAACCCCTCGAAATAAGAGTTGAATCGAGTCACTTATTTCAGCCCACCGCTGGGATGAAAATTGGTTTCAACACTAGTTTCAACTAGTGACTAGGTACACGCGCACGCGGCTTGATCCGAGAGGGCCACGCAATTGATGCGTGCAAGGATTATCGTTATAGTCGAAGTTGGAGAACAAGAGATGTTTCTTGTGATTACAAGCATCTTGTGTCTTCGATAATAAAATTATACTCGTCCCATACTTGGTTGCATATATGCAAACCAAGTTTTAAAGAATGTGTAGTATTAGAAACACTAGCTGAAACGTTTCAATACATGTCCATGGAAACATAGCAAAAATGTGTTGATTGTGACAAGCAGTCTCTGTCACACACAAAACTCAATGTCTGTTTTATTGACACCTGTGCGTCTGCCTGTCTCTCTGCTAATGGCAGTATGCCATTCACAATTTCAGTCACTGACCTCATGCAGTTTGAACTAAACACCTATCAGGCTATACACCGTTTACAAAATACTCTTGAGTTTTGTCTCTGTCTTATCATGCAATTATACAGACAGGCTGGTGTGATACTAGCACAGGGCATGTCCGTTGCAAACAAACTGCATCCATTTTTCTCGGATGAGTGGGTCGGACGGAAACCTGTGCAAACCCAGATTGCCAGTTTCAAGTCCTGCTTTGTACTTGAAGGAACGGCAGTTTCCAGTCACGCAGTAGTTCACCATCTCAGTATTTGATAATTGGATCGAACGCAAATGCAGATAGCATGCATTTACAAAACCCAACATTTCAATAAAAATTCTTAGTGGATATCAACTGCTTCAAATGTATATGAGGCAACGTTTCGGTATGGATTCTCATACCGTTGTCATTCTTGCTTGACAACGGTACATGAATCCATATCGAAAAGTGGCATAATATACAATAAAAAGTTGTTATCCATAAATAATTTTGCTTTCTTATTACTCACCATACTTCCAAAATGCGAAGCAAAAGATCATCTGTGCATGCATGCAATGAACCTTCAGGATATCAGCAAATGATCCAGCCAATCAAAGACGTCGTTACACACCCACCCGCTCTGACAGGGTTAGATCGCCCGGGTGCTTCGTTTCGAGGGAAGTAAAACCAAGTACAAAATACTGCACTTTTGAAGGAACAAGCGATAATTGTGTTTTACCTTTTTAATATTAGTATTATTTTTTATCATTATTATTATTATTTGGTGATGTTGTTCTTTCGGTTTGGTTTGGTTTTTATGTGTGTTGTTTGATTGTTTGGGTTTGTTTGGGTTTGTTTTGGTTTGCGTGTGACCTTTAAACAAATTCACCCAATTTGATGTATTACAATTTAACGTATTACATCTGAAGGTGGTGTTCCTTGACAAATTATGAGCAGTAAATAGGGCTGTTAATGCCAGCATTAGATACCTGCTTCGTTGTTCACAGCTGAATTAGAGTGTTTCGGCGTGGAACAGTTCAGAGTCATTTCTCAACGATAAGTTATGTTTTTAATCATGCAGCACAAGCCTAATGATCTCAATGCGATGTGCATTAACCCATTTCTGAAATGCCAACGTACCGCTTGGTGCTGATGTCAAAGACACAAGTTACATCTGAGATTCAAAACCACGATTATCGGATCCTTCCACAACAATACCAGATCTGCCTAGTGGGTACCAAGCCATCCCGTATGCTTCATTTTGAAATCCACCCTTACCTCCTAATTCCGATTGATGATTGCAATAAGATTTTACGTTGGTTTTGAGCTTCTGTAAATGGGTAACACGGGGAGTATGTTGTTACCGATGAAGTTATTGGTTCCCCTGATATCATTTAAGAACTTCAACCGTTACGGATCATACCCTTGGTACAGTGGACAGAACGTCTGCCGGAGAGACGGAAGGTCACATTTGCGAGCCCCAGCTGCGTCATGCAAGAAGACATTACCCACACTGCACTGAACATTTACAGGACAAACCAATGCCCACTTGGCTATGTGTGATCGGAGAATCCATAATAAACTGTGGCTCATATTTCAATGTGCAAGCTAAATGCATACGGCATTACTCCCAGCAAACAGGCTCAAGCGCACGTATGCAGGTGCTATCATTTTGAAACGGACGTTGCATCCCACTGCAAATTACAATTAATGTCCATTTGTGTATCTGATTAGAATAGATTATCCCGCCGATACAATATTTCCACAGTAACACAGTCATATTGTTGCAGTATATGAGAGAGACCTATTTCGTGACCTCAGGAAACATTCTTGTAGCTATCAGAATGTGTAGGGCTGACAGACTGCCAAGCGTTCTCCTGAAAGTGAAAACATCATCTTTAATCTTAGAGATTGTTAGTTAGCAAATAGCCGATGCAACACTTAGTCCAAACTCAAAAGTATCTCCAACCTAGTATCATTACAACATCAAGTGCTTCCAAAGGACTTGACCAAGCTTCGGGAGAATGCTTTAGAAGGGAGTGAGTGAGTTTAGTTTTACGCCGCACTCGGCAATATTCCAGCAATATGGCGGCAGCCTGTAAATAATCGAGTCAGGACTAGACAATCCAGTGATCAACAACATGAGCATCGATCTGCGCAATTGGGAACCGATGACATTTGTCAACCAAGTCAGCGAAACTGACCACCCGATCCCGTTAGTCGCCTCTTACGACAAGCTGAGTCACCTTTTATGGCAAGCATGGATTGCTGAAGGCCTATTCTACCCCGGGACCTTGACGGGTCTGCTTTATGAGGAAAGAAGGGAACTTAGAGGCAGGTGGCGACGGGTTTCTCGGAAACTATGACTTCCATTAAGTCCCCGAAACTGATGAAAGAGGAATTGGGGAACAATTTAGAAAATAAGTGGAGACCAAAGTCCTATGGTGGATAGGCGAAAATGAGTGCCGATTTATTTGTATCCATCTTTTCATGTTCAAGTTTCTTTGAATAATGGTACAAAAATGCACGAAGGTCTCAAGGATTCATGTAATGTGTCTCTGATACAAAATTTAAAGAAAACGAACGAGGGTTAAGAGATCGAGATGAAAACTGTTCTGCAACCCTCAACCCCAACGAATAGCCAAGTGTTGATGAGGTTTGTGGCTTGGACCTACTTCAGCAGCTTTTACAGATGTACGAATGAACATTGTTGCAGAACATCTCAATAAAGCTACATCAACACTCAGCTGTCTAAAGTATTGGCGTTGGTACAGAAATCAAGTTTGTCCTCACCAAGAGCTGCTGGTCCCTCGACTTTGATAACGTAACAAACACAGGCAGTCCTATAACTCAAAGAAATAATGAACCCTTTTCCATAGTAGGACCCAGCCCAGAGTAACGTCTTGCCTCATTACAGCTGATTACAGGTGATGAAGGAGCTGAATCCTACTTCAAAGATTGGCGAGTCAATTCATTGGTGTCTATTGATGAACTGATTCAGGATTCAAACGTAGTTTGGCGCCATGTTTTACGTGTGTTGATAATAGCGTGTCAACTTCTTATTGATTCGTGGTATAAAGAAGTGGAAATATTACGGAGGTATTTCCAATCAAATATTGCACAGGAATGCCGTAGTTGATGAAAATGGGGTAATTCACAATTCCGTATTTTATGAAACTGTGTCGCAGTTCTTCGTTTGGTTATCAGAGTGAACTTTGGTATAAATGGGTGAAAAAAGATTACTGTGTTTAAATCACAATTACTATACACAAATCAAACACAAACAGCTCCTATTAACTGGGTGTGCTATGTACGTTGTAGGGTGAACAACGTCATGTGTGGTGCCACATCCAAACTGTTTGTCGTAAAGTGTCAAGTACTGACTGTCTGACAATGTACCAAAGGCTGATTTGCGGATTCGAAATGATTTTCTCAAGCGAGTGTTCAGCGTTTGAATAGGAGTGTGCACAGCATATGACAGGAGAGAAGAGTGATTTTACGCCACTTTCGACAATATTCAAGAATATCACGAAGGGGTCACAACAGACGGGCTTCACATATTGTGCCTCAGTCGGGAATCGAACCGGGACTAGGCTACCTCACCCATACCTCTGGGTGAATTGTACTTAACATACTTACAAATGGCCCAGGCGTCTGAGACACCGCCGTTCTGGTCAGATATTGATACTTCACGGGTCTTATGTAGTTTTGAAGTTTGATGTTTGAACATGTTTGCTGGTTTGTCGCTATACCCTACATGTGGGTTTCACCAAAGTGTTGAACATCTCAGACCTGTGTTATAAGGAATTTTCCTCCTACGTTAGCTGATATGTCCGTTTTATAACCTGAATACATATACATAATTTATACATATACCGTTAAACCAAAACTCAGGATTCGTTTAAAAAGATCAGAGAGACTGCACATTCCTCTCGATCTCACCTTTCACCGCCTATACCTCTCATAGAAAAATGACGATCGAGATTTGGTCCCATATATTCCTGGATGTCTATCGATTCCGGTCTTTTTGCACAAGTTGGGTAGGATTCCTTACATTGATCGGGATCTAGGCGGCGAGACGTCGAGATCTATGAAACCATTCGTAAGTTTTATATTACCATTAGATAATTCATTTATACGATTCAATCAGAACTCGTATTTCAGAACAAGCAGTTCTCATTTAAACACCATTTAGATCAATATTATAAGAGTTTCTCTTAAGACTTCTTCAGACAAGTCTTTCCTTCAGAGTAATGCTCTATCGGGGCTCGCGTCCAGAAACTGAATTTGCTCATTTCAATCAAAATGCCCCTAACAAGCATCGATGTTACCATTCCATTCCACCTACTTCACACACAGTCAGTTTAATTCACTGTCACCGTGAGGACTATTTGTTACCCACTATTTATTCAAGAGTTGTGTTTATTTATGAGGTAAGTTTACACCGCATTGCCCAAAATACTTTTCCATGTCTCCCATCGTTACTCAGACGCCACTGTCTGGCAGGAACGAATTGGTGATGCTGATCATAAATTGTAGGTGAAATCCCAATTGCTTGGGACGACACGTTTCCAGAATTGTACAACATAATTCAGGTCGCAGTAGAAGGTTGTTTGGTTGGCTGGTTGGTTGCTTGCTTGTTTGCTTAACTCCCAACTCCAGCTGTATTCCTGCCATATGGCGGCCGTCTGTAAATAATCGACCAGACAACCCAATGGTCAATAGCATAAACATCAATCTACGCAACAGGGAGATGACATGTGTCAACAAAACAGCAAGTCTGGTCGAGTTAGTCGCCTCACGACAAACACTGGTTGCTGATTAGTTCTAAAACGGATTGCCAGGGTCACCGTAGAATATGTTCAGTTGAGGCTATTATATTATTTCTATTTCAAACTTTAAAGCATAACAGAGCTGAGAACACTCCTGTTGCGTCCCTTGGAAAATCTTTCATTGATCAGTCAATGTATTTTTTTAATTCCAGTTTATTCTAGAAGTTAATCCTAATCAGATCCTACAAACTGTCTTAAGTGTTGAAATATCTTTATACAAAACACATACTGAATGGTAAAAGTATCAAATTTACTTTAAGAGAAGCTTTATTGACATATTACCTTTTACAGACGGTGCCACAAGGTGGCGCTCTTGTCAAACAAATGTCCTGGTGACTTGCTACATTATTGGATTCGGGACCCATTTTTCTACAAGTGACAGCATTTCTTGACACTTTGATGTTTTGTATCCAACCTCCTTTAAATCTTAACTCACTCACTTTTCCCACGGGCCGGTACTTTGTGAAGAAGGTACAGATTGTCTGCATTAGCTGTCTGGCCGAACCACTTTTAAATTCACATGGAGTTATTTCTACCTAACTTGCATATCTTTACAGGACTCGGTTGGAGGCTATTTTATAATCGCGGTAAGGTGGCAAGTTGCAGATTTGAACTGACCGAGGTAGGTGTATAATTATCGCAGTTGCGGTTACCTAGTGCTCTGTGTTTCTACAAATCTTTGCTAGGGGTGAGGATCCTTTACCTCCAAAACATACAATTTATTCAATCGAAACTGAAACTTGAAACGAGTCTAAAAATATTGATCATTATTTTCTTGACTTAATTGTGTTCTTACCATTGGGACCTTTGACCTAGCTGTCTACGACATGCGTGTGTGGCTCAGTTACCGACAGTCGAACACGAAGAAAGGGAGCTTACTCTCGTCGGAATGAACAGCCCAAACCGCCGGGTGGCAGTCTCGGTAAGGTTTGTGATGTTTTTCACAGCCAACTACACTATCATGGTGAGGAAGTATTTCATTATATATATCATGTGATGGCAATGTGGTTGAAATATAAATGTTGCTGAAAAGAAGAGAAAAATAAAAAGAAGTGGCCGTAAGATCTGAACGGGCACACACAAGCAGGTCCAAAAGAAATCAGTCAGTGATGTCGCGAGTACAAAACGTGCTGCACATGGTCAATGAATCATTCTGAGATGAAATATATTTCTTGAGGCAAATCAACAAGTTGGGTCCCGTCTGTAAACCACATTAGAACACGACACTTACCTTTGTCTTTACCGTTGGTTTTATGACAAGACGTAATCTATGTCTAAGTTCAAAGGTTGCGGTTTCGAGATCTTCAGTCTCGCCTTCTCTGTCAGTTTGTGCACGCACTGCTGGTTCGCAAGGAGCGTACATTCAATTCCTAACCCTTGTACGATCCCGGTGAAGTATGTCTCTGTCAGTACATGCTAACTCACTATGGTTATTCTTCGGATGACCTTACTTGACATCCACAATTACTTTGTTACTGGCAGACAAGGATAAGTTGACCACCGACCTGACAACTGACCCGTATTAGCATGAATGAGTGTCGCCTGCAGGCGCTTGCCATTGTGGTCGAATGGGCTCCAGGTTGTCCGCTCTCAAGCGTAGTGCGATTGGTGAAGCGCGTGACCTGTCGCAGCAAACTCCTGCGCGCGTAGTCAATTCCATCGTCATGCGCTGCACGTGCACTAGCCTACATCTGCTCTACCTTTCACACACAAAATGGGTTTGCTCATGCTCACTTTTCGAAAACGCGTTATCTGCGCCGGTCCAGGTTGTTTGTCAGTTGCACCAAGCAACAGCCCTGTGACGGTGGTTTGTAAATAATCGAGTCTAGACCAGACAATCAAGTGACTGAGCATCGATTTTTAGGATTGGGCTGCGAGATACGATGACAGAGAGACAGTTTATTATTAAGTCTCACGAAGGGTACTCACTATGTACATATGATGTGAGATTAACAATAGCAAAAGTGCCCTACTCAGTCTTTATGGAATTCGACAGCCCCCTGGTGCAGTGGTTAGAGCGTGAGCAGGGAGAGCGGGATTCGATCCCCAGCCGCTCCATATCAAAAGACGTTAAAATATGGCACCTGTTAGCGCAGTAATAGGTACAGCAAGGACTGGTCTGCGCGGAGTCAGTATGATGTGTCTGTGTGGAGTATTCATGCTTTACTCAGGCGTGGTATCTCAATGTGCTATCATTATGAAAGCAGTTAAGTCTGGGCTAGTACAGACAGCCACACATACACACGTTGTCATATGAGCGGATGAAAATTGTACAAAAGTCATTAACATATCAACGATCTTATTTGCACTACAATTAGGTGTAAGGGTTTGGCAGAATAATTTACAACGTTTTCATTAAAAAAGATAGAAAGCAGATTTCTTGTATAACTGACAGCACTTCATGTGTTTCACATTCCAACCTGATATTCTAAGTTAAAATCAGTTGTCATAGGACAATGCATTAGTACAAGTAGTACATTCTCAACAGTATTCACACTACACATGGGAGATTAACTGAGGTAATTGACAGGTATCGCCCCGTCTCAATGACATGTGCTAGCCAAGTCAGCGGGCGTGACCACCTGATTCCATTAGTCGCTTCTTACGTCATGAACGGGTTACTGAAGACCAATTCTAACCCGGTACTTCACGGGTTCCCCGTATCTCAGTGTATCAGCTTCCAAAGCATTTCATTCAATACATAATTATAATCAGTTATGCATCAGTAAACAGTGACACGTGTTTTAGGAACAATAAAGCAAGTTGGCATATGGCTATATATTTAGATAGATTGTGCATGACTGCGGTGGTTTTCTGATAGTAAAGTTGTATATTCGGGAATTTATTACATGTCTGAATGGGAATTTAATGTATGTGTGAACAAAAAACTTTTAATTCTTGATCGTAGTTAAAGATCCAACCTAACCGAATAACACACCTGTATATAGGAACATTTCGGATATCAGTTCCACCCACATACACACACTAGGAGGGTACGTGTGACAAAACGTGCCATCACACTTGTATATATTGTATTCTCCCACAGTGGCGTACGATTTCGCCACTAAACAGTATTCTATTTCAATGCTGAATAGCATTGTTGAAACTACAATGCACGTTTGTTGACATGCGTAGATTAACCCACTAACCGTCACTGAGTTTGATGATTTAGTTTTGTAGATAGTAGAAAGTTATATCAGGTAGTGTCAGGTTTTTCGGTGGGAAACCCGAAGTAATAATCTCAAATCAAATCCACGCATGTTGTTACATTTTGTTAAGCACGTCGTTGAACTTGCAGCAAGGGAAATGCTGTCAATAGAAAAGTCCAAAATGTTATACAATGAGACAATTGAGAATGTAAACATTGTTTCTCACAGACTTTGATTCTTGAAGGCGTTAGCGCATTTAGGTCATCAGTCACCTTGGATAACCTCACATTCCGGCTGACAAACCAAATATGATCACAAAAATGAGTAAGCATCATCAGGTGGTATACACTGGCCAGCTTCATTCATTCATGTCAATGTGTTCATGATATCAGTCACCGGTCTGTCTGGTCCAGACTCGAGTATGTAGCTGGAATACTACTTTTAGTGTGACGTTGAACAACAAAACAAGAAGTCCGAAATACTTATTCTTTGAAATCATAATAGCAACACAATAACACCTTGAAAAACGTTCGGAAGATTAGATCTGTCGTATTTGTGGTTAATGTCATAAATGTCTTCTCAAAACCAACAAAAGCGATCAGCCAGTTCTGGGCCATTTCCCACAAAACTGCAAGGCTTAGCGAACAAACACAAAACCCAACACTCGCTTAAAATACAAAAGCAGGTATGTCGACATATCGACGTACCACTACCTGTTTAGGCCAAGTTCAGTGTAAAAATCAATTAATTATGCTTAATTTCTGTTGTTATCGCTGTTAACTGTGAAGCGTAATTCATCACACCTTATCAATATAAACTATTACAGGCAAATGTTGATTTCGCTATCGCGTCGTGGCGGTGTTGTGGGGAGGCGATAAAGCTGTCACCAACGGTGACGCCGATGACTAATCTTCCCTAGAGCCATGAAGGTGGGTTGTTCAGAGCAGCGGGGAAATATTATCACTGGTAGAGATGTAAGTATTCTTTATATAAATTTATTCTAAAATGTGAAAATCGGTCCTTTGGGTTGGATACCCTGTTTTGGGCACCTGCGTTGGTTCAATTATGAAATGATTCATGTTTAGTCCTGAATGTAGGTTATTTGTATCATGTCTGTGGTTGTAGTTTGTAGTGTTCTATAGGGAGTACAACAATGACATGGCATTGAAACTTGTGCTCGTGCTTATTATATGAGCGAGACCCGTGAAGATCCGTGTTACAATTGATCTTCAGTAACCCATGCTTCAGGTTACTAATGGAATCGGGTGGTCAGCCTCGCTGACTTTGTTGACACATGTCATCGCATCCCAATTGCGTAGATCGATGATCATGCTGTTGATCACCGGCTTGTCTGGTCCTCAAACTGGATTATTGCTGGAATATTGCTGAGAGCGGCGTAACACTTAACTCACTCTCTCACTATATGAACGATATATATTGTTCATGATACTACCTTGATGGTTTTGTCGGCTTACAGAATTTCAAGGTGCAGCATCAGGCAATAAACTAACAAAACTTAAGTGGACGAAGGTTGTTTTTGCTTAAGAAAAGGCATTATAGGACATTTTCATGTATTTAGGACCTTGATCTATATCCTTAAATGAATTTAGGAATGTATTCCCACACAATCTGGGTGACGGTAAGTGTATGTGTTAGAAATGGGATTGAACGGATCGACTAACTATTCGTATCTGACAAGACATAGCTCTGAGAGAAAAACTTGAGTTTTGTTTGTTTGTTGTTCAATGCCTAACTGAAGCAATATTCCAGCTACATGGCAGCATTCTGTATGTAATCGAGGCTGGACCGGACGATCGAGGAGAAACAAATATATAGCATTATAGCCAGTGCTCGGACGAAGTGAAAATAGTGTGGTTAGGGACTGTGAGACAGACTGATCCGAGACCAACGATTTCAATTAGAGGCTCACTGCTCTAGATAACTTATACCGCATGTCGTCTTGTAAATGTGTGTCTCTTCCAGCTGAACAAGGAAATCCGGAACTTTGACAGAACAAACATGGCGGACGATTTGGGACAGCAAAAGAGAGGGAAGAGCGGATTACACCGCCAAACCTCGAGTGTGTCAAAGACATCTTGTCACTCGCGTGCTAGTTCTTGTGTGTCCAGCAGTTCGAAAGTAGGCTCTGCAAAAAAGACAAATGGCAATATCTCGCGAGAATTGACTAGAACCGATACACAAATTAATGTCAAGGGTATGGGAAGTAAAACGGCTACCCTGTATCTGAGTCAGAGCCATTCTAAAGTCAAACTCCCGACTTCCCCTGAGAGGCCTCGCGGCATCATCCGACAGAAAACATCGTCTGACACGTCACAGCAGACGACAGGTACGAGGTCCAGGCAGACGACATTCATGTCTCAGGACAACGGGTTCTCAGAACCACCAAAATTCAAGAAAGACCTAAATCGAGAATTTACTTTCACCGGATATGACATCATGGAAGATTGTGGTGAGTGTATTAATGAAGGTGATTACATGTTAGGTCAAAACTGCATTCGACAGCATTATTGATACACGTATTCACTGCATTATTGATGTACATGATCACTGCGTTATTGACGTAAGGATTCATTGTCTTATTGATACATGTATTCACTGCGTTATTGATTTATGGATTCACTGTATTATTGATACATGTATTCACTGTATTATTGATACTTAGATTCACTGTATCACTGATACATGGATCCACTGTCATTGGCGGTTCTAAGGAGCGGTTCGGGGGATCGAAATTTTACCCCTATCCTTTTTAGACATAACGTAAGATCGCATTGACATGGTTCGAGCGTTGGTGTGTGTTCAGGGGTTCAACCCATAAGTCACATCTGTTGAAGGGAGTGGAGAACAGGTAGCAATAACTGCTCAAAACTTGCTCTGAGCTGACTCATCGGGATTGGTGGTTAACTACAACTAAAACTGACGTAAATATATCAAGTCATAAAGACTGTTTACATGGTTGTGGATATATCTACATTATTGATATATCTGGAATAATGATGATTTTAACGTGAAACCCTCGTTACTTATTACGCATAAATGTTGTATGGCCTCCATTCACCAGACCCTCCTGCACCGCCCCCTACAGACCCGGATGAGATCGAGAGGCACGGCTACGTGAACGTCTACATCAATGCCTGCAAGTCTCTTGGCATCACGCCTGTGACGTTTATCGTAAATAGTCTCATGGCGCCAAAACTAGTCATGCGCAGTCGTTCGGTTGGATCAAAGGCGGCACGAGCTATCTTCATAGCTCTTGTGGTATGTGCGAAACAATGACGCACACATTAATTCTAACTTGATTTTGATAAGCAATGTTTGTTATCCACCTGCCACGGCAAATTCGAATTCCGCTTTACGAAAATGTATGTAACATTTCTCCAGTGTTATTAAAACAATTTAGCATTTCACATAAGATCGTTGCGTGAACCTTTTTTCCAAACGGGATGTTAACAATGTCAGGTTAGTTGTGATATTGATGGAGTAGGAGATATTTTTTCGTCGCCAGAGTAATCAACGTATCTGTGGCCTTGACCTTGAAGATAACTGGCTTGGAGCAGAGGGTGCCAGCGCGATCGCAGAACTCCTTCCGCAGAATAATCTCATTACGGAAATAGTAAGTATGTGTTATTGATTTAGCGCGTAAAACTGATTAATGAAACACGAAAGCGTGTAAATTCGCCACTGACATCATTTTCTCAGAGGCCAATGTCAGGGTTAAACAGTGGTAAATGTTCATAAATCTCTCATTTCACGTTTCCAACGTTTCGATGCTGGAAAATATGTTGCTAAACTGACTCCAGGTTGTTTGACTGAACCAGTCCAATATTCGTTATCCGGAATTTTTCAGCTTGGATAGTTTGGCTTTTGCTGAGGCATGATGTGACATATTTTTCACGTTGTCCTTTCAATTCAGAACATATCCGAGAACCGCATCGGAGGGGACGGGATCCGAGCACTGGCTGCAGTCATGCAAGATAATCAGACTGTTCGAAAACTCAACATATCAGGTACAGAGCTTACACCTGACGGGGGAACCTTTAACTTGACATTCTTCCTAAACCAGATTAAACATCAACAATTTCGAGTTAAATATGCAGGAAGCACTGGAGTTATGTTTGTGGGTTGTTCAACGCCACAACAATATTTCTGCTGCATGGAGACGGACATCATATATACTCGAGACTGGATCAGACAATCCAGGTACCAACATCATGAACGTCAATATACGCAATGGGGATACGATGACACACGTCGGCCAAGTCAGCGAACCATACCACCCGATCCCACTAGTCGCTTCATACGCTGGACATCATAATTCAAGTGTGCTGCCAACACAGGCGACATACTAAAACCACAGTCCTGCAAAGTTTGGTGAAACGTCGACACTTAATTTAAACGTTATAAACTCAAAATAAATTAAGAAACTCGACTACACCGAGAAACCGTGAGCAGACAATGATTGTCTTGTAAACGTCAGCCCACTATGGCGTCGTTAACAAAACGAATTGATGCCTTTAGTAAGAATTGTGTATCCGATATCCCCCTTTTGTGATGGGAAGTTAAAAGAAGAGTGTGGTGTGTAAGATTCTGGTGACTTGGTCGACGTTGTGTAATCCTCACCCGACAGAACTGGCCGGTGATCGTAATATACATATCAGGTTCAATGAGTCGGGATCAGATGCGTGTACAAGTATTTGCCATAAAAGGCAACTATGCTTGCTGTAAGAGGCGACTAACGGGTTCGGGTGGTCAGGTTCGCTGACTTGGTCGACACATGTCATTGGTTCCCAATAGCGCAGATAGATGTTCATGTTGTTGGTTACTGGATTGTCTGGTCCAGACAAACTAAACTCACTCACTCACGAGTATTTGCAGGCCGCAATCTTGAAACTGGAACATTGCTGAGTATGGCTTTTAACAACTAAGCAACATAGTACTGCCAGTAAGAAACTGACTGCGACCATGCTATCTTTTTCAGGAAGTGAACTTTACGATCACGATGCGAAGTATTTGGCAGAAATAATCGAGGTACAGTATTACCTTCCTGTTGATCTGGGTGCTGTCGAGGTTGGAAAAAATTGTGTTTTCCTTATCCTAATAATATCCGGATACCACATACCTCTTTGATACCTATTGTTTAAGATGATAGTGCGCACTTACTTAAGAAGTACTAGTATAAATTTTATAGTTTACAGTATATATACAAACAAAATGTCCAAGTATTGTAGATGGGACGGTATACGGTTTAGCGTGAAATCTAGCAATCACATCACCTAAGTCGTGCGAGATTTGACCTGACGGAAATTCTGGAGGTAACAGAAAGCATCCTGCGCTCTTTCCGCTTAGCGAGACTGGTCTGTTTTACATGTGTTTTAACATGCTGGGTGGTTGTATGTAACAGTCAGTAGTGTGTAGGGATCTTTATTCCTGTGTGATTATATTTCTGATAACTGAATGTGAATTGTAAGCAGTCGATTTGAATCAAATCATCAAGTTAACAGTGACATATGTTTGCATCATCTAATTTTTATAAGACAACCTGCTACAATAATCACAGGAAGGCATTCTTTGGGTGCTGTATGAGATATTGTACGGGTGCATCAGTGACTATTGAAGAAAATTTTAGAGTTACCTTTCCTGAAATGTCATGGGTTGTTGGGGTTGGGGTGTTTTGTGTTTCCCATGGTGCCATGGTGATTTCGAAATGATCTTCTCCATATATTACAGAAATATAGACTCTGCTCGTATAATGAACATTATTTGGAAACCATAGTTACGAGAAAGGAAAATGACGTACAACCAAAGAGTAAAGACATGAAGGTGTCTCTTTACAGATCTTGCCTCAGTCATAGTTTGCCAAGCAGGTTTGTCGAAGAGTGAGTGAGTGAATTTAGTTTTACGCCGCACTCAGCAATAGTCCAACTATATGGCGGCGGTCTGTAAATAATAGAGTCTGGACAAGACAATCCAGTGATCAACAAGATGAGCATCGATCTGCGCAACAGAAACCGATGACATGTGTCAACCAAGTCAGCGAGCCTGACCATCCGATCCCGTTAGTCGCCTCTTACGACAATTAGAGTCACCTTTTATAGCAAGCATGGGTTGCTGAAGACTTTTTCTACCCCGGGACCTTCACGGGTCTTGTCGAGGAGACACGGAATGAGCTAAATGCATTGTATTCATGTAATAAATCAACCCCGAGCCTCCTGTGTGACTATCGGCCGTTTCAGACTCAACAGGACCCATGCGGTCATTACACATTAGGTTGCCTGTTCTGCTTAGAATTAACTTTAGTGACGTTAATCCCAATTTTAACAACCACAATAATCAGTTATTGCATTTTATTCCTTCAGCATGGTTGTAAGTTATATCAAGTATAACAGTGATACAAGAAGAGAATAATGTGTATGAAATAATAATTTATTGAACATATGGATAAACAGAATGTAAAACAGGTAAAAAATATCAACAATTATATATAAAAATGGGGAAAATACAGTTCGTTGGCGTTAAGGTAACGTATCTATATGTGTATTATCTCCTATTTCAAGTCCACACGAGCCACACAAACGGCATGCTGCGCACATATTCTGGAAAGAAATAAAAGAAACACTTAATAATATTTAAGAATATTCGTGAATTACATCCATAATAACATAACTTAATAAGTGAAAAGGAATATTGCCACGTCTCCATCATTACTCATTCCCAGTAATACAGCCCTAACCCCTCAGCGCAAGACGTACATATGGCCCCTGTACCAACCTAGTGACCGCGTTTCCCAGCCCTACTCCTCAATCTGTCGACGATGTTGGAGGAGTGGAGTGAGTCTCCGGATCCATTGTGGACGAGGAAGGTGCTTCTGTCTGCAAAAGAGAGCAGATAGCTTGTTGAAAACAAATGGCATATTTTGTATTTGAAAGCTGATAAAGTGGCATCTTATACAATAGCTTCTGTATGGGATCCTGGCCTGATTTTTCGAGATTTGTTTGCCATAAATTATTGAATAGAAATACATTAATGCGATGTTAACTTTGAGTCTGCCAAAAGTATATTCTTTTGCACCGCTTTAAGCGATATTCCAGCAAGCAGTGCGGAGAACACCTGAAATGACCCTAACACCCGAATACGTCGAACACCGATGCTATCTAATTACAGTTTCCAAATAATGGACGCACTGAAACAACTTTATACGACTTAACAGTTAAATAAAAACTATCTAATTCTGGTTAGATTATTAGCAAATGTCCACTCCTAAACCATAAAAAATGTTTTCGTGTTCGGCCGAAATAAATTTAGTACCCACCGTATTTGGAGTTTGGTTTCCGAGATCGCTTTGGTCTGGCTTCCGGCCTGTCAGCTGATGATATCCCTTCCTCAAATTTCCTCTTTCTGCATCTCACAGATAACATAATGTCTCTCGTTTCTCTCTCTTCCTTCATCACTGCTGTCTCCTGAGTCAAACCTTCTCTCTCACGTCGCCGCTTCCTCTTGCGGATCTGCTTCAGTCTCTCTGATTCCTGCAGTTCATATTCAATGACCCCAGCCCGCCCCCTCATGCGAGTAGGCAGGGTGGGTGGTATGGGGCGTGTTGATAACCTCATGCTGGTCTTCTTTATGGTATCCAGATCTAAAAGTCAGGATATGATTTCTTAGAGAACGTGTTGGTTTCAGTAAAACGTTTGCATAGTATAAAGAAAACTTACTATTGTTTTAAATTTATCAATAATACTTGTCTTGTTGGTTGTTTTAACGCCGCAGTCAGCAATATTGCAGCTGTATGACGGTGGCTTGTAAATAATCGAATCTTTACCAGACAATTTCAAGTGATCAACAGTCTCAGCATTGACCTACGCAGTACCATGACATGTGTCAGCCATGACAATATAATTTAATCAACGTAATGAATTCTTGCAGTTTCATATCTCTATATTTGGGTTTGGTAGTTCGTAAATCGTACCCTTTTTGACATAGTCAAGCTGTCTCTCCGTCCAGATTATGGCGGCATCCACTGGACTAGCGCAGGTTTCAGGAACGCTGAGGTCGGAATGAACAGACGCGAGATGAAGGTCCGATCGGAAAGCCATCCTTCCAGCAAATATGAGCAGGTCCATACCCGCCATGTTGTAAACTCGGGGCCAGTCTGTCTCTGGGTACAAGAAAAAGTTGCCGCCTGCAAGAATATCATTGCAGTTGGGCTCACAATTATGATACTAAAAACTTTATGTTGGTGAAAATATAGCAAATATAATTCTTTATAAATGCTCTTAACCCATACTGATCAGTTGTGGCTAACAGGTATAAAAATACACACAAACCTAAGCCAATTACTAAACAACAATTACTCTAAACACGAGGCACAAAACAATCGTTGTACTAAAAAAACATTTTTTAAGATCAGAGCAATTGACCAGTAGTTAAATGCTAAAATCCTGACTTAAGACTGCCTCAAGATTTCATCCGCTGCTAATGAGCTGATTGTGAAACCCGTCCATTAAGATGTTCCAGGATATTTAACACAAAATATCTACTTCAAAAATATCAGCAGGTATTTACAACTCGTGGTGAAATCAATTATGAATATTTCTTACCTTTATTTCTATTAGAATCCATTGGAAAATTTGTCAGTCAGTCAACCGAAACAATAAAGTAGGCTTTTTTTCTGTCAACCAATCTCACAGAGGAAATGGTAACTTAATGGAGCGTGGCAAAAGATCGACTTCTTGTGCTGAGGAAAGACGATTGTCTATGACGTCACAATGGCGGCAACGTCATGACGACAAACTGCAAAGCTAACTAAACTTGTGGTTTCGTAACCCATTTTTAGTCTACATTTCAAAATATATGTACTTTATGCTTCAGTATCCATAATGTTAAACAGCAAAGATGATTATAGATCAGTCATTTAGTTTGGACTCGCAATTTTACGATAGACGTCATATACCTTATGACGTCATAGACAATGGTCCTGTTGAAACGTCACACGGCTTGTTTACAGAGTCGAAGTCTTCTGTTGTGGTTCGGCCCGACAGTGTGCGGTGTCCCAATAGGAGACTAAACCTTAACATAAAACAAGAAACCCTAGATTCACATTACGTTTCTTTATGATAGTATATATTTTCCATTAGATATTAGAATATTTGCCTACATAAACATTAAAACACCGTCCCATATTAAGACGGTTCCCAGTTCTCTTTCTCAGGGCCTTGTCAACTTGCACAAGTAATATTGCAATGTTAAAAGACAGTAGCAAGCTTTTTGAAAAACAGTAAAGTTAGCAACGACTAGACAACCGCATGTTAATTTAAATGCCGGTATGTGTGATAGCCTTCTAAATTGTGTACATATTGTCAGGAGAAATCGCCAAAGGGGTGGGGAACTCTAATCAAACTGTTTCCGTTCGAAAACATATCAGTAAGATAAAGTATTTATATTACAAGTCGAATAATATATTAGAGTAAGGAAGATATCATAATGGTCAGTGATGTGTTAAAACTTATAACACGGTCCCCCACATGTATATTGTTCATTCGGCACTGATTTATGTGTGATGTGAATCCAGTTACATCCGTGATAGTAGTACTTCAGTATTTAACACCTGAAATATCATTATTAGGAGTGACTATTGAGGGGAAAACAACTATTGCGATAACAGTAGTCATTGCGACCAACTATTGTGATAACAATAGTCATTGCGACCAACTATTGTGATAACAATAGTCATTGCGACCAACTATTGCGATAACAATAGTCACTGCGACCAACTATTGCAATAGAGTTGTTTTTGTTTCCCTTAATGTGTCTCATTTGAAGTTATTTCCCAAATAAATGTATTATTTATATGCAATAAAACAAGTTGAAGTAGTTTCAGTCTCCTTTGATAACTGACAAGAAACTTGAAACTCAGAACAAGTAAATACTTAGAACATAAACTCAAAGAAGTAGCAAACTGGCACCCAAAATTCTGGTATTTTGCAATGCGCATTATGAACAAGAGTCAATTACTAAACTATCGATAGCACACATACTATCGATGCATCGATAGCTTTTCGTTTCCCCAATCGATTAATTGCAATACACTGGCAATTTGAATTGCAGTCAAATCCCCAGTCATAATCTCACCACCTCTCTCTCTCTCACTCTCTCTGTTAAAAGTCGAGTAAAATCGTACTCATTCACTCACTTACTACAGAATAACGTGTGGCTGCGGGAACTACGGGCCAGTCATAACAAGTTTGGAGAGATCGGGGGCCTGTATCTGGGGCCCGCTATAGGTGAGTTCAGTCTTCTCCTCGGTAGCATTACTGGAATGTGGTTAACAGATAGGGTAACACTCTACATCTGTTGATGCAGTTGTGGGCGTTCGCTCGTCACGCCGCAGGCCTGGGTTGGATTCATTACATGGGTATATTGCTGGAATATCGCTAAATGAGCCGTAAAACTAAAATCACTCACTCACATATAATATCAACATATTAGTCATCAATAAATGCAATACTAACATTACAATCGGTCAGTGTACACGTGTTCAAGGAGTACAGTAAGTTTTCAGTAATATGATATTGTTAATCAGTCTTTACTATACAGTTCCGTCTTGTTGATACTAGTATCCTACCAACAGCTAACAATGACACTCTCGAGATACTGGACCTCAGCTGGAACCATCTACGGAGGCAGGGAGCACAAGCTGTAGCTGCCGGATTAGAGGTAAGATACCCTTGTAATTACCAATTGCCCTTAACCTATCTCTACGTCTACCATCCTCGATTATCAAGAGTATTACAATTAATTTTAAGTGAGAAATCAGGCTATTGTTAACGATACTCATCCTCAATTGGCAATTTTTGTTTTTGTGGCTGGTTCTTACGATTCTTATGAGGGACCTTCATAACTTCGCATACTGATATGAAAATGACCATAATTTGTTAGTGTGTCGGCAACGTTTGTCAGACAGCCAGTTCAGTTGTGCACTTTAATAAAGTTTTCATGATGCCCATTTGTGGCTACTCAGAGAGATCGCCAGAACCTAATAAAAGGGGGTCTGGGCAATAAAAAGGTAGTGTTCTCATTCACAACGCTGCGGGTGACTGATTGTGTGCCGTTGTTCATACAATCCATCATTTGATTTGTCGAACCTGGAACTCTGAAAAGTTGCTGTGAAAATATTTTACGATGCCTTTATGAAGCCCCTTTCTGGTGTTCCCCACCTTGATATTGCTGGTATATTCCTAAAGGCGGTCTGAAATCCACCCCACCCACACAAACACCCCTCCTTTCCTCAGTCACACACTCACTCATTGACTACTCCCTCAGTCGCTCACCCACTTCACACACAATCTGTGGGTTGTCTCCCCCTAGGATAATGGCGGCCTGGTGATGCTGGACCTGTCATGGAACGGGTTATCCCGGGCCGGGTGCCGCACCCTCGGGCTCTCCCTGGCTGAGAACTACACCCTAGAGCAGCTGGACCTCACATGTAATCGGGTGGACGCCATAGCTGTTGGCAGTCTGCTGGAGGGGCTCAGGTGGAACGAGTCCCTCGTCACGCTCAAGGTAGGACGATGACGAGATACTTAGAGAACGACCTCTTCAGTTCCCATTAGATCTTTTGCGCGGAAGGTAAATACACGCTTGTGGAATGAAAGTAATTTTCAACTTTACTAACGTGACCGTCTTGAACACCCGGTCGAACACCCATTGCGTATATTTGTGTTTAGTAGGCTTGGATTTATTTTTGCCATCACTGTCGAGTGAGTTTTGAGCTTGGGCGTAAACAACGTGTACCAGACAACTTTAAGGGTACCAGTCACCCACCTTTTGTCATCCGGTTTAGCATTAAATTTGTCTTGGCATCCCGTGAGAAGCGTAGAGCAATTGGATAAGACTGGGATTTTCGAAGCGTGTGTAAGACCATGCATGCCCATAAGATCAGGACTAAATGCTAATTGAGTTGTCACAGAAAACAAAACGGAAACGAAACAAAATTTCAGCTTTGAATCTACGTTACTTAATTAGATTTTTGTTGGCGTTCATTGTAATCCCTGCATTCAGCTTTTTTTATAACCACGTGATTGTATTGCAAGTGTATGTGAGTACGTGACTATTCGTGACTCTTCAGCTGGGTCATAACCCTATCACCCCCGATGTGGCTTTGCTGATCCTCCAAACAATAGAGAAGGCTCCCAACAGTGTCCTAAGGGAGCTCGATCTGACGGTGAGTTTGTTTTCTGTCTTTGAAAACAATATAAAATGCATGTTGGGCCAAAAGGTAGTGTTTAGCTTCCAAACTGTTTAAATATAAAAATCTCCGTTCACACTGAATATCATCAAGATGTATGCTTTTTCGCGACTGCAATTTCATTACCAATGACAGAATGGATATTTAATTCATCATCATCAATATTACCAATGGACTTGGTTAACGCATGTCATCATATCTCATTAGCTTAGATCGATGTTCATGATATCGATCACTGAAATGTCTGACTCAGACTGAATGATTTACACAACTCCGTCGTGTAGTTAAAATGTTGCTTAGTGCTACACGTTTTTAGTGATCATCACCTCAACAAAATGTCAGCATAATTACTTCATCACATTTATACTGAGACAAATAAATTGAGCACCCAATAAAAAATTTTAATGTTTGAGGGATGTCAAATAATAAAACATTTCCTTTACTTGTTGCGAGAGTGTATTTTCCGTGATTTGTGTTGTTATTTATTATTATTGCTGTAGTTGAAATTCGGTCGCAATATTAAGGTTTTAGTGCTAGTTATTATGGGTCACATTTCCTACAGAGAATTATTTCAGCGGCAAATTCTTAACCGTAACATACTGTCAATCTATTAAAGATATCAACCTCACCAATACGTTCTCCCTAAGGCACATGTCTACAAAACGAGACTAGCCAAAAACCTACTGTCAATCTATTAAAGATATCAACCTCACCAATACGTTCTCCCTAAGGCACATACCTACAAAACGAGACTAGCCAAAAACCTACTGTCAATCTATTAAAGATATCAACCTCACCAATACGTTCTCCCTAAGGCACATACCTACAAAACGAGACTAGCCAACAACCACAACCACGACCAAAACCCCGCCGTGATACTGCTGGAGTATTGCTATATTAGGCATAAAACTAAACTCATTCACTCACTCACTCACTCCACAACCACTTCCACACCACAATCCTACACCTTGTTTCAGGATGTTGTGGTGGACGAAGAGTTTGTGACCTCACTGAAGAAGATGCAACAAAAGCGTATACTCCGGGCCAGGACAGGGCCGATAATCAACAAAGGGGAGGGAATTCTCGCGCAGGACGCAGGCACATTCCTAACCAACAACCCTATGCAGGCCATGTTCGACTTCATGAACGAACGGGGTTACCGTGTCATCGACTTGTTCAAACGGTACGACACCGACAGCACCCACACCGTCTCCACCCACGACTTCACCAAGGGATTACTCGTATGTGGCTGTTAACTGAAGTTATCTTTTGTACCCTATGTTAGACGTAAAGAGTAGTGAAAATATACTCATAGAAACAAACAAGGGAACACATAAAAGTAAAAGTAGTTATTTATTTCCAGACTTTCACTCACAGTGTAATGCATACCTTGTGAAGAAACCAGAAAAAGAGTAAAGGAACGTTTGTACTTCGTGTGTTCCCTTATTCGTTTCCATGAGTATATATTGATCTTAAGTGAATAGCTCTGAAGAGATCTCGCGAAGAGAAGATATGATTTTCTGTGATGTCTGACCAGGGCCCCGTTTCACAAAGCTCTCGTAAGCCTAAGATCTCGTAACTTTTCTCGTAGTATCCGTAGCTCCTGTGTTACAACATAGGAGGCACAATGGCTACGAGAAAAGTTACGAGATCTTAGGCTTACGGGAGCTTTGTGAAACGGGGCCCAGGTCTTAATTTACACTATCAACGGTAAGGGATTTTTCAGGATCTCCTGAGTTTGAACGTAGCTTACGTAGAACCTGTGTCCTTGCACCAACACACGTTAAAGCATCGCTGGGCAGTTACTTCCCATCTTAGTCTTTTTCATGATAGTTGCGTCGTGAGTTCGAATCCATAATTCTCCCATATTGTGACTCTGATCTGTATTTAACATACCCGTTCGTTTTTATACTTGTACTTATTGAAATACGTCTATAACTTCGTGAAAGACACAATGTCACACATTTGCTGCAATATTTTGACTAAAGATGTATATATTTGGGGTATATGGACTCCCTTTATCTCCCTATTGAAACAATAAAAGACTTAATCGTTAACTGAAACGAACAGCTTCCAAACAGGTAACACTTGCTATAACGATATAAATCTGAAGTGTGCTTCTCACTATATATTAAGTCATCTCTTGTTTTCCAAGAATAACGGCATTTGAGGTTTTTGTTTTGGAGAGACAGGTTTTAGTTTTCGCTTCATTAAATGATCATCTCCTTTGCAGGTCTCACCACCAATGGTATATATATGATAGAGAAAACACTGCTCCTCTCCCATACATAGCGAATGTAAACAATTGCTCCGTACATCGAAAACTGTCGCAAGCGGTGTTGTCAAAGTTTCCCGAAATGGCCCCATTCAATAGCTGCGTAGGATGTTCGTAAAGAGCGCTCAAAGGGGCTTGACTCTGAGTTTCGCTTGAAATATAGTTCCCCTGGTAGAGGACAAGAGAGTTGATTTAATGCAAAGTGCATTTATTCATTTGATTTTAATATTGCAATCTAAATGCGGGGAATAAGTTATGTGTTAGTTCCCCTGATAGATAGTATTATTGAAAAAAATGCATAAAAATTATGTATTTTGGAGAAGTGAGGTTTGGCATCGTTCCTTTAACTAACCGACATGTGTTACACCCAGAATGTCCACCTGCCCCTGACTGTTGGTCAGATGGAAGAACTGGTCAACGAGCTGGACTCGGACAAAGACGGCAAAATCGAGCTCAGGTAGTGTAGCTACGGCATGGGAGTTACCTCCCTTATGTCAACCATAAAATCTGTCCTATCGCATGTATGTACAAAAATACTGATGCGGCTAACAGATGGTACTCCATATTAAATGCTTGAGTATATGAGTAATTCTCATTGTTGGAAATATATTCACCCTAATGCTCAATACTATAATTGCTATTTCCAATTTCAACTTAATATACTACATTTCATCTTATTACATGAAAGGTTGTTAAGCATTCGCTGTATCCTTATTTCCTCTCTGTTCCTTCTAACCAACTAACCCAGTTCTGCTTCACATTTCTGTAGCCATGTAGAACACCTAATGGACCAGATGACCCCGGTAAGTTGGACGCATCGACCACAATCATATATACTGAACAGGAAAAGCAACGCAACTCAATTTGTTATTTTTATTAATTTTCATTTATTTAGTTCTGTTTTGGTCACGTTTTGAGAAAGAAGACAAACGCTTACTTTTGTGAGATTTTTCTTTTCGAAATTTACTTTTGTTTTGGATGTTTCCTGTAAACTTTATTTATTCACATGTAAGTGGAATAACAGTTGAGAAAGACTATTGTTGTTGTCTGAACCAGGCAATCGATTTGGTGATTTCTTACCACCTGCATGCAGATCCGTGAAGGGTAGAATAGGCCTTCAGCAATCCATGCTTGCCAAAAAAAGCGACTCAGCTTGTCGTAAGAGGCGACTAACGGGATCGGGTGGTCAGGCTCGCTGACTTGGTTGACACATGTCATCTGTTCCCAATTGCGCAGATCGATGCTCATGTTGTTGATCACGGGACTGTCTAGTCCAGACTCGATTATTTACAGACCGCCGCCATATAGCTGGAACAACGCTGAGTGCGGCGTAAAACTCAACTCACTCGCACACACCTGCATTAATAGCTCGACAGAATATCTTTACGTTCAGTACCATTGTAGATCAGGTAGAACTAGTCTTCAGTAACCCCTATTTGTCGTAACAGGCAACTAACGGAATCGGGTGGTCAAGTCAGCTGACTTGGTAAATACATGTTCATGCTTTCGACCACTGGATTTTCAGGTCCAGACACGATTATTTACAAACTGCAGCCATAATGTTGAAATGTTGCTCCTTACGACGTTTTAACAACAAACAAACAACCAAATTGAGCTCATCTGTTTGAGAAATACAAGCTTTAGTTTTGTTGGTTTTATATTGCATAAAGGCAGTTTGTTTTATAACAGGGATCTGACGGAAGCTGAGACGAATCACAGACGTAAGATGTTCCGCCGGAAACAAAAGTTGGCGCTGAAAGAGACAAGCAACAAACACAGGACCAAAATGCAGAAAGCCAAGAATAGAAAGAAGCGAACCCTTGAAGCCATCCCAGACGCTGATAGCATCTGATTATTTACTGTTGCATCTATATTTCATTATTTCTCGTTATCTTTGAGGTTTCTTAATTATGTACGTCATACCTGTGTGATGGACAGTGAAATGTTGCAGGTTTATGGTGATACGTTAACAGGGCATCATCGCCTATACATAGCTTATTTGCGTATACTAGTTCCTCTATGACCGCTTGTTGTAAGAGGCGACTTATGGGATCGAATGGTTAGACTTGCAGATTTGGTTGACACATCATCGCATTCCAACTGCGTGGATCGATGCTCATGCTGTTGATCACTGGATGGTAGGGTCTGACTAAAATTATTCACAGACGGACGCCATGTAGCTGGAATATTGTTCACTGTGGCGTTACAAAAACAACCAGCCAACAACCATCACAGCAGCCTTTGTATCCCCGAGCTAGTGCTTTGCCATGTGATGAGGGAATGAACAATAAATTTTGGAATTGGAAAGTTGTCCTCAGTTTCCCAAGAACGTAGAAGTGTTTTTCTGGGTGAAGGAATCAAGGAATGTATGATGGAATGTACACATGATTAGGTCTGCGATTCCTCGAGACCAGGAACATTTAATTCATCCAAAACTGATGTAAACGTACACATTAATTGAGTTAAATGCGTGCGAAACATTTCATGCTTATACATAGTGGAATAAATGTACATATTCTGATAGATATGACGATCTCCTCAAAGGGGTTGTATATCTGGTACATATGTTCAAAGGTGGTAAAAAAATATGGTAAAGGTGTGCATGTCATGGTTTAAAATTCAATCGGACACAGTCGGGGAAGTCCCTTCTTTGTTTCCATTTGCGTCGGTTTCAGCAATGAACGCTGCCAGGGGCGTAGTCACCATTAAAAGAAAAGGCATACATATGGCATATACAGAACATCAACACAGTTCAGTCGTTATTTTTATATTCTGGTCATCACATTAAAAATAAGTTTGAAATTAAACCATTACTGAGCTTGATAATAGAAACACAATGTACGTAAACGACCATGACATTGTACTCTAACAAATGTAAAGCAAGAAAATGCAACTGGGGATGTATATTCCTCAGGGAGTTCAGAATGCAATTTGAAACGTAAAAGAATTTTCACATGTCTTCTATGACAAGGGTATACGTAGTGTGGAGACAGCAGTGACGTGGACAAAGTTACACAAAATATATCATGTGGGAATATATCCCTCCAGAAATCATCAAGAGGACTTCATATATAAAATGAAAACATGTATTCCACTTTAAAAAAAACATAAGTCTGTTGCGGAATGTGTCTGATAACGCATGAAACCCGTGCGAAATCGATATGATGTTATCTCATTGATCTTCTTATAAGTAATGTCTGATCTATTACACACATTACGAAGAGCACAAGATTCCCCAGTGCTCATAGTGGACTTACGTCTACTGGGGCTGAGCCACGCTTGTAATGATCAAGACCGTACGTAGTGAATATACTCTGGTGAATGTAACTGTACATATAGCCCCAATCTACGCATGCACTCACTCACGTCCTATTTTATACAGGTACTTACAGGTATGTACACTGATTTGCAATCTTTGAGCAATTGTCAGTTGATGTGGACCATTTGCTTACATCAACAAAGTCGACTGATGCTCAAATTCAACCAGCTGTTGGAACAATATTTTTTTTAATGTATGACGATTGATATTTGCTTAATGACCAGTACACGTATTGCCTGTGATCTTTACCTTTACCATTTAATCAGCGAGTGCATATATAAAAAGTGTTTGGTACATCCGTTGTGTCAAACGTATCATACAAACGAGCTTCATATGAATGTAAATGGCTGTGTAGCGGTAATAATCACAGGTGTTGCGATTTATTTATGTGTATATTTCACAGTTCGGCGGAATTTTAAACAAGTATCTCGACAAGTGAATAACTCAAATCTTTAAGTCTGCTTTTCCCTTAACCGATCTGTTTTACCACTTTATCAGTAAAACGAGTCGACCACAAGCGATAGTACCAGTTAATTATCGCCATGTGGCAAGTTTTGAGGGGTTTTTTTTTACTTTATTGTTGCATGCGTTTTCTCAAAATACATCGCAAAAGGAGAAACGTCAAACTGATGTCGATTCCATTTCAAGGACCTGTTCCACGAAACAATCTCATCGTTATGGCGATCGTAAGTCAGTATTACAGAACTGGAGTTGCGATCGCCTAAGCAGTAAGGCGTTTCGTGGAACGGACCCATGTTCAGAAATAGATTCCTTGCAAACACATCCAAGACTATATTATAGGTCAGTCAATCACGATGGAGTTATTGTCACCATGACAACGCCTGTAGGATTTACACGGACGGTCAGGCCCTGCATGAGACCCAGCCTCGCCACTTTATCCCCTGTGAAGGTATCTGTTACCAGGTAGTACATCGATGACCCTGAGTCCACTAGCTGGTACATGGGGATTGTGACGTTACTAGGACCGCCTCCTTGGGCGGAGTTGAACATCGTGGCGGCGGTGCTGCCCCTGGGCAAAATGGGTCGTGTCCAAACAGAAATCTGACCAACCTGGAAAAATGAGATTAGGTTTTTGCTGCATTTACCAATATTGATGCAATATCACGGCGTGGGACACAAACGGGCTTCACACATTGTACCCACGTGGGGAGTCGAACTCTGGTCTTCAGCGTGACAACAGAACGCTTTAGTCTCACCGCCCCTATCACTCAGATAGAAAGTCAAACCAATGCACCAACATCTTTTAATCAACACTGTGTCTATTTAATGTTTCCATTCATTTTGCATAATGATTCACAATTCAATGCTTATTGTATTAAAGCCCTCGAGCCATATACATGAACTGCACATGGCAAAGTATAGGACCGTTTCATAAAGATTGACATTTTGGAAGGAACTACGATAAAACCGTACGTACCATCATGCGAACAGTTCCTGGGATCCCCAGCGGATCCTGGTTGACAGCAAGTACTCCTTTGTTCAGAAGGAGGCTCTTTGACTCCGGCCGGATGTTACGTAAGTCTGCAGACACAAGCAGTGGCGCCGCCCACATCGACCACAGCGCCATCTGTGTTCGTTCTTGGTCATGGCTGAGGGAGAAGTCCCCAATAACAATCTACAAAAAACCCAACCAAATACAGTTCTAGTGAACTGATCGTCATGATTTGAACCATTGCTTAAATTAATAGTCTCATGTCAAATTTTAGAATTACATTTTTATGATACGCTATCCGCTTCTACCTTTTTGTGACATATGTTTGGTTTTCAACCTAGCTAGCTGAATGGGTAACAGACGTGAAAGAATCAATAGGTTTATCATAATGCGGTATTACAAGTTAATGAAATAATCATTCTCATAATTTCATCTCTCATTTTCGCTATTTAACAAATAACAACGGCATGGCGCAGGTACGTTACAACCACGTGGATTCATACTACAAGTCTACTTTCACGTCAGTCCAATAAATCAAATTCTTCTTGGGATCTGAAACCAGTCGTAGTTCGGATCAACTGTTCGTCGCATTTCCGCTTTTGCCAAAATGACAGCGATCTATGTTCTCTGTCTAGTCGTTTGGGGGTTAGTTTCTTTGTCCAGTAAGGCTGTGCCTAACAGTATTCCAGTAATTCAGGTATCTTTCCGGTCACCACAGACTGACAACTCTCCTCACAACTGACCATCCAGCTTGTGGCTTTTTAAGGCAAGAGTACAAGCGTACAGTGTGCAGGGCCTCCTTGCACAAAACGGTCTTAGCTAACCACGATCCACAAAGCATTCGAAACCTTACGAACTGTCATAACATCATAGTGTATTATGAATATCGTAGTGCCACGAACGTTTCGTGGATCGGAACCCAGGGAAATTTTTGGGATCCATGCCCTTGAGATATCATCACAAGGATCACCTACCTCATCCGGGTCATTACAGGGGATATCATCACAAGGATCACCTATCTCATCCGGGGCGTTCCAGGGGATATCATCACAAGGATCACCTACCTCATCCGGGTCATTCCAGGGGATATCATCACAAGGATCACCTACCTCATCCGGGGCGTTCCAGGGGATATCATCACAAGGATCACCTACCTCATCCGGGGCGTTCCAGGGGATATCATCACAAGGATCACCTACCTCATCCGGGGCGTTCCAGGGGATATCATCACAAGGATCACCTACCTCATCCGGGGCGTTCCAGGGGATATCATCACAAGGATCACCTACCTCATCCGGGTCATTACAGGGGATATCATCACAAGGATCACCTACCTCATCCGGGGCGTTCCAGGGGATATCATCACAAGGATCACCTACCTCATCCGGGGCGTTCCAGGGGATATCATCACAAGGGTCACCTACCTCATCCGGGTCATTCCAGCCGCCGGGTCCGGCTATCGTGCTGAAGTTGCCGATGTCTTTGGCGTAGAAGTTGATGACTTTGGCGATACTGTCCCACTGGTCGTCGATATCGTCGTAATTCCTACAGGTGTTGCACACTTCCAGGACCGCCTTGTAATTGGCCTGAAGAAAACACAGATGATGATGATTATTGTTCAAGTGGCAATATTTTATTAAATATGTCCAATGACAGAATTGGTATTAACGATATTACTTTGAATGTTTATTATCAAGCAGAACGTATATCGGATACAGAACATGTTGTGACTGAGTGAGTTTAGTTTTACGTCGCACTCAGCAAACTTCCAGCTATATGGTGGCGGTCTGTAAATAATCGAGTCTCGACCAGACAATCCAGTGATCAACAGCATGACCATCGATCTGCACAACTGGGAAACGATACCACGTATCAACCAAGTCAGCGAGCCTGATCACCCGATCCCGTTAGTCGCCTCTTACAAGCATAGTCGCCTTTCATGGCAAGTGTGGTTGTTGAAGGCCTATTCTACCCCGGACCTTCACGGGTCAGAACATGGTGTAGACCTATTCATAAAGATAGAGATGCATGTTACGGTCTGATGGAGTGAGAGAAAAGGCTATAGAAGTATAGTGAATCAGTGATTTGATTTCAGCAATATTCCAGCAATATCATGGCGTGGGACACCAGAAATGGGCGTCATACATTGCACACATGTGAGGTATCGAACCTGGATCTTCATCGTGACGAGCGAACGCTTTCACCACTGGGCTATCCCCAGACCTATTAAAAGAAGTGGGAGACTTCAGAGTGGTTTAACGTCCCTTAAAAAAATATTTCATCTATTCGGTATTCAGTACATACAGAAGCATGAACTAATGCAGGTATTCGACGTGTACCACTTAGGTGAAACGCCCGTGAAGGCCCGGGGTAGAAAGGTCCTTCAGCAACCCATGATTGCCATAAAAGGCGACTATGCTTGTCGTAAGAGGCGACTAACGGGATCGTGTGGTCAGACTCGCTGACTTGGTTGACACATATCATCGATATCTGTTCCTAATTGTACAGATCCATGCTGGTGCTGTTCATCACTGGACTGTCTGGTCCAGACTTGATTATTTACAGACCGCCGCCATATAGCTGGAATATTGCTGAGCACGGCGTAAACCTCATCTCACTCACTCACTTAGGTGAAACAGCTAAAGTGGGGTTCACGCAGATGCGGCGACATGTGTACTGTGAACCTAGTGAGTGAGTTAGAATGGTTTTAACAGCGCTTTGAGGAATATTCAGTATCAAGATAGGGGCACCGATGTGAGAACAGAACCCGAGCTTTCCACGCGAATCTACCCTTAATGCTCGTGTAGTGGCAGTAGTTATTAAAGAAGACCTGAAAGGTATCTCACCGGACGCTGGTGTAGTATGTCTCCAAGGGCCCATTCACAGGAGTACAAGATGGGCCGACCAGTCTTGTTCAAGAAAAAACCCATGTCACGATAACCTAAATAACATATGAATGTAATACAGTGTAAGTAAACGTAGTCTCAGTCTTATTCGTTGACACCTTCAATGAGTCTAACAAAGCTTACCAGAAGGTCGCGTCAGGTAACCTTTGAGCGATCTATGACCGTCGGCTAGACGGCCGAACGGATTTAACCAATCAGACAACGGATGCTGTTTAACTTTTGGCGGGAAATTTCCGTCACTGACACTGATCCCTCAACAAACAAAAATGCGCATAAAACACAGCAATATAAACGCTTGGGACTTTCTGGTGAGATGGTTACCATTAGCTAATATTTCCTCAAGCTGACATCCTTGAATATTGACAAAAAACGCTGTTTACTCATTGTTGACTGTATTCCAGTGTGCTCTATGTGCATCCCCCGGTAGCGATCGGAATATTTTGTGTACAAACCTTTTCGAGATAAAAGTTCAAAAGGTATGTGCGAATGCCAACTTTCGCGATTTGATAAACTATGTTCTCACTGGTCAGTCACAAATGTTACCTGACGCGACCTCCTACTGGGGTTTGTGAGACTCGGGAGGGGAGTGTAACGAATAACACTAAGACTAAGTTTACTGACACTGAAAGTTAATACAAAATGTCACCTATCAGACTGACGTCAGCATTTTTATGGAAGATTACAATAACCTTTCTAAGTTTTCCGATAGATACATTTTGATGATGAGATGAGTACAGAGTACGATTAATCACACTGAATAAACATATCGAAAGCTTTGTGTAGACGATATGGCTAAAGTACTGCCTAATCGACTTTATATTTTAAATCATTCACTTCTATTGAGCACCTTCAGCAAGGTACCTTTTAAACGGGTTAGCTAGAACAAATATCTAAAAACAGATATAATCGACAGACGTGTTTAACTACCAATATCGTAATGCATGCCTTCGTTAAACTCATCCGGATCAATATTACACCCATCGAACTTCAGAAGGTCAATCCCCCATTCGGCAAATGTCTGTGCGTCGATCTCATAGTGACCCCAACTTCCGGGATACTTTGCGCATGTCATTAACCCCACGTCTTCATAGATGCCAATCTTCAGACCTTTGGAGTGGATCTGAAATAAGGAACCACACTGTACATGCAAAAGAAAGAAGAAATATAGTGACTTCCCATTTGCATGTTGCTGTGTTTACTTGATTTGTCTGAGGTTTACTCTACAATAATAGATATTCAACAATTTAGGTGTTAACACGACACCACCCCAAGATCATAAAGGTATCAGGTTATGTAATGGCAGGTTAGCTTAATACTGGTTGTGTGTAGCCCTTGGGGTGGTAGTGGTTGATCTATAGTGAATGAGTGAGTTTAGTTTTATGCCGATTTCAGAAATATTTCAGCAATATCACGACAGAAGGGCACCAGAAACCGGCTTCACACACTGTACCACTGGGGTTATTCTACCGCCCCGGTGGATCCATAGTAGTGTGACCTTTTTATCTTCCTCTGCTGTTCAATTACGACGATTCACCCAGTATATGTTCAGCCATACTGTTCTTACAAATGTGTCTGTCCAGAAACTGACCACCTACATAGTCCGCCAATGCCTTCATGCCGTGAGGGAATCTGTCCGGGTCAGGCTGCAGGCGGCCATTACTGTCACGGGACTTGGATAGCCAACAGTCGTCGATACACACATACTGGTAACCCGCCTCTTTGTATCCTTCCGCTGCTATAATGTCCGCCATCCTCATGTAGAGATTCTCACTGAAATAGTGCAGCAGAGAAGAATGAACCTTTCACACATGACGTTATTTCAACTAATCAGTATATTAGTTTTATTACACAGAGATTAAAGCCAGTCGGTAGTCATACTGAACAATAACCTACGAATGATGTCAGAGTTTTGCATGAAGACATAATGATTGAAGGAGTCATCGACATGGACATTGCCTATAAGTACTCTAGTTAATTCCAGTATAGGACAATATACAATAGCAAAATATGAAATACAGAAAGTACGAGTAACGTTTCTACACCCGAAACAGAAACGAGTTGCTGTTAGGAGTACCTGCGTAAACGATGTGCATCGCAAATATATAACCGCACGTCACTGAATGTGGTCGTATTTCATTTACAAACTCCTTACGGAAGACAAAAAA
Organism: Haliotis asinina; assembly: GCF_037392515.1. Taxonomy (NCBI): domain Eukaryota; kingdom Metazoa; phylum Mollusca; class Gastropoda; order Lepetellida; family Haliotidae; genus Haliotis; species Haliotis asinina. The sequence continues at coordinate 71,926,237 of NC_090281.1, forward strand.
ATATTTTACGACATACCTGATACAGTTATCAGGGTCATTTTTACAGTCAGTGTTGCATCTAAAACGTTCCCATGACAACCATCCCATCGGCGGGGTGCGCGCGAGACCATTGTCGAGGGCAACGACAGCAACGGTACAAACAGCAACAAGCAGCAGCACTGTCGACGGCTTCATGTCGGCATTTGGCTTAAAACCTTGACGTCTACAACAGAAATAAAATGAATTCTCTGTTAAGAGCACTGCTGTAAAAGGAAACTGTCATTTGTTATACTACCGTCTCCTATGTTTCTGTTTCGAAAGAAAATGTCGGGTTAGATTACACAAAATCACAATAACTGACAATTTTATCCCAACAATGCATATGGCGCACGCAACATAGTTTGTCATCCATTTTTCAATAACTGGGACACATCTGGTGCATGCATTGTATCTTCTGACGCATATTTTTTTCTTAAACGAAACAGTTACCAGCATTCATTCACTATGTCCATCCCGTCGATGATGAGACGCATTTAACAAGGGCGACTAAGCCGATGCTGAGACAGGTATATCACTGTTGATAACAGTCAGACCTGTATTGCACCACTTGTCTGACTGAGAGTTACGGCTTACTGAAGTGTTCTGAATGGGCGATCGATGTCAACCGGTTTTTTTAAGAAACGGAGTTACTTCCCTTTATACATCGTCTGCTCAAGTATTACCGAAATCATGTTCTGATCCTCAGTCAAAACACACACGCACGCACGCACGCACGCACGCACGCACGCACGCACGCACGCACGCACACACACACACACACACACACCACACACCACTGAAGACTGAAGATAGAAATGACAAAAGTGTACCCTTCCCCCACCATTTCAAAAGGCTGGATCCGCTCATGCTTCCGCATACTATTCGCATAAGTCCCTGACACCCTAACAATGCAACAACAATTACATGGCAAATGACAAACAAGAATCTGATAGAGAGTCAGTATAACTGAGCCTCTCAACTGTGTTTCTATGGCCGATCTACATGAGCAGGCCTGCGGATGAAGTACTATACGCTGGTCTTTTATGTAGGTCAAAACTACATCCGCGCTGTGTACAAAGAAACACTATAGATATATATGACCGTGGGTTTCATGGCTACTGAGGTGGTGCCAGACGACAGCGAAAAACACTGACTACTATCTCATGTGAACTATACACCGTCTTAACTTATAATATTGTGTAAGGAAATTTAGTGACCTCCCCAGCACAGACGTGCCATATATTAACTCGATCCTTTTGTTTACGCTGAAATTATGAATGAAGGTCGGCTGATTCAGTGGATGGGAGTGACAGCAGACGACGACGAACTTACTACATGTGGAGGCATGGATATTGTCTACACCACTACATTAACCTAGCTTTCAAAGAGTCAACTTATTGAACGTGACATCGGAGTATGGTTGCAGCTTGTTCTCTTCGTCTATAAAGATGCAATATATGAGCGAATGTTATCGAGGTAGAACCAAGGTACCACGACAGTGAACAAACTGCATATTGTTTCCTGAACCATGAAAGGACACATCACGATACATCCAACAAAACAGATCAGTGACGAGACACAAAAATCAGTAATGTCGTACAGATATGCAGCAATTAACTGCAAACTATCTTCAGCAACTATTTGGTACTCTTGGGTAAACTATAATACGATGTACTGTCAGTGATATTATATTCTGAAAACACGCTAAAATACCATATGACGGAAAATCTCACAGTGACACACAAAACGCCAGGTAATATTCTCGGCCCCACCTGGAGTGTCCGATCCGGTTGAGTTAATGTCGCTTCGAGTCACGTGCGAATAACACTTCATGTGTGTCAATGCAGGTTAGAGATATGAATGTAGAAGTAATTTCTCTATAATGCACATGTACCTGTTGTGTGATTTACAGATTCGGAGCTGTGGTTGTCCACCCGATGTACTGCGTTGAAAGGAAACAGGGTTGTGGAGCGCGTCGGTGTCTTTCGGGTTGCGTTTTGGCGTTTCGTATGCGTGTTTCCAACAACTGGGTTTCACTGTGTTTATTAAATCTTCGAAACTTGTGTTTTGTTTGATGGCGTGGACGTCAGTAAAAATAAACCACAGTTTATATTCAGAAAATACATTAATATAAATGCGTATATGTAAAAACATATAATCTTGGTGTAGAAATTACAACGATGGAGATACAATTACTTTGCCTCATTTGAACACAGCCTTGTATTATGATTACCTACTTATATTGATTATGTATTAGCCCAGTGATGGTCTGTAGGGGTTGTTTGGGGGAAAACTTTGCGTGGTGATGGGGTTCTAGTGAGTGGGTGAGTTTAGTTTTACGCCACACTTAGCAACAGTCCAGCTATATGGCGGTGGTCTATAAATAATCTAGCCTGGTCCAGACAATCCAGTAATCAACAGCATGAGCATCGATCTGTGCAACTGGGAAGCGATGACATGTGTCAACCAGGTCAGCGAACCTGACCACCTAATCCCGTTAGTCGCCTCTTACGACAAGCATGGCTTACTGAAGCCCAATATTCTGACCCGGGGATCACAGGTCGATGGTGTTCTACATTACACTGACCCACAATAGGGGACGATGGGGTAGCCTAGTGGTTAAAGCGTTCGCTCGTCACGCCGAAGACCCGCGTTCGACTCCCCACATGGGTACAATGTGTGAGGCCCATTTTCTGGTGTCCCCCGCCGTGATATTGCTGGAATATTGTTAAAAGGGGCGTAAAACCAAACTCACTCATTCACTCACAATAAGTTCTTACACTTACACACCCACTCACTATAGTGAGTGAAACGCCACTGTTACGCCACTTTTGACAATATTCCAGCACTTTCAGGGTTAGAGACTCCAGAAATGGCTTTTGCACATCCATGTCATGAAGGGAATCGAACCCTTTAAGCACCACGCTACCCCACCACCCCGTTACTCCCCATAACAAAATAAATTGGAGCTGATTCTGTCTTCACATACCGTTGATATTTACTCCTCATTAACATAAACTATTTTCTCAAAACCATTCCTGTCAAATGGTCAGTTGGGGCGGTGGGATAGCCCAGTGGTTAAAGCGTTCGCTCGTCACACCGAATACTTGGGTTTGATTCCACACATGGGTACAACGTGTGATGCCCATTTCTGGTTTCGTGACGTGAAAGTGCTAAAAGCGGCCTAAAATTAAACTCACTCACTCAAATTGTCAATTATGGAAGTCTATTACTGTCACAGTCTAAACGATTAGCATCAACGGAGACCATACTTTCAACAAGTATACTTCAATCTACGTTAAACATAAGAAACATTAGACAGTGGCACAACCAAGCTTCCATACTTATTAAATGTCAATTCCATGATCTTAATTGTTAATATTCAATATTAAGTTATTTCATGTAAACGATATATGTATGAGGATTTTAGGAATGTATATCACCAACACAAAAGAGCAGAAACTTCAACATTATATTTTTCAAACTTTTATTACAAAAATAGTTCATACACAAAGAGAATACCCGTCATCCATATACGTTTGTAATTAAGACGAGGAACAATTGACATTTTTTCAAGCTAAAATTCTCCATATACACGTGTCTTCCGATGTGGCCAGTGATGATGATACATATATAACATCAACTTTTGAAAATCAACACAGTTCAGTCTTTATGTATTTATAAGTTCTGGTTATCACATGTGAAGTATATATTTAAGTTTGAAATTAAACCATGACTAGCGAAGTTGATAATACAAACACAAAATTAGTAAACGAAGACCATGACATTGTATTCCGACCCAAATTTTATAGCAATAAAATACAACTCGGAAAGATGCTTTCCCTTGTGACTTGGAATGTCGTGTGGAAAGATTATCCTAATGCATAATGCCTATGACAGGGATATACTGGTGTGGAGACAGCAGTTTCATGGAGAAAATTACACAGAATACATCATTTCTTTGCCGGGGAAAATATCCCTAAATGAATATCTAGAGGATATAAGAATGAAAACACAAATCCATGATATAAATTGGGGAGTCGTCGGATAATAACCCGATGCAAGTCCGATCGATGTCGACACCCATGTATTATTGATTTGATTGTTTATTTTCACAGACTTAGACCAACATCTAAATAGATTAATCAATATTCTTAACATGATCAAATGATGGTCATTGCACGAAACTGAATTTAATCTGATGAATTTAGCTGTACACATAGCACCAGTCTATCCACACACTCACTCACAGCAAGTACAGGCATATTATTGCTATATTTAAGCTGCATATGTGCTTATCAACAACGAAATCAAAAGACGATCCATGCTATCAAGCTGTAAGAATGGTTATTTGGGGTTTGATATTTACTTAAATACCGGTATACATTTTGCACGCCCGCCTAAACGAATATCTAAAATAAATGAATGGTGAATCAGTGGGGTCAAAATAATCACACACACTTCATAAGAGTGACTGTATTGGGGTTAATGATCATAGGTGTTGTGATACCCTTTTCCATGGGTATATTCCTCTGTCCTTATGCGTCATACAAGTAATTCTACGAGTGCAAAGATCAAACCCTTATGTCTGTTGTTGCGTTAAGCGTTCGATTTTACTCGCTTTCTCATTGCTTTGCCTAATGCGGTACCACCATCTCAGTATTGTCACGTGCGTTACCAGCATCTCAACATGGCGGCAGGTACATCGCTTGGCGATTACTTCCCTTGAATTAGCAGTCTTCCACGTGTATCAGTCTAAGTAAACTTATCTTCAGTACTTTTCGTTACACTCCACCACTGAGTCTAACAAAACCTTATGGGAGGTCACGTCAGGTAACCTTTGAGATTGACCAATCAGAACACAGCTTACCAAATCGCGAAACTGCACATTCGCACATACCTTTTGAACTTTTCATCTCGAAAAGGTTCGTACCCGAACGATTCCGAATGCTATTTTGCTTCCCGGTGATGCACACAGCATACGTACAGCCATGACAACGGCGAGTAAGCAGTCGCTGAAAATAGCGTTTTTGACAATATTCAAGGATGTCATCTTGCGGAAATATTAGCTAATGGTAACCATGTCAATAGATACCCCAAAGCGTATATACTGCAGGTCAAATAATTGTGTTATATGCTGTTTTTTGTTTGTGGAGAGATCTGTGTCGGTGACCTGAATATTTTGAAAGTCCCTTCGATCCCTAAATAGTAGTCGTTGTCTGATTGGTTAAATCTATTTAACATTCTCGCATTTGATTGGACTGCCATTGGTTGCTCAAAGGTTAGCTGACGCGACCTTCTACTAGGTTTTGTTAGACTCAGTGGTGGAGTGTAACGGAATACACTGAGACGAAGCTTACTTAGACTGCCAAGTGCATACAACCAAAATATCTAACACACTGATAAACATTTATGGTGCAAATACATTGAATGCACTTATTAATGTCTATGCGTTGAAGAAAAAAATATTTTAAAAATCGCGCGAGGATGTCTGTGCATTGGGAATATTCTCACTTCAGTGCTGAGATCGTTTTGTTGTACGGACTCATCTCCAGATATAGATTCCTTGCAAACACACCCAAGACTTTATTATAGGTCAGTCAATCACGATGGAGTTATTGTCACCATGACAACACCTGTAGGATTTACACGGACGGTCAGGCCCTGCATGAGACTCAGCCTCGCCACTTTATCCCCCGTGAAGGTATCTGTTACCAGGTAGTACATCGATGACCCTGAGTCCACTAGCTGGTGCATGGGTATTGTGACGTTACTAGGACCGCCTCCTTGGGCGGGGTTGAACATCGTGGCGGCGGTGCTGCCCCTGGGCAAAATGGGTCGTGTCCAAACAGAAATCTGACCAACCTGATACCAAAAAAGTCTAACATTCACATCTTCTATGCTTTTGATACGATAAGATATCGATATCTCGACATGTTTCATGTTTTTGACAAAAAATAACTTAAGTCCAATATGCAAAATAAAATCTATTAACAAAAAATACAACAATAATTTTTACTGTAATTAGACTTTTTCCAAGTTCACCAACGTAATAGAGAAAAGCTCTAAACAGACCTCATATTAGTGTGTTTGATATGGCTAAATAGTTGAAGTGTTCCCATGCCAACAAAAGGCTACTAATATATAATTATCCTTATTTTATTTTAAGTGTGCGGGCGTGTGTGTGAGAAAGAGAGACTAGAAAGGACTTCAAACTCTATTTAAACAAAACAAAACCCCATATTTTTCATGATTTCTATTTCCACTCTCCATCCACGAATTTTGAGGAAGTACGAAACAATCTTACCACCATGCGAACGGTTCCAGGGACTCCAAGCGGATCCTGGCTAACAGCAATCACTCCTTTGTTCAGAAGGAGGCTTTTAGACTCCGGCCGGATGTTACGTAGGTCTACTGACACAAACAGTGGCGCCGCCCACATCGACCACAGTGCCATCTGTGTTCGTTCCTGGTCAGGGCTCAAGGAGAAGTCCCCAATAACCATCTACAACAGAAAAAGTTCCAGTGAATTCATCGTCATGGTTTGAACCATTACTTAGACTACCAGTCCAAGTTCGAATTTTAGAATTGCAGGTTTATGATTCGCTATCGGCTTCCTGTTTCTCATGACGTTTTTAACTAAGCCCTAAATGGTAAGGTAAAAGGTTAAACATTAACTGAGATGGTCTTCAGAATACCACGTGGAACAGTCTGGGAGTGTGGGTTTGAGTCTCGATGAGTCGCAAAAGGAACCCATGGAAGGTTGTTTGGGTATAGGTAAAGGCTGAAAAACCCTAGGGTTCGGTCCTACCTCATCCGGGTCATTCCAGCCGCCGGGTCCGGCTATCTTGCTGAAGTTACCGATGTCTTTGGCGTAGAAGTTGATGACGCTGGCGATACTGTCCCACTGGTCAGTAATATCGTCGTAATTCCTACAGGTGTTGCACACTTCCAGGACTGCCTTGTAATTGGCCTGAAGAAAACACAGATGATGACGATTTTTGCTGAAGTGGCAATATTTTATTAAATATGTCCAGTGACAGAATTGGTACTAACGATATTCTTCGAATGTTTATTATCAAGCAGAATGCACATCGGATATTGAACATGGTATGAGTGAGGGGGTGATCATGATGGTGATAATGGCATGCATTAGAGTGAGGTTGCAGTGACATGGCATGTGAAACAATTATTAACAATAACAGTTCTTTGATTGTCTATTGTCAGCCAGAACGTGTATCATGCGTAGCGCATTGTTCATGTATTATAACTGCAATATTGTTCGTTGACATATTGAAAGTGTAAAGAAATGTCGAGAACTACATGTTGCGGGATAAATAGATCTACGGCAGTGGTTCGGCTGGTTGTAATTCTGGAAGAAGGTATATAGGTAGTGGTGGCGGTGGTAGTGATGGTGATGATGAGGTAATAGTAAAAGCAGCAGCAACAGAAGTAAAGTAGTCTCAGGTAATGCAGGTATTTCACGTTTACCATTTCGGTGAAACCTACCACCATGAAATTACAACTGAAACAAAATGAAAAGCGGGGTTCATGCAGCTCGGCACAGTGGTTTTCGGTGGTGTGCTACCAGTTCCGCAATAATGAGCGAGTAATATTTAACAACGACTTAAGCAATTTTAAAGATAAGCAGTGCAGGGGCACCAGTGTGGCCAATACTGTAACGCACAGGCTACATGCGAACGTTTTAACCACGACTAACCAAGGACCAAGTTGTGGTACTACTAGCAGCAGTAGTAGCACTAGCACTAGCACTAGCAGTGACAGTAACAATAGCACTAGCAGTGTTGCTTTTGCAGCTGCAGTTGCAGTTGCAGTAGCAGTAGCAATAGTGGTAGCAGTAGCACTCGAAATTACACTAGCACTAGCACTAGCCGTAGTGGTTGTGCTGATGTCTCACCGTGCGGTGGTTCAGTATATCCCCAATGGCCCATTCACAGGAGTACAAGATGGGTCGGCCAGTCTTGTTCAGGAAAAAAACCCATGTCACGGTAACCTAAATAACATAGCAAATAAAAACACTGTTACCATGACACTGACGATGGCCAAGATTCTGACTGGTTACAATGAAGTTCATTATCGATACCTCGTAGGAAAACCTTTTCACTTAACCAATGCAATACATTCATAGTCAAATCAATAATACATGGATGTCGACATCCATCGGACCTTCATTTACTCCTAATCGATGTCTCAGTCCCTAAACCTTGTAATTTGACGATGAGATGAGCACAGGCTGTGATTGGTTGGTTGGTTGGTTGTCTAACGCAGCACGCAGCAATCTTCCAGCTATATGGCGTGGAGCTGTAATTAACCGAGTCTGGCATCGATATAGACAACTGGAAGACGATGACTTCAGCGAGTCTGACCAACCGATTCCCTTAGTTGCCAGTTACGACAAGCATGGGTTCCTAAACACCAATTCTAACCCGGATGTTCACGGCTCTACCATCTATGACTGATCCGACGAAACAAATATACATGAGACCGTTAATATCTGCAACTCCAGCAAGGTACCTTGTAAATGGGGTTGCTGGAACATATTTCTTCTATTGTAACTAAATATATATATGATATGTGTATTAGACTACTAATGCCATTATGTATACCTTCGTTAAACTCATCCGGATCAATATTACACCCATCGAACTTCAGAAGGTCAATCCCCCATTCGGCAAATGTCTGTGCGTCGATCTCATAGTGCCCCCAACTTCCGGGGTACTTTGCGCATGTCGTTAACCCCACGTCTTCATAGATGCCAATCTTCAGACCTTTGGAGTGGATCTGATAAAAATCCAAGAACACTATACATGCAAAATGAGAGGAGAACAGATTGTGGTGTTATTTGCTAACAGATATGTTATTTTCTTCAGCATTTTTGGTTTTCTCTGCAATAATAGAAATTCAACGATTTATCGAAGTCAGAGCGGCGTGTATACCAGTCTTGGATTGACAAATCAGCGATCGCTCCAATTCACACGTTGACACGAAAACGTGCAACCAGGTCACCGAGACTGAGCAGCCGAGGCCTTTTGTTTGCCTCTTACGATAGCTCATGGTAACCTTAAGATCAGACGGTAATGATAGGTTATTAATGGTGTGTTAGCTTAATGGTGGCTGTGTGAGGGATTTTGCGGATGAATCCAGAGGAGATATGGACTTCTGGGATTAATCCATAGACTAATCTGCCTCGGCCAAGTCTTCCATGTCCGCAAATCACAAAGATACCACTTTGGGGCAAAGTGCTGGATATAGACTACTGGGATTAATCCATAGACTAATCTGCCTCGGCCAAGTCTTCCATGTCCGCAAATCACAAAGATACCACTTTGGGGCAAAGTGCAAGATATAGACTACTGGGATTAATCCATAGACTAATCTGCCTCGGCCAAGTCTTCCATGTCCGAAAATCACAAAGATACCACATTGGGGCAAAGTGCTGGATATAGACTACTGGGATTAATCCATAGACTAATCTGCCTCGGCCAAGTCTTCCATGTCCGCAAATCACAAAGATACCACTTTGGGGCAAAGTGCTGGATATAGACTACTGGGATTAATCCATAGACTAATCTGCCTCGGCCAAGTCTTCCATGTCCGCAAATCACAAAGATACCACTTTGGGGCAAAGTGCTGGATATAGACTACTGGGATTAATCCATAGACTAAACTACCTCGGCCAAGTCTTCCATGTCCGCAAATCACAAAGATACCACTTTGGGGCAAAGTGCTGGATATAGACTACTGGGATTAATCCATAGACTAATCTGCCTCGACCAAGTCTTCCATGTCCGCAAATCACAAAGATACCACATTGGGGCAAAGTGCTGGATATAGACTACTGGGATTAATCCAAAGACTAATCTGCCTCGGCCAAGTCTTCCATGTCCGCAAATCACAAAGATACCACTTTTGGGCAAAGTGCTGGATCTGCCTCTCGGACTGCAAGTGGCACAGGTCCTTGACGTAAAGTAAACAGTAAAGTAGGGTCTTCGAATCATAGGGAAACCCATTAGCTAGTTTTCCCGTGGCATCCAACACTTCGCCTAATGTATATTCAGTCACAATGTTCTGATATGTGCAAAAACTGACCACTTACATAGTCCGCCAATGCCTTCATGCCGTGAGGGAATCTGTCCGAGTCAGGCTGCAGGCGGCCATCACTGTCACGTGACTTGGATAGCCAACAGTCGTCAATACACACATACTGGTAACCCGCCTCTTTGTATCCTTCCGCCGCTATGATGTCGGCCATCCTCATGTAGAGATTCTCACTGAAATAGTGCAGAAGAGAAATGTAAACGCTTCTCACATGACGTTACTTCCAATTGACCAATTCCACTTTTGAAGAGATTAAAACCAGTCGGGAAAACATTTCCATATGCTCAACGATGAATAGTGACTTACGAATGACTGTTTTGCATAAAGACATAGTATCGCTGAATGAGTGATGGACATGCGTACTACAGATACAGAAACTGTACCCAGCTCGCCTGATTACGAATGCATGGTAGTATACACTTTGTACATCGAAATATATAACGGAACGTCACTGAAAGTGGTCGTATTTCATATATGAAATACAGTGTCTATACTAAACACACAAAAGTATTTTAGAAGTGAACATACCTGATACAGTTATCAGGGTCATTTTTACAGTCAGTGTTGCATCTAAAACGTTCCCATGACAACCAACCCATCGGCGGCGTGCGAGCGAGACCATTGTCGAGGGCAACGACAGCAACGGTACCGACAGCTATGAGCAGCAGCAACGTCGACAGTTCCATGTCGGTAACTGGTTTACCAACTTGACGTCTACAACAGAATCAATAGGTATAAAGAGCACTGCTTTAAAGGCAAATTGTCAGCTGTAAATACCGTCTCTCATGTGCACTTCCAAACATCGAAAATGTGCAGCATTCACATAAATAAACAATTTAAAATTTGAAATGATGGTACATGCTTAAAATGATATTCTATCATGCCCCACAACAACCCGAGACCACATCAGGCCTCTGGTCTTCGGCCTTCGGGTAAATTTGGGGACATGGGTATACCCATAAACATAGCAACAAATTCGAATATGCGTTAACACTTGGATATACCCGTATATATAAATCTATCAATTATATCTTGGTCCGATCTAGACAAGCAGGCCATGAGGGAGAACAATATGCAGATGGAAAAAAAATCACGTAGAGCACGTAGAGACACTTGCTGAAGGGAACTGCTTAATGGCTGTAGGGCTGGTGGCAGACGACAGCGAAAATACTACAAAGTACTCACCCGAACCACATGGACTTTTACACCGTTAAAACAAAAATATAGTGTAATCTAATACAACGTTATGTCTGTCTGACATGGCCGTACGATATATACTCTTGTTTTCACTGAAATTAAATACGATGGTTGGCTGATTCAATGGGTATAAGTGACAGCAGACGACTATGAACTTACAACAAGCGGTCACATGAATATTGAATGCGTCACCATATTAATCCAGCCATCAAAAAGACAATATATCTGCTGAACGTGACATCTCGTGTTGGGATGTAGTTATCGAGGTAGGAGCGAGATCAATCGACAGTGAACGAACTCCATATTGTTTCGGGATCCATACATGAAGACACTGCTGTGCATGCTACAAAACGAATCAATAATGTTCCATCCTGAACGATGTGTCATACAGGTATGTAGCAACTACGTTTTCAGCAGCCCTTAGGTACATACACCATTGGGTATATTATAACCCTGTACTGTCAATGATACGAGATTTTGCAACAAGCTTATAAACAGCCACAACAAAGCATCAAACTGACACATACAAAATCCAGGTAATATTCCCTCCTCCACTTGGAAACTACGTTCCGGTTGAGTCTATGTCGGTTCGTGTCTCATAATTCGAAGAATCACGCTTCGTGTGTGATAATCCACGTCAGAGATATGGATATGTAGTAATTTCTCTATAATGCACATATACTTGTTGCGTGAAAATTAGGTTCGGAGATGCCGCTGTCCACTCGATGTACCGCGTTGAAAGGAAACAGGATTGTTGAGTGGGCATTGGAAAGGATGCGTTTTGGCGATTCGTGTGCGTGCTTCTACCTACTGTGTTTTGTTTTGTTTTGTTTTGGTTTGTTGTTGTTTTTTGTTTTTTGTTTATTTTGTTTGCTTTTTGTTGGGTTTTTTTGTTGGTTTTTTCTTTTTGTTTTCTAGGGGGGGCATTTGCTTCATTCGGAAGCAACATTTTCTGTTTATGAATACCCAGGCCATTCCAGTGATCACTAATGGGATAGTCTTGGAATTAAGGCGTTCTGTCGCCACGCCAGAGACTCGGTTCTATTCCCCACATGGGTAGAGTATGGGAAACCAATTTCGGGTGTCTTCCCGCCGTGATATTGCTGGAATATTGCTAAAAGCGGTGTAAGGCCATACTCGCTCACTTCATCTCAGTCATGTCATTGCAAAATAGGTGAAAGCAATGCACTGTAACAATGAATGGTGAAGGTTTTAAGTGACTGTAATCTAGAAGTACATACGATCATTCGAAATGGCATGGCCCATACTTTAAAAAACACAAACAATGAACATATATTGTAAAAAATATGTATTGTTAAAAATAACATTTGGTTATAGAAATATATGGAAGTTAACATGAAAACACACTAATGTTGGCATCAAGTGGTTAGAACTAAGTCATCAGAATCGTTAATAAGATTGCCATTATTACATGCACAGGCGAGTGAGCAACTGGTGGAAATAACATGTTAATATATGTTCTTTCCTTAGGATGACTTAATGGAAAAAACAGAGGTGATAATCTTAAATATGTTTTTAATAGATTCATAAATAATTGTAGTTTACTATAACAAAATAGCCAGTTCGCAATAAACATCAAACAAGAGAAGCAATAAATTTCATCATGAAACAGTATCTGAATTTGAATGGTAGTATGCAACATTTTGCCTGATAAGATTTGTTTTCATCCTAAAACAACTAATGTGTAAAGAGGTCCAAATGAAAATTACTTATTGAAAATCACATGGTTTACAGATACACTGCAAAGTTTCTGCATGACTACTACCATTCGAAAATCGGCCTATTTTACATTAGTACAAAATAGGAAAGTATTTGTTTTAGTATGTGTCTCTGTATAAAAAATAATTAACATACGTGATATAATTCTGGATCAAATATCTTCGAAAAATAGTATGCGCAGATCCAGCAAAAAAAATAAAGCAATAAAAAAGACAGCAATATCACTGTTTCGTTTTGTGTTCATTTCAATATTTCACTGCCCCAGTCTGATCACACGCTACCTACCAGCGAAACAAGAACTAACCAAATACTTCCCTGTAGTCAAGACGATGTCTGCATGGAAATCTGTGTTCCATGAAGCCACAGTCAAGTGAGATTCGCATCCTTCAGAATATGCAGGACAACCCGCTGTGTCGAGGTTGAAGGACCTATGCAAATACGTGAGTCATCCAAAGTTCGTCACAACGCAAAATGACGGTTAGATAATGAATATGCGACGTCGAGACGACCGTCAGTTCGAGACATCAGAGTCGGACACAATGTTGTTTGACAATATAGTATGGACAACAAGTTCCACCGGGATAATCTTCATGGCGGTTCTCGCTGAGACAACTTACGAACATTCAATCATCATTCAATCCTACGCCCAAAGTAATCAAGCCGGAGTCATTGTCACCATGACAACCCCAGTTGGATTAACCCGCACTGTCAAGTCCTGTTGATACGTCAGCTTAGCCAGTTTGGACCCTGTGAATGTATCGGTGATAAGGTAATCAAGTGCATTGCCATTAACGAGGCGGTGTACAGGCACCGTGACATTGAGAGGAGCACCACCTGACTGCGAGTTGAAGAACACGACAGCAAGGCTCCCCTTGGGGAGGATAGGTCGAGTCCAAACAGTAACCTTATGTATCTGAAACACATAACAACAAACACACATTAGTGTCACACTTAAAGATTAAAGTGTTAACATGGTTTTGCGCTGCTTTTAGCAATAATCCAGCAACATCACGGCAGGGAACACCAGAAATTGGACTTTACACCTCTCACGACAAAAATGCATATGGAACCCTGATCTTCGGGGTTGTAGGTGGTGGTAGTGACAGTAGTAACTGTAGTAGTAACAGTAGCACTGGCAGTGAGGAACTGTCATGTTTATACGTGGTGAGCGGGCGAGTTTGGTTCTGAGTCATTTTGGCAATATTCCAGCAATATCACGCCGGGAGCCACCAGAAATGGCCTTAACACACTGTACCCATGCGGGGTTCGAGCGCGGGTCTTCTGACGAGCGAACACTTTAACCATTTGGCTATCTCACCGCCCCTAAAGATTAAAGACGTCGTGGGCTGTAAACTTCAACCTCTTTTATCCTAAGTGCTATGACGATGTTGTATAAGACCGTTTGGGGTCATAATATCTGCATCATTTAAGGTAAATCATTTGAGAAAACAGGCATTGTTGTTAAACCAGCTAGTGTTTAACCTTGTGCAACAGTGTTTCAACTGCTTTGCATTGAAGCGACAGATTCAATAATGGAACGTGGTGTGTTATATTAAATTTAGGGTATTTTCAGACAGCGTCCTTATGGTCCCAGCAGAATATTATAGAAACATCTGCCTTCGCGTAGAATTTTCCCTAAGTGCATTCTTGCGTATATAAGACATGATATGTGTTGCATTTCATTTTTCATCTCTCATCACTTCAAATTTCTAGACGACAGGAATTATGTAAGATGATCATAGCCCTAGTTAGTTGTAATTTGATTCCTAGTGTTGAAAGGTGAATATTATCAAAACAGCACGCATACCGCCATTCGAACGGTTCCTGGGATTCCTAGAGGATCTTGGTTGACAGCAATCACACCTTTGTTCTGAAGGAGGCTTTTAGACTCCGGCCGGATGTTACGTAAGTCGACTGACATGAGCAGTGGCGCCGCCCACATCGACCACAGCGCCATCTGTGTTCGTTCCTGGTCCGGACTGAGTGAAAAGTCGCCTATCACGAGCTGGAAACACATGAAAATATAGTGAAATTGCTGCATTGGTGGGAGGGAGGTGATTTTAGCAATACTCCAGCAATGTCAAGGCAGGGGACACCAGAAATGGGCTTCACACATTGTACCTATTTGGAGAATCGAACACGGGCCTTCGGCGTGACGATCGAACGCTTCAACCACTAGGCCAAACCCACTGCCCCTGCATTCTTGGTGAGAGTGTGTTTGGTTGAACAAGGTTTTACACAGTGTTTCACTTGTGTCAGATGAATGTGGACGGGCAGCCTGAAGTTATGAAGCTCTCAGACGTTTTTCATGTCGCTGAAACCTATCATCCTGGATACAGTACTGATAGAACTAGAAACATTACCGGGGGCAGCAGGGATTCGAACTCCCGATGATGTGCTTCTGGCTTACCTAGAAGGTTCGGCTAACTGCTCACTGTATGAGTTATTGTATAGATATAAATCAAGAGGGGGATTGGGTGCGATCCACTCCTTTTTTGTCCTGAAAGTTTATAAAATTGACATTGAAACTCTTGTGAAAACGGGGGAGGATGAACTGTGCATCTGTTGTATCCGCAACAGTGTATTATTTTTAACAGAGTCGAAATATCGTTCTTCCTACCTCATCCGGGTCATTCCAGCCCCCAGGCCCGGCTATCTTGCTGAAGTTGCCGGCGTCTTTGGCGTAGTCGTTCACTTTACTGAGGACACTTCCCCATTGATCGTTGATGTCCACGGTGTTCCTACAGGTGTTGCACACCTCCAAGATTGCTGTGTAATTAGCCTAGCGTGTAAGAAGGGGATTATGTTAAACCAGATGACGTAGATGTTAACGTTGATGCATAAACCCATGCGTACATCAATACATACATTTACACAGATGTATGACTGCGGTCTGTAAAGAGTCTGGACGTGACAACCCAGACTAACGATAAGATAACGTGTCAACCAAAATCCGTTAGTCGCCTGTTATAACAAGCATGGTTTGCTGAAGATCACTTATAACTCGCATCTTCAGGAGTCAGTAGTAGTGGTGGCGGTGCTTGTTTGTTTGTTTGTTGTTTATAGCCTCACTCAGCAATATTCCTGCTTTATACCTGCGGCCTGTAAATAATAGAGTCTGGACCGGAGTGTGAGTGTGGATTTTGTTCAAGCCATTAGCAATATCGTAACCACTTTGGAAATCGAACCCGGGTCTTCGCCATGGCGAGCGAACACCTTAACCACTAGCCGGACCGGACAATCCAGTAATCGGCATTGTGGGCATCTACCTAAGCAGTTGGGATACACTGGCACGTGTCAGCCAAGTCAGCAAGCCTGGCCACCCGATGTCTTTGCGACAGGCATGGGTTTCTGAACATTAACCGTAACCGGGATTTTCACGGGTCAGTAGCAGTAGCAGTAGCAGTAGCAGTAGTAAGGCATTGGCAGTGACAGTGAAAATATCATTTATGATATTTTATAACGTTTATAATGACATTCAACACCGCAACTGCGATGTGGTATGTAGTGACAATCGTGAAAAGGCTTACCTGCCGGCGGTGCATTATCTCCCCTATCGCCCACTCACAGGAGTACAGAATAGGCCGCCCAGTCTTGTTCAGGTAAAACCCCATTTGACGATAACCTAGGCAACGATATACATGTTATAGATCCGCAACTTCGGGAGATTTGTGGGTCATCCACGATACACTTACTAATCATAGTGATAAATATAGTCACGTGTTTAAAAGTTCCGGTCATATCAAAGTAGTATCAAAACTTGAGCCAGAGGGTGATAGAATTACGCAAGTGACAAACAGCGGCTATTGAGAATTTCACCACATCTTCCCTGAGAGTTTGTTATATCAATGTTGACTGTCTGCGTGCCTGTTTAATGTGGGAGGAAAACCCGAAGTCTTGAACTTCTAAGACGTTTATCACTGATGAGTTCCTGGAGTAAGGATAAAGTGCTGACACACCTAGAAACAGAATCTGGACAAACCGGGATTCGAACCCACTATGATATGTTTACTGCTTGTCCGAGTGACGCAACCCTGAATGGTTCGAATGTACGTACTCGAAATCTAAGTGCATGTTTATTTTGCGCGGTATGCGCTTCGCTTGGGGGCCGAAGAGTGGCCTCCCCTAGGTAATGGGACGATACTCGAAAACGCACTGAAATGAACACATGGTCGCACGGGGCTATTTAAAACTAAAAAGCAAACGGTATCATGTAATAGACTGTATTTGTTGCAAATAAATTCTTAAAATAAATCTTTTTGTTCTTTCACAAACAATACACTGACGTGTTCCATCAGTTCCACAAGAACACTTACAAACCTTCATCAAAGTCCACAGGATTAATATTGCATCCATCAAACTTCAACAGGTCTATCCCCCACTCAGCGAATGTCTGCGCATCAGTCTGGTAATGCCCTCTACTCCCAGGATACCTTGCGCACGTTTCCGACCCGACATCTTCATAGATGCCCAGCTTTAGACCTTTGGAGTGGACCTGCAGCATTAAATCAGCATTCGGTATTCACGTTGATGAACGAAGATGAAACACCCTGGTCTGACAAATATATGATGGTTTTAATGACCATGTTACTTAACTCAGGTATCAGTGAAACAATGCAATTTGAAAAGCTCAATCATTGTAATTTTCTTTTTATAGTGCTGAGATTCGAACCATTGATCTTCTGATGCGAAGTCGGGCGACTCGTTAACCCCGTCAGCAAGATGTCATCTATGGGATGACTCCACACCGTGTCACAATGTGTGTTATACATTTTGTCATCTTTCGGAATTCAAAAATCATTTTTGGAAGTTAAAGAACATTTTTTTATTGCGTGGTAATGTCTTGCATTTGTTAAGAAGTTTGGTTACAGCACAGAGAATGTCCTATCCTTATCAAGCATAGAAATCAGGATCTGTTGTTACAGCCGATAATATTTCAGTGAATGGTACTGTAATTAGAGTGAGTCATAGTGGTTTCAATTATTTGGTCCACGAAGAGAATCGAACCCGACCGTCGCCGCCAGAGAAACGTATCCACCACTAATTAAACTAGTTCATGGCCATTCCAGACGAAACTACCAAATAAAGCGAATGTACACGTAGATCCTTTATCAAAATCATATATTTTATTATGTTTCATATTTAGTTGCTCGGCACTCAGCAATGTTCCAGCTGTATGGAGGCAGTCTGTATATAGAGTCTGTACCAAACATTCCAGAGATCAAAGTCATGAGCATCAATCTAAGCAATTGGGATACAATGACATGTGTCAACGTGTCGCTAGCCTGACCACCCAGTCCCGTTAGCTGCCTCTTACTAAAAACAACGGCTGCTGAAGACAACTTCAAACCGGAATCTTACAACAGGCCATGTGACTGTAGTCTCAAATAGTCTTCAAATATTTATTGAACAGGTATCCCTGAGTTAATATTTTGAATTTCATGGTAAGAAAATAGGACCACCTACATAGTCCGCCAATGCCTTCATGCCGTGAGGGAATCTATCAGGGTCAGGCTGCAGGCGGCCATCACTGTCACGTGACTTGGATAGCCAACAGTCGTCAATACACACATACTGGTAACCCGCCTCTTTGTATCCCTCCGCCGCTATGATGTCGGCCATCCTCATGTAGAGATTCTCACTGAAATAGTGCAGCAGGAGTCTCAAAGACTCTACGTGACTTCCTTTATTAATGTCAGTGCAGTACTTATCTGGCTACTGAGAGAAGTCGTGCCAGTGTTACCATCACCCTTGACATGAAATGAGGCCAGTGTGCGAAATAGAATTCCAGAACATCCAGACCAGAAACCAGACCAGACCAGAAAATGTCCACAGTCACTGGCTCGACTGGCTAGTGGATTTATATGCTGTTTTTAGTAAATATCACACTCTCTCCAACCTGTTAAGTTATAATACACTTTTACACCATGTAAGATGATGGCCTGATAAAACTGTTCGTCATATTAGCAGCTTAGTTTCTACGTTCAAATTTCGGGCTAGTAAATTATTGTGTTGTAACTTTCAGACACAGATAGCCCGACTAGCTAGCAAAATTTGGAAACTATTTCAAGGAATGCTACAAACACTTCAAAAAGTTGCTCTACAACAGGCAGGAAACTTATTTTGGTGAATAGGCGCTTTTGTTTGTTGTTTTACGCAGCAATCAGCAATATTTCAGCAATATTTCATCTATATTTTCAGCTATAGTCCACATATGTCATTAAGTCTAAAAGTTAGGGAGAAATGTGCTCTTTAGGGAAAATCTTTTCGAGTAGAAGGGGAAGGGGGCGTATTTGTGTCAACTGAGTTAGTGAGCGTGACCACAAGATTCTGTCAGTAGCCTACTTGCGACAAACTGAAGACTGTTTGAGCCAGTCAGTGTCTTGTGTTTCAGTGAATGTATATGGGGTGGTGAAGGTGGATATGTGGGTATAAGCTGTTTTGTGAGACAATATATGTGTTGTTTCGGTGAGTCAGTATATGTGTATACGTCAGGGAGTCGATATTCAGTGATCCAGTGATATATCTATTTATCATGGCACACTGTCCGGGTGCGAGTGCGTCATGTCTGCACATCCATAAATGTAAACCCGAAACGCTTCACTTGCATGGGTTTCGCTTGGCAACTCAAGCAAAACTCAAGCAACTTCGTCTTTGAAAAACATCAACGCACCTTTTTGACATGACACACAATATGTTCTAAATAACCAACATAACTGAGAGCTGGTGGGCTTTGGGCTCGCCTGATTTAAAATTATAGAAAGAAAGAATACTGCATGCACGCCCATCTGTGGAGTTTTAGTTTCAGTAGCTTGAGGGATTAAACATGTGTTTTTATACTATGAAAACGACAATATCACTGAAATAAGGAGCTACAATTTGCTAAGCACAGTTCACTCCCTTGAGCGTGTCAGAATACAATCACTCGTCCTGATCATGATTACAAATCAGCACCAGTCACACTGGAGGTTTCAAACATGTATTACTTCGAACCATGCTTACCCATTAAATTAACTTGTTATGTAATTGTTACTGTTCACTCAGCTGTATGTTTTCAAAATCATTTCAAATGGTGATATTTCCTTCCCTACATGACAGGCACGGGGTTGCACACGACACTTTAGTAAATAACAACAACAACAGTCAATACAAAGCGATAAAATCACATGAGAAGAACTCGAGAAATACGATATAAACCTGCTGACCTGATACAATTGCTCGGGTCGTGTTGGCAGTTTATGTTGCATCGAAATCGTTCCCATGACAACCACCCCATTGGTGGCGTGCGCGCTACCCCGTTGTTTAGTGCAGTGACAGCACCTATTCCAGCTAAGAGCGTCAACAGCTGCATCATGACACTTGGCTCGTTACACCCTATGAAACAATACAAAATATCAAGTTTACCACACCATCACGCACGGATCATTATCTGTCATCGCAAGACATGACAAAATGCTCATATTACAAGGGGGATGGCTTTTAACTGTAGGTAAAATAGAGCTGATATATTATATGCACAACAAAATAGTGAATCTATATTTATTACAGTAAAATATAATCACACATAATTATTTATCATGATGTCAAATTAACTTTTTTATGCAGCGTCTTGTCAGTTATCTCGGATTAGTCAAATTTCAAATATATCAAAATATACGAATCCAAAACTGTTTAAACAGATATTCGATTTCTCGACACTGTTAGCGGGGTTCATGTACCCTTCTATAACCACAGGTGTGTCTTCTTAACCTCCCCCGGAAGAGATAACTCCTGACATGAACAAAACCAGCTCGATTTCGGCAATGCATTCTCAAAACTTGTTACTTAAGTTACTTGTAATATTTAGTTGCACAAATACATCATGACAGTGTATAAAAGAGATATCACCCACCCGCTTCCCCTGGGAGAGACTTCACCTCAGCGCTCGCTCACAAGCCCTATGACCATGAGTCAGTCATTTACAGGTAAATGGGGATGTTGTATACGTTGCGTTCGGGCGATATCTTACCGCTCATGTTCTTGACCATCGTTCTGGTTTGACAAATAAGGTAAGTTTTTCTTGCACGTACAGTGAGTGAGTTTAGTTTTACGCCGCACTCACCAATATTCCAGCTATATGGTGACGGTCTGTAAATAATCGAGCCTAGGCCAGACAATCCAGTGATCAAAAACATGAGTGTCGATCTGAGCAATTGAGAACCGATGACATGTGTCAACCAAGTCAGCGAGCCTGACCACCCGATCCCGTTAGTCGCCTCTTACGACCAGCATAGTCGCCTTTTATGGCAAACATGGACATGTGTCTCTTGCACGTACAGAGCCAATATTTAACTGAGCGCATGTGTATGTTCTAGATTGTTTAAGAGTGCTACCATGCCACTGTCATCATGTATCAATAAGTATTTCTAAACAGCATAAATGATTTCGATTTGATTTCAAGTGAAGTTTTACTAAACCAAGTTTTACTAAACTAAGACCAAGTTTGCCTGGTTATTTAAGCTCTAACAAGTTCGAAGTTAGATGGTTTTATATTGACTTTTGATTTAAATTTGCTTTAGTTCAAGGCTCGTTAATATGTTTTTGTGCTGTTAAATCTCTTGGAGAAGTAACAGACTGACAAAATGGGATATCCTCAGACGCAGGTTTAGTAAACGATGACACGCTTTTAAATTACTGTTACTTTTAATTTGCTTTAAAGTTACGTGTACTTGTAATCTGCACGTGTGTTCTTTAAATGCATTTTCAAATATCAAATTACACATATAGTCACACGCGCACACGCACGCACAGACACATTGTGTCCTGGAGATAAGGTGCCTCACTCCGAAAGTATGGGTTCGAATCTCGGATGGGTGTCATCCTCAAAATGTTACAGTACATTAAGATTGTGGGAAAAAAAGGAACGTGCAACCCAGTGTGTTTGAAACGCAAAATGTTTCATCTTCCTGCCTCTGTGTTAAGCACAAGATCACATGCAGGTGGGAGATAGAGGATGCCACAGCCTGCAACGGATACATTTTTGGCACGTGACATCATGATCGTGTCTGGACCAGCCAAACCAGTGGTTGACTACATGGGCAAAACTCCCCATCCCACGACCACATCATAACCCAACATGAACGTAATAGAAAACAACAGTATAAGATATTTAATTATTATCTAATTTTTTTTCCGGGATAGAACTGGTTGGTGTGGCTGTCATCAGGTACACGCCCGTCGGATCCACAACAAGTGGACCAATCGTATCGTCGGGATTGAAGTGACCGAGACTCGTGCCGTCAAATGTCTCCACGACGTCATATCCGCTTGAGCCGGTGAGTCCGATTTCCTTGGCCTGGACGGTGACGCGTGCTTGAACGGCGTAGTTCCTGGTGATGTTCATGTGAACCAAAGCGATGACTTGAGTTCCGGCAGGCATGATAGACCGAGTCCACACGTCAACAGCACCGATCTAAAAAAGTACATTTCTGGTTTCTCGCACCATGATATTGTTGGAATATTTCTACATGCGGCGTAAGACTAAACTCACTCACTCACTAAACACCGCTTACTCTAAACAAAGTATATTAAAAGTACTTCCAGTTATCCAAGGAAACCCATACAGACATCGAGATCGATTATCGGTTAACTACCTGCTGAACGTCAATAGTGAGTGAGTGAGTGAGTGAGTTTAGTTTTACGTCGCACTCAGCAATATTCCAGCTATATGGCGGCTGTCAGAAAATAATCGAGTCTGGAACAGACAATCAAGTGATCAACAACATGAGCATTGATCTGCGCAACTGGGAATCGATGACATGTGTCAACCAAGTCATCGAGCCTGACCACCCGATCCCGTTAGTCGCCTCTTACGACAAGCATTGTCGCCTTTTATGGGTTGCTGAAGGAGTATTCAACCCCAGACCTTCACGGGTCCTGAACGTCAATAGATACCTGACTACAAAATCTATCTGAAATTATTTTTCAATGTTTGATATATACTGAAGGAAACAAACAAGGGAACACCATCTCCTGACAGTGCTCCTTTATTCCTCGATTTCTTCCCACAGCGCTATTCAAAGCTGTTGATGAAAAAAGGAAACTATTAAAGGAACACTTGAATGCTCCTTTATGTGTTTCTCTCAGTATACAGTAATGTGAACCAGAATTTGTGTCCATCAAGTCAGGCATGCATTTCCACTTGTTCCACTTGAGTGCGGTGTTAAACATTGATATCATTAGCGTCTCAAGCATTTCTTAAATATGATCACTGTCATATGTAAATGTTTGCAGAAATCGAGGTTGTATACAAATAGACAAAATTTATGCTGACATAAATTATTTTTAAAAATCAATAAAGTGTACTAACCGTGGTTATCCGTCGTGCGCTGGTGCTGAGCTGCTGCTGATTAATGGCGATGAGCCGTGGGTTAAGCAGAAGCTGCTTAGACTGGTTGCGGATGTTCCTGAGGTCATTGGACATGATCAGTGGGGCGGGAAGCATCGCCCACAGCGCCATCTGCACACGTTCTTGTACATCACTGAGTCCGAAATTGCCGATCACCAACTGCAGGAAAGGTATAATAGGACTAAAGGTGTTTTTATTTGATGATAATAAGTACCTTCGTATGAAACAGTGTAATGAAATAACTCGTCTGACCTCCTGAGGAGGGCTAGACTTATGACGGGCGGTCTGCGGCTAGCCAGCCGGATGGTGTGGTGATGGTCGTCTGTGTAATGCAGAGACAAATTCATGAAAACAACGCATGAACAATGAAGAGAAGCAACACACCGAACAGAACATACCTCATCGGGGTCAACCCAACCCCCGGGTCCCGAGTAAGACATGAAGTCGTCGTCGTCCTTGACGTAATAGTTGATAATGTCGCTGAGACCGTCCCAGTTGTCCCAGATGTCATCGTAGTTACGCCACAGGTTACACGACTCTTTGATGGCGGTGTAGTTTGGCTGCAAATACATTGATACACTGCTCTATATAACTCAGCATTTTTGAGTACCGTATTTCAGTGGTCTCAGCCTTGTGAAGATCCGTTGATAAAATTACATAAAAAGTTTTCTTTTCGGATTTTCTCCAGTCTTGAGCTTAGTATAGATGTAAGCAAGAAAAAACGGGATCAGGCTTGCTGACTTGGTTGATGACAGCCATCCCGATGACGTAAATCGGTGCTACAGGCGTCAATCACTGGAATGATGGGGATAGGTGATTTTATGCATGTTTACCGTTATGCCTGCCAGTATTTGGTACTTGGGCCAGTCACAGTGGAACACCATGGGTCGCCCGGTTAGGTTGAGGAACTTGGTCATTGATGGATAGCCTGTAGAGTCAACCAGAGTAAAATCATATGTTTACTGTTTCCTTTTGATTACTACGAGGGGACCAAATGTCATGGCGCCTCGAATCACTGTTGAGTGGTATCCTTTGTTCTGTCAACAACCCTTCGATCGTGGTTCGAATGACCCATTGTTTCTAGTTAGTTTAACATAGGTGATGAGACCTCATGACCATTATCTTGACTTCCGTGTAGAACTCGCCACAGCGATAGATGGTTCAATAAGTACAAGGAACACAGGAACGCAGGTGGAGCGCATTGTTCATTCAAATCGCGCCTTGAAGCAAATCTAAGAAACAAGTTCCTCTTTCAATGATGTGGAAGTAGCCTAAATGATTGTTTGAAGATATGATTTCAATGCTCATTAATCTCTGTTGACATATGTTTGTTTAAATCTGAAGACTCTTCTATACAATGATTTATGACGAAAAACTACTTAAAACATTTGGTGAAATGGCTCTTCAAGCTGCGACGATTCGGGGGTTTTGTTTGTTTGTTTGTTTTGTTTTGTTTTATCTTGTTTTGTCCTAAAGAAACTCTGGGTATGAGAATGATCAAGGTTAAGGCCTAGTGCACTGTTTGTTAGAAAGTAGTTTTACCGTAGTCATAGTCACGGACGTCACTATAGCAACCGTCCAGTTTCAGCAGATCAACTCCCCAGTCAGCGAACGTTTGCGCATCCTGCTTCAGGTAGAACTCACTTCCTGGGTATTTTTCGCACGTTGTTTTCCCAAAGTCTGCATATATCCCGAATTTCAATCCCTTGGCGTGAACCTGAAACCCACAGAAGAAAAGTTTTGTGTAACACGTCACAATTTAATTCTGGACTCACAAAAGTCCAGAAACTCTCAGCACTGTGGCCACTCTCTCACAAGGGATTTCGCAAAATTAAACATACAGCTGTTATGTATATGTGCTAAGGATGAAAAAATGAAAAAAATTTTTTTCGAAAACTCAAAATTTAAACTCGCTCGCCCATGGGCACGCCCATGGGCGAACAGTGGCCAATGGGTAGGCCCATGGGCAGGCCCATGGGTGAAAGTGTTTAATTTCATCCAGAATAAATGTTTTGGAGGTTGTAAATGAATGAAAAAAAGTTCATAAGTATCATGACACAAATTTCAGCTTGTTGTGACTTGACTCTGCTAACTGACAGCGATTTTAAAAAATCTGGCCCATGGGTGAAAAACATATTGGCCCATGGACGAGAATAATTAATTTCATTGAAACTACATGCTTTTTTTCAAGCTTTGCAGCTTTTCAATGAATGAACTTGTATTTATTATTGTCTTGACACGAAATTAAGCTTATTTTGACTTAACTCGGCTAATTTAGAGTGATTTTTCAAAAAGTCTCGCCCATGGGCGAAAACCATTTGGTCCATGGGTGAGAATATTTACTTTTACTCAAAATTTACCTTTTCCCGTGTTTTGGAGGTTGTGAATGGATGAAAGTGTGTTCATAAGTATCATGTCACAAAATTCAACTCATTTTGAATTAATTCCGTTAATGTAGAGCTATTTAACAAAATCTCACTCATGGGCGAAAAACATTTTGGCCCATGGGTGAGAATATTTCCTTTTACCCCCAAACCCATCTTTTCCAATATTTGGAGGATGTAAATGAATGAAAGTACATTTATGAGTATCATGACAGAAATTTCAACTCATTTTGACTTAATTCCTCTAAATGAGAGCAATTTTGAAAACTCTCGCCCATGGGAGAAAGACATTTTGGCCCATGGGCGAGAGTATTTGCCTTCACTCAAAATACATCTTTTCCTGTGGTTTGGAGGTTGTAAATGAATGAGGATATATTTATGAGTATCATGGCACAAAATCCAACTCATTATGACTTAATTCTGCTAATTGAGACCGATTTTCAAAAACATCTCGCCCATGGGCGAAAAACATTGGGCCCATGAGCGAAAATATTTCCTTTTTACTCCAAATACATCTTTTCTAATGTTTTGGAGGATGTAAATGAATGAAAGTGCCATTGTGAGTATCATGACACAAAATTCAACTGATTTTGACTTAATTTTGCGAATTCAGGAAGATTTTTAAAAATATGCCAGAATAATCACTTTACTCAAAATACATCTTTTCCTGTGTTTTGGATGTTGTAAATGAATGAACATATATTTATATGTATCATGGCACAAAATTCAACTCATTTTGACTTTATTCTGCTAATTTGTAACAAGTACAAGAATCTGGACTTCCACTTAAATTTTCATAGCTTTTTTTATTGTCTTGGGGGTTGTAAATTTATGAATGAAAGTGTGTTTATAAGTATCACGACAAAAAAATGAAATCATTCCGGTCTTAATTCGACTAATCTCGCTCGTGGACGAAAATATTTTCGTTTGCTTCTTTTCTTTATTTTGCAAACATATGGTTTAAAAATAGATGCAATTCGAATGAAAATTCAGTTTAATTTCGTGAGTTTAGTTTTATGTCGCACTCAGTAATATCCCAACAATATGGCGGCGGTTTGTAGATAATCGAGTTTAGATCAGACAATCCAGTGATCAACAGCATGAGCATCGACCTGCACAATTGGGAACTGATGACATTTGTCAACCAAGTAATCGAGTCTGACCACCTGATCCTGTTAGTCGCCTCTTACGACACGCATAGTCACCTTTTATGGCAAGCATGGGTTGTTGAAGCCCTTTACTTCCAGCAACATATAACAGTACACTTAGAATGCTAAGCCTTGAGATTCTTTTGAATTTAGGTATTCTATAAATATAACAAAATTCAACCTATATCTATGAAGTTGAAGTTATTTGTGAAAGCCCTAATCAAGAGTGACCAAACTCCAGTGACTATGCTGGGACACATTAATAAACGGTGTTGTGAGATCTTTAAACTGTATTGAAATATGTCTTGTCAATTCCACTGACATTCACCAAATGTACCCACCTAGTAGTTTTAAGTGTACCTACCCAGTTTAGCATGTTTCGTTTTAATAGTGTGGTCTCCATTTTTAGTAATTCCCGTTTGCCCGTCCCGGCTTTTCTTCGTCCGAGGTTTTATGGGGTATTCTCCTATTTGTCAGACCAGAAATAATCTACAACAGGGGTAGGTCACTCCCTTGTTTTCTTTACCATTTGTACTAATTAGTATGCGCCTCCTCATGCTCCAATGCACACAGTGACCTGATTCGTCTCCATCGCAACTTAGGCTGCGTTTAACAGTACTTCAGCCAGTTTACTGTATCAGTCGAAATCTTACAATGAATGAATGAATGAAGAGCAAGAAGTATATGTGAATGAATGAAAGAAATGATAAAAGAAAGAAGTGCATATGTGAATGAATGAAAGAATAAATGATACACCACGGCCATTCCTTCCAAAACATGCTAAAAAACGCAAAACTAACGTTAGATCACATGTGTTAACATCAGCTTGTTATTGTCTAACTGGTCAGACGTAACAATTGTCAGACAGATTAAAACAACAAACTATCTGGTTGACTGCACAGCTGCCTGTTGACGTAGTCTACCCACATCACCTACTTTTCCTGCGTAACCTTCATCTACATCACCACCCTTAATATATTGAGCAGAGAGCACAGAAGGCCCAATAGCTGTAACCACTGAACCGTGGCGTCTCTCTGCTCCCAAGTTCCCAAGTGGGGGTGTCCTTCTCTACCTCTTCCATTATGACAGACATGTACTTTTGTACTGTGAGTACTATGTAACTGAACGAAATGAATTCTTCTCCACCCTCATTGACCAACTGGATGTTGACAGTTATGTTAAAATTGAACTTTTGGATGAAAATGAAATGCTTGCATTATTCTGGGGAGCGGCTCAAACATTACCTGGAATTGTTAGCTTGACCACTTGGGACAATGTGTCACTATTATTTTGTAAATATGTATTTCATCTCAAGAATGTGTTGGACAGTCCTCTCTTTTCTGTGCAGCAATAACCGGCAGTCTGTGTACGTATGTTATTGAATAGTTATTTACACAGCTTATGACGTTAGCATTCATATTTCTATTCTAGCATTCATATTCTATATATTAACATTATGTGTTTGCTCTGAGTAACATCAGAGATGCTGTAAATCTTCGGATGTAAATTCTGGAGGAAATAAAGAAATTCATTCATTCATTCATTCATTCATTCATCACCACCCTTAATATATTGAGCAGAGAGCGCAGAAGGCCCTATGGCTGTAACCACTGAACCGTGGCGTCTCTCTGCTCCCAAGTTCCCAAGTGGGTGTGTCCTTCACAACCTCTTCCATTAATCTTAAAACATCTAACAAGCTCAACGCATGCATCTTTTTATTAAAATGTGATGTTATACATAATCATAAGAGTATTTGTATGTATTATTCAGCTGATAAATTATTATTTTATGATATATATATATATATATGTATGACACGCTGGACAGGTCTAGGGCATTTTGTGTTAATTTACCATTCCCATTTTCATAATGCTTAAAAAAGACACTCATTAATCTATCACAGAGTTGTCATTCCTTCACTCCAACATGGTTGCTAAATCCCCTATGATCATAGTATATCGACTCTGCCATACCCAATTCACCTTATCCTGAGAAATCAACCAGTCATGACATACCCACATCGCATAATTAATTTTCCGTACCTATCGAGTAAAAAATACATAAATTGGGAGGACGCCTTGTTAACTAATGGGAGTGAGCCTTGTAGGGAGTACCCTCACTCTCACAAACCCACATATTGAGGAGAAGCGGCCGTGTTTGTCGGGGATTTTTCTGGCTTTGCTAAATAAATCGTACATAAACATGTAAAATATTTTGCTTTGATTCTGTAACTACCCACATTGTGACATTGAGACCATTTTGATTTATTGAGTAAAATACGATTGAATAGTTTTGAGTTTGAATCTTGCCACTTTAGCGCTCTATCTTTTTAAATGGGGCGTGCATACTAATATTTAGGTGGTTTTTAGTATTCCATCTATTTGTTTAAATTAATTGATTTATCTGTTTTAGCTTTGTTTGGGTTTTTTTATTGCTAGTGGCCCAGCGAGTGAGTCTGCTTTGATACCTGTAAATTTATTCTGACGTTTGACGAGCGGGACGTAAACAAGAACATATATGGAGCCCCTGCATCAATACGTATTAAAGTGTTTGAAACATTATTCTAGACCAGTATTTGTACACAACTGATGAAGTGTACCTGAAAGATCAAGGTTCATAAGCACTACAGGGCACATTTCTCCTACCCCATTTAAGAATGTCCATTTCTGATTGGTTCACGTGGCCTTGCGATCATTAGGTTTTATCCCGCCACGTGGGAAAAGCCTGCATCCACGGCAGTCAGTGAACTGTAAAGCAGTGGTTCGAATCGACTATAGTTAGTACCATGTTAATATAATACATGGTTTCAGCTTCTTTTGATGCTCTATTTACATAAAGTGCTATTTAAACATCCGTTATGGTAAATACGGTGTAGCAATGTGATGAAGAGTATGCGGGTTTTCTTCATCCCATTTCATCCACCGATGAGAATGGTGGTATCCTCTTTTGGTTCACACCCGGATTGTCGATTGCTTTATCAAATACACAACAGGACTGTCGAAAAGCAGTGGAGTGTGACAGTGCTCAACACTGTTCTAATGACACTCGGAGCGTCGACGACCTTGGAGAACTTGTGCCCGAGAATAGCAGGACCTGTCTCTACGCTAATTAACGAGCTAAAACACATACACAAAGACATCGGTGAAAGAATGAGCTGTGGAACCAGTTCCTGATAGTCGTCGCACGAACAGTAGTCGAGAAAGTTGGCGTCATCGTGAATCGAGGGTCTGTGAGCATGTAAACTGCATATTGTGACACAGTGGCCACAATAAAGAATAAAGAAGAACTTGACAGAAGGCTTCAGCGTCTCAACGAGCAGCTCCAAAGACAAGAGATTTCCGTAATGAACTGTGCTCATCAGACTGTCTGCCTCGCTCATAGTGACCACATTACTGTACTTTATAACGTATTTGGTTTTCCTTCATGTCCGGAGCGTCGAACGCCATAGTGTTGACACCTGATTACCTCCGTACGTAATACCCGAAACATCGAATTTACAAAAAATTCAATTCAATTTTAGACAGCTCAGGCAAGTCGTTTGTTTAAGGAGTAAGAGGATTAGGAGGCATGGTCGACTAGATTTCTTTGTTTAACTAATCCCACACGGCCTTCACCAATAGAGGGAATGATTTCTGTTCAGTTATGACATTGCTGTTCTCCATATGTCTCTATTTTCTCCACACATCTCCATGTTGTTGTATATTTGTGTGTTTTGTAACTCTGATTGGGACTGGTGAACAAGCTTTACTGTACCTCACCCATACAGCATATAATACAAAATATAAATGAAGCATGTGTCGTCATCCATATGAACTATCATATAATAACATATGCATACATATCATTACATCAAATACAACAATCATATAGGTAAACATGAAAAATAGAGTTATGGTTTGTTGTGTCTGACTAGCTCTTTGTAGAAACACTGAACATTTGTGAGAAAGTTTTTAACAAGTTAATTAGTTTCCTGTTAAAAAATTAAAAATCAAGTTTTGTGTTTTATGATAAAATCGTGGACGGATTCAACTATTTTCTGGTTTTCACAGTGAATAAGTTCTTTTCCGTTCACCGAAGTCATCATAGACCACAGTGAGAAAAGGTCGATCTTCAAGCAGTAAGGAAGACCATGATAGCGTATGGAGTACGTGTGTCTTGGTCATCTCCTCCGTTACCCCCTCCCCGAATCCACACCCCACCAGGGCGTGTAGGACTTGTCTCGGTGGATACAAAGGGACTCCTATAACTCCATTTACCCCTAATCACAATGCTATAATTTGTCGTTTTTGTGTATCCGGTATTGTGTATTCTGTAATATTGTATGGTACTGGTGAAGTGTTAATCAAAGCAATATTTTGCTTGCTAAACGAACCACATTCTTTGAGAATCAAAATATGTTTTAAGCACATTTCCAAAATTGAAATGCAGCATGCACACAATAACTAAATTGGAAGGAATATCGTGCCGGACAAGGTTTTCCAGAGCACCTGCACATAAATGTCAATGTCTTTCAAAGACTACTATGTGCAGGTCTTGCAAAAGGACAAAGCAGGTATGCTTGACAAAGTTCTTGCAAAGGGGGTTTATACACAACACCAAAACCAACTGGTCAGCTCGACGCCTTATAAAACAATCAATTCGAGATTTCCTTTGAATGTGAGATATTTGGCTGCGCGTCTTGCGCAATCAGTCTTTTTCATCCATATACACTCACGAACACCTGTTCATTTCAAAGCTGGTGTCCCCTAATGACCTAATGTGATCCATGGATGAATTTTGTATATGACAAGTAAAATACACTTGAAAGCGGCAGCTGTTTTACTCCAATAAACAAGACCAGCGGACGAGACATGACTTTTTCGGCGCAAATTGTCGTAGGCGCTTTGCGGAAATTACGTAAGTGAACGCGGAAGAAACAGAAGTGTCATCGTTCCGCTCAGTTTCCATTGTCTTTGCGAGTTATGCTGAGATACTCAGCAAACTGAGATAAAAGTAAAAATGATGAAAAAGTGGAAATCAGTGTGTGGATTAGAACTTGAAAATCACTCATGAAGTCTCTGACAAAGTAATATCTGTTCAGGTCATGATCATTTGGAAAAAAACACGGAAGTTCTATGGATGTACAACTTCTTATAAGGTAAGCAGCATTTCGGCGTAGCTGTTAAACTCGTTATCAAGAAAGGGATATCTTACAGGTAGTCCTGTAAGTTAAACCTTTGTTTTGGGTCGTGGTCAAAATCGTTTGGTGTAGTGACAACGGTGTTGTTTTATGGGATTAGATTACGGATTATACGGATTTTCTATAAAAAAAAGTAAAATGTGTGTCCTCAGAAAACGAAATAAGACACGTGTACAGGATTGTAAGTGAATCGATGTTGGCGAGTTCAATCAGTGACTTCAGTTAATAAAATGGGCTTTCAGTTCACTCCTTCCATTAGTAATGAGTTAGTTAGTTTCTTGATAAAACTGCCTGCAAAGCAAGGTGAATGTTGAAAATGACAGTTTTCAGGATCATTTTAGCAACTTCAGTTATGGCAAATGCGCTGCTATGCTTCACATTTCGTCCTACTTATTTTACGGGAAGATACCTTTATGTAAACAGCTATATGTTCATTTTGAGAACTGGTAAAAAGGGAGAATATATCTCGTGAAAAGGAATTTTGAAAGACTGCAGATCAACAGTTCCAGTTGTCTCAACAACATAATTTCTAAAATACTTAGAGACCACAAGCACGAAATCCAAAGTAAATCTTTTCGAGTGAAGCAAAAATAGTGAAAATTTATTTAAAAAATAGAAAAGTAAATGCAAAGTCAATCTTGATTACATTACGTATTCCTCATAGCCCGATATAATGATTACACATTAATAGTATGGATACGTTAATCTATAGTTTAAACCAATCTCCTCAAGTAATCGGGACTGGATTGGCAAGCATAAACATACATATCAATGCCGCTCCATACCAATAATATAATTACATAACACACATGATAACAACACTTCATGTTCCGCTCGTCAAACGTCAGAATAAATTTACAGTTATCAAAGCAGACTAACAGGTCCGCTAGCAGTAAAAAACAAAACAAAACAAAAGAAAAACAAATAAATTAATAAATCCAAATGAATAGATGGAATACTAAAAAACACCAAAATATGCACGCCCCCTTTAAACAGGTAGAGTGCAAAAGTGGCAAACCGGTAAAATATGCCAAGATTCAAACTCAAAACTATACAATCGTATTTTACTCGATAAATCAGAATGGTCTCAATGTCATAATGTGGGTAGTTACAGAATCGAAGCAAAATATTGTACATATATGTATCATGAAATAATAATTTATCAACTGAATAATACATAAAAAATACTCTTATGCATGCGTTGAGCTTGTTAGATGTTTTAAAGATTAATGGAATAGGTAGAAAAGGACACCCCCACTTGGGAACTTGGGAGCAGAGAGACGCCACGGTTCAGTGGTTACAGCTATAGGGCCTTCTGTGCTCTCTGCTCAATATATTAAGGATGGTGATGTAGATGAAGGTTACGCAGGAAAAGTAGGTGATGTGGGTAGACTACGTCAACAGGCAGCTGTGCAGTCAACCAGATAGTTTGTTGTTTTAACCTGTCTGACAATTGTTACGTCTGACCAGTTAGACAGTAACAAGCTGATGTTAACACATGTGATCTAACGATAGTTTTGCGTTCTTTAGCATGTTTTGGAAGGAATGGCCGTGGTGTATCATTTATTCTTTCATTCATTCACATATGTACTTCTTTCTTTTATTATATCTTTCTCATTCATTCACATATGCACTTCTTTCTTTTATCATTTCTTTCATTCATTCACATATACTTCTTGCTCTTCATTCATTCATTCATTCATTGTAAGATTTCGACTGATACAGTAAACTGGCTGAAGTACTGTTAAACGCAGCCTAAGTTGCGATGGAGACGAATCAGGTCACTGTGTGCATTGGAGCATGAGGAGGCGCATACTAATTAGTACAAATGGTAAAGAAAACAAGGGAGTGACCTACCCCTGTTGTAGATTATTTCTGGTCTGACAAATAGGAGAATACCCCATAAAACCTCGGACGAAGAAACGCCGGGACGGGCAAACGGGAATTACTGAAAATGGGGACCACACTATTAAAACGAAACATGCTAAACTGGGTAGGTACACTTAAAACTACTAGGTGGGTACATTTGGTGAATGTCAGTGGAATTGACAAGACATATTTCAATACAGTTTAAAGATCTCACAACACCGTTTATTAATGTGTCCCAGCATAGTCACTGGAGTTTGGTCACTCTTGATTAGGGCTTTCACAAATAACTTCAACTTCATAGATATAGGTTGAATTTTGTTATATTTATAGAATACCTAAATTCAAAAGAATCTCAAGGCTTAGCATTCTAAGTGTACTGTTATATGTTGCTGGAAGTAAAGCTCTGTGCTCGGGACCCGTGAAGATCTGGAGTAGAAGAGGGCTTCAACAACCCACGCTTGCCATAAAAGGCGACTATGCTTGTCGTAAGAGGTGACTAACGGGATCGGGTGGTCAGACTCGCTGACGTTTGCTGACACATGTCATCAGTTCCCAGTTGTGCAGGTCGATGCTCATGCTGTCGATCACTGGATTGTCTGATCTAAACTCGATTATCTACAAACCGCCGCCATATTGTTGGGATATTACTGAGTGCGACATAAAACTAAACTCACGAAATTAAACTGAATTTTCATTCGAATTGCATCTATTTTTAAACCATATGTTTGCAAAATAAAGAAAAGAAGCAAACGAAAATATTTTCGTCCACGAGCGAGATTAGTCGAATTAAGACCGGAAGGATTTCATTTTTTTTGTCGTGATACTTATAAACACACTTTCATTCATAAATTTACAACCCCCAAGACAATAAAAAAAAGCTATGAAAATTTAAGTGGAAGTCCAGATTCTTGTACTTGTTACAAAATTAGCAGAATTAAGTCAAAATGAGTTGAATTTTGTGCCATGATACTTACAAATATATCGTCATTCATTTACAACCTCCAAAACACAGGAAAAGATGTATTTTGAGTAAAAGTAATTATTCTGGCATATTTTAAAAATTCTTCCTGAATTCGCAAAATTAAGTCAAAATCAGTTGAATTTTGTGTCATGATACTCACAATGGCACTTTCATTCATTTACATCCTCCAAAACATTAGAAAAGATGTATTTGGAGTGAAAAGGAAATATTCTCGCTCATGAGCCCAATGTTTTTCGCCCATGGGCGAGATGTTTTTGAAAATCGGTCTCAATTAGCAGAATTAAGTCATAATGAGTTGGATTTTGTGCCATGATACTCATAAATATATCCTCATTCATTTACAACCTCCAAACCACAGGAAAAGATGTATTTTGAGTGAAGGCAAATACTCTCGCCCATGGGCCAAAATGTCTTTCTCCCATGGGCGAGAGTTTTCAAAATTGCTCTCATTTAGAGGAATTAAGTCAAAATGAGTTGAAATTTCTGTCATGATACTCATAAATGTACTTTCATTCATTTACACCCTCCAAATATTGGAAAAGATGGGTTTGGGGGTAAAAGGAAATATTCTCACCCATGGGCCAAAATGTTTTTCACCCATGAGTGAGATTTTGTTAAATAGCTCTAAATTAGCGGAATTAATTCAAAATGGGTAGAATTTTGTGACATGATACTTATGAACATACTTTCATCCATTCACAACCTCCAAAACATGGGAAAAGGTAAATTTTGAGTAAAAGTAAATATTCTCACCCATGGGCCAAATGGTTTTCGCCCATGGGCGAGGCGTTTTGAAAAATCACTCTAAATTAGCCGAATTAAGTCAAAATAAGCTTAATTTCGTGTCAAGACAATAATAAATACACGTTCATTCATTGAAAAGCTGCAAAGCCTGGGAAAAAACATGTAGTTTCAATGAAATTAATTATTCTCGTTCATGGGCCAATATGTTTTTCACCCATGGGTGAGATTTTTAAAAATCGCTGTCAGTTAGCAGAGTCAAGTCACAACAAGCTGAAATTTGTGTCATGATACTTATCAACATTTTTTCATTCATTTACAACCTCCAAAACATTTATTCTGGATGAAATTAAACACTTTCACCCATGGGCCTGCCCATGGGCCTACCCATTGGCCACTGTTCGCCCATGGGCGTGCCCATGGGCGAGCGAGTTTAAATTTTGAGTTTTCGAAAAAAATTTTTTCATTTTTTTATCCTTAGTACATATACATAACAGCTGTATGTTTAATTTTGCGAAATCCCTTGTGAGAGAGTGGCCACAGTGCTGAGAGTTTCTGGACTTTTGTGAGTCCAGAATTAAATTGTGACGTGTTGTGTCATTTTATGATATAATTTAACGGTACTATTGCTACTTGTTTATCAAATTAAGATGGTCAGCAATGTATTACAGTTGTATTAAAAAACTGTTCACACGTTTGCTTTGACCGTTATATAGAATATGTGAGTTGTATTCAAGACACACTGTGTGGGCCACCGCTTCAAGACACATTGTGTGGGCCACTGCGTCAAACCATACTGTGTGGGCCACTTTTTTAAGACATAGTGCGCAGGCCAATGTTTAAAGCCACATTGTGTGGGCCACTGCTACAAGACACATTGTGTGGGCCAGTGCGTCAAGAAACACTGTGTGGGCCACTGCGTCAAACCATACTGTGTGGGCCACTTTTTAAAGACATAGTGCGCAGGCCAATGTTTAAAGACACATTGCATGAGCCAATGCTTCAAGACGCATTGTGTGGACCACTGCTTCAGTGAGTGAGTTTAGTTTTACTCAGCAATAATCCAGATATATTGAAAACGGTCTTCAAATTATCGAGTCTGGACCAGACAATCCACTGGTCAGCAGCGTGAGCATCGATCTGCGCAACTGGTACCCGATGATAAGTGTCAACAAAGTCAGCGAGCCTGAAGCCCCGATCATGTTAGTCGCTTCTTACGACAAGCAAACTATTCTAACCGGACGTTCACTTGTCGCCGCTGCTTCAAGACACATTATGTCGGCGGATGCTTCAAGACACATTATGTCGGCAGATGCCTCAAGACACATTATGTCGGCGGATGCTTCAAGACACATTATGTCGGCGGATGCTTCAAGACACAGTGCGTTGGCGACTGCTTCCTGATTCACTGCTTCAAGACTTTTGTGTCGGAATTAATCGAACAAAGGCTGACCTTTTTAAATGCATGTCTTCAAGACAAATACGGCTAGGATGTATAATGAATACTAACATAATCTCCAAGAGCCTTCATTCCACTTGGGAACCGTTTAGGATCTCCTTGGAGAGATCCATCGGCCGCCCTCTCCGTGGCTAGCCAGCAGTCATCAACACACAGGTATTCATAGCCGGCATCTTTGTAGCCCTCTGACACAAGTAGGTCCGCCATCTGCCGGAACAGTTTCTCGCTGAAGTCAATGCAAAACACATTGTTCACTAAATAATGACTGAAATAATATGCTCATCGTCAAAGTAGAAATTATATACTTTTATACTTTTCATAAAGGTATAGAACGGAGAAAATCTTTATCAAGGTATGCATAGTCATAAGTCATTACTTTATATGTACAAATCGATAAACGCGACAAAACCCACTCTATGGTGCGATTCCAAATTCATCATTATTTCCCCGCCACTAACAAATATATCTGAAACCAGGTGTTCGCGAAAACGTTTGCGCATTCTGCACCACCGGTTGCACCTGTCACAAACAGAAGCAAACCTCCATTAACAAATAAGGCCGCTTTACTTTGATGTCTTATTAAGTGTTCATAAAGTCACATTGTACATGACATTTGTGAACATTCTACCATCCATTGCCATTAAATGTCTAGACCAGGCAGACACACGTCTGTTGAATACCGTCCACCCACTGTTAACCGAGAAATACCTTATACAATTGTCTGGATCATTGTCACAGTCTATATTACATCGGAAGCGTGTCCATGCCAACCAACCCATGGGAGGGGTCAAGGCCAAGCCGTTGTCAAGGGCCGCGGTCAGGGTCGCCGCAGAAACGCAAAGTGCGACAACTATCCACATGTTTACCTGTATTGAGAACATGAATGAAAAATATAAATGCACAAAGCATTGTCAAAACTAAGTAACGGATATCATTTCTCTCATCTACGTGATAATGATCATGATTAGAACAAGAATGCGATCAGGGTAAATATTCGTCAGAGCAGAGATATCTTCGTACAGTCATTGCATTCACACAGTCTCTATGTCAACTCTAGATAAACGAATGCATAAAAAAATCCTCACCTCCACCATGAATGTGTCCCCGACCGTTACTAGGACATAAACTGAAGGCCAGTTTCTGATTGAAGGTATTATAAGTAATCACGTGCAGTCATATGAATGACCCTATCAAGGTGACAGGAAGCAGTGTCAAGGACGTTCATTCGTATCAAGCACACGAGAGAAGAGTGATAATAAAACCAAAGTCAGTTACCGATAAATACCACTGCGTTCGATAGCTAGCTATATTGGCCTTCAGTAACCTAGTGAGTGAGTTTGACGCCTCTTTTCGCAATATTTCAGCAATATCACTTTCAATAACGCTTTCACCATTAGGCTACCACATCGCCCCCAGTAACCTAGGAGTGAGTGTGTGAGTGGGGTTTTAGAAAAATATTCCAAAAATATCAGGGCGAGGGACACCGGAAATAGGCTTCATATACTGAACCCATGCGGGGAGTCAAACCCGGGTCAGCGTGACAGCTTTTATCATCCAAAAACTGTGTTCCACAGGAGATATCGCTTATGTGAGATCAGACGATATCTCCTAGGAGATATCGCTTTGACAGTAGATTTTTCAAACAATGCCCTGACAATGTTATGATGCTTGATGACGTCACAATGCTATGACATCATTGTACTGCAAATCTAATGCAAGTGCTGTGTTAAGAGATGTACATTTTTCATTGAAAACTAATGAATAATGATTTTGGATGATAACTAGAATCTCCTCCTCGTGTCTACTGTCTACTCACTCATTAGATCAATTTTATCAACACTCGTTGATATATTTGACATCAGTAGACACTTGGGTGAGATTCTCTATTTGTCATTTAGGCTTCTTTGCTACAATGAATAAACGCCTCCTCTTAATGCAAAACAGTATGTGGTGAAATTGGTTGGTAGACATACTTTGTTGCAGTTTTCTTCAGTGTGATATTCTACAGCATATGTCGATATTTCGTTACTCGTAGATATGTGTAGACATGTGACCGTCGTCTGTGCAATCGCTTGTCAAGTCACTGTTACGTGACTGAATTTAACTTAAACAGTCCAGAATGTAACCTAATATACTAGTCATTCTTTAAAGATGTGAAATTCTCACATGCATCATGTGCCACTTGCTTAAGAAACGAAAGAACTACGTGTTTCATTATGATTATGATATTTAACCAATTCCCAACACTAATCATTACTATCCCCGTCAAGCTCATATTTTTCCTTCAGGCGTCTATTCCGAATGTGCTTGGGCATGAACAGAAAATGACAAGTACAAAAGTATTAGGAGTGAATGTTTTCTGTTATAAGTGTTGCATCTGAGCAGCCAATATGTCACACAATGTCCATGGTGTTATCAATCTTATCATGTAGTCCCGAAGGCCGTCTGTTATCAGAAGAAAGACTGTATAACTCGTTCAGTCGTGGCTGGATACTTGGACATCCAGGTTTGTCTGTACCTGTCTGGTTGGTCGGTTGTTTGGTTGGTTGGCTTGGTAACGATACGTAATGTTTAGGTTTCCAAAAAACAATGGACTAGACAATCAGGTGACTGACGTCATGAGCATAGGCGTATACTGTTGGAAAACAATAATATGCATTAAGTCAGCAAAACTGACCAACAGATCCACGTCGTCAGTGGTGGATCCATCCCGGCTCGTCAGGGGTCGAAACCGCGATGGTTACCGCCTGTTCAATGTATAATAACTGTTTAACGTTTAATTCACTTTCAGTATGCCGTGTATTTCCTTGATATAAATCAGTGTTTTCCAAAAGTGCTGCTTATATATTTTCTGTTGCAGATAATCACCTGAAAAAAGATGTTTTCGTTGGTTTTCCTCTTCTTGAATCCTTTGACCCTGACCTTGGGGCTTGACAATGGCCTGGCCTTGACCCCTCCCATGGGCTGGTTGGACTGGGAGAGATTCCGGTGCAATGTGGACTGTGTTAATGACCCCGAGAACTGCATTGGGTACGTTCCCAATGGTAACATCAAGTACGAGCGGTGGTTAAAGAGTTCTTAATATAGTAACAGATTTCATGCACTGCATACAATATTTCTCATCTGAGGGCTGCATTTGAACCTGTTATACATCAGGTATCATTCTCCAGCAAGCATCATAGTGACTAGGTAACCTATAAACTCATTTGGCTACTATGCTGTCTTCAAGCATCTCTACATTATAAGGATACAACAACTCCCATGCTGATGTAGGATGTCTTCCTTTCCTGTGGTAAAAATGGGTGGAAAGGTCCTAAAGGGAGGATAAAGACTAGAAAGACCTTCACCTGTTACTCCTTTGACCACTAAGGCAACTGTTGATTTGAGTAAGAACGATCATCATCTTTTTTGACGTTACACATCCAGGCATCT
Organism: Haliotis asinina; assembly: GCF_037392515.1. Classification (NCBI taxonomy): domain Eukaryota; kingdom Metazoa; phylum Mollusca; class Gastropoda; order Lepetellida; family Haliotidae; genus Haliotis; species Haliotis asinina. Next base: position 71,966,892 of record NC_090281.1, read on the forward strand.
CTAATGGATATTCTGAGGAATGAACAGGGCATTGAAAAGGTTTTAACGGCTTGATCCAGTGCTCCTCGTCAGACAGTTTTGTCATCTCACGTGAGAATGTGAGATGTCATTTTGCAACTGATCCAGCTGATTTCTTTGTGTAAAGTTTTAACCATAGTTGAATGCTGGGTACAATGTTGTCCCATGTGTCTAACGTCTCCACCATGGAAGAAGACAAAGTCTGTTTCATCAGCTGCCTTCTCAGGCAACTTTGTGGTAACGTCAAAACACTATGATCACCAACATCAGCCATGCTGATACACCAGGAGAGGTTGACTGTACATGAGACTGTAACAGTGACTTCAGCTGTATCTTTGAACACTCTCCTTATTCAGATTCGGAACTGTCATATTTCCACCTGTTCACACGCCTGCAGGAAGAACTACCTGGCAAGCGTTTTGCAAATGATGACGGCGTCATTTCTATTGTAATCGAAACTGTCAGGACCTTCTTTAGGCACTGCGGCATCATTGGCAAAACCTGTATAGACCTTGGAGTAGATTATGTATAGCAAAATAAGTATTAGGCAACTTATTATCTCGGTTCATCTGTGTTTGGCTCGGACTTTTTTCAGCTGCGCGGCGATGTAAGAAACGTGTTTTTTCTCTCCCTTTTTCCCTAATCGTTAGACATTAGTTAAGCACTGGAATTAGTCATTTCGGACAATTTTTCCATAACCCCAGTGTCCCCGATCATCCACTATGAAATGCGATGACAGAATAATAAGGAACGGAGAAGCATGCTGATTTTACTGTTTGCCATGCCGACACACTGGTTCGTCCCTCTATTTGACGTGTGCATCACATTACCAATCTTTGCTTTGTTTACGTTGGCAGAGAACTGTTGTTCAGACAGACAGCAGACAGGATGGTGTCTGACGGGTGGCTGGAGGCGGGATATGAGTACCTCATTGTGGACGACTGCTGGGAGGCTGAGACCCGCGACAGTGACGGACGTCTCTACGCCGACCCGACACGGTTCCCCAACGGCATGAAGGCGCTGGCAGATTACGTACGTTGGGATAAGTCTTTTGACTGGAGGTTAGTGTCAGTGGTGCAGCGTTATGTATCGCTCATGTTGTTACATTGGGAATTCTTCTGAGGTATAGTTTCTGGATCATTTACACACATTTCAGACTGAACAAAGCAGATGCAGACAGTGGTGGAGAGAACATGGCGGGTGGGTTGACTCAGTGGGCTTCATGATACATTGGTCCTGACGCACACTGAAACCATCCTGCATCTCGTGTCTTCTTGGCAATCACGCAGTTGGCTTTGTCTAGAATATGACCTTATTCACCCAGCAGTGAATGGCTGTCGAAAAGGATGAAATGGTGCCTGTACACCATCCAGTTCACTGAGAGGCAGCCTCGATGATCTTCTCTAGTCAAAGGTGACGAACGGGATCGGGTGGTCGGGTTTACCGACTTTGTTGACTCATGTCATCGTATGCCAACTGCGTTCATCGATGATGTCTTTCACTGGATTGTCTGACCAGGTTCTATATGCATTGCTGAGTACGACAATAACACTAATGCATTTTCCCTAGTGACGATGATACTTGACAGTGTCCATTCACTCACTAATAATGCGTTATTGGCGGGACTGATTGCAATATTATTTTCTAACGAATTGTTTCTTTCAAAGATCTTTCATCGTTTTGACATTTGACATGTGCAGGTTCATTCGAAAGGGTTAAAGTTCGGCATCCATGAGGACTTCGGTCACGAGACCTGTAACCATTACCCAGGCAGCGAGTTCTACCTTCAGACAGATGCCCAGACCTTTGCAGACTGGGGCGTGGACTATGTTAAACTGGACGGGTGCAACGCTGATCTCGGTGATTTTGACTTCGGTGAGTTTAAATCAGACAACATTTCTAAGCAATCGGATGTTGGATAGGAATCATAGTATTTTAATTCGCGAATAAAAGAAATTGTGAATTGTAAAGAACATTTTCTTTTCACAGGTTATCCTGCTTTTGGAATGTATTTGAACAAAACCGGCCGCCCTATGATCTACTCATGTGAATGGCCGTTTTATCAATCTCTGAAACACTTCAAGATCGTAAGGACATTTTCAACTTTAACATGTGGTTAGAATGTCGAGCTGTTAAAGGAATAAGATATCATTATCACTTAAAGGAAATCTGGGTTATAATACCGTTGACGGGCTGTACTATGCGTATCAGTACATCACAACTGCAATTAGGAATTGCTATTGCACTAGCAAATATCCAGCTATTTCATTTCTCAAAACTTAGATATATTATAAGACCTGTTACAAACTTGTTGTGAATGAATTCTAGGAGTTTTTTTGCTTTCAAACACCAGACATTGATACCTTGAATTAAATACATTATTCGACCATGCCCTTACCAAACATAAATCACAACCTTCTTTGTTTTCGTGACGAATAATTGTTTTACGCTATTAGATTGTATTCTGGGTTTCAATATTTGATAGGACCTGCAAGTTAACAGTTTACTGTTAGAGATTTTGAGAAAGTTTGAATGTCCCTTGCGATATTCCATACTTGTCGTTTCAGCCTGACTATGCAGCCATCCGGCGCACGTGCAACACGTGGAGAAACCATGTCGACATCCAAGACAGCTGGGACAGTATGCTGCAGACAATACAGTTCTACGACAAGGACGAGGGCAACTTCAGTCAGTACGCAGGGCCTGGAGGCTGGAACGACCCGGATATGGTCAGACTCAGACTGCTACTATACCAATATAAAATCCTTGGAATTTAACATTCGAGGATTTTAAGGGCTAATTCTTCTTGTAATGGAAACAAAAGAGATTTGGAATGCCCACTATACTATACCTAAGGCAAAACTTTATTGCTTGTCGTAATAGAATTGAACATGGAGGATTGAGTCAGTAAGATTTTACACGGCTTTTAGCAACATTCCAGGAATCCCATGGCTGCGGACAGAAATGAGTTTCACACATCCTAACCATGGAGGGATTCGAAATTGGGTCTTCAACGTGACAAGCGGTCATTATGTCCGTGCCATTATTAATGAGCTGCTCTTCTCTGCGGCAATGCCGAGCAGGTCCAACGGTCAATTTGAGTTTAATTCATTGTTCCCGATCTTGAAATAAATGTCTCAGATTAAACAACAGGTCCGTACGATATCTTTTCGACATTTTGGGACATTGTCTCTGAGGCTCTTTCTTTAGTGTCCACGCAAAATACGAGGAATTGATGGAATAATTGGGCATCAGTTGGTGTCACTGACGTTTTGGTTTCTGTTCGTCACAGTTGTGACGACGAGTGATGGATGTACGTTCACTTTTTGTATTGAATATTTTGTTGAAATTCATGTGTCTGTATAATTCATTCTCTCTTCAGCTGATTCTGGGCAACTTTGGGTTGAGTCCAGACATGGAAAGGACACAGATGGCCATGTGGGCGATACTAGCGTCACCACTCCTCATGTCCACGGATCTACGGAACATCCGGAACAGCTCCAGGGATCTTCTACAAAACAGAAGGCTGATTGCCATCAACCAGGACAAGATGGGTGTCCAGGGAAAGAAAATCATGACGGTATGAGTTTCCTAGATACATAACTAGAACATTAGGGGTCGGAAGGGTGTTTTATTAACATGCCTGTCAAGGTATGAAGCATTGCTATGGAGAGTTGTATAGGTGTGTCTCAACATCGTGCAGAGTGAAGAGTTTCTTTTTGTTTACGGTCAACAGTTGTGGGTTTGATTCGATAAAACAACGCCTATCTTTAATGAAAATATTTCTAGACGTGTAAAAGATTGCAATGTCTACTTGCTGACAATTTTCTATCAACCAAGAAAAACTGTGACAATAAGTATGTTGGTTTTTTATCATACTGTTGCTTCAGATTGGCCCTGTAGACGTGTGGACACGCCCTCTTCTCCCTACCGGTAGTGTTGGCATTGTATTCTTCCACAGTGACATTCTGACCCATGGCTCTCAATACATCTGGATCACCACCGTCCAGGCTCAATCCCTGGGGCTCACGTTGTCCCAGGGCTACAACCTGACGGACCCCTTTGACGGCAGCTCTAAAGGCACAGTTAAACCATCAGACAATATCAAAGTCAGAGTGAACCCTACAGGCGTCATTATGTATGTGGCCACACCAGTCTCGTGACTTTAAAGGAAGCCATCGACTCATACCCAGAGGCTGCAATGACCAACAGTAACACGTGACTCACCATGCAATTGCCTTTATGTGTTACTACACCACCACAATATCATGCCTGAATGCATCTCATTTTATGAGGACGGAATAGTACTCGCCCGTGACGCTTAAAATATCAAAATGAACCAAAGTAATCCACTTGTCAGGACTTGAAATGAGCACGTAGTATTTTCATGTATAATTAAATGGGGTGATTAAAACAATGAGTTAACTGACTATGTTTTTTCATGTCAAAAGACTCGTGAAGATCCGGGTTAGAAACGTGTTCAGCAACCCATGCTTGTCGTAAGAGACGACCAACGGGATCAGGTGGTCAGGTTTGTTGACACATGTCATCGCATCCCAAATCCATGGATCGATGCTCATGCTGTTGATGATTGGATTGTCTGGTACAGACTCGATTATTGACAGACCGCCATATGGCTGGAATACTGCTGGATGCGGCGTAAACCTAAACTCACTCACTCGTTATTATAGAGTGTTTAACGCCGCATTCGAGAATACCCTGCTACATGGAAGCGGTCTGTTATTAATAGACCAAACAATTCAGTGATTGAAATCATGAGCATCAATCTCCATAACTTGGATACAATGACGTCTGTAAAGAAAGTCAGCGAGACGGCCACCTGATACAGTAAATACCCTTTTACGACAAGTATGGGTTGCTGAACACCCATTATAACCCGGATCTTCAACAGAAATGTAAGGCCAGTATCTCTATGGATCATTAGCTTTATCACCCGGTCCACTTTTTTAATCTCTTCATCTCAAAGTTATATTAAGATAATCTAAACTAGGGGTTAATGATCCTGCAGCAAATGTTTATACTTTAGTTAAACTGTTATGAGATAACATAGCTGGGGAGTTTGCTGAGGGCCGCGTTAAACAACAAACAAACAAACGTTTGTTACAAAGGCAAACTATGTGGTCTTAATACAGCTTCATGTTGTTTTACACCAGCATTGCCTTGATAGGACAAATCCCAGTTTGTTGATTACAAGGAGGACAAGGGCCTCTCATCGGCAGTTACTGGCCTTCAGACACGTTATTACCTTGCATAGAGGTATCATTAGCGCTCTGATTGATATAGTGACATTGTAGGGCGGAAATAGTTACCATCGGTTGTTATCATTCTATTAGTAGTTTTCAAGCAAGCAACCTTTGATGTATACGTCAGGTTCAAGGTCACTGTGGCTATGTAGTATGTAGGGAGGCATTTAAGGGGAGCTATTTTCTACCTCCTGTTTCCAATTTACACCCTTTACGTGAGTCCATTGACGTGATGTGCCAATATTCCGGCAATGTCGCTCTGGAGATTCTAGAAATGAGCTCACACACAATAACCAGGTGGATAATCGAGACCGATCTTACGCGTGACGAACGAACGCTTTAACAATTTGGCTACCCCACCATCTTTTCAGAAAAAGGAAAGACCTACGGTAATACGTACCAGCTGCAATAAAATTCAATTTCTGCAGCTGATGTCCGAGCGTAATGCCGGATTGCCTGGTGCAGAATGATGTAGAGGTTTGAGGGGGAAATGTTTCCCAATGAAACTGAGGTGTGGTCCAGATTTTAGAGCGGGTGCATCATAATAAATAACAAATTAAAATGTCTGCAACAAAACTTAGGAGATTGTCCTTAGTAAAAAGGTTTCTATTTCCATTTCATATGCAAATAGCCTAACAAACAGGCCGTCCGGACTCATGTGTCCATAAAGTGGTCGCTCTCTGTTGTAGCAGTTCTGTAAACCCATGTTGTGGCTGCCCCTGGAGTCGAGACAAAATAAAACGATAGAAAACATGCCCGTTACTTTATTACAGTAGGATAGATTTTTTGGCGTGTGTGTGTGTGCGTGCGTGTGTGTGTGTGAGCGCGCGCGGGTGTGTGTTGTTGTTGTTGTTTGTTTGGGGGTGGGGGTGTATTTTTTTTAATTTATTTTATTTTACTTTATTTTTTTATTCACACAGACCGTCATTCAGCAGGATTCCCATGTGCAAGCGCTCGGAGACCTGGTTGAATGCAGTAAACGTGTATCAGGAAAGAAACGCTGACTGAAACACATGTTGATATCAGGCGTATTATCATGATTGGGTGAAGGTCAGACCTGATATCTGAAGGAATGTTGTGCCGCGCAATCAGTGTACGTATCATTCACGACTGTTTGGACGCAGACGTCCCCAGCTTGTGAGATCTGTTTCACGACAGCACCTGTATACATATGTTCAGTATTCTTTAAAACAGAGTAAAAACATTCAATTGTCTGTATGTGTTGCAGATTTCACCTGAGAAATGTTTTCGTTGGTTCTCCTCTTCCTACATACCTTGACCCTGACCTTGGGTCTTGACAACGGTCTGGCCTTGACCCCGCCCATGGGCTGGTTGGACTGGGAGAGATTCAGGTGTAATGTGGACTGTGCCAATGATCCAGAGAACTGTATCGGGTACGTTTATTACATCAGATACGAGTGGCGGCTAGACTGTTCTGAGCATTACAAATCTGCCGGAGTCCAGCTTTGCCAGCACTCATCAAAGGAGACTTCAAGGAAGTGAGAATTATTTTGGACCTGTTTCACGTTATCAGATATGGCAGTTCATTTATGTCAGATTAACATAACATCTCTTTTCTGTTTCCAGGGAGCTGTTATTCAGACAGACAGCAGACAGGATGGCGTCTGACGGGTGGCTGGAGGCGGGATACGAATACCTCGTCGTGGACGACTGCTGGGAAGCTGACACTCGCGACAGTGACGGACGTCTTTACGCCAACGAGACACGGTTCCCCAACGGCATGAAGGCGCTCGCAGATTATGTACGTACGGATTGGGAAGCAAAACTATTCCCTCTTTACAACAAGGGTTTTATGGTTTGGTTGTATGATTTATCCATCATACCATTGGCACAGGAGGGGTGGTGGAGTAGCCGTTTAGTTAAGGCGCTGAAGACCCGGGTTTGACTCCACACATGGTTACAATGTGTGAAGCTCATTTCTGTTCCCCACGAAGTTTGGAATATTGCCAAAAATCCACACTCACTCAGTCAGTTTAGCGAAGGATGGCTTTGGTGTGGCTTCACTGCATATCATATGATATTCACTTTCTGAATCTGTTAAATGAGAAATAAGACTAGAAATGAAGACGGTGGTGGCTTAGAAACGATGTGTGACCGTGTTCGGAAGCCTAATATAGATTCATAAGTTCTCTCTACTGCGTTTGCCGTTTTTGGCCACCTTGTCCAAAATATGAATCTGTTCATACAGCAGTACCCATGAAAGGCAGTGTCTGTAAACCTAATATAAGGCATTTCACTTTTAATACTTCTCAGGGGTCTGGAATGCAAGAGTAATACCTTAATTTTAAAAATTGAGTTTAGCTTTGCATTTGACTTCAGGTTCATTCGAAAGGTTTAAAGTTTGGCATTCACCAGGACTTTGGTCACCTGACGTGCAGTCATTACCCAGGCAGCGAGTTCTACCTTCAAACAGATGCCCAGACCTTTGCAGACTGGGGCGTGGACTTTGTTAAAATGGACGGGTGTAACGCCGACCTCGGCGACTACGACTATGGTGAGTGCTAGTCGGATGACATTTCACGCCTGTCCACTCAACATGCCACAAGGGTGTATTTCTGTGAATTGTTCAAAACGCATTTCTTCTCTCTCGCAGGTTATCCTATTTTTGGGATGTATTTGAACAAAACCGGCCGACCTATGATCTATTCCTGTGAATGGCCAAACTATGAATCACTGAAAGGGAAAACTGTAAGTAATTTTGCCAAATCATGAATATTGTCTATATATCTCGACCCTCGAGAAATAATTAACATGGCATTCGAAAGGAACACGTTTGCATTATCATATATACTAAGATCCGATTAGGAAATAGCCAAAAATCAATTTAGGTAAATAGTTGGTAAAGAACTTGCCATACAATGTCCTCTCAAATCAGACGGAATGCAGTAAATATGGATAAAATCTTAGAAAATAAACAGTCGACGTTTTAGACAAAATCTCCCAATCTAACATTCACATGTATGAAGTATATGCAGCTTTGAAACTACGAGAGTTTGCATTTGCAAGTAACCGAAAATCTCCTAATCGCAATCTCATATCACAGGTGGGAATTGATTGTTGATTGTTTGTTTGTTTGACGCCGCATTCAAAAATATTCCCGCTGTATGACGGTCTGTCAATAATCGAACCTGGACTAGACAGTCCAGTGATCAATATCATGAGAATCGATCTACGCTATTGGGATACAATGACAACTGTCAACGGTGTCAGCAAACCTGACCACCCAGTCCCCGTACCTGCCTCAGACGACAAGCATAGGTGGATGAAGATCCATTCTAACCCGGATCTTCACGGGTCAGAATACCAGAAGCTGACATTGCGTTTTCTTAGCTAAATGCTCGTCTTTTACGTCGAGATCTGGAGAATGGAAGCTTGTCCCATACATTATTAGATACTCGTGTAACTGTTTCAGCCTGACTTCGCAGCTATCCGGCGCACGTGCAACACGTGGAGGAACTACAGAGACATGCAAGACGGCTGGGACAGTCTGTTTAATACAATACAGTTCTTCGACAAGGACGAGGGCAACTTCAGTCAGTACGCAGGGCCTGGAGGCTGGAACGACCCGGATATGGTCAGACTCTTGACAGACTACCTCTGTACCCAAATAACATTGTCACAATGTAACGTCAGATTGGTTTCTGTATATCAGAGCTTATGTTTGTTCTTTTGGGTGAAATTAGTGAGCAAAGTATTCCAGCAATATAACAGCGGGGTCACCAGAAATAGGCCTAATACATTGTACCAATATGGGGTACTGAACCCAGTTTTTCGGCGGGACACCGCCTCATGTTCTTGTGAAAGAAAGACAAGAGAGTCCGAATTTCTTCAATATTCATATTTCTTATTATACTCATCTTCAATCACTCTGGACTTTTAAATGGAACGGGGGTCTTAGAAGAAGAGGGCCCGCTATAGTCATGCAAGTTGTAACAAAGAAACACACATTGACATAACATTATCAATCAACATGGAAGTCAACATCGAGAGGTAATTTCAGAGTCAGAGACTCCTTAGACAAACTAACGGTTTGTCGCAATAGCCGAAGAACAACAGGAATCGAATGGCATCTACGTCTTTATTGCATGACTTTCTCCATTTGCATGTCATTAGACCATCCTTGACGTTCCACATGGAAACATACGATGATGTAGGTCAAACGTTACCACCGAAGCTCGCCCAGTATTTCAAGCAAGGAGTGGGCAGTGGGCCTACAAACAGTATATCACTATCTCAGTCAAACGTGGATGGGTTGGTCGCGGTGACGATTCATTTTGAATTTTTTCTATATGTGATAAGTTGTTTTGACGACTGGTGGATCTACATTAACGTTATTTAATGCAGTCCTATTTGATATTTTGTTGGCTGTGTTTTGTCTACATATTCACTTACTCCCTCTGCAGCTTGTTCTGGGCAACTTTGGATTGAGTCCAGACATGGAGAGGACACAGATGGCCATGTGGGCGATACTAGCGTCACCACTCCTCATGTCCACGGATCTACGGAACATCCGGAACAGCTCCAGGGATCTTCTACAAAACAGGAGGCTGATTGCTATCAACCAGGACAAGATGGGTGTCCAGGGAAAGAAAATCATGACGGTATGAGTTTCCTGGAGATACGATAAAATAGTACAGACCAGAACAAAGTTTTCTTTTGAATTATGTAGTTTCCGTGTGAAACTTCCAGTGCCTGTTTGCATGACTAGTAATCAAGTGTACTTGTTAAATTGATGTCGACAGTCATTTGTGTTTGGGTTTTTTATGCCCTCGGAAAATCTGACCTCTCCTTAACAAATCCTGTTTTTAAATATTCCAATAATATGATCGAACTATTTCAGGTTGGTCCGGTAGACGTGTGGACACGCCCCCTTCTCCCCACCGGAAGTGTTGGCATTGTATTCTTCCACAGTGACATTCTGACCCATGGGTTTAAGTATCCCTTGATCACCACCGTCCAGGCCCAGTCCCTAGGGCTCACATTGTCCCAGGGCTACACCTTGACGGACCCCTTTGACGGCAGCTCTAAGGGCATAGTTAAACCATCAGACAATATCAAAGTTAAAGTGAACCCTTCAGGTGTCATCATGTATGTGGCTACTCCAGTCTCGTGACTTTAAAGGAAGTCGTTGGTCGATTCCCTGAGGCTAGAAGACCAACAACAACACGTGACTTAATACGTCACAACTGAATTCCTTTAATGGCATTACACATTTCCCTTAACAGGCAGTGAGTCTTCACAGTTGTGTAAGCTTTCCTTTAAGGTTAAGCATAGCTCCATATGAGCACTCGGTGGCAATCTTTATCCATTCTGGTAGAAAAGTTTGTCAACCAGAGTCATGTTTCCGGTTGATTGAAATAATATTATGTACACTTCCCATTAAATGTTTAGACTCACTTGTCTAACTATAGCCACTTACTTCAGGCAACTATTCTAAACTGATTTTTGGAAAATTTTCCATATTGTTTAAACTTACTGTTCATACATGAACTGGTGTATTGTACAACACATCCCTACTTTGTTGATTATTGTCATGAGATCAGTAAATGATGAAAATCAGTGAAAATGGGCAAATTCTTAACAAAAACGTTATTCCCAAACGCAGCGGTTCACATGTACGATATTTGCACGTGCCTTTCCGCAACGCGATGTATGATCCTCATGCACTTCCTCTGCATATGTTTTCCATTTGGTTCCCCTAAGCTATTGGAGATACCAATCTTCAAGGTAACGGTAGAGTTATAAATAACATAATGTGAAACTTTTAAGTGAGTCTAACCTTTTAATGGGAAGAATATTTACTCAACTGTGCCTTTTCAAACGACCTAATCGCTTCGGTTGTGTCATAATATAATCATGGAATATCAAATGTGCTGTCTTTCGATTCTGTGTATTGATACCATGATGACATAAAGATGTCATAGTCTGGATAAACAAGGATGTAGGTAATTGTTAGTTTTGCACTAGCAATGTCTAAAGATGTTTATTCTTCGTGTTGGTCGCTCATGTGAATGTATTCCGCTTCTCGCTAGACTACGAGGGCCGGTCAAGAGGTAATCGATGATTCCTATTGACACCTCGCCACGATCTGAGAAGAAGCGCTCTCTTCATTCTTCATTATTCAGTCATCTTTTCTGAAACCGCATGAAGTTGATTATTTCTGACATAATCTGATACATGCAAGGTACCCATGGACATGTGTGGTGACCTTTGTACACTTGTGTATAAGAAGATTGTAATGACAAGTGCATGAAATGATTGCGAACATGACTTCTTCCAAAACATGACATGGCGAACTCACCAAGGCTGAATTCATTAATCTGATGAGACGTCAACGAATGAATGGATACACTCTCGTTCGGGTTTTGTTGAAAACCTTAGTTTAGAATCCTCGTATGCTCAGAACTCGTTAGTCCTGACACACTAGCCCAGAACACGATAGCCCGATAGTCCTGAACACAATAGCTCACAACCCGACAGTCTTGCCACATTAACCCTGAACCCGAAAGTCCTGATCACATTAGCCCCTAACACGATAGTCTTGACACCCTTTCTCAAAAAGCTGCACCAGCTCCTTCCGGAACCATATAGTCCTGAACTCATTAGCCCCGAACACGATAGTCCTGAAGCCCTTTCTTATAAAGCTGTATCCGCTCCTTCCAGAACCATATAGTCCTGATCACATTAGCCCTGAACACGATAGTCCTGAAGCCCTTTCTTATAAAGCTGTATCCGCTCCTTCCAGAACCATATAGTCCTGAACTCATTGGCCCTGAACACGATAGTCCTGAAGCCCTTTCTTATAAAGCTGTATCCGCTCCTTCCAGAACCATATAGTCCTGATCACATTAGCCCCGAACACGATAGTCCTGAAGCCCTTTCTTATAAAGCTGCACCAACTCCTTCCAGAACCATATAGTCCTGATCACATTAGCCCCGAACACGATAGTCCTGAAGCCCTTTCTTATAAAGCTGTATCCGCTCCTTCCAGAACCATATAGTCCTGAACTCATTGGCCCTGAACACGATAGTCCTGAAGCCCTTTCTCATAAAGCTGTATCCGCTCCTTCCAGAACCATAAAGTCCTGAATACATTGGCCCAGAACTGTATACAGTCCTGAACTAGGACTGAGCAATGTAACTGATTTAGTCATGAAATCGATACGTATTGCGGTATGCTGGTCGAAAACCGGTATTTCGACATGGATTCGGAAAACTTCGTAACACGCGGAAGTCTACGGATATTTCCGTTTTTCTCACCGGAAGTCAAAGTAACTTCGGTTTTAAGCTGTGTTCTTTATTTTGGTTTAGACGTTTTGCAGTTTTTTGCATCGGAATGTTTGAAGTATTTACTGTATTTGGTATTTATTTAATTACCAGTGATCTCTGGTATTTCCATATTAAAGAAAGTCTCGGAAGATGTTGCAATACATATGGCAATATATGCTTTCGCATTGAAATATGTCGCAATATCCAAATTCTCTGCAATACCAGGGTTAGCCCAGAAACTGATAGCCTGGAACACAATATTCCAATAACAAATACACAATCCCCATAGTTGGAAACCTGAGACTTGGGAACCGAATGGTCCTGAACACATGAAGTCAGAAACCTCATAGAACCCGATTGTCTGAAATCTGATTTTGTCTCTTCTGAAATTTGTCAAATAATCCGGAACACAAGAGCCCTTGAGTCAGTGGCTATTTTTACTGTGTTTTTTCAAAATACACCTTCGTCTATAGGATGCAAACTGAGTGCCGTACTTGTGTGCATATGGCGTGTGTATAAACTTGTTTACGGCGGTTAGTGATCCGCAATGATTAGTGACATGGAGTGAAATATGAATTCGTGGCAAGTGTTCTTAGGGGAAAATAAGCTGTGGTTCAGTACATTTCAAGTGCGAGTGGCCACGTAAGGACACTAACTACACTCTAACAACTCAAACATCCAAAATCCCCCGTCCATGAAATTAATGTTGGTTGGATAAATTAACCCACGTTCTAGCTTACCTTTGTGTCGAGGCACACTACAAATACCATGAGGATATATAAAATATAAAAAGTATTTATAAAATTATTTTTGTGGATGGATTTGAACCAATGTGTCAAGTATTCACGTTCACTAATGTCATCACTTGTAAAAGCACTGCATTTTCAGAGTGACCTCCCCTTAACTTCACAGCCCAAGTGTTCACACGTGCAAGTATGATTCGTCTGCAACAAGCCACTCGTGGGGATCCCGAGGAGGATAAGAAGAGGGCGGAACAGGAACTGAAACAGGCTCGACTCATGACGATACAAAATGTGATCATGTTCGGTATTACATGTGGAATAATAAGAGGATGTAAGTAAACTAGTCCGTGTGGAGGACAAAGGCATATAAGTTCGTTATACATCGTTTACAAGACATGCATGTGTGAACTAAACTCTTATGATTTGGGTAATATAGTGTTCATTCAAAGGTTCGTCTGGGATATATGTCTTCGAACGGTCACATAAGGCTAACATGATGTTAAACTGACCTAACTAAGTATTTGAATGCTAAATAATCATTACACGTGTCAGTGGTTGTCTACATTGTAGACAGGAAGTATACAAGGTATATGGTCAGTGGTTGTCTACATTGTAGACAAGAAGTATACCGGTATATGGTATATTCCAGTAAAATAATGCTAAAATACTGTTAAGTGAATGCAAATATTGCCAGTCAAAAACAACTTAATATTAATTTAAAAATAGCCCATTACTAGCTTCTGTAGAGGAGCCAACTTCAGTGAAGTATTAAGTGATTGCCCAAGTATCGGGTCATAATGTTTCTTCAGAACACTGAGGTGGGGATTACCATGGTTGCAGGTGAGTATTATACCATGAAGGATCCTTTCTAATGTATACTGGTTCTGTAGGCGTTTTGTTTGCAAAACTGGGGTACAATGATGCATTTGTGACATCATGATTATGAATAAACCTGATAAAAAGACCATTTATCTACAAGGCAAGAATAAGCTTTTCTTCATGTTCTTGATTTCAGTGCCATGGGTGGTGCAGCAGATTATGTAAAGCTGGAATGAAGATCTGCGCCTGTCAGGATGTGAAACCACAGAGGTTCATTGAACAGCTCTGATGACAGATTCATGATCATCACGTTCCCAGATGCACCTTCTGTTTGCAAGAAAGAACAGATTCAGGGTTGAGCACTCAGAACACTGTGTGGCTTGTCATGCTGGACTCCTTTTTTTTTTAACTGTGTGAATTGAAGAGTGCAGAGAGGATAGTGTACTAAATGTGTGTATGACAGAAATATGTATGATATTAAAAGCTCTTATCTGATACATATGTGTACTGTTTTATTTAATAAGAGGAAAACTCATTTGTAACTTCTTTTAATAGATTTTTTTAATCCAATTAAAAGTATTTAACGTTTGCAGGATCATGCTTAACAGCTCCTATTCATCACATGGTGACCTTGTAGTGCAAGGAATGCAAGTGCTTCAGTAGTTCGACAAATCTATTCATCTTACTCATCTCCTGCCTACCTTAACTTTTCATTTGTGAAGAAGTGAAAAGCATTCTTATCTCAATCCATCAATGAAGATCCAGGCAGGATTGATCTTGAGGATCCCATGCTTGTCGTAAGAGGTGCCTAACAGGAGTGGGTGGTCAGGCTTTGACTTGGTTGACAGATATTGTGTAGATTGATGCTGATGCTGTTGATCACTGGATCGTCTGACCCAGGCTTGGTTATTTACAGACCACCACCATACAGCTGGAATGTTGCTGAGTGCCAGCGCACATACCTCCAGATTGGCCATGCTTAAACTCACAGATCAACTATATTTCATATAGCCACAGATAAAACTCGCTCACTCACTGAGTGACGTGATGAATATAATTGTTTTAACCCTACACACTCAAGAAGGGACAGGCCAGCGTGATCATTCTTCATCTACATATTTGAAGTTGTTTCTGAAGCAAAGCAGCGTGATCTACATCCAAAGTTAAGAACTATTACCAAGTGATCTAAATATATCTTCATAACACATGCGTATGTTTTATCACCCACATAATCTTGATCCATGTCATTTTCATGGAAGGTTGTGCCACCATAAAAGAATTTTGAGAGTATTCTGCAATGATATATATCACTTTGAACACAAGAAATTATGCCTCAAACAGCAGCGTGTCCCACAGTTTCATTGACACGTGTATTCTTCTAACAGATTATCGAGAGCAGTACCGAAGTGTTCTTTGATATTCTTTATGAGAATGTCATCAACTTAAGTTTGTGTTAGTCAGTAATTAGTGAAGTATGCTGGTGTAGATTATAGGGTCGAAACAGTGCAGTTATACCACAGTACATACATACTGCAGTACAAGGTTCAATTTGGTAATTGAGATTATAATGCAGAAAACTGACAAGAGCCATCTAGCAAAGAAATGCATAGATTTTGAAAAAATGGTTTGAGTTCTAAACATTTTAGAAAAGGTGTACAAAGGTTAATAACACGATGGTATGAATACTGACAATACCAAACCGAAAGCAAAACACCACTGTATTCCAAACGCTCTGGTATACTGACTGTTTCACCCCTAGTAGGTATGTAATTAAGATTACTAGATATTCTCAGGTGTGGGGGACATAAACTGTTTTACACCTTTCGCAGGACATAAACCTTATTGCTGATTATGGAGTGTTTTCTGCATGTTTGACATACAAATTATCTCAAATACACAGTAAATTCGAATCCCGGATGGGACTCAACCGAAAAAGTACTAGAATTTGTACTTTACTAAGAAAGTGAAATCCCAAATATGACATATGTTGCAGTAAATTTAAAAGCTTGCGTCATTGTTTACTCAATTCTACTGGGCCCTTAGTGGAGATAATCTCAGCTTGTAATACTGTTGTTTGAAACTACTTCGTTTTTTGTTTGACAGTTACTGTACAGTGATGATTAAATACATGACTGGCTTTATCTTGTTTTTTTATTGTTATAAACACTTACAGTTGATTTCTGGATGCTAGTACCAAACTGAAGTTGACTTCCGAAAATGTCCAGGACTCCTTCTTATGACACGAGGTAGTCATGATGACTCCTAAATATTCATGCCTAGGTCAAACACTTTTGTTGTGTTATGGAGGCCTAACAGTGGAGTGTCATGATATTTAGTAAGTTTCTAAGATGTGTGCAGAAGAACATTAAGACAAGATTTGTTCATGGCATTAAATGTGTGAGTAGTTCTGGATTGCAAAAGGTCACTAGTATCCAATGCCTGTTGTGTAACTGAAATGGGTAGTTAGTTTAAATAGTTGGATATCATATTTGGTGCAGTCACAACAATTGTAGACATTACTTCTTTTACAATCCTAGCCACTGGTTTGAAAGACCCAGAATGTTTACTGGCAGGGTAATTTAGGGTGTAATGGTCATGTTCAAGATTATTGTATTTCTGTAGTGACTTGTATGTCTGCTTGTCATAGCCTATTTTGTGCTAGTTTTATTGTGCAATCCTCTATCCACAACTCTGATATGGGAGACTAGCTCCAGTCAAACAGTCCTTGGTTTGTCCCCGATTCATTGTAGTAACAAGGACCCTTCCTAATGTCTTTTTGTCTGACAGTGTATTTATTAATCACAAAGTATATCCATAGACCAGCAGTTGTGACATGCTAAAGCATGGCGGAAAAAACAACATATGACTACTGTCCCCCACGTGCTACACACTTAACATACATAAGTAATTATTTTCCTGAATAGTTTGTGAAAAATGATATATTCAATGTGGCTGCTGTTGTGTTTCCCACATAAACATACTACACAAGTACAAAGCACAGGAACACTGTCACAAGGATTACCTATGTAATTTTTCAGTTCACTGCACCTGTGGTTTCAGTGATGTGAAAATGAATACACATCACACACCAAAGTATCAACAGCTCATAATGATCAATTCTGTCTCGTGCAGTCTCAGTTCATGACTGCCAAGTGGGGGAGTGAGTGAGTTCAGTTTTACACCGCTCTCAGCCATACTCCAGTTGTATGATGGCAGTCTTTGAATAATCAAGTCATAATCCAATGATCATTAACATGAGCATTGATCAATGCAAATAGGTTACGATGACAAGCCAAGCAACTCAGCGAGCCTGACCATGGGATCCCATTTAGACACCTCTTAAGACAATCATGGGTTATTGAAGATCAATACTAACTCTTCACAGGTCCATGAATGCCAAGGCTCGCCTTTACCTTACATCTACATATGTCTGTATGACTGTTGATTGAGTGAGTAAGAAGAACTGAGACAGAGTACAGAAATATAACATTTTATTTGGTGGGTCCTCACTGATTCAGCATTTCAGTATGTTAAAGTGTATAAATTCGTATAAACTACACCAAAGTTTAACTTAATATTATATGTACAATATCATAACTATACACATCACATACACATATTTAAAACAGACATTTGAAAGGAATAGAAATTGATATGAAAGGATAAATTACAATGCAATACTCATTTCAGTTCCTTCAATTACACAAAACAACAAGTTGTGCCATAATTATCAGTGTTCAAAATTAAGGGTTTTCCTGGGGTCTGTTCAAACTGTAATTGAATGTTGCTGTTTCATGTACACCTAATGCAGTTGCATGGACCACAAGAGTAGTGATATGTACCTTTCATGCTTATTAAGCATGTCTAGCCCATTAGCATTACCAATTAATAGTTACTAACACAATTCATATTGCACATTTCCTACAGGAACAAATTATTTTCAGCACTAACTCCTGTTTGTTCTGATTCCTTCATCAAATATATTTAAATTTCCAGGATCAATTATTTTTAAAGAGTCAATGCCTCATCAAACTAACAAAGATCATGATGCATATAAATTATATTCCAGATGATGTTTTGGCATGGTGTTGGCTTGGTTAATGCCATTCCTGAGATAATACTAATAGTGTTGATTGTAATGATTATCAGGTGTTGACATTAGTTCCTGAACATGCCATTTAGCGTCTCATACTTGTAGTTCTTGAAGAATGAAGTTTTTGAAGAATGATTATTAGTTCCTGAAGATGCCATTTCCATCCTCATACTTGTAGTTCTTTGGCCATTGTCTGCAAGTCGGGGACATTTGTGACCTCAAAGTCAAGGAGCATCTGGCCAAGTGCTTTCCCCTGAGCATCACTCCGCAAAGATGCAATACCACCGCCACCCAGTGCATTAGTCAGCAGGAAGTTGATACCATGGATACCTGGGGCATCAAACCTGCAACATTATTTCATACACTGGTGACATATTGACATGCAAAGGGAGATAAATAAGTACTGGTTGTCTCACAAAGTGTGGCTCACTAGAAAATGTATTTTCACACATATCATGTAAGAGCTGTATGAAAAGCTCAGTACAGTGTTATAAAAAACCTAGAGTAAAAATTCCAGTTGTGACGCATGTCCAACAATCCATGAGCAATGAAAGTGAAAGCAAGTTACCTTCAGTGGCTCTGTGGATATGGCATGATCAGAAGATCCATGGTTAAAATCCTGGCATGAGAATCAACAAATCAAATGTAAAACTGAGTTTACCTCTTGACTCTGCTACACACAGGTCCTATCCTGTCTGGGAACATGTGAGAGAAATACTGCTCCACGGCTTCTGCTGTCAGTGCTTGTTTGATGTATGGCAAGAACAGAGGATGGCGGGCCACCACTCCTGAAACATCATCATCTTTATGTAAAGAGGATTTGATTGGACATAGAGTAGCACCAACAAAGATATGAAGTCATTACACTCAATTTTATCTGCAAATTCATACATATATTTATTCTTCTCATAAATCATGATTATCTTCATTAAATATAGAATTCTTCAGTTTCAGTAAGTGCAATAATAACACAAACCCAGCTTTGAATTTTGACACCAGAATGTACATGAGTGACAACAGCACTACCACCAATTTCAGTCAAAGTCAAACTTGTTGCCATGGAAACGTCCAAGGGGGTTTATTCAGACCTACAAAACTACCAAAAAGCACCAGTACACCACCAGATCTATCTATATGCCAAGTTTGCTGAAGAAATATTGAATGGTTTTAAAGTTCTGCTCCGGAAAAGATAAATGTACACGCACTGACGCACAGAGTTCATTTTAATATCCACCAGATAAAAATAAGCTTCAGGCTGTCAGGTGGTGCCGAGCTGGTATCTTGAGCATCCAGGCCAGTTAGTTTTATATATAGTCCAACTGAACATTGAATCTTTCAACTTTGAAAAGAATTTTGTTTATTATAGTTAAAGCACGAGGACGCATCCGAGTGCTTTAACGATATATTAGTTCAGGGCGAAAGTGTGCTTTATTACACTATCCATGGTGGTAGAATGAACTGTATTTCTTTTTTAAGATGGCGTATTTAATAATTTCTAAGCCTAATTTCGATTAACCTACGGCTGAAAACAAACAACGGTGCCTGTGACCTAAATTAAGAATCCTCACACAGGGCTAACTGATGCGCTGTTCTTTTGAAATGTCAGACCCCTACGTTAAGACAAACGTTGCTAGAAAATCAAAGGATGAACAGTTTGGTGATGGTTTATGTACAGCTTAAAAATCTTCTCTATATCAGTTTAATTACATCTGTTATTCTCTTAAACCATACAAGGCAATATGACGTCTCATTTCTACAACCAACGAAAGTTTAGATCAATACGTTCAGCAGAAGCTGACTAGTCATGCAACATTCCATGATTGCATTGTGGGAATATAACCATTGCAAACATTACTGTTTTTGAGTCAAACTATGAGACATTTTATCCCTCAGAAAACATAAACGTAATGTTTCCACGAGTGATGTTAGCTGCGTGATGCAACTGCAAACCAAGAAACGGGAAGCAACGAAGCAGTTTACTGTGGGAGGCTGTGCGAAGCAACTGAAATCCATCGTGACGTCGGTTACATTGTGACGTAATGCAAAAAAGTTCGATTATGGCGCAGACCGGAAAGGCACAGTGACGTCAACACATTGTGACGTAATGCAAAAGTGCACATTATCGTCTGATAAAGTATTGTCGGCGCCTTTGATCTTTCACTGAAGCATCTTAGAATATAATACATAACAATGCAGTTGAGATTTCTGAACAAAAGTGTCATTAGTACCAGAATGCTTTATCTGTATTTATGAATTCAATCGTTAAGTTGTTGGTGAATGCCACCAGCAATATTCTACACCATGGGGACAGCCTCCACAGTGTATCTACCTTACACCAATTGATGTTAAAAACTGGTGCTCATTAGTCCCAGTCTGGCGTCCCACATTAATGGGTACAAAAAGGACTAGTTGGCTTAGAGTGAGAATATTGTGTCTGAGTAGGGTATTCATGAGAAACTGTGGCGTGGTATCTCAGTGAGCTAGCACTATAAAGCCAGCTTATGTTGGGCTAATACAAAGAGCCAAAGATACACATACATACACATTGTCATACAAGCAAAATATTGCACCCCATTTCACCACACCTCTATCAGATTGGCATCCTGTAGTGAGTGAGTGAGTGAGTTTAGTATTACGCCGCACTCAGCAATATTACAGCTATATGGCGGCGGTATGTAAATAATCGAGTCTGGACCAGACAATCCAGTGATCAACAACATGAGCATCGATCTGCGCAATTGGGAACCGATGACATGTGTCAACCAAGTCAGCGAGTCTGACCACCCGATCCCGTTAGTCGCCTCTTACGACAAGCTGAGTCACCTTTTATGGCAAGCATGGGTTGCTGAAGGCCTATTCTACCCCGGGACCTTCACGGGTTGGCATCCTGTAACTAAGTGATTCAGATAATCCAGACACTATTATCAGCAACATCACTGGGGTACAGAGACACACAGACAACACATTCAGCCTGACCATCTAATCCGAAAGTCTCTTCTGTTGACCACAACAATCCCAAAGGAACCTTTACCTATGTTCTCTTGTATACAATATACCTATATTGGCATTGTTTCCCTTGTCCCCACTCCTGGTGTAGGCGAGGTCTTCAAGTCTGTAGGAGAACTGTCCTGGAGGTAGTTTGGGCATCTCTTGCTCATCAGCTGAATGAGGTGGGTAGGCGCGTTGGAGGTACTCAGCAGTAGGGACAGTTGGAACCACATAGCTTTCAGCATGCTCCCCGTTCATGCTGATATTGATCTGTTGCACATCAACACATTGAAACTAGAACCTACATAGGATGCAGTAAGCATTGATGCTACTTAACCTTGATCACAAACAGTCAAGAGACTGATAAAATATGCAGAAAATACAGAAACCATACATCTTTATAAAAAATGTATAAGACATTTAAGTACATGCATAAAAAAGAAGACTGTATGTTGCAATGCCAACGAGTGGTTGAGTATGCTGAAGTCACTTTTACCAACATTCAAGCAATAGAAGAGGAAGATGAAGAAGGGTTTTATTTGTATAAAGGCCATACGACCCATAGAACAAGATGGCACAATAGTGATCTTGGTTACCAGTTTCATTAACCAACGCTAACAGGAGCAGAATAAACATGTTCTAAGTACTTGACAAAGTTATTTATGATATTAATGTCTGATGATGTACATATGCTATGGAGGGAATAATAGTATCCATGGACCGTTTTTGGAATGTAATAGGTGGCAGGGAGACACCAAGTATGGGCTTTACAAATAATATTACCCATGTGAATAATCGAACCTGGTTCCTCAGTGTGAAGAATGAACACATTACCCACAATTTTTCCAACACCACCCTCTGAAATCCTAAAGCTATGACTGTTTAGCAACTACAAATATTTTCTCTTTTCTCGGCAATAAAACTGGTTGACAATTCTGCATAACTATTAATGTTAACTGATGGTACTTCTTTCTTTGATAAGTCCCTCATCAACATCAGCCACAGTGAGCTTCAAAAAATATTTTCTGCATGAAATTCGATATTTGATACAACAGATCTGAACAAATAATGAGAGTGAGTTTGGCTTTGCACCGCTTTTAGCAATATTCCAGCAATATCACAGCGGGGGACACCAGAAAATAGGTTTCACCCATTGTACCCATGTATGGAATGAAGCCTGTATCTTCCGTTTGACGAGTGAATGCTTACCACTAGACTATATTACTACCCCACTGAACAAATAAGCACCCTGGACGATGGTACGTTAAAAGTTACATGGGAGTGTTTATAAAGCATGCAGTGTGTCCCAAAATGTGAGTGTAAGTTCACTCACTTACATTAAAGTTGTCCCTTGGATAGAGAAAAGAGAAGAGCTGGAGCACTGGTGATCTGAAAGGAAAGACATTCTGTATTTCAAAATACAGCATTTAAGGATAATATGGTTCCAAAATAAAAAAAAGTCTGCTTGTAAGGACTAATGAAATTCAGATAAGACCAGAGAATTACATCTATCTGATTAGCAAGATGGCAGCTCTGTAGCAGTTCATTTGGGAGATGAATTGAAAATAATTATATTACATTCTAACTGTGGTTAATGTTGTCAATATCTTAATCTGTAAAGGATAACCTAAATTTCATGTAATGTGTCTAAAGTTGAAAGGAAAATCTGTGAAACTTTGTAGGAACTTACACTTTCGGTCGACCACCTGCAATGTTGCACAACCCTGGAGCTGAAAAGGTAAATTTTGCACTGCTTTATACTACTATATTTGGAAGCCAAATTGTGACAAATAATATAAGTAAGATTAGGGTAAAATGAAGCAAGTACTCTTCACTGGCATCACTCCTACCTACCCTGTTCCTGCAGGTGCTCCAGCACTAACACTACCCATCACTTTCCTTCACTATCATCACTATCATCACTCCTACCTACCCATGCCTGTTCCTGCAGGTGCTCCAACACTAACACTACCCATCACTTTCCTTCACTAGCATCACTCCTACCTACCCATGCCTGTTCCTGCAGGTGCTCCAGCACTAACACTACCCATCCCTTTCCTTCACTAGCATCACTCCTACCTATCCATGCCTGTTCCTGCAGGTGCTCCAGCACTAACACTACCCATCCCTTTACTTCAACAGCATCACTCCTACCAACTCATGCCTGTTCCTGCAAAAGCTCTAGCTCTAACATCAACCATCCCTTTTCTTCAACAGCATCACTCCTACCTACTCATGCCTGTTTCTGCAGGTGCTCTAGCTCTAACACCAACCGTCCCTTTTCTTCAACAGCATCACTCCTATCTACCCATGCCTGTTCCTGC
This sequence comes from Haliotis asinina, assembly GCF_037392515.1. Lineage (NCBI taxonomy): Eukaryota > Metazoa > Mollusca > Gastropoda > Lepetellida > Haliotidae > Haliotis > Haliotis asinina. The sequence goes on from NC_090281.1 coordinate 71,990,431, forward strand.
AGGTGCTCCAGGACTAACACTAAATCCCTTTCCTTTGCAAGCATCAGTCCTACCTACCCATGCCTGTTCCTGCAGGTGCTACCTCCCTGGTGAAGAAATCCAGTGCCTTTTTCTGTGAGTGATGAACTGCCAGCCACATCACTGCCTCGCGCACATCCTATGAGAGAATCGTGGTCAATCTGGTGACCTCTTACTTCATTGCCACATAAATTTTGCTCATCATCAGTTCTGACTGTAATAAATTATTAGACACCTTCCAAGACAGGAACAATAGACAAGTTTCCAGTGTTTGATCACAATCTACAAAGTCACTGAGCCTCGGACAATGAATGCAACTTTATGTGCAACAACACTTTGTTCATCAGCAATATTCCTCCTAGATTCTTGCAACATTACCAAACTAACTGTAATGATATAAACCCAAAGAGTGGCTCTTACCATATATTAGACATGGCTTCGTTTCCTGGAATAACTGCATTTGAGTTTTTGTTTGCTCCCAGGTTTTACCTTTCACAAGTAAGACCTATTTCCTGGTTTTACATTAAGTAAGTAAGATCTCTTCCCGGGTTTTACTTTTTCCTAACTCTATATCAACATCACCGTTCAAATTCAGATGATCTGTGAGTGTTTGAAATCAACTGAAAAAGACCATCTAAGATCAAATTTAAAGCTCAGATGTTTACTCTTGCCAGAATGGAACTGCATCTGTCAGGTTAGTAAACAGATGCTCTACCTCACGGCCACTGAGCTGTTGAATGTGCTGGTGTTAAATTATCTATTTATAGTTAAGCCTGCTGTCATTACATTGATTCTACTTGTGCTTCAGTTACTGTTATGTAGCTTCATTACATGATAATCTAATCATTGACAATTTTTTACGTATAAATTAGCACTCGTCCTCAGTTATGGCTGGGAAAGTAAGCCTTCAAATACTGGGTGGAGAGAAGTAAGACTGAGAGCACATAGTGCTCGACGTCTTACTTCTCCCCACCCTCCGGTATCCAGTTTTACTGTCCCAACCATAACCTCAGAGTCATGCCTTATCCAACACTCAATCTGCTTCTTGTCACAACTGTCAGCATACCATATATATTTACTTACTTCTCATCACTTGATTGTATCAGTTCTAATTTGCTTAAGGTGCAAGAATTTACAGTGAAACACTGCCTCATGCAATAAACAGGAAGTTCTTATCTATAAAGTCATATTATTTATTACTGACTCACCAATTTCTAGAATGCTGACCCAACAATTTTGACTACACATAATACATTAACAAAGCACCTACTACATACCTACCTAAAGATGCTCAGTGATGCAAAGACAAAGAGATAACATTATTTTAGTGGTTAAACCAAGCTGCCTGTGATGCACCAGAAGGTGTTAACACGTATATCCCACTAGGTACCCATTCGAAACTATTCACCAAGCCTGACTATCCAACACGTCTGCTACCAGTACAACAAGTACAGTTCAAATTCCACAAGAAGTGAGTGAATAAGTTTAGTTTTATGTCACACTCAGCAATATTTGAGCTATATGGTGACAGTCTGCAAACAATTAAGCCTGGACCAGACAATCGAGTGATCAACAGTATGAGAATCGATCTATACAATTGGGATACAACACTAGAGTACCTGAGAAGAAACATTCTATAGGTTAACTTGGCAACACCAATTATAAAGTTACACACTGACCATAACCTGACTGAGCATTTACCTTGGATGATTTTGCTTGTGGGCCATACATATGATCTGTGCTGAACACTTCCATGTTGATTGCGGAGAAGTTCTGTAGCTGGAGTTGACTGAAGATCCGCTGACACCTTGCAACACACACAGACAGATACACAAAGGCTTACATACCCATGGGATGTCTAGTGCTTGTGTGCTCCATCAAATAAGTGGTGAACACATGCATGGACCTCCATAATATCAATGATGGCACTAGGTGCTTGCAACAATCAGATTTTCAGTAACATTAAATATACCTCCCATCATAAGTTCCAACTTAAGTTGTAGAGTAAATATAGCCACTTACTTCAGGCAACTGTTTAATACTGTTCAAAGAAAGGTACTGTCTACACGTGAACAGATGTATTGTAACTCAAATTCATAACACTGAAATGATTATTGGCATGAGTAAAAACATCAGTAAAACTTCGCAAAATCGAAACAAAACTTTACACCAAAACGCAGCTGCTCACATGTTACATATCTGCACATGCCTTTCACCAATTTGATGCATGATACTCATGCAATTCATCTACATAAAGTTTGCAGTTGCTTCCCCTGCGTGCGTGCGTGCGTGCGTGCGTGCGTGCGTGCGTGCGTGCGTGCGTGCGTGCGTGCGTGCGTGCGTGCGTGCGTGCGTGCGTGCGTGCGTGCGTGTGTATGCTTTGGTGTGTGTGTGTGCTTCGGTGGATGTGGGTGGGTGGGATTGCATGCAGTGAGTGTTTAAGTGAATCTAAACTTTTGACTTCATGAGAATTCTATTTCAATAGCTGTGACAAGACATGAGAACTTTCATTTGAAGTTAGTAAATTCTGTGAAAATTTGAATATCAAATACTTTCTAAGCTACATTACATATGGTGCATGCAGCTAGCAATGTAATCACCTCTTGAGTACAGCATTAGCTGTCCTCTCCACCTTTTCTGCTGCTCTGGGACCACCAACAAATACAACTGCAGTTGAGCGGAAGCCGTCCATGTATGTGGCACTCACCTGCAGGAAGGATGGAAATGAAATTTCTGGTTTGGGGGTCTTTAAGGATTAACACACTATTACTTACATCACAATCATCAAGTTGGATTCTCCAACACTTGTTTCATTTCACATCTGTTTAGTTCCTACTTGCAATGTTTATAAACAAACACATGTTCACACATGCCTGCAATGCCTGCATCTGCTTGTGCTGGTCCAGAAATATGTTTTTATGGTTTTACTGCCAGTGCAAGCTCTCTGAGATACCATGCTAACACGACTGAGCAGACTCTAAGCCCACCAGTATCTGGTTTATCCTGAAAAAGTGAAAAGCATCAGGCAGGGTAATGAGAGGTACCATCATTCAACATCTTTTTGGAAAGATGAGGGGCATCAAACCACCAACCTGGTGATCTTTGGATTTATCCAATAGACCACATTGTTGGTCCTTCAGATTTACACATTGCAATGTGTTTACATACATCACAGCTGTGTAACTACAGTTTAAAATATAACCAGCTACAGAGCAGACAAGCATGTGCTCTTTCAATCTACAATTGCTTCCTGCCCTTGCCATACAATAACCATCAGTCAGTCCAAACAAACCTTGAACTCCCCTGAGGGAGGGTTTCCTCTTGCACCACTGACATGGATGGCATTTTCTCCAACCTCATCCAACGTCACATTACTGAAGTCACATACAACATCTGGGAGGAAGTAGTGGGCGGGGTCACCAATCTCATATAGCAGTTGCTCAGCAACTGTTGCCTTGGAAACAATTCCTCCAGTGTTTGGTGGTTTTGTGACCAGGAATTCCCCATCTTCTCCACATTCCACTACAGGGAACCCTATATCATCCCTGAAGCAAAGAAGAAAGGACTGTAACCCACAAACACACCTCCCCACAGGAGCTGGCTTCATGACATTCTACTAAAGGGAATCCTAAATTATCCCTGAAGGAAAGATACTGGAGAAGAGTCTTTTTCCTTTTCTCAATCCAAAATCTACAAAACAAAGCACTGGCTGGGCAAAGTGAATATCACATTCAGTAAAGTTAGCAGAATTGATCAGAACTGATACGAATAACTTTACTTTTCTAAACATTCTGCATCGACAAAGTTACCTATGTACAGAAAGCACATGGCATCATCAGTCATACTGCATTATCACATTGTCCATTGTCCATTCTGTTGTTCAGGTAGAAAAATAGCCCTTGGAACATTCAATTCACAAAAATTCATAAACAACCTGTGATTTCACATTTGAAGATCATTGCTGGCATGGAGTATTTAATCTTGGCTTAGGTTGTGTGTGTCAAATTAACTTTCCATGCATTGAATACCCACAGTTTCATACAAATCAAAAAACATGTGATGTATTTTTTGTGACTGATCAGGCAAGCAATGCCTGTGAGCACCACTCTGTGATGGACACCAACGCTGGACCAAAGAGTCTCATTCATCCAAACCATATTACACAAAGACTATCACTTAACACCAGCAGTGGGATTATTTGACTTGTTGAGGTACTACTGACCAAAACTGCTCTGGACTCCACTGGTGTGCAAGATTTTCTTAATACTGGATCTTAAGCACGAACACTGACTATCAAAGAACGTTTTATTAACATTTCTTTGCAATTGGAAAAGTAAACAATTCATTATCACAGCAAATGAAATTGGCTGCACATTGAAAATGATGAAGAAATACATCCTTAGGCATCAATATTCAAGAGGCAGGAAATCGAACAAAACCAAAATATGTTAAGGCTCAAATCATACCATAATCAAAACATATAAAGATTCACAGACGCTGACATTTTCAAAAGCACAACATAAGACATTGATAGCAGAAGTGAAGTTCTCTCACCAGTTGGGTACAGAATCCCAGTCTGTGAAGATGCCCCCTGTCACTTGCGCTCCACACTCTATCAGGTGACCTGCAAGGCTGACCACACATACTACTTGTATTACTACTATTAACAACTAAATAGTGCTACAAGGATACCGGTTTGTTTACCGATACTATAAATACTTCAGTTCAGCGACCAAGCGAGAGGCTGCGAGTGCTCAAACTCAAAAATCAAACCAAAACACCTCTGGGGTGAACGTTATCCCGCACTCGCAGCCTCTCGCTTGGTTGCTGAATGGAAGTATTTATAGTATCGGTGAACAAGACGGCATGGTTTGAGAGCGAAAAGTCTTGGATGAGCTATGAATTTGACACCCGATCAGGCTTCAACAAAAAACGATTTTAAATTTTGCGCGAATGTAATGAACTTGTTCTGGAAAAGTTACTTACATTCCGCGGACCAATGAGATCACTTGAGAGGCTGTGAGTGCGGGATAACGTTCACCCCAGAGGTGTTTTAGTTTGATTTTCGAGTTTGAGGATGTATTAAAGTTAATAAAATGGGTGTTATGTCGTGGAAATCAGGCATGATGTGTGGGGAAATGTATAATTGAGAGGTACGTGTGCATAGTTTCAAATGTCACCGAATTCTTAGCATACATTTCAGCCTGAAATCGGAACGAGTCAATGTCGGCACGACAATCCAATATGGCAATATGGCAATATCCAATATTCCTTTAAGGTACTACTGCAGAATACTTCAAGTGCTCTAGGAGTTCCTACAGTTAAAAAAAGCCACTGACCTACCTGCCACTTGCCAGCAGATCAAACTGATCCATTTTCCAGCCAAACTGAAACACATGCATCAACATTCTTCATGTTTTCAATTCAATTTCATTCCTGGAAGAGAGGAAGCAAGTAGTAGTATGAAACCTTAACACAGACCATAATTTAATAGAAAGAGACATGTTGCATTGAGAAGCAAAGATTCTTTAATTATCAACAAAAATATCTGTTCACACAAGTCAGTGGTTGGAAAATATGGCATATGCAAAGGCACCATCTTGAACTGTTCAATGTTAAGTTAGCACTTCAGGTAAGCATTCTAGGCAAGAGATTTTGGTTCAGTGCTGCCTTAATCAGTAGTTCAGTGATGTAAGGGCATGTCAACCTTACATGGAATGGAATTAAAAAATGTTGTAAGTCATAGACACTTCGCATTATGATAAAACAGATATAGTGTACATCAACCAAGGAACAATTATGGCAAATTTGGGATTCAAACTCACATAGGATGCTGATGCAGCTAAGGGAGATAACAATGCACATCAGATTGATTCAGTATCCTACCGTATGTACAAGAGGACCTAGCACCAAAGCACTGTCAGCACATCTGCCAGTGATAACCACATCAGCTCCAAGGTCAAGAGCACGAGCAATAGGGCCACTCCTATAAAATGAAAAAAGGACTGTATTCAGTATCTTGTGGCACTACTTCTGTAGCCTAAATTCTACTGAGAAATGCCAGCATCTCTCATTACAGACCACACACATATTTCAATGTCTTCTGCAAATTAGCAAAGACTGAAATGAGACATGACTTCAAGCAGTTTGTAGAAAACTATTTTCACTAAAATATTATACTTATAATCATCTCTGCAATGAACATTTTGCAAAAATAGTTTTCTAATTATTTCATTAAAATTTAATAAAAAGGAACCCAGAAATATTTTTGCTTTTTCAGTTTAAACTAAACCCACAGTAATCTAACCTTGCCAAATATCCTACACTTGTATAAGCATCTCTCATAGAAAGCCATACATTTGGCTCTGTATGCCTTCATCAAATCCTGAAAGATACAACTCCTACACCATTCTGAAAGCATTTTGATAACATTTTAACATGTAAACCTGTAAACATGTAAACTATAGGTCACTCATAACCATTCTAAAATTATATTTCAACCAAAACATGGTACAAGTCAAAGATATCATCAAAATCTGTTTATCCAGAAGCAGAATCTGTTGTTTTTACATTAGGAAGTAGAGTAAGAGATTATCATGATCTTTCTCTTACACCGGCTGCCTGAGTTTGGTTTTATGCCCCTTTTGGCAATATTCGAGCAACACTACAAATGGGCTTCACACGTTGTACCCATGTGGGGATTCAAACCCAGGTATTTGGCATGAGGAGTCAACACTTTAACAACTAGGCTAGCCCACCACCTTTCTCTTTTACAGATAGGACAAAGGTAATAACCACACAAAACTAACCCTAGGTACGCATTCATACTGTGGACAGTCTTAGGCAGTTCCATCCCAGAGTCCATTTCAGTAATTCGAAGTTTCTGTAACTCTGGAAGCTGAAATGGTAAAATATGAGATATGTGACTTGGCATCATTCATAAGTGATGATTTTAAGGATGGGTGGGGTTGGAGTTGGGGTTGGGGTTGGTGGAAGGGTTTCACCCATTTTGTTCTTGGGAGGTATTGAGGTCATCAATTACATTTGTGTGTGTGAGTTGGTGTGTGTGTGGGTGGGGGGATGGAGCTACTCCAGTGGTCATTCTAATAAGCATTCACATCTGTTGTGATGTCAGTACTTTCTAACCGGCACTGCACAGTATCCTGTTTGATCTCAGATTTGATACCCTAAAGGGTACACAAGTGTGAAATACGCATTATGTTGGAAAGTGCACACAAAATCTCCAAATCATCATTAATATCCCGTCATGAGATGAGTAGTATTATTCAGATGCACATACATAATTGAGTATATATTTGTAACAGGAAGTGATGTCAATTGAGACATCCCAGATTTTATTGTTGTCAGGTGAAGGTGTTTTATGTAGTTATAAAATCATGCAAATAAAAAGTATAAACTGCCATTCCTTTCCACAGATGGGTAAGGTTTATTTATTTTCTTAAATATACGATTAAATTTCTCAGTGCATTATTGTGTGAAAGTTGTAACTGAGTGTATTGCAATACATGACTATTTTAATTCAGTTTATGCAACCTGTATGTTAATCCATGTTATACAACATTTTCAAGAATATTTTGATGTTTATACTGATATTATCACATGTTGCAGGATGGGTTTTGTTGGTGGAATCCATGTGGATTCATAACTGATTTGAGAAATAAAATGTCCTCACCCCTACCAGCGTTGGTTGTCATATAAAGAGCTGGTCACATGTTATTAGGCATTAGAGAAGTGGTTGGTTGGATGATTGATTTGTTCTTAAATGCAATGCTTAGCAATATTCCAGTCTGTAAATACTCGAGGCTGCACCAGACTGAATCCAGTGATCAGCAGCATGAGCATCAAACTGCGCATTCTGATTACATGTGTCAACCAGGTCAGCTATCTTGACCACACGATCCGTTAGTTGTCTCTTACTACAATCATGGCCTGCTGAATATCAACTCTAACCCGGATCTTCACTGGTGTTTAGGAAAGAGAAGCCTGTATGGAACATCAACTTCCCATTCAGTGTTCCAATACAAACACCAGCTGTGTAAGCAATGTAACTGCAATAGTGGAACTGAAACTTCACACACATTCTCCCATGTTTACTTCTGTTTCATATTCCTTGCAATAAGGCTTTACAGGCATCAGTTCTACATGGATTCACAAGCTGACCCCTCAAATCATCCATTTATCCTCACAATGTCCTTTGTAAACATTCAGTAGTATGTAATAATTAGGAGTGTCCTCAGGATTCAGAAATATCTATGCCCATGTAAATCTAGGCTTTATTGTATAGTTAGTGAGTTCAGTTTTACCAGGACGTTTATTCCAGCAATATGACGGTGGTCTGTAAATAATCAACCAGACAATCCTGTGATCAACAACATGAGCATCAATCTATGCAACTGCGATATCATGACGTATGTCAAGCAAGTCAGCGAGCCTGACCATCCAATCCTTACAACAAGCATGGGTTGCTGAAGATCAATTCTTACCCATATCTTCACCGGCTCTTTTAATTTTATAGCATACTAAACACTAAATTGGTATCATGTAAACAGGAAATCAGCCTCCAAAACAAAGTACAAACAGCCAATTGGTAGCAAAAGACTCAAAATTTCAAGGGATGTCCATGTAAAGGTTATTCTTCAAGAGAAATTTAAACTTGACACACAATGTTAATAATTTAAAAATTATTGACAGGCAAACAACTAGCAAATTGACATTTCAAGCTTGGCGAGCTTGAAAATACAACTTGCTACAGTCTTGTTTATTTAACCATGCAATTTAACTATCTATTTATACAGCATTCTACTTAAAGTAATTCCAACCTATTTATTAACAGCACCAAGCTAAGCACATAGCACAACAAGCATGCTCAACAGGCGATCATTGCAATTAGCAATCAGTGTCTACGAGGGATGGCATCTGCATGTGTTGATAAGCTGATCGCTTTCAGCCAGTGAGTATCAATAAATCACCAAGCTGTTTTCCTATCTGAATAAACAACCTTGTTATCTGTAAAAACAAACAGTTGTACCAATTTAGCAGGGATTAAGCTAAACAGCCTTTGAGTACAGTGTTTTCCCAGAATACACAAAAGCACAACTTTGAAAAAAATAATTCACATTGTTATAAAGGTAAGTATCTGTTAACACATATGTCACAACCAGATAAAGAAAGATAAAGTATTTTAATACTCACAGGATTTATTTGGGAAAAATGTAGGTTTCTTTTCAGTGTTCAGAAGTATATTACGTGCCTTGCTATAAGATAATTGTTAGCATTTCTAAGAGATCTGAAATTTAAATGTGGGGCGACATGCATGAAATGTGACTTATAATTCTTTCAGCTATGAGATAGTCCTTATAGCCCGTAAATGTAAATATTTTCAAGGAAATTTTATCAGTGTGTCTTTGGGAAGAGGTTTACTCAAAGCTCTGTCACTCTCAGCACATATTGCAATACATGAATCTTTAATGCAGGTATAATGACCAACCAATACAAGAACCTTTAATGCAAGTATAATGACCAACCAATACAAGAATCTTTAATGCAGGTATGATGACCAGCAAATACAAGAATGTAGAAATGCAACACAAGAGATATGTCACAAGGGAGGTAACTCATGTAGGTCATGTGCTGTGTGATTCCAATTACCTGTGACATGAGGTCATCACCATCCACAACAGCAATGTTCAGAGAGATGTCTGCCTTGGTACACACTTCCTGTAATGCTGCAGCACAACCATGGGGATTCACTCCCCCTGCATTGCTGATTATCTTAATGCCTTGAAAACAGACACAAATACATGTACTACCAGTAATAAACAATATCTTATGAGAAAATAAGCATTACTTATGGAGTTATAATTCTACATAGCAATATTCATCCTCCTTGACAGTGAAGAATCAAGTCTGAGCCAGGCAAATCGATCACTGATACTTATGAGCACCATCCAATCATAAAGCCTTCCCACCATCAACAGAACATATACAGAGAGTTAGAAAATGCAGCCCAATGTTATATAAATTCTCAGGAATGCCCTTCATGCTCAGGAACATTTTCCAACTGTCTGATAGCTGTATCTGTTTGATATTATTCTCCATTTGTCATTTATTCCACTGATCATGGAATTCTAAATCAAAACTCGATTCTCCCAGGTTGTTTATTACCTTTTCTCTTAATGTCTTTAATGAAAGGTGCCGTGGATACTTGGACAAAGTCGGGTGCATAGCCAAGGTTCTGTGAACAGACAACAACTTTACAACCATGCTACTCATACCTTCATTGAGTGGCACTTTAGAAGTTAGGAAGTACAATACAGAACAATCTTCGTGCAGAACAACTTCTTTCACTCACTGTTCCACCAGCTGTTCACCTCTCAGAGTAAAGATAGCAAATAGTTACAATGTTAAACAATAGTTTCTTTAATAACTGTTCCTGTGATTGATCACAAAGCGTTAGATTTCAGATCCTGTTGGGTACAGAGGTTTTGGGACCATGTATCTTATTTATGTTTTGTGCACTTATAAATATATCGAGTTATCTAATCATCCATCGTTTTCATCTGAAACACAAGACTATATCTGATACATGCGTACATAACAAAAGTGAAACAAACTGACTCTGAGTTTTGACCAAAGTTTGAGTCATTCAAATTTGAGGAAATGCATTTCTCAGACTGAGTTGAAATCGATAAGAAACTCAAATGTAGAAGACAATTCGAGTTTGATGAACAGAATAATTACGTTGTTAGGGTTTTCATATTTTCAAAAATGCAGCTGAGTTAAAATTTCAGCTGTTTCAAATTGTAAAACTCAGTTTGAAATTTGTGTAAAAACTGAAGTTTGTTTCAAGAAATTTGGGCCAGATGGCTCTATTTTGTGAAACATTATGTTTAGGACTTGAAAATATATCAGAGTTGCATCTATCAGTATATATCATTACAACAATATTTCATGGAAAAGTGAGTGAGTTTTATGTTGCTTTTAGCAATATCTAAACAATATAACAGCAGGGGACACCAGAAATGGGCTTCACAGATTGTATCCATGTGGAGAATCAAACCCTGGCCTTCGGAGTGATAAATGAATGCATTAACCACTAGGCTGCTCCTTCATGGATGAGACAAGGGCAATAATCATACAGTTTGTTGAATATTTATGACATCAATACGGGCATAATAAAATACATGGTTGGAGTAACATTGCACTGCATTATCCCAGCTACTGGAGCCTCTAACTATTGAAGCCTTGTCCCAGCAAACAGTGGTTGATGACACAGTTTACATTCCATTAGTCATAGGTTCTGCTCAAATCTGGGGAATTCATCTTTCCACCTTATTATTTACTGTTTATGTAACTGTTACATACCTACTGACTTTCTAAAGTAAAATACAAGCAGATCTATCAAACTACAGAACACTTAATGACACTGAATCAGGCCATGATATCAGGCATTCTTCATACACTCATGATCATTTAAACATATGGATCCGTATAATGGCTAGCTGTCCACTGAAAAATAAAAGCATCCTATGGGGTTAAGTCCCTCTATGTGAAATATACCCTCCACTATATCTTACTGCACTGCAATATATTTTCATTGCAATCTATACACCATAATGACCTCATACAGAGTATTTATCTGTCTAGTGGAAAATTTTAGTCTTTAAAATTGTCAGGAACCTTTCCTGAATTTGACAACCATTTGGTTTGCAGTGTACTGTGTGATATTCGCATCCTTTCACATACCGGTGCCTTCCTTCTTGCAGCTGTCAGGAGCGACATAGTGATTTCAGACAGGTAGTCAAACACGATGAAATCCACCTCTGCTCCATAGATAAGTTGGGGAGCTGCATTTAAAGGATAACAATTCCTGCATCAGTTTAAGCTCTCTTCCAAAACTATATACCAACTACAGATACAGTAAAAGCACTAAACATGTCGCCTTTGCTTTGATAAACATGGTTTATCATGAATAACAACTGTTTGGAGATCATGTACACATTTAATGTATTCAAGACCAAAGTCTTCATGAACAAAATGGAAAAAAAGTTGAATGCTTTTAATTCTGCCAACACTTTCAAATACACCTTCCCACATGGATTTATATATTATAAAAATTTATATACAAGTCCATTTCTAAAATGGTTTATTTCAGGATTTATTAGCTTTTATCCTACCGAAGGAATGTAACATATGTGAGCATTCTAAAGATGGTTTTGTTCTTCTAGTGAGAAGATCAGAGAGCATTGAGCAATGTCATTTATAAACTTTCAATACCGCACTCTTTTAGTAATTATCATTTTGCAGTCTTTTGAAAATGATGTTTTAAGATTGAGGGAAAAAACAAGAAAAGAACAAGAAGTGTCGCCTCATAAATTGTTCCAAACCCTGTGATTTTACGCAACTGGAAGGGAGATAACTCTAATTGATTTATCGTTTGACATCTGACGTTTGTCCACACTATTCTTTATTACGATTTCACCATGCTCTATATTTGTATCAATGCATATAAATTGACCTTTTTATTCAACATCAAATGATATTTTTCAACATTGAACTTTTATTTGTGTGTACGGGTGTGACACTAAGTTGTAGTGTGAACTTTGGTCTGTCATACCAGCCACTGCCGTATCTCCCCAAAATCCACTGGCGCATCCAATTTTGACACTTTTGCCTTTCCCAAGAAGGCTGTAACAACGCATAGTTGTGTTGACATTCCTTGACAAATGTGCGTGCGCTCTTGTTAAAAGCCTTCGCACACTGCAGGCCCTGTCACAAATCCTGGACGCCGCCATCTTTTAATAAATATTGGAAAATGTGATAGTTTCGTACTTACTAACTATGTAATTAAACTCAGAAACAAAGTGATATTCCAAATTGTTGAAAATCCTAGTCATGAAAAAAGTACTACTTCGGAAAAGAAAAACGAATGTTTGAAACTGTACTCAATTTGTATTTAACGGTATCAGTGTTGAGGTCATCATTTTCAGCTTTGTAAAAGTTGACACACACGCGGCTTCTAAAACGTTTGTAAACATGAAAAAAAAGTGCTATTCACTTGAGTATTAATTTATGCAAATAACATTTAAGCATGTGGCATATGTATTTAAAGATTATTGGTAAGGAGTAGTGGTATGGATGATATCTTCTTTATCTTAGTAACGCTTTCTCGGTGTCTCTAAAAACATGTTTGCGTATGGCAACACTTCCTGGGGATTAACTACCACCCGAACCAGTTGATGCATTCAGTGCAATATCCTTGTTAATTGACAGATTGGTTGGTAATGGACGACAGTCTTCAACCTGTTGACCTGTTAATTAAACTAATTAATTTATGCGCTTTCATTAACCTGTGATTTCTAGACTTGTTTGCTTAAGCACATTGAGTCCAAGCAGACAAAAAATTGAGTTTGAGTTTTCATTCCTTCAGACACCATGTCAACCTGATATTTTGACAAAAATATATTTATATTTGATCTTATATGGAAACGAAATGGCATGATAACAAACAGTAGTCAAAACATTTGAATTATGAATAACTGAAATGGGAAAGGTGAAGGAACAAGTTTTATGGGTGATCAACTTCTTTATTTTCACAATGGCGACGTTTCGGTATGGGTTCTTCTACCGTTTTCAAGCGTAATAAGAATCCACACCGAAACGTCGCCATTGTGAAAATAAAGAAGTCGATCATCCATAAAACTTGTTCCTTCACCTTTAGCTCAGCAACTTCTAAAATGCCCCTGAAACAGTTTACTGAAAAGGGAAACAAACAAACAGTTTCAGTTCTGTTTCTTGAAAAACAAAACTTTTTCAAACAATTTATTTTCACTTTCAGGTTGAGACGATACTTTTTTCTTTCATTTTCCCCCAATATTTGAAAACTAATATTCTGTGACATTTTGTGAAGAAACATTAACGACAGATATCAAACTTCCGAGGAATAAACTTCATACACCACGACAATTTTAGTCGTCTTGAGTTGATCAAAATAGACATCTGTCCCTAAGCTACTCATTAACATGATAATATTTCAGACATCATTATTACATTAAAACATTTTCTATTAGTGTAGTTGAAAACATACGGCTTTAAAGTTGAAATAAAAAGCGTTTTGTAGTAAAGACGTTTTAGTATAGGTCTTACGCCAACTGGTAATATTTCTTGTTTTCAACAGACTATTTTAGTACATATATTTTACACTATAACCTTCTAGCGCCTAACAGACGGCTTGGGTTGTCCGGGGTAACATGCCTGCTGAGACTGTTAACACTATGAGCGTTTACCTCGTGAGTGCATTTTGGCGCAATATAAATGCACATATTATTTATTATTATTATTATTACATACAGTTATAATACCTTCTTTTTTCATCTGACCACAATAGCCAGAGGACACACGTGTTCCATTCAGGGGCACATGTTGAATTGTTCTTTCACCAAAGCCTATATTTATACAGAAAGACTAACCTATTAATTCTCCATCAAAATCTGTTCGGTGTACATTACAACCCTATAAATTGTTTTACCCAATCACACTGGGTTTTTTTGATCTGGAGCAGTAAATTTCTTACTTAGGTCTTGCCGTGGTACAGCTGACACATCAGAGAGAAATCACTAGAGGATAAATTACAATATTAAAAAAAAGATGTATGTTATATATGTTATAGGTAATATTGCTTTTGACAAATACAAGGTGTCATTTTAAAAACGACCCAGTGTTATGATTTAAGGGAAAACAAGCCAACAAACAAACATAATTATAGCATTTGATAAAAATAGGATTTGAAACTCTCAACTATGGTCTCTTTTAAGTTGATTTGTTTAGACTTAAATTGGTAGGTAGTCATAAATCCTATGTCACTGCCCATGTTGTGTAGATCACACTGACTGTTGTCTGAAACAACGCATGAAGTAATCACGTCCTGTTTATCTTCAAACATCTGTAGCCATATGGTTCCGTTGTGGTTTCTGAACGTAGGTCCACTTGCCTCGCACTGGCAACTGACTCGATGTGAAAGCACTACGATCATCTTTGTCTTAAATATTTGCAGCTTTAATATAGAGAACATGGAGAGTAAGTATTGTGTGTATGATAATCTACGTTATCATCACATCTAGGTTAATTCACAAAGCAAACTTGTGTATGCAAAATGCAAAAGAAAAGCTGTGTTTTCACAGATTTGATTAGCATGTTGCAAGAAATTATAATGTTCGATGTGGTAACAAAATATACAAATCGTTTGGTTGGTATTTGATAAGCTGTAGAATAGAGACACAGTACTGAATAAGCTTTATTACAGGAACATGCAAACAAAAACGTTCGGCCTGATACTGTGTGATCAATATCTGTTTCCTATTCCCCGAAGCGTGACGTTTTCCTGTCTTCAACATATTAAAATTTATTCGTGACAATGCCCTTCAAAGACGTGACAATGTCGCTTCCGTTTAAACTTGACAGAGGTTCTATTTAATATAAGAGATGTAATACACGATTGTTGGTAACGTTATTTGACTCAGATGAATACTGATCATTGAAAGGTCATCCATTTTCCTTAAATGTATATATCCATAATTATAGCATTACCTCTCATAATGGCCATGCAAGCTGCAAATCTCTAACTGTCTATTTACTTAATGATATAAACAAATAAGAGGGGAATAGTTTAACCTTTACCACTGTCAAAAGAAAAGTGTCTTTAATTTATGCATGCCCATGAAATAATGTTGACAACAGGTTAACTTGTCGGCTTTGATGTAAATGTGTTTCAGCCCGAGGAGAACGCCCAGACGTCTAAACGATGACGCAAAGAGCCTGAGGAGTTGACCGCTGTCCGGGTGGTACTGTATCGTATGCAATTACCTTGCATTGTTTTGTTCTACGGCCATGGTGTGTTTTACGCCTGGACTTGCTTTAATGAATAAAAAAGAACCTTTGCGTGACATACACCCTTCGGCAATATGGTGATGGGAAAGTATGCAGACCAGACAATATTAGTGAAAATACACAGTGTATAACACTTCGTGTGTTTTCTCCTTTACGAAGGCTCATTAGCATTGATATAAGAACAATAGGTGTAAGGACAATAGTTCTTCATACGTCGACGATCGTCTGCGCATGCGTGATCACATGACCGACAAATTTTGCTTCTGCAATATGGAGGATCGTATACGTCAATAATTATGAGGGGATGAAGAGACAACCTTTCATTCTGTACAGGCCCTCGTGGGGTCTAGATTAAGCCACTCTTTTTGATAGGAACTTTGTTGATCTTTCCATCTGACCCGGTCTTATCGTCTGATCATTCTTCAAAATGGCTGAAACGGTGTACGGAACGGTTGAGGAAGGCCATGTCATGTCTGAGAAAGTGTCTTCTCTCGCAGCGACTATTTATAAGGAGTTTGAGCGTATGATGAAAAAGTACGACGAAGATGTTGTAAAGGGACTTATGCCACTTATCGTGGGTATTCTGGAAGCTTTGGATAATGCCTATTCCGAAAAACAAGAAGGAGATGTTGAGTGTGAGCTTTTGAGAGACGATAATGAACAGCTACTGACCCAATATGAAAGAGAAAAACAGCTGCGTAAAGCTTCAGAACAGGTGAGATATTTAACCCAATTGTTTGTTTGACACAACGCTTGTCACGTTTTCTGTGGCTTTGAACAAGCAAGAAAGGAGAAACGGTGACAATACCTGATCATCCATGCTAATATTTCGACAGGTGTCAATGACAATGTCAGTTAAGTGCAACGCTATGGCACCTAATTTATATTCCTTGATTACCATATATGAGTGTAGCAGCCTAATAGACCTATTTGTATCACACATGTAATAGTGGAATGAGTGTAAACACAGTGGTCATCGGTGCAGTGTGAAGTACAGTTTAAAGGTCAAATCTATGTTTACATTTGATGTGATGTCAGAGTTCAGCTCTCCTCGTCAAGCCATCAGACCCAGGCAAGAGATATGTAATATAGCATCAATATCCCATCCTGTAATTCCTTCCTATAGTACTCCCTACTTTTTCATGAGGAAATGTCACTAGTTCTTCCAGAAACTAATTATCCTTGGACAAGCAGGCAGAAGTTAGTTTCACACCCTGATTATGTATAACTCTGCTGTTCTGGTTTTAGTAAATCAAGATTGCAACATTGCTGCCAGTGTAAATAAAGTATAATAGTGCCAAAGCCTAGTCCCTTTTTTCAATGTTGACCTTTTACATAACAGCCTGTAACATTTATCTAGAGTAGTTCCAGTTCAAGTCTTGTATTAAATGTCTTCTGATATTTCTGTGGTCACAAGAATGTGCTTTGTACTAATTGATTGCATGACTCTATTGCAATATTTCTATTTCTTTAGAAATATCTTGAGATGGAAGATGCCGTGGAGGGAGAAAAGAAAGATCTCCAGGACAAAGTGGAAAGCCTCGAGTCCATTGTACGCATGTTGGAACTGAAGTCTAAGAACTCAGCAGATCATGGTGAGTATCTCAGTAATCAAGTAATATTTATTGCAGACATGCTTTGTGGATACTTTGTTTTACATAAAAATTCACTCAGTCTGATATTTTGACAATGACAATTTATTCGGTATGGAGGCCACATGATGTAAAGTACATTTAATATACAGAAATACAGTGTACAGTGGTGTACAGTTTAAAAGAACAGAGTTGAATACTGTAGATTTGATATACTTAGATTGGCAGGTTTCGTTTCAGGTAGTCTGATATTTTGATGTACATTTGAAATACGCTAGAACAGTACTTAAAATCGTTGTTATTACTTTCGTGTTGGTTGCTTGAGATTAATGAGGTTTTGAAAGTCAGATATCATAGAAGCAAAGGTAAGGGTCTCTAGGACCCGCCCTAATGTTTACGTCTGCATCATAAATACATCTAGGACTTGATGTTATGCAAATTTGAATGACATAGAATGCAAAATATATCAGGTCAGAAACTTTTACTTTATGAATGCCGATTGGTTGGAGGATTTCGAATCAAACCAAAACAAAGTAATTCAGAAATTTTCTAAAATTTTTCACTTTGCAAATAATATTGCCTGTTACATGACCTACTTGTCTTAATTCTATTGATTTCTATTGATATGAATCCACACATGAATTCATACTGTTATTGTTGAAAGAATATTCATCAACTGACTCATTCTTTTCAGTGTCAAGATTAGAAGAAAAGGAATCTGAGATGAAGAAAGAATATAACAAACTCCATGAACGATACACAGAGGTAGGAATCACTCATTACATCATCTGAAGTGAATTGCTTTTCCGACATTTTCTGCATGCAAGTGAAATAATTGTTATGTCGGCATTTATTAATTTTTTGTCTAGTAAAGAAAAAAAATGACATTTTCAATTCTGCTGATTTCCTGGGTTGCTGATAAGTTCTCAATGTTGACAGTTGTTCAAGACTCACATGGACTACATGGAGAGAACCAAGATCTTGATGGGAACTGATAAACTGTCTGAGCTGACTGGAAATAGTCCCAGAATAAAGTAAGTTATGTCTGGATACACTGGACAAATCCAATATTGTGTTACTTTCTAGTGATACATTGGTTAGTGAGGAGCCCAGGGTCCCGTTCCTCAAAGCAGACATAGCAGACATGTGTGTGAGTTACGATCATCTTAGCACTACAAGTGTTCTGTGTAACCCACATGTCGTGGGTAGGAGCTACATTATATAGAATTGTGTTCTTTAGACGTGTAAAATCAATTGTTATAAGATCTAGTTCCAAATTAGATTATGAATACCAAACAAATGCTTGTGGGTTTTACCTGAGTAATAAATGGTTATACCCATGATAATCACATCCCAACTGTGTGATGGTTGCTCATGATGGTTGATCCCTGGATTGTCTGGTCAAATATTTACAGACTGACAACATATAGCTGGAATGTTGCTGAGTATGGCATTACACAACAAACAAAAGAAATGGTTTTGACTTTAAGACTTTGTTCTTGCTTCCCATATAACTGACATGCTGCAATATAAAATACAGACTGTTCAATACTGAATTAATCTCCATTGTTCACTTGACTGCAGGGCTGTGGGGTAGCCTAGTGGTTAAAGCATTCACTCATATGCTGAAGGCCAATGTTTAATTTCTCACTTGGGCTGACTGTGAGAAACTCATTTCAGGTGTGCCCTGCAATGATATTGCTGGAATGTTGTTCAAAGTGGCATAAAACAATAGTCTTTTACTCACAGACTTGACAGTATGTATCATTTCCTCGAAACTGCTGGGCAACCAGGGCTATGTGATACAGCTGGAAGAATACCCTACCAAACAATCTTTTACAATTTACAATTCCACAATTCTTAATCAATTTTATTTTCTTTCAGGGGTGGGTTCCAGCTTCCGTCTCTGCGTCCTGTCAGTATGTTCGTACAAGGATCAGGAGAGACGCCCATTAAGTCTGACAGTTCTCCCATGAGCTTTGATCTGACATCACCACAGAGTGGCCGAGATTCGAATGTCAGCATCAAGAGTGAACTGAGTGACCTGGAGTCCCCCGAACCTGGCAGGGCCAGGATGTCGGAAACTGATTCCAAAGGAAAGATGACCCATGATAAAGAACAGCTGACTGACAACATCAGTGTGGCCGAAAGAAGCACCACCACAGGAACAAGTAGGAAACATGTTACTCCCATATACGCAAAACGTAGCCCACATCATAGTACTCCAAAGCATGGGATTCGTAAAGTGGGTACACCAAGCTCAGCCAAATTTATAAGCTTAGTTAAAAGATTTGGTACACCGAACTCATCCATATTCAGTCCTGTAACAACACACTGCACCCCCAAATTGGCAAACATCAGTACTGTTAACAAATTTGGTATACCAAACCCGGCCATATTCGCAAGTCCAGGAACCAAACACTGCACCCCAAAATCAAATCACTCACCAAGTCCACTGAACAAATCCACCACCCCAAATTCTGCTAAATTCACAAGCACGTATAACAAACTTTGTACCCCAAAATCAGCCAAAGGGTCACCCATTTATTCTAAAGAAAAGACTCCTACTTGGGCCAAATCCATCACCTCTAAACGTCCCAAACGATTTGGCATTTGCTCTAAGCCACCAGTCAAACGAATTCATCGAGTGAAGCATGCATGTAATGAAAGTGCCTGGCAGCATGGGCCGGTGTGGAACTATGCACCTTCAATGTTTGCTTTAAGTGTTGAGCAGCTGGAAGTGTTCTCCACGTTTAGTTAGTGCTTCTTCTTAAGTTGCCTCCCAGTGATTTGGTTTCTTTGCAGTTACCATTTTTATTTGGGGAGTCAAGAGATGTTTGTTGTTGCATCTTATTTCTGGTTATATGTCAAAGTCAGATGTATTTAAATAAGTACATGATTGTATATTCATTTTTGAAACTTTTACTGGCCCAATGTGTTGTTTTGGTTACTCTTTCCTTTATTTTAGTCAGAATGTTACAACCATTATCACTGGATGAAAGAGATTTGAGTGGATCGTGATTTCTGACCTGTTTTTGACAAAATGCTTCATAACCTTGGAATTTAATTATTCTTTGTATGTTTGAACTTTTAGAAAATAACATTTGACTTTGGCAGCTGAACAGTTCCTTTTGGATTGTTTACCCAGTTATAGTGCTACTTTGTTTTCACTCAGGTGCTTAGCACTGCTGTGTGTGGTGTCACCATCTTCTTGTGTATATTTGTCAGCAGATAGAGAGTCCTCTATGACAACTTGATGTTAAATGGATTCTGTCTGCTGGTAAATGTCCCCTTTGGGAAGCATATGTTGTCAATATTCTTTTTTTTAAAGGTTTTATTTCAATACTTCCAAATAAAAGATGTACATTGTGAACATGTTTATCACTGCAATTGATCTCTTTTTTCTTCACTCATTTCTCTCTCTTTTTCATCCTTCATCATCCCTAGCCTTATAGTGCTTGATTTTTCCATTTTCGTGGTATTCTGTCTTCTCTAATGTCTGTCTTGAGCCTTCTTATTGACCTTCTCCCATCTATGTTATTTCTTTGCCCTTCATTTCTCTTTTTATTGTCTTATCTAGTCATTTTTTCATGAAAAGGTAATCGCTGTGTTGTGTTCAGAAAATAAATCAGTTGTGAAGTCAGCCTCAGCATCATCATCATGATCATGATCATCATTGTGTCCATGTTGTTAACATCAGTGGCATGTTCTTTATCACCATCTTTTTGTCAAAGTCATTTTGTTCCATGTCCCACATATCATATAACATAATTCAAACATCTAAATAAATCATGCATACATATATGCATTGAAACCATTACCTTATGTCATTATGATTTACATCACATTATCAGTGATGTTGTTCGCAAGGAATAAATCTGAGTATTTCTTGAACTTGAACAGAAGCTGACATTGATCAGTGGACTAGACATTGGTCTCTTATGTTTGATTTTTAGTGAAAGGAGTGAATTTCATCAAATGTGGACCTCAGTAAGAAGCAGTTTATGAGTTAAGGGATTGGAATAAAAATATCATCACCCTGGTGCTGCTCTGATTTCCGGGGTACATGGATTGCTGTTTGTGTTACTCATGTGATCATCTGTGATCTGGTGTGGGTTCCAGATCACAGGTGATACAGAGGGTTTTGATGTGGATATGCCCCAGGCCTAATGTAATAATTGTCAAGTTCTCACTCACAAATTGGTGTTAGATGAGTACTGTGAAAATACTGTGGGAAAGCAAAGGTGTCAGTCTCATTAGTCCTATTGTGTAAGTGTGCTTAATGGTCTGAGGCGAGTCAAGTGTCCTGTAATGAGTCTGTGCATCTGATTTTTATAGTGGTCTTTTACTTGCCTTGTCAAGAAAGTAACTATTGGCAATCAGGGTATTAAGCATTTTTGATAGGCAGATACTGTGATTGAAAAGCAGTTAGTAGGATATA
This sequence comes from Haliotis asinina, assembly GCF_037392515.1. Taxonomy (NCBI): domain Eukaryota; kingdom Metazoa; phylum Mollusca; class Gastropoda; order Lepetellida; family Haliotidae; genus Haliotis; species Haliotis asinina. The sequence goes on from NC_090281.1 coordinate 72,012,388, forward strand.
ATCATTGTATTGTTTAGGACTCATGCAATATACAAAAAGTTGTTATCCTAAAAGTTGTGTCTGCCAGTATGGAAGTAAAAGAGTTTAGACTGAATGAGGGAGCAGTAGGGTAGGCTAGTGGTAAAAATATTGCTTCTCGTGCCGAAAATCTGAGTTCAGTCCCTGCATGGGTACAATGTGTGAAGACCATTTCTGGTGATATTGCTGGAATATTTGCTAAAAGCATAAAACTGAACTCAATCACTCAGACTGAATGGAATTGATGGCCTTTTGGTTTTAGTTTTATTTATTACCTTTTAAAACAGCTAGCTAGAATCTTTGTTGTAACATGATAGCCGGAAACGAACATATTACACCTTCGGCACATCCTATAAGGCTTAGGCAGGAATGATAGAAGAAGTTGCCATGTAGTCTGTGTCATCTGTTGAGAACTCAGCTGGAGATTCTGTCAGAGGTCTATAGTAAATCTGTCCTGTTAGTAGGTGCTATTATATAGGTGGATTGAACCTGTTGGGGGCTGATTCTAACCCCGGTGTTGGCATTGGTTAGTGCTAATTATCCTTTACAGTTGGACTCTTGTTAATCTCAACCTACAGGGAGTGCCAGAACATCTGGCAGATTTGCTCATTATTAGAAATTGATTAATTATAATCAAGTCCTGTTTGAGGTTTATTAGTGATTTTAGAGGCTCCTTTACAACTTTATGTGTACATTAATGGCTGCTAAAAAAACAGACTGGAATTAACAGGAATCCGGTGTTGGGCATTTACAGACTAGTTGTATTTCATTGATGTCAGGAACAATTATAAGGAAATGTTTCTATTTGTTTACATTATGCATTGCCTACAATGTTAAAATGTTCAGACTTGAAAAGAGAAGCAGTTGAAAAGATTTCTATATTTGTGCAAATTTCTCTAAAATATTGCATTTAGAATCTGGATGTTGGACAGATTATCTGTTGTTTTTTGTTCATAACTCCCATTACACATATATAAGTAATAAATAAAAAATGCAAAGAGTAAAATATTTATTATTTTCAAGTCATGGACAAATGTAAATTATTGATGGGGAGCTTACCTACTGATAAATCTAATTTAAAAATTTGGGTTCATGTGAAAATTAAACCAATACTACATGTTCTGAGCTCAGAATGTCACTGGTCAAATATATCAATAAAGATCCTTGTGAGCTGATGTATTGCTGAATACCTTCATCCGCAGAGGTTTGTTAGAAACTGGGAAATAATCCCTTGGGATCTGGTATCCGTGGTGTTAGCTGGTTATAGTACAGGCCCCATAAACAATTAATGCTCAGGCAGTGAGTACAATGAGGCTTATAGTGTCAGCTGTCCTGCTGATTACCTTTGTGTAGTTAATCAACTGAGTGGAGGTTGCTCCAGATTGGGCAGTTTGAAAATTCTTTTCCTCTGTTAAATGCAAGCTGCATTATGACACACTTTCTGTTCATGTGTTGGAGATTAGAGAAAATGTTAAACTTTGTGTTACGATGGTGAAAATGAAAACATTACATTCTGTTTATGTGCTGATAGCTATTTTCTTTGTTTATTTTAGAAGTAGTTTTCAGGTATTTAAGTGAATCAGATAAAGGCTGTATGGCAACCATAGTTACATTTTGAAAATAAATATGAATACCAGGATATATTTTCATGAAGAAAATAAGAATACGTAAGTGTTCCAGTGATTCTTCATGTCTCGAGTTGGTTATTTAATGTTTCCCCTAAAGGTTATGACAGTTGCTTAGTATAATGCTACAGAACTAACATTGCTGCTTGTTCTATGGATTTTTAGTAGGGGCAATCTGTGTGAAAAGAACAATCCTGTAGACTTGAAGATTAAGAAATGTGTAATCTGGGCATGTTCTGATTTGTCTAAACAGTGATTCATCCAAAATGGCTGTACTGATTCCCACATCCAGGTCCACCCATTCCTTGTTTGTTCCTAATATGCCATCATCCTGTTTATGAGACATTCGTAATCTTGAACAACTGGATCTATTCTCTGTGGAATGTTATATTTATGTGCTTGTCTGGTGGAACATTAAAGAAAATAAATGTCACACAGACCCTTATTGTTTCTATTGTCCAAAGGGGTGGTGGGGTAGCAGGTGGTTGAAGTGTTTGTTCATTACACTGAAGACCAAGGTTTAATTCCCCACGAGCGATAGTGGGAAAATTTTTCAGGGTTATTAGCCATTTCCTGAATTTAGAATGGGCCACCGCCTTTGTATCAATAGTAAACTCCAAAAGTTGGATAGGCCATTTTTCATTCTAATGTGCAAATGGCCCATGACCCTTGTCTTTCCCAATCCCTGAGCCCATTTTTGGTGTCCTCTGCCCTGATATTGCTGGAATTGTGCTAAAAGCGGCATAAAACCAAACTCACTCACTCTTTTCTCCCTTTACGCAATTCTGACAAAATATTGTCATATGTCTTGCTAAGTATAAATTTTCATGTCCTAGCCATAAATGTCTCCATTTTATGGTGATTATCACCCAGCTATGATTTCCTGTACATCAACTTTGCCATGCCTTCCAAATCTAGGTTTTGAACAGAAAGGGATTATTGGCACCTGGAAATTGGATAACTTGGAAAGTGACACTTCATAGCATGCTTGGTAGTAACAGGGATCCTCTGGGACAGATAAGAGGACCTACTTTGGGAATATCTTATGCAATTGAACAGAACATCATTGAAAAGACTACTTGCTGAACTTTGGGTTTTATTACAAACTATATGCTGTCAAAGGAGGTCATGCTGTGGTCACTCAAGATCAGTACTGGCCATCTCACTCACAAGCCGACTTCTTTCATTGATAGGTGTGTTGTATTCAATGAGTCACATGACAGAGAAATCTAATGTGATTGGTCGGTAACAAATTGCACCAGGTGCTTGTGGCAGATCCTTTTGTGAGGGTTGTTTGTTTCAGGTTGGTCATTATGCAACAAGTGTTAAGGTTACAAAGCTGATGCATATTGTGTGTTCACTGGTGCTGGTGCACAAGCCTCACCATGGGGTTGTCATCCATGAAGCAGCAACTATTTATAGGGGTTTGGTTATGGCCAGTGTACATCTCACCCAATAGTAATTACACAATAGAAGTCTGTTTTATGTACTCCACTGTTGTGTTTATGGCCTGAATCATAGGATTCCTACGCTCCTGCCATTGATTAGTCCTCCAAATAGATGTCTGAGAACAAATTCTGATTTCGTGTCTCCTGCATAGATGATCTGTCATTAAATGTCTGAATTCTGCCTCATGTCGGAGCTTTGTGTGATGGCCATAATTTCAGATACAAATCAAAATTACCACCCTGCAGGATTTTGATTTTCAAATCTTGGCTATTGTTCCAAATACAGCATTCTTTGATCATTTTGTGACAAAGTAGAGAGAGTCCACATATAGTTAAGTTTAGGAAACTCACTTCGTACATTGTTGGGAAATAGTTCACAATGGCTTAGTTGCCATCAGTTAATAGTGTTTATAGATGAAATAACAAGTACAAACTCTTCATGATTTAGGAAATATTCCCTCATATTAGAGTGTTCTGATTGGCACACTATTTTCATGTAGAAACTAGAGATGGTATTTTTACTTCTGAAATACTGTGATATTGTAGTTGGTTTTAATGTCCTTCATCGACAGGTCTATATAATTTACGTCTGTTTATGGTGAATTTACGTATTGTTTTTAAATATTGCCAATGTGACTGTAAATTTTAACTCACTCATTTAGAAACTGATCAATGCAAACAGCTTATTTCTTTCTAAATTCTAATTTCTTTGGTCAATACATTTGTTGTTCACTTACTCATTTCCCCACCTAGCTTGAATTCTTTTTCCCTATATCCCTCACCTCTTACTTTCATTCATTACTAATACCTTTCTTACCTACATCGTACAGTTCTTACCGAAATCACATATTTTTTGTTTTAACCATAAACTTGTTCTATCAGGTGTTTGTTCAGTTAAAATTGGTCTCTGTTTTGTTTATTTTGCTTGTATATTTGTTGCTGTTTGCTTGTCAGAAAAATCATCCGCCCCTGAGTCACAAACCCCTGATTCCACTGAGGAAGCGCCAGTACAACTGAGGAGAAAGCCAGACTCCTGTGATAACTCAGTATCTAGTGATAAAGACTTAGTTAGCACTGTGTCTAGTGGCCCTGACAGTAGTGTCTCTCAACAAGAACCTCATACTCAGAACAAGGGTGTCGAACGCTTAATATCAGAAGACACGTTTGAGGAAGACCCTATTTCTGTACCGTCGGGTGAGTTGGGGAGGGGGATGATGTGGCTGGTCATGTGTCATGCTGGTCATGTGTCTCGCTACTCATGCTACATGTGTCGAGGGTAGTGGCGGCTGTCAGCTTTACATGGATTTGGATGAGATACAGTGAAAGCAGCTACAAGCAGTGACATGTTCAAATTTGGAGCAGAAACATAGGGTTTCAGATCAGCTCAATCTCCTGGACATCGATTATCAGTCAAAACATCAGAAGATCTCAATTTTCTTTTTGACGTATCTGGCATTGAAAAATGTCCCATCAAAAGTTAACATTTACTAATGCTATTTGTCTCATGCAATGTCACTGCGAAGTTCTTGCGACCTAGTTTTATGTGTAAGTTTTGATTCAAGCAAACAAAAAGTAGCCTAGGCCCATTGTGTCTTGCTTGGCAATAATGACTATCACAAGACTATTAATTCTTTCTTTTTAGAATAAATATTTATAACATTAAGCCTTCTTTGATTTTGAAGGTTTACCATTGCACCAGTATCTGTAAGGGACAGTGTATGAGAACACCACTGACAGTTAACTCAGTTCTATGTCACTCCTGTAATGAGTTCACTGAATCTCATTCAGAGGCTTATCAGCTGTTGATGTTTGAACATGCATTGTCCTATTGATAACTAACAAAACAATGTTACTTTCTGTTAATGCTGCTCTTTGGTATTCTACCTGTTGGTGAGTAGTTTGAAGTTTGAAATCTTTGATGCAAAATGTTGAAATTCTGACTTAAATCAGAATCAGTTTAATTTGTGGTGGTGATGTACTTTTCAAATTTATTTAATAAGTGTGAGAATGAGTGAGTTTAAGGTTTGTGAATGAGTGATACAGAATGGGTCATTCTTATTGCAAACTTAAGGAAATGCAATGATTCTGTTTCAGGTTTGGGTGAAACCTTACTATCTATAGTTGCTTCCACACCAGAACTAGATGATGATTCATTTGGTTCCAAAAGAGCATCAAGGTAAGGCAGTTTCTAGCATTGTTACGTAAGAACGCATTCTATTGTACTGAAATCAGGGCTTGACATTCACGACATCCCCCAGGAATGGGTCTAGTGAAATGTTGACAGGACCAGTGCAGCTTTGATAGTGCTATCCCAATGTTCTAATAGATATTTAAGGCTGTCAGTATAATTGTAAGAGCCCCTTAGCAGGACCAGTAAGAATCTGTAAGGACCACTGATTTACAGAGCTCAAGATGTTTAGCTCATGTGGATATTGCACCCACTGTATTTTTTTGGGAGTGAGTATTATGAATGTTGAGTGGGTGTTTCATTTTCAGAATGAATCACTGATTTCAAATATTTGGGCATTTCAGTGATTTTTTTCCATATGATGTCATAGAGCAATTTTACTAAGCAGGCATGTACTGCTTTATGTCATACCTAATCTAAACTAACTTAAATAAAAAAATCACTCATACTATTCTGACAGTACAACACTAGTCCTATACTAACAGTGCAACATAATAACAAGTGATTCCTCTTTCAGTACACAAGCAATTTCTTTTTCCATATGCATATGTTTTAAACTGTTTGCATATCTAACATTTTAAATGCATAACTGGTGTGCAACCGTTATATTTCAATGTGTAATTGGAAGGTTTCTATGCATATTTTACCCGGATATGCAGCTTATGTGCGCCTGTGGTATTTTAAAAGTTACTGGTCTTGGGGTCTTGTTCAGGAATTTAGGTGAATGTCAAACCCTGGAAATTACACGTTTTAACTTGTGTAGTATGAATTACTCCTAGAACACAAATATGTTTGTTTCAGAAGGAATGATAAGACTATATTTGATGAGCTTGCTGGTGAGGGAGCAGACATTGCTGAAGTTGACTTTGGTGCTGATATTACCGGTAAGACACTTACATCAAGTTGGCCTCACAACTCACTAAGCCTAATTGGCAAAGGCAGGAATGTTTCCACCTTGCATTGTGCTGCAACTGATACAGTAATGAGAATACACAAACTAACTGTATGACCTTTGCATGAAACTCTAAGATGACCCATCTGAGACACAACTATTGCTCTTGTTGATTGAGAAGACTATTGAAGACCTAGGACTATGTGTGGTTCTCTGTGATGTCTATTTGCGGCACTTGTCCGATTCTGTCTCGTCTGCTTATGACTATGTTTTGTAAGTGTGCTGATTAAAGACAAATTGTCATATAACCAATCCTTCAAACTTCTGTGTACATCATCCTGACCTGTTACAACTTGTGATGTTTTCACAGTCTCCATACCTAATCCTTTTTGGTCATAAGTCTTTTGAATTGTAGGATAAATGTCAGAATTCGTATCACTTCATTTGAGAACCATACATATCTGGCCTATTTGCACAAAGAAGTCTTAGTTACTGACACCAAACAGACAAAGGACCCATTTCACAAAGTGATTTTAGTGCTGTTACTGTGTCAGCCCATTGAAAGGTATGAGTGAGTATAGTTTTATGCCACACTCATCGATATTCCAGCTATATGACAACAATCAGTAAATAGTTAAGTCTGGATTAAGATTGTCCAGTGATTGACAGCATGAACATCAATCTATGAAGTTGGGGTACAATGTCCTTAAAGTATGGGACTGATCACCTTGGTACTAAAGGACCTCATGTGGAACCGGGCTGTGGTCATAATGTTATTGCTAAAGAACGTCTGATTAGGTTTTTAACCTTGAGTTTTTTCTTACAATTTATCTTTCACATTAGGTACTGATAGTTTTCTTTCCACACAGAAGATGTTTTCACTGTCTTGGGTCCAGTGTATTGGGTCTTGTTGAATAGGTGTTTCTATGAAATAAGTCATCTTCAGATGCTGTTTCAGTAGACATGTTGATAGTATTTGATGTTGGGCTGCCCCATGTGGGTAGCATGTCCCATGAATTCACTTGGACAATGAAAAAGATGTCAAGATATAAAGCATACCTAATAAAGCTGCATAGGGTGTTATACTGTTCTGTTTTGTTATTTTTTGTTTCATGTTGGTATGCAGTCAGGTCAAAATTTATTTGGAAATAGTGATTTATTTTTCAAATGCATTGCTTATCAAGAGATCTGTAGCTAAGACTTTTTGTGCAAGAGGCTTTGCTAGTGATACTAACTTGTTTGATGGAATGTATTATGACATTGCCCAACAACAGGCCGCGAGGTGAACCCAGCTGAGTATGCCTCCTCCGGTGAGTCCCAGCATGCAGCAGTCATGTGGTCATGTGACCTTCAACTCTGTTCCTCATAGCTGTGTTATATTGCTTGTCTCATCATCATTGCCTGTTTCAGTCAACTAGCAGCCGCCATCTTTGATGTTTCTATTGTGTGTTCATTCAGTTTCTGCTGTGGGAGTGTCTCCCAAACCTTGTGACTTGACACTTAACATATGTCCAACACAAGTTTCTTATATCCTCGCTGAACAAGCTCTATGAGTCATTTGCTGATTTTAAAAACTAAGAATGAAAAAACATGCTTTAAGAATGTTAGATATCCTGGGTTGGGGCTGGCAATAATAAGAATTGGCCCCCACCTTGCAGAGAAGATACTGGAATTCATTAAACATGATGTATGACATACAGTATGGTGATTACAAAACCTGTGTTGGTATGTTATGTCATGTCCCTTCTCACCCCTCAAACCTCTTGATCTCTCTCATTGCTTGATCATTTCTTATGTTGCTCATTATACATCCATATTTTATTTTGTGACAAGTGTCTCCCGGGCTGTATTCAAATCACCACAAATAAACTATGTAGCGATTCATACCTTTGTTTCAAACCAGACTTGTAATTATATGTGTTATTCTGAGAGCTAGTGTGTTAAAAAAATTAAATATGTACACAATGATTTCATTTCAAGTGTCTACCAAATTTGCTGTACAGGTGCCATTTGAATAAGTGGAGGTCAACAAGGAGATATCACTATTTCATCCAGATTAGTGGATTTATAACATCTGTGTATCATCCAGTCAGTAGGCTTGAGTTCAGTTCTACCCCTGTTACATGTGAGAAGTTAACTTTATTACTAAGTCTTTCAAAGTGTTATTGCTTAACAATCATTGATGTGCCAAAGATGTTTCTTTTGTGGTTTAGCCAATTTAAATAATGAAAATATATGTTGAAAGTTAGTTCAGATTGTGGAGACTAAATGAGACAGTGGGTTATTTGAGTTCCTTGTATTTTAGTGTTTATAGGTATGGATCATATTCTAATTTAATAGATAAAATGCCAACAATTCTAGATGCCTTTAGGTCAGAATTGGAAGTTATTTTTCACATACAGTATTTCACAACAATGTGTTGTGACACATTTAAAACAAATCTGACAGATACATGGACAATGATAATCCTGTTTAAGCTTATTGTTCAGCATGATTCATAAATATATATTCCTTAGAAAAATACAAGTGTTTTATATCAGTGTAGGTAAAGAGCAAACTTTAATGTTTAACTTAGAAGACATTGATGGTTCAGTGTTAGTCTTGAAGATGTTTAAGAAAATATGTTTTCAATGAAAGTAATATATCTGGAAATAGTTAGCGTGATTAATGAGGTTTTTGTGTGGAATAAAAAAGGATTAAAAAAAGAACTGAGTGTTTTGTTTAAGACAAAATTGATGCAATCATCATGGTTACACATATTATCATCAAATTCACATCAATTTGTGTTCAGTCATTGTATTAAAAATTCACAAAATAATTTTCATCAAACATTTTGCTGAACTAACACTAATGAAATCAGATTGGTACTGACCTGATTGCATAATCAGACAAGTAACTGCCTTCTCTTCAAGAATGGTTTTCTCCATTTATTCAGAAGATGTCAATACTACCAGTTATCTGTAGGCTTAAATGTATTAACGAAGACACTAAATTATCTCAGATTTGATCCTGACATTTGCATGAGGTTAACTAAATATTATTCATCATGTATCCACCTATTATTTATTCATTTGTAATGATACCTATCAATCAAAATTTCATGAATTATGGTGAAGGGCCATGAGGGTTTTTTTCATGGTACATGAAAACATTTTGTTGCATTATTTTTTGGTAAAAGTATTGTTATTTGTGTTCATTAGTAAGTCTGTAAAATCGAGTCCTTAATTCAAATAAGATAGACATTTGAAACAGATATTGATCTGTTTAGGAAAATGCTAGATTGGAAAAACTGCAGAAAGGTTTCCGGAGACACCTGTCTATGCCTCTTACTCACCCAGTAGATGTGATTGAATTGCATTGATTCTGTTGATTGCATTGATTTAGTGGCATGTGTTGTGTCGCATGTGAATGTTGTTTGTTATACCTGTTGTTACAGATAGTGACGACGATGGAGATAAAGACAATGACAAAGACTCTGTCGGTATGAGAATAGTACACTCAATGTATCTGCTGGTCAGGGATAGAAATTTGTCAAATCTGGTTGCTAGCAGTAGCAGCCAGCGGAATCATATTGTTTGATACAGCTTGATCAACAGCAAGGAATCTTTTTATTAGAAATTCTAACAATACATTTATCAGATTATTTGTAGTTTTGTAGTAGGTTTCTCTTTGAATGGGTGAGTCATGTTTATGGGGTATAGGATTTTCAGGGGGGTTGGTGAGTAGTCTTTACATATTTTGTATCGGAGATGTGCAGGGATTGAGGAACGCAGAACATAGACCATGTGTTTAAATGGAATTTAAGTAAGTTCTGATTTAAAGTATATTCTGATTTTAAGTGTAGTCATTGACCAGACCATGAAAGGGATATAATATTCAAGTACATGTAATTTCAATCCCTGCCAGAGGTTGTTCCATCACTGTCCTTGTTGTGTTGGAGGTTTGTTGGGAACTGAAACAGCCGTAAAAAAAACACTATCCAATTCTTTTGCTTCCAGTCTTGCAAACCTCTTTACAACTAACATGTAATACTTGATAATGATTTGCTGTCCTGTGCCTTTTTAGGGTCAAGGTCTTTGTCAAATATATCGTTTTTTATGTTCTTTTGTAATTCCGTGTAAAGTACTTTGATCAACATGTTTGATGCAATCCAATCGGTAGAGCATTTGGCCAGGGTTTTTACAGCTTATTGCCCACATTTCATGATGAGCTTTAGAAAGGATCACAGCATCATCTCTAACGCTGACTTGGCAGGGGATGGAACACTGCTTCAGTCTCCTCTACACCCTGTTTTACAAAACTCTCAGAACTGAAGCTTCTTTGCATCTATTTTTTCTGATTTTTTTTTTTAATTCTGTGGCATTAATTTTTTGTGTAAATTTGTTCAAAAGCTAGAAGAACTAGTGAAATTATTTTTCAAAAGGATCAAAGATAGACATCTTATTGATGAATGTTTGGATTAATTTGGAATGTTTGAAAACTGTTATGGTTCAGTATTGATGTAAGTTCATTTGAATTGTATGAGTTGACTCATGAAGGAACAGTTATCAATGAAGCATCGGTATTGTGTATTCCGCTTGAAGCATCTGAGATTGTTAAGTCTGCAGCTATAGCCTAATCTGTGACTACTTTGACAGCATTAGATACAATGTTTAATATTTATTTTAAGGTGTGGTTCAACATCATCCTCTATATCTCTAGGGTGTAAGTTCCAATAAGTCACTGTACCCTGGATGCATCTATAGCTCAACCCGATGAATTTATTATTCTCCCTATCCAATCAGGTGTCTTCGCTGGGAAGTTGAGTGTGCCAGTCACAACTCACTTTCGCTTCTTTAATTATCTAACCAGTTAAATTTGGCATGACAAACCATGCAAAGGTTCCCAGAAAAGAGGTTTGAAAAAGTTCTTGCAAAATTTGTTTTTCAAAGTTTTAAACCTGTCTATTTGTCTGTTTCCCCCAAATCTGAACTGTACTGCAGACATCCGTTTTGAGTTGGGACCGCTATCTTTGTTGACACTGGCATTTTCAGCTGATGATTAGGCTTTGACTGTATTTTCATGAAGTAAATGCTCAAATTTTATAGAATGGATATTGGATTTTTACTTTGGATTGGGCCAAACCAAACAGTGGTTATCAAGAAGGTTGGACAAGAAAAGCTATGAACCTATTGCATGAAGCAAACAAGAATGCCAAATGTAGAATTGTTGTCATGGGTAACTAAATACAAAGGGTGTGAAGTGTGAAAACTTGGACCCAGGGAAGCATGCTTTTCTACTCACCTTGAAAAGGCCATGTCCTCACACCAATGCAAAAGTCACTGTGTGAGAACTATTGATGTTTATTTCAAAGTGATATTGTGACTTGCCTTTGAAGATGTTTCAAGTGGAAATAACTAATGAATGTAGTGTAGTTTGTGTGTTTTGAGCATGTTTAGAGTCAGTTACTAATCCAACCTTTTTCCTTTTACCTGCCTGGATCTACAGTCAGTGACAATTTCTTTGGTAAGCCATGTACTCTTGTATTGTCAATATTTCTTAGCATAGTTTGTTTGTTCAGTAACCCATGCTTGTCGTAAGAGACGACTAGTGGGATTGGGTGGTCAGACTCATTGACATGGTTGACACATTGTCAAATATCCCAGTTGTATTAGTCAATGGTCATGCTGTTAATCACTGGATTGCCTGGCCCGAGCTCAATCATTTACAGGCTGCTGACATGTGGTTTGCATATTACTGTGTACAGCAGTAAAGGACAAACCATCCAACAGCATAGATTGTTAATGTAAGGGAAATCATCTGTAAAATAAATTCTACAGAACTGTTATTATGAAAATGGTAGATTTTATATGAGTAGATTTGGTGGGGGATATCCTTATGCATTTGCTGATCTTGCTGAAAGCCCAGGTTCAATTTCCCACATGGGTACAGTGTGTGAAACCCATTTCTGAAGTACCCCACCATGGCATGATGTTGCTATAATATTGCTGAAAATGGTGCAAAACCAGCTCTCGCCCTCAAAATAATAAGCTTTTAATGGTACATATTGCAAATTGTATGAATTAAGGGTGTATCTCTACCATAATATTTACTTCATTATGATATTGTCTGTTGAAAAATATTTTTTAAACATACTAGTTAATGTTGTTTTTGCTTTTCCAGGAATGGGCAAGGAGCTTGAAAATTTAATTCTAGAAAATACAGAATTATTAGCTACCAAGTAAGTAATCATTTGGGGAATGTTGGCTTGATTAAAGTTTTTTAGAGATAATATCAACAACTCCATAAAAAGATGATTCAATTATGATTAACCATTTTAACAAATTGTTGCTTTTTGCTTGATTGACGTTCAAATGTAATGGCACTTGTGTTTCAGAAATGCCTTGAACATAGTGAAGGATGATCTCATTGCCAAGGTGGATGAGCTCTCAAGGTAATGATAGTGATAGGGAATGTAGGAGTTGCTTCCCTTATCTGCAGGGTGCCAGTGATCAACGGTTCCAATTTCCACCATGTGATGATCCTTAGTCTTTCAGCACAAAGTTGATGTCATGGATGACATTGTTGAGGGATGTTGCTGTCGATCAGCTATTGTGCTGTGTTATAGGTGAAATAACTCAAATACAGCAAAGATATTTGGGTTCTTGTAGCTGTTTTAGCACTTACTAAGTAATATCTCGATGTAAAATTTCCAACATGATTTGTTACGGTGATATTGCACAATGGATATAGCATAACATTCTGTCACTGACATGTTTTTTAAAGCTATCAAATGAATAATTCTTTATTTCATTTATCCCACAAAATATAAGATGTTCAATTGTTAAGACACCTGTAGTCCCAGGAAGTAATACCTAGAGTTCAAAATTGCTTCCAATGTGTCCCAGTCATCATAATTAGTTTATATACATTATAATTTGTTTTGTTACTTTTTGTTGTATTTTTACCTTTACATTCTCTGATTGAGCTGTGTGTTTGTATAGTGAGCAGGAGATTCTCCGGGAGGAGATCACCTCCCTGCAGACTGTGAAGGGCCGTCTACAACTTCGCATCACTCAGCTGGAGGAAGAACTGAAGAAGACAAAGGAAGAAATGCAGAAGAAACAGCAGCCTACAGGAGACGAGGAGGTAATGAGCTACAGTGGAAGTCAGAGGGGTTGACTGTAACACTTTAATTGATTCACCCCATGAAAAGCATGCTGTGAAACCTTTTTAATTTCTCTGACTTCTATCGTTTTGGGTCTCACAGGAATAAGAAGGGGCTGCTTCTGTTGTTACAGAGGTGGTGGGGTAGCTTATCGGTTAAAACGTTTGCATGTCATGCAGAGGACCAGGGTTTGATTCCCTCTTGAGTACAATGTGTGAAGCCAATTTCTTTTGTCCCCTCCGTGATATTGCTGGAATATTACTAACCTCACTCACTGTGTTGTTGCAAGAATTGAATGAGTCTCAAAAACTGTGTCTGTTCCTTGCAGGATGATGTGCCAATGGCCCAGCGGAAGAGGTTCACACGTGTTGAGATGGCACGTGTGTTGATGGAGCGGAATCAGTACAAAGAGAGGCTAATGGAGCTTCAGGAGGCTGTCAGATGGACGGAGATGATCCGAGCCTCACGTGAACATCCAGAATCAGGTCTTCAACCAAAGAAAAGGTCTTCTATATGGAACTTGTGAGTATTTCTGTAATGCAGTGTAATAACCCTTTCTGTCTCTTTCAGTGTTTGGAAATCTTGGATAAGCTAACAAACCTATCAAGCAGTTGGAAAGAGGTCAAATATTATAAACCTTATAAATTGTTCCTGAGAATTAAGCTTTTCAATCAGTTTGTTTCCATGTAACACATCCCATAGGGTTTAGAGTTTTCAAATACAAAAATATTCAGTGACATGGAGACTTTAGCATATCATGAAAGTCTTTTCAAGGTGATAAGCAACTGAACTGGAATGGTCTGATGAATGGATCTGAATGTAATCATCCTGAAGTATAGACCATCTGAAGACGAGATACTGAAGGATCATAAGGATATTTCAGGACATGCCTCTTACAAAGTAGTCTCTCTACCAGCTTCATAATGCTCTTTCTTGCATGAAGCTGTCTCGTCAGTGTGCTTATTGTTAGCAACATGGATGCGGTTAAGGGCAAAAATGATGTTTTTTGTATGATTTAGTGTCTCGCAAACATGAATTCCATTGTCAGTGTAGGCATTCTTCCTTCTTCTTTCCAAGCTTTTCCAAGTTCTATGACGGCTGAAGGTTGCATATCAGCGGACTAGTGTGGAACACTGGTGCTATGTTGATGAATGCCGTGCTTGGGCGGCTGCAGCTCGCATGACCAAACAGTGATTAGTCTTGTTACATCATATTATGGAGTTAGTTGGCTCTGTTTGGTATGTCACGGGCCTTGTTCTGTTCTTGGCCTTGTCGTACTGTATAAGGCCATGTCATACTGTTTTAGACCTTGTCTTTCTTAACAGTTGTCAGACAGTAGTTGCGTGTCAAATAGCTAGGTTGCTTTCCCTTCTGTGTATATATACTCCCTGTCATTAACAAGCTTTGTGGAAAAGTGTTTCTTTCCATAAATACAAATCTGGAACTTAAAATTTTTAACTTACCTTACCATAGGTCTTATGCATATTACCTCAAGCTTCGCTAGTAGAGATCAGACAGACGTTGATTCGCCATTCCCTGAATGGCTACCTCGTATAATCTACGGATGTAGTCACGGAAGTGACGTGATCTCCCTACTCGCGGGAAAGCGAGCCATCCCAAAATTCACTTTTACTTCTAGCGTTCGTCTGATCAGACGTGTTTGTTTCGCTCGGAGTTTTCTATTGTGTTGAATAAAGTTGTCGTTCAACAGGTAGGTATGTCTTGTTTCCCTAGGTGTGTGGTTAGTTAAATTGAATTTAACTTCACTTACCTTGCTACCTCGTGTTGTAAATGTTTCTTTCTTTTTCTCACTTCGATGTGGGTTTTCCTGCGTTGTTTGTGAGGTGTCATGGCGGCCTTGGAGGTTCTTTATTCCGTCAGGAATACTTCCTCCATCTGTTCTGCTATTTTGTATGGTATTTCCTCCCGATTTTTGCCGTTTTCATGTGTTTTTTTTGTCCCACGTGGCATGTTTCACAGGTAGCCATGTTGGTTGCTAGCCGTCGCTGTCGCGAGCTTACAGGCGTACCCACTTTAGGTTGGGGGTGCGCTTTTGCTGCATTTTTTATGTAGGGGTGTTTTTCGTTTCTACCTCTAGCGTTATTGTTTTATTTCACGCTTCGGGTATGTTTTTATCTGTTGCAGTTAACTGTGTATGACTCGGCAGTTTTGTACTGTCTGCAAGGGGCAGAAGTCAGCCAAGGATCCCCACCCCTGGTGCCCGGATTGTGCATCGCAGACCTGTTCCCTTGTCAGCCGCTGTCAGCATTGTACTAGTCTTTCTGTGGCGGATTTCAAGACCTTTTTAGCTGTCCGTAGAAAGAGGTTTACTCAGCGGAAGAGGAGAATGTCTTCCCCAGCTTCTTCTTTAGGTTCTTTACAGGACGACCCGGAGCTGCCTACCTTTACAGCACCAACGCCGACGTCTGGTTTGGAGCGCTCATCTACGACGCCGGTTCGATCGTCTCCGGAGCCACTTCGCTCGGACGCCTTTGTTGACTTATCCCGTCCGGACGCCTTAGCGCACCCAGAAGTTCAGAGGCTATTACGGTCTCTCCTGACGCCCAGCACTTCTACTAGAGAGCCAGCGCCGACCTCAGCTACTGTGCCAGCGCCCATGTCAGCGCCTGCCTTGATTCCCGAACTAATTTCAACGTCAACGCCTACGCCTATGCCAGCACCGACACCTACGTCAGCGCCTATGCTCACGTCAGCGTCTACAGCCTTGATGGGGACACCTTCACTGGTTCCAATACCAGCACCTATACCTACGCCAGCGCTTGTTCAGACGCCGGCTCCTGTGCCTCCGCCAGCGCCTTACCGGATCCCCAGGATCTCTCACACGCTATCTAGAGAAGAGGTGCTACAACGTCAGCTAGACGAGGAGCGCGCTCGGCGCTTAGAAGCTGAGCGCTCGAGACGCAGATCATGGTCCAGATCTCCAAGGAATCGGCGCTCCCGTTCTCCTCACCGTAGTTGGCGCCGGCGCTCGCGCTCATGCTCACGCTCTCCTAGACGACGGCGCTTCCGTTCGCGATCCAGATCTCCTCGGCGCTCTTCCAGAACCCGGCGTTCACGTTCACCAGAGGCCTCGCGAGTTTCACTGAAGGATTCTTCTACTCGGACGCCTTCTACCTCTTCCACCCAGCGGCGGGAATCGACTTCAGTCTCTTGGGAAGATTTGGAGGAGCAACACTTCTGCCCTGACTATGAAGAAGAGGCAGGTGTAGGCGAGGATGATGGCACCTATCTACCACTATCGGCAGTGTTTGAGTGGATTGCTGACAGGCTACCTGACTGTCCTTCTCCGTCAGTCGATCCTAATAATCCGGCGTCCATCCGTTTGTCCCCGGAACTACTAATTCCACCTCATCCTATGGTGGCGGAGGCAGTGTCTCTCCTGGACGAGGATTTTGCCAAGCTGTCTCTGAATCCTACGATCAAGGCGTCTAAGTCAAGGAAGTCGGATTACAAGATCCACAGCCTAGACTTCACAAATAATGGTGCAGCCCAGGACGACTCACTCAAGCGCTTGTCAAGTTCTTCACTCTCAGCTTATAAAGTGCAGGACTCCAAATTAGCAGCTATTGACACGGAACTCAAGCGTATGCTTAAACCCATTTCGGCGTTAGCCTCAGCTACTTCAGCGGCTGCAGCAGACCTATCAGAAGACAACGCCTCCAGGGTGGATCATCTCACGACGATCTTCCAGTGGCAGGGCAAAGTTCTTCATGACTTACTCGGTCACTTACGTGCAGCGTTGGCTATGACAACTTCGGTTCGCCGTTCCGGCTTCCTGGATACATGTAATTGGCAGGAGGAATTTAAGCGCCAATTACTTCGGGCTCCCTTCACTTCCAAGTTTCTGTTCGCCGACAAGATTCCAGATATTTACAAGTCGCACGCGGAATTAACGAACACTGAAGTCGCGCTGTCTACCTTTGAGGCGCTTGGTTCTGCCTTTCGTGGCAGAGCCAGTGGAAGTGGAAAGAAGCGCTATATTCCCAGGAGGGAATCCATCCGCTCCTCCTTTGGGAGGGGACGGGGCCGCACCAAGGATAATGACACTCAGCGGAAGCCCCAGGAGCGCAGCCGGGACACCCCCTCGATGCCAGGGCGAGGCAGAGGCAAGCGCCCCTACTCTGGTCGCTGAAGCTGTGGATGTCTCCGACTGGGACCTCCCACCCCCAGTCGTACCTGTCCATCCGACTCCAGTAGGTGGGAGACTAGGGATCTTCTGGCCCAACTGGTCATTCCTAGAGGATCCGTTTGTAAGCAAGATTCTGAAGTCCGGCTACAAACTACCATTGGTCGAGACTCCACCGCTGACATCTACTCCCCAGTCGCGGATATATCCTCAACACCAACTAGCTCTCCTAGAGTCCAATATCGACATTCTGTTATCCAAGAGAGCCATAGAGACAGTGCTGGAACCCCACCGCTCCCCGGGGTTCTACTCACCCATCTTCCTGGTGCCAAAGAAAGATTCCGACAAGATGCGCATGATTCACAACATGGCGGTCTTCAACAGACAGTATCTGGCCGACCCTCCTCATTTCCGAATGACGTCCCTAGAGCAGATTCGAGCCAAATTGTCTCCCGGGGCTTGGCTAGCCAGTCTGGACCTACAGGACGCTTACCTACATGTTCCCATACATCCGCGTCACAGGAAGTACCTGAGGTTCGTCTTCAACGGAATACATTACCAGTGGAGGGTGCTTCCGTTTGGCATTTCTACGGCCCCGTGGCTTTTCACACGCATCACGCTTCCGGTTACCAGGTTTCTTCATCTAAGGGGAGTGGACTTCGATCCATACATAGACGACTGCCTTCTCAACCACGGCAGTCCTCTACTGCTACGCAAACACTTGGACTTCTCCACCCGCCTGCTGCATCAACTGGGTTGGATGGTCAACACCAACAAGTCACATCTGGAACCAACTCAAGAACTGACCTTCATCGGGGGATTATTTTTAACAAAAGACAATCTTGTCAGGGTCCCTCCAGATCGATGGCTAAAGATTCTGGCGTTTGCGGATCGAGGTCTCTCTCAACCCATGACCCTCAGAGAGTGGCAGTCTCTGTTGGGTCTTTTGACATCGGCGCAGGATCTTACTCTCAGAGGGCGCCTTATGCTACGGCCCTTACAGAGGTTTCTGTCACCATTCATCCAGATGAACGACCTCAAGTCACGGGTTCTTCTACCTCCACATCTACATCAGTATCTCCGGTGGTGGATGGTAGAATCGAATGTCTGCGTCGGCGTCTGTTTGGAAGACTCCAGTCACGACCACGAGTTGTTCGTGGATGCGTCTCTACTAGGGTGGGGCGCCCATCTGGCGGGCCGAACGACCTCAGGGCTGTGGTCCGACGCCGAAAGGTTGTGGCACATCAACAACCTGGAATTGCAAGCCGTCATTCTAGCAGTTCGCCGCTGGCTACCGATTTTGTCCAACACCAAGCTCCTGGTGGTGTCGGACAACTCCACAGTCGTCTGGGTTATCCGGAATCAGGGCACGACCAGGTCCAAGCAACTTCTAGACCAGATGTTCGTGTTAGCAGATCTGCTAGACAGCAACAGGATCACAATCAGGGTTCGACACATACCCGGCTGCAAGAACATTCTGGCAGACGCGTTGTCGCGCCCAGGCAGACCTTCACCGACGGAATGGATGCTTCATCCAGACGTGTTTCGTCAGATTTGCCTTCGCCACGGGAGACCCTTGGTGGACCTCTTCGCCACCAGCTTCAACCATCAGCTACCAACTTACGTGTCTCCCGTACCGGATCCACAGGCTTGGGCAGTCGACGCTCTATCTCTGTCGTGGGAGGGTCTAGACGCGTACGCTTTTCCACCACCCGTTCTTCTCCCAGAAGTGATTGGCAAGATCAAGCAGACACAGAACCTGAGACTGCTTTTGGTCGCGCCCTGGTGGCCAGCCAGACCGTGGTTCCCCGATCTGCGACGCCTCGTCAGCGGAGATCCGGTTCAGCTTCCAGATTGGCCACACCTCCTTCGTCATCCGCACAGCCAACAACTCCATCCAGATCCGCTGAGATTCCATCTGCACGGCTGGACCATTTACAGAAGGCATTAAGGGCGAAAGGCTATTCCTTGCATGTGGCGAATGCCATAACCCGAGCTCATCGGACATCCACCAGATCCCTCTATGATGACAAGTGGCGCTCATTTGAAAGCTTTTGTGCTCAGAGATCACAGGATCCCATGACAGCTTCCCCACAGTTCGTGGCGAATTTTTTGATGTTTCTACGTAATTCCAAGCATCTCAAAGGGAGTACGTTGGGTACCTACTTGTCAGCGTTGAACTCCGTCTTGGCGGTCAAGACGGATCGTCAGATTTCTAAAGTTCCAGAACTGGTTGCCCTGCTGAAGGCGTTCAAGTTGGAGGACCAGAAGGTCAAGTTCCGCCCTCCAGCTTGGGATCTGAATGTTGTTTTGCAACACTTGAGAGGCTCCCCATATGAGCCCCTAGAGGATGCTTCCTTCGAGCTGTTGTCCAGGAAGACGGTCTTCTTACTTGCCCTAGCTACGGCAGCTAGAGTTAGTGAGATTCATGCCCTGGATGTCACACAAGTGCGTTTTGAACAAGCTAGGCATGGTCGAGTCCACTTGGGATTGCTGTGGGACTTCATTGCCAAGAATCAGCTTCCCGGGCAACCAGATAGACGGTTCTCCATCCCGCCTTTATCGACCATCCTCGGACGACATGATACGGAGGAGGAGTTCCTGTGTCCAGTCAGGGCCCTTAGATATTACATCCAGAGGTCTGCCTTGAAGAGACATTCCCGAAAGAGACTGTTTATCCCTTTTTCTTCATCGTGCAAGGGGGAAGTTAATAGAAACACTATTGCTCTGTGGCTTCGTGCGACTATCCTGGCGGCGTACGATGCCAAGAAACTCCCCCATCCGACGGCGAACAACCCCCATGAAATTAGAGCCCTGGCGTCCACTATGGCCCTCCACAGGAACTGTACGGTGCCACGGATTATGGAGGGTTGTTTTTGGAAGTCGTCCACCGTTTTTGCCTCACACTACCTGAGGGACTTGGCTGTCGAGGACATGGAGGGGCTTCAGTCTTTTGGCCCGTTGGTGGTTGCACAGCAACTTACCCAGCCTTCCGCCCATTAGGTAATTGTGTTGTTCTTACCTTTGGTCTTAAGATTAACCTCACCCTCTGGGTGCGTCGGTTTCTCTTTGGAGTTCCCTTGGGTTATCCTTTGTCCTGTTTCCAGGTTTGCCCTGTGACGTTGGCATTGGTTTCCCGGGTCTCCTGTGCATGTGCTTGGTCTGCTGAAGATGTGAAGGTCCTCCGGAGTCCACACCACCGTCCTCTCTGTCGAAGCCATATGCATAAGACCTATGGTAAGGTAAGTTAAAAATTTATTAAAATCTAAATATTTTAGATATTTAAATACTTACCTTACCATAGGGCGGTGACTCCCTCCCAACGCTGGATGCTCCTCCCCACTTTGGACTCATCGGACCTTTCTTTCCTGCTGCCAGTAAAAGTGAATTTTGGGATGGCTCGCTTTCCCGCGAGTAGGGAGATCACGTCACTTCCGTGACTACATCCGTAGATTATACGAGGTAGCCATTCAGGGAATGGCGAATCAACGTCTGTCTGATCTCTACTAGCGAAGCTTGAGGTAATATGCATAAGACCTATGGTAAGGTAAGTATTTAAATATCTAAAATATTTAGATTTTAATAATTTAAATAGCCCTATATAATTCTCAATATTCAGGAATAACATTAACTCACCATTACTGCCTCTAAATGTCTATAATATCATGTTATCCCTTATATGGTCAGTCCGTGGCATAAGTTGTGAGCGCAAAGTCAAAAATTCTTTTTTTGTAATAAATGCAGCTTACAGTAACAGTATTAACATCCTGATGGGTTTGAATATCCTAAAATGACCTGAAACATTTATCCTAAGTGTAAGATTTATTTTCAGTGTTTGACATGAAACGATTACAAATCTCTGATGTCAAAAGTGAAAAATTGAATTGTATGCAAGAAAACCCAGACATTTATCTCATCGTCTGTGGTCAGTTTTTGTCATCTGTGAAACAAATGCAAGATCAATTCAAGCAGAGTATCGAATAAACGTTTCTTGGTTAAATCGTTTATTGACTTTGCATGTTAATTTTATTGTAGCTGTTAGTATTTTATATAGCAGAGTTCAAATGCAACTGTCTCTATATATATATTATCATCATCTAAGGGCACAATACTCAGGTGGATAATATGCTGGTATGTAGTTTCGTATCTATGCAAAAGATGTACTTCTATATCAGTGTAAATATGACAGTTCAACATTTTATCACAGAATGATAAGAATGAATTCTCAAGTATTTGTAGAACTTTTTTGAAGATTTTACAGTGCAAAAAATCAGAAATCATATGGAAAAGCATCTTCACGTATTTTATATACATAATAACATATGCTTGTGTTGTGAATTCTAAAAGACTTCAGTCAGATTTGATGTATTTTTGTACTTTTACTGAATCGTGTGAAGGATTGAAAAGTATGTGACTTGTGGGAATTTTTCTTGGCTTTTTTTTTCGGTCTAGATTTGTCTAGTTGAAAGTTTGAGCATGGTGTTCGGTAATTTGGTGGTGGTTTTTCTGGCATTCGACCTGTTGTGTGCCGTCCTGTCTTGCATCTTGTGGTCTATGTCATTGAAGACAGCTTAAATTATAGGAACTGTTCGTTGCAAAACTTGAAACATAAATATCGCTTTTGTTATAGGAATCAGGAAAATGGCTTGAAGGAAGCTATTGTAAGAATTACGTCTTTTGAAGCAGGGATGTCAGTTGGCACTAGTCTCTGAGCATGAGATAGTTTATCAGATGCTAAGCGTGAAGGTTACCTGAGGACAAGTATAATTTCAGGCTATTGCAATTTAGGTGTGTAAGTGTGAACAAGATTGCTTATCTACAGAGGCATGAGAATTCACACAGAACTAGTGATTTAGAATTTTCAATTTGTCTCCTGTACACCTCAGCCCATCCTCAGTACCTCCAAGGCTTGAATTTTAGTGAACCTATGGTAATATCTAGATCCATTCCTGTGGTTTCACAATCTCAAATTTCCCTTTGATTTTGAGGAACATTGTAGAAACAAAATCACACTTACAAAGGAAATAGGTGAGATAGTACATGCCATTGGCAGTTTGTCTTTTCCATTAACAATATATTTTTGAACATTGTTGGATATATCAGTCCGTTCATCAGTGTTGAATTTCTGGTATTCAGTCACAATCAATAAGACATGGTACAACCATGTAAATAGAAAAATGGTCAGGTACTTTGAGATCATGACAACCATTTGAGTGGATCCCAGGAAATATAAGCAAAGGAGGATCTACCTGGATAACCTTTCCTGTCATAAGAACATCCAGGTTAAGATAATGCCTGAAGCATTTCATAATTGATAGCGTAATTCCTTTAAGGATTGAGCTAACCCAAGTAATAGCTGATGGTTTTAGTTTTAACTATAACTTGGTGATGATCTACTTGTTTACTTGTGTCAGTTGTTTGTTTTCCCATTTTGTGTCTTGCCAGTCATTGCTTTGGTGATATTATCTGACATGCTGCTTTAAGCCTGCTACCACAGATTTTTGGCTGACATATTAATATAATCGTAACCATACACATATTATAATGGAATAGTGTGCTTTCCTGCCTAATTCTAACATTCACATTTCTACAAATTTTTATCTCTAAGAAATAAATGATTTGTTCTTTGATAATTCTCATCTAGATTATGGCCTGATAGTGGAAATTGCTGCTTAGATCTGATAGCTTTGTGGCCTGAAAAGTGCTTGGTACAGAATTTGGGAAAGGGTCATGGGGTCCACTTTGTAGCATTCTGATGACAGGACACTTAGAATTTATATTTTATGTTTGGATAATGATGAGGACCCCTTGACTTTCCTCCTTAAAGCACTGTTGGTATGTGATCATTGACTGTATGGTATTAGGTGTGCCGCATCCTGTGTCCATGTGGTATGGAGAAGTCCCTGGCATGACATCCCTGCGCGTAGGGACAGACATTGACTGTGTGTGCATGTTTAGTTTCAGCAGCATTGTCTCCTCATCCGAACCATCCACGCCATCATCCCCTGAAAAAAAGAGAAACAATGTCAAGACGAAAGAAGACTCACCGCGGTTAGTCCAACCAAGACTAATTGAGCCTCGTCCAATTCGTCCCCGTTTAACAACACCTAGGCCCCAACCAATAACACCCTTAATGGCACAGCCCCAGCTGCTGCCACCCCTTCCCAGCCCTCAGAAACCAAACCCTCGGCCTCAAAAGCCTTCCAACAGTTCAAACACAATTCAGCACTTATAGCACAGGCTCAATTTAGTTACTGTTAATAAACACCTCTTGTCAGGAGCAGATACACATGGCAACACCAGACAATCAAAGACTAACAGACCTTTCAAAGAAAAAAGATCTCATAAGAGGTCTTCTTGATGTGTCTTATCACAGTAAGGTTTTCTTCAGAATGATTGTCATGTTATCTGAAGAGATTTCATATTAGAATTTGACCACCACGGTGGTGTATAATAGTTACTGTTCTTTCATGGTCAGGGCAACTCTATCAAACTGTTGTAAAATTTGGATTATTTTATTAGACAGAATGAAAAATGATTTTTCATTGATCTCATTGCTTGCTTCAGATGGGGGAAATATGAATTTTTGAAACACTTCAGAGGAGGGAAATGTTTTGAGATTTTTTAAAACTTTTCATCAGTATGACAATTGTGAGCAAGAAATGGTGGTTTAATAAAGGCCAGTGTATGTATCAATTGTGATAATTAATCGAAACAGCTGACCATATCTGGAGTTGTGATGTGTATCTGCTCCTGTGTATGTCGACTCTGACACTCTACTAATCTCGGGTTGGTGTCAAACTTACATGTGATATAAATGGCTCTGGAATGAAAGTGTTATGTGAGACGTTAAGGAGTAAACTTAGTGCTCAGAATGGTCCTGAGAGAACATGGTATGAATCTGAATACGACATTTTCACAGGATCTCTCTCAGATCAAATAAGTGCTAGTCAGGTCAGGACACTGATATGTAGATGAAAGTAACAGTAAATTTCAGATCCAAACATTTGCTCTGTTCATTTGGAAGAAGGTCAGTTTTAAACATTACATGTTTTTTAGATACATTGGGTTTTTTTTCTTTTTAAGAGTTAAATGCTATTTCTTGAATTTAATGAAAGGAACAATTTTAAACACTTTGTTATAAAGCTGTAATTTTAAGTATGCTGAAATACCAGAGAGATAATAGGTTGTGTGTGTAGAATGTGAGGGAAGATTGTGAGATGAACGATTACATATTCCCATATTGGTGCTGTAACAACACAATACTTCTAGGCTAGTTATTGTAATATCTCTGCTCAAATGGTGTATATATTCATCCAAAATACAATCCAGTACATAAGGGCATTGGACTAATTTTAATGATGTATGGTGGTGCACTAATTATTTTTTACGTCCATCTGTTGTGTAAAATGGTGCTCAGGTCTTCCAAGTGAGAGCCAGATGATCACTGATAATAACTAGCACAGCATAGAATCTCTAGAATTCAGCTAAAATCCAACACTATTTTCAGTTTCAAACAGAGCACTTCGCCATTTATTACAGTTGTGTAATGTATAATATATAGTAAATTGCAGCTCTGGGATCATATCCATGATGTTACTTTGTAGTACCTCAGAAAAACAAGTTTTCCTATACACCCATAAGTATCCTTTGCCAATGTTAAAATATCTTAAAATCACTTTTTATCTTCATTACTAAAAGATTATACAGAATCTCTGAAAACACCTCACTGTAAAGTTGCAGTTTTACTTAACTGTAGAAGGCTGGGTGTGAATCTGTATGTGCATGAAATAATATCAAAGTGACTGTTAATTTAAAAAAGAAACAGATTTTTTTACATGAAGTTGCTCTAATTACTGTGAATGTATTTAGTGCATAAATTTCTGTTTTAAATGTTGATATGAGTTTAAAGAAGACTGGAGATATCATCTGAAATGATCTTCCAAGAAATGTTTTTCATAATTATTCCCCTTCCACCAGGATCCAGATTCAAACTTTTTTGTGCCAACTTAACAAAATTTTGATACAAGACATCATTATCAACCAACAATTTTGGATGAATATTATGCCTAACATTTGTATCCATACTGGTACATGGTTCTAATCAAACACTATATCCCAGGTGTCAGAGTTAATAATAAGAGAATCTGTCCTTGTGATGCTCCTAGCAAGTGTTTTTCTCTTGTGATTCCTTGCAGTTGTAGCTGGGCACAGATCGTCTGTTGTTAAGACAACTGTCATCAGTGCCAAATGTAGCATTTATGTCTCTTCTATGATCTCTTGTTATCCATTAAGTTGTAGGTTGGGAAATGTTATACCAAATATGTTTGAACGAGCTGAACTTGTTTTTAACATCCAGATCTTTATTCTGTCCATTCATATCATGTTCTGTGTTCATTTGCATAATAGACATGTCTTGATATTAATTAATCATCTTTTCATTATTCATAAACTCTCATCAGCTTTCCCTACCCAGTACATGTGCTCTATGTACTGACATTGACATCTGTAGTGTAATCAGACATTAGTCCATCATTCTATCTCCTCACAGATATTCAGCCGTTTTCATTAGTCAGCAAGGAATCAGGGGAAATGTGTACATTCCTTGTGCAACCATATGGGATCAACGTGAAATCAAAGGGGCATCTGTTTACCCCCTTACCATAGTTAATACTTGGCAGAAACTTTCAAAAGGATGTGTGGAATTGATAATGTGTGTACTTCTGAGGAATTGCCACATGTCTTTTGTTGGGATTGGGATTCAGGGATTGGGAAAGAGAACTTTGACAATGGTCCACTTTCAGGATTATTAGCCATTTTCTGAACTTAGAATGGGACATTGCCCTTGTGTCAATAGTAAACTTTAAAATTTTGATGGGCCATTTTTCATTCTAGTTCGCAGAATGGCCCATGACCCCTGTCTTTCCTAATTCCTGTAGATTTCAAAAGAAGGTTTGACATCAGAACACTGAAATACTTGGGTGAAGTAGCTACCATAATAGAGTTTAAAAGGAAGAAAGTATGTTTCACTTTGTGTAAAATGAATGTGTGGGCAGTAAGTTACAGTCTTCTGGAATTTCTGGTGAAAAGTTTTAAGTATTAATTTCTGGTGAAAGATTTTGGAAAACATGTCATTTAAAAAAATCCAATTTGAAACTGACTAAACCAAAAGACGAAGAAACAAGTAATTATTCATTTTTGTGGCCAAAAGGATATTAACTCATCTACCATCAATGATATTACCATGCATTTATTTCTTCTCAGGTTTTCAGCTTGACTCCTGACAGCCTTGCCTAATCCATATCTTCTTGCTATTGCTTCCTCAGTTGCATGCTAAGTGTGGTCTGTTGTAGATGTACCCTTATGTGCTTTGCACACCATCTCATTTCTGCCATTTTGATCCACGTTGATCCCATTTGGTTATCTTGTGTTTTTCATTGTTATTGTATTATTTGTCAGAATTGTTGAAATTTGTGTTATTTATTGTTTTATGTAAATTTGCATATATAAATGAATCTTATTTCTATTTGAATCTACTCATAATTGTATTTTACAGGAATAAACTTCCTATTTAAAAATCATGTCTCTGTTATCAGTGTGGATCAAACTGGCAAAACATTGTACCTTATTGTGTGCATGATCAAACACTTTCAGTTCACCCTATTTTTTGCACTGTCTCTTGCCAATTCAGTTCTTGGCGCAGAAGCTTTTGTACCCCCTTGATTTGCTGTGGTTGTATGTAGACCATATCTGTATGATAATAGAAGTCTAAAGAACCACACAAACACTCAGTGTTACCCTTAATTAGTTAAGTCAAAATTAATCAATTTCAAAACTGAAATAGTTCCTACTTTGGCATTTAATTTCTTTCAAGTATAATGCAATTGTTTTTTGTTTTTTGTTTTGTTTTGTGTGTGTGTGTGTGGTTTTTTTTCTAAAGAATAAGATTTAATTTTATAGTTGACATAATATGTTATTTTGGATCTATTCATGTCATCACTCTCTGTGATATGGTCTGCTTGCACAATAGCTGTGATAATCTATGTGACGCGTCAAGCAGGATGGCTGAATCTAATAACTGATCATGAGACAATTTTGGTAGCATGGAAGAGAATCCACTCACAGCATCAACTGTTCACACATTTGCCAGTTCTGTAAAACAGTCTCAGAGTTACCTCCCTTGAAATTGTCTCCCTTTGACTGCAAATGTACTTGGCAGCCATTTGCAAAACACTAATAAAGGTTTTTGCTATTGTATCTGTCACACATTGCATCCAACAACTAACAATGGATCAAGATGACTCCATAACCTCCATATTTGCAATCTGTTTGGAAATTATTGTGCATACATTGTTTAAGATGGGAAACATTTGCATTTATAACATGTATGACCAGCTGTGACCAATCAGCAATTGCCATGATGGCAAAAGTTTTGTGAAAAACATGGATCAGATTGCTTCTGATGAGTTTCCTGTCTGCAGTCATAATGTGGAGAGATAGTTTGGTTGACATATCCACCTGAGCTGATAAAAATTACAGTTTAATGTGGTGAAGATCTACAGATCTGACGAAAAAGAAAGAAAACCAATAATATTCTCTGTAGTAACCTTGTAACCCACAGCATACATACATGTTAATATCCTTTTGATACTACACCAAAATAACCAAGCATCCTTAAGTCTCCTGCTTATTTCTAGATATTAAGACTCTGTTGCATTAACACACCTATTCTCTTACATCCTCTTTCTGTCTACACCCATGGCTATATTCTATGCAGTATTTATTTACAGGTACTAGTCTAAGGTCAAAATGGAGAAGCAAATCATAATCCGAAAATGTACCATGGATTGAACTAAAATTTATTGAATAGCTGTGTACAGGAGATGTTTATTTCATGAGCAGCTCTGCAGGTATGTTAGTATGTCTCATCAGTTGTGTGAATTGAAGAACATTTCACACATTCAAGTCAAACCCATGAAGCTTGTATTTATCCTACCAAAGACTCAAGGGCAAGGTGTACTTATTTCACATTGACGTATGAGGCATTATGTTGACATGAGGTCTAAGATAACATGAGTGCTTTTGAAAATCAGGACCTTGAAATATATTTTTCTATGCCACAAAACCAATGGAAAATGAGTGAAAATAGACCACTTGCGTGAAAATTGTAATATAATCGTTAGATTCCACTGAACTCACTTCACAAGCTGGAAATAGACAAGAAGTGGAGTAAAGTGATACATCTACACTGACCAGTCATCTCGCTACATACTACAAGCATGGTGTATCCACAAAGAAAATGAAATGTACATGATGCACAGTATGAGGTCAGTTGGAGATAGGAATAAGCTGATCCAGACATAATTGTTTCCAAAAGGAAATATTAGCTCCATTGGTAATCAGTCTTGGCACTAGGGGTCGCAGCTGTCTTACTTCAACGTAGGCTTATGATTGTCATAGAGATGAGATTGCTTTGTGGAATGTGGCCATTGGAACAATGAACACAAATCTAAGAACATGGATACTGCTGTTTTTTTAAATATATGTGTCAACAAGAGTGGCTGCTATGAGAGCAGATGCGCGAGTCAACATGTACATATTTTACAATGGTAAATGATCAGCTGGTGTGCTACCAGGGTAATTGAGAGATAATCATCATCAATTATTTAGTCTTTTATCGCCATTCTTTTGTGATAAAGATTCTGTATACATGCACTACAACTGATTCATTTATGCCAGATTAGATGAACATGATGCTATCAAATTACACCTGTGAGAGGAATTTCATGAAAAGATTACTAAACAGCTATGACAGGAAACTGAAGAAGAATAAGGACACGTTTTCCCCGTGCTCGGTATCTCCAGAGTATACAATCCGATAAATGTCCACTATACCCTGGATGCATATACAGATTTTTGGGAAATCATACAGACAGATTGTCAAGACAAACTTTAAAATATTGCAGGAACTCCTTCTACGTCTTTCAGAGATAATCTGCATAGACTGTGTTTCCAAGTTTAACTGGTTAGATAATTTAATAAGGGAAAATGAGATGTGAGTAGAGATTTATCTTAAGATATACCCAGGAGATATTGATGATGATCTTTCCCAAACAGACTTAGTTAGTGAATTTGTCCAGGGTACCGAGCCACAAAACATTCATAGCACTATGACATTTGTAAGCAAATGTAAACTATAGAGGTACAGCAAGCATATGCTACAGAACTCATTTTTTGCAAAGATTAAGAAATGTAAGTACAAGAAGTAGTCCACTGTCATGTGACAGTAACAGAGTGAGTGATGAAGCTGCATGCTGCTGTGTCAGTGCAGAGCTGGGGTGGTGGGGATGTGGCTGAACCCATCGCAGAAGTGTTCACTTGTCATGCCAAAGACCTGGGTTCGATTCACCACATGGTTACAATGTGTGAAGCCCATATCTTGGGTCAGCTGCTGTGATATTGTTGGAATGTTGCTTAGAAATGGCATAAAACAAAAGTTATTCATTCACAGAGCTGATGTGATGATTATAAGACTGGATAGATACGGGACACACAGTGACTTGCCTGACAGTTGCGTCTGCACTAGCAGCAGAATGAGGAAGAGCATGTACTCTACAAGCAGACACTGGAGAGACAATAATATTAAAGTCTGAAACTAAACCACAAATAACATGAAATTCTTTGTTGTCTATTCATAAACCTCTACACTGATCTCCCTGAATGGTCGGTACATTATAATTTCATTCCTCAGGCTACAAGAACAGTGTGTCTGCACAATTACCCTGCGATTGTCATCATCGGTGGCTGGCTGCAGTGCTTGCATCTTGACTTGCATATTGCTTTTAACATCCAAATTAGTCCTTCATATTCTGCAAGTTGCAGGTGTTTAGATAGAGAATTCTTGGAGCAAATCATTAAACATGATCCGTCAGGAGTTGTGTGGCAGTGCTTGCGTGATCTGTATGTTACTGACATACAACAAGTTGTGATAATCAAGAGAGAAAGATGAAGATGCCATTGTACATGATTCTTCCAACATGTCATGCAAACTTCCAACTTCCTTGCAAACAAGTTATTTGCATCGGAAAGATAACTGCAAAGAGGGCGAATGATGGACAGGATGTTTACGCTCATCATAAACTGAGTCTGTTTACAACACTAAAGCCTTGCATATTTACTTTTACTTACACTCTTCATGCATTTCTGCTACTAATTCCCTTCACAAGTGGTATTGCATGGCTTTCAAAGAGAATGATAAGTGTCCAACCTGACAGAAACATCACATCATCCTGTGATGAAGCATGCTGTGTATTCATGTTACAGCTTCAGCAACCTTTTCAACTCCCCCAACAAGCCGAAGCGTAGTGCTACTCTCCCAGTGGCCACTGTCAAGTATAATGCCCCCACTACCCAGGTCCAGCCAGTCGGAGACCCCAACAAGAAACAGAGGGAGAAATACAACCTCGGACAGAAGTCCAAAGCCTATGAGTTCTTGCAAGATGATGCGTAAGTACATATGGTACAACTATTTTGAAGGATAATTGAGTCACATTCTTGTTCCTCATATGAAAAATCAAAATTGTGTAAGACCCCCACCCCCCCACCCTTGAAGTGCAGTTGTTCATCGGTCTATATTGATGATGTTAAGGTGGTTTTGTTCAGCAGTTTTTGAGAGCACACTGAGCGTGGTGAGCTAGAAATTCAGTTTGCAGATTGTTTCTATCAACCATGCCAGGATACAGTGCTTGTGAGTTTGAATCCAAGAGACATCCTCATTGTGATGTTGGTTGTTTTTTAATCATGCTTGATTAGTCGTCAGTAACCTATGCTTGTGGACTTAAGTGATCAGGCTTTGTGGCTTGGCTGACTGTGTTGAATCACTGTAGTTGAAAGTAATGAATAAGTTGTTCATGTTTACAGTTACATCTTTGTGTAGTCGACACATGATTACTTACAGGTCCTTTTGAAAAATTAGGATACACTTATCATAATTTGCCCACTCAGTCACATTCAGTCATATGAATGTAATGATGGTGAATGATCCAACACTTTCACATTGTCAGCGAAAGACTCAAAGACTGTAATACTACTTAAACAATATTCAAAACTGTTTTCTAATCTCAGCCCTTGGACAAGACTGTCTGTTACTCACCTTTTCTTTGTTGTCCAGTCGCCCGTTTTTTAAAGTTTGAAAACGGTTGGTCACAGTTGTGTAAAGAAAAGGAGATACATGGAAGCCAAATTTAGTAGCCAAGCAACATTTTTGGCTAAGTGACTCCTAATCTTTTACTGACACACAAAGAGGAAGGTACTTCAAAGTTTACCACAACAATGTTATCTCTTACAGAACTGCCGAGAAAACTCGTAAAGAGCGAGAAAAGGAACGAAGAGAGCAGTATAAGCAAGTTAGGGCACATGTAAAGAAAGATGATGGACGAATGCAGGCTTATGGATGGAGTCTGCCAGCCAAATTTACCCCTCAGCTCCCTCGTGAACAGTCTTCCAAGAGCCATGTACCTGTCCCAGTCCCTGTCTACTGTCGCCCCCTCCTGGAGAAAGAACCTGGACTCAAGGTTAGTTACATTGCTTGTGTGGATTACATGTGTCAGTTCTGTGCTGTAGAACTGAAACCATAGCTACCTAGTTCTAATTATCTTCTCTTCTAATCATGCTGCAGGGTAGATTCATGACATTTAGGTCTGCCACAACATGTTCTTTTATGTTCCTAACTTCTGCAGTGAAATGATCCATGAGTGCCGAATATAGGTGTAACTTCAGAACAGTACAATGAAAATCATTTGCAATCTTGTGCACCTTGCAACCCAGGATAGAGTTGTGTCTCTTAAGTGTGTTGGGATCCAAATTTGCACTAATGCTGAACCTTTTTTCGAGAGAACAATACTGTGTTGCAAATTTTCGTAAAACTAACAGTAATGTTATCTCTAAAATGCTGTTTTAAGAGACATTAAGCTAATGAGGGCAAGTAACTTGGTTACAGAGTGAATATGCACATCTGTGAACAGGTAAAGATTGCATTCCAAAGAATGTGTCTGATCATTTTGGATCCTTTCAGGCAGTTTCCTAAACATATTTCCAGTAATCATATTCTTTTCCTTTCTAATTTAACACTACTTTTAACATCTGAGAAGGTGACTAATTGTTCATGTGTATTCCTAGAATGCTTGTCTTGCTGAACATTCTTCTCTTTGCTGTTTAAAAAAATCTCCTTTCTTACCTTACTCCTGCAGAACACAATCTAAAATACAATTAGTTTTACTTTTGTCTAACACCTTTTTTACAGTCACTCTCATGGGAGTCTCATGTGAGTTCCAGAACGTGTGTGTTTTTGTCATCTCACTATCATTTATTGTATTTCATGGTCAACAGCTTCACCGTTCAGAATTGAGTACATCATTGAGGTGGTTTTCAAATGAAAATATTTCAAACTTCAGTATTTGATCAGCAGCTATTTATGGCAGTTATATTGTGTACATACGGTTGGTTCCCAAAATAATTTGAATACTTGAGTGTGAGCTTCACGGACATGTAAACAGTAAACCCATGACGTGAGCATGTTGCTATTGAGTCTTAAATTGAATATGATAAAATCAGATCATTTACTCTTTATGATACCTCTCCTTGTGATGATCTGAAAACAGGAGTAGTTCCTCACAGGTGGAAGTAATAAGCATGCTTACTATTCAGTTTCATTGAGATGATAAAATCAGATCTTTTTTTTGATACAATACTTCTCCTTATGAAGATGTGACAGCATGAGTCCAGGCAGGTAAAATATAGTGAAGCATGTATGATTTCTGAAAACTGAAATTTCCAAATTGTGGAGTTAAAGTTAAAGAAATGAGGCTGAATCATTTCTGGAACCTGACTTCTGGTCAGCTGAAGAACACTCCTTCAAGAGGCAGTCAAAGCTTGCTCCGGATTCACCTGACATCAGCTGTAAAGATGTCTTTTTATCTTCATACAGAGAAGTGTTGTATCGAAGTAAAGATGTGTTTTCAGTGAGATTGATTAGCTTTTTTCTTACGTTAACATAAATCATGATGTGATCCTATTACATGGCTATTGTGTATGAAGGTATTTACTTTGATATTGTAGTGTTGTAGTAGTCACTGGTTACAAAAGATGCTTTCGGTTGCTTTCTTTTAATACCAAATGATGTTAGCAGCAAAGGAACCTGCATGATATCATCAGTTGATTTTCATTATTGTCTTTCATATGTGGATGGTTGTCACCATCAGAGAAAAATGTAAACTAGTTTTGCCTTCTTTTGTTTTGAACCTGTTATGTATGGTAGTCTTTCATGACAATGATCATCAGCTCTTGCCCTTTAGGATCCCTTGGAAAAGATGACGAAGTTTCATTTTTCTGCCAGATGTTTTGATGTTGCAATTTTCTATTAGTTTATTATATGAACATAGTTTGGTTTCATGTGATGTAAGGGAATGTTGTGTCTCAACATTCTCATATTTTCACATGAGAATTGAAGACAATAAATTATCTTTGAAACAGACTCCATGATGATACTTGAAGTGCTATATGTTTGTGTGCATCATGAAAAGAAGTCAAGCACTGAAATAACTGTAATGTACACTTATAGGTGGTTTGCCACAGTCAGTGACAAGTAATAAATGAACAGAAATTTGTGAGATTTGACATGTGGTTAGGAATTGGTTAAAATCAATAATACAAAAATGATACCTTTGGGAGAATTGCTGGCAGAATTTGCTCACATTGCCCCAGCTTTAGCCAAGAGATGGAACTAAAATAAGATGAGGAGGATGCCATCTTGTCACTCTGGCTGCTGAGTAAGGTAGCTATGTGAGATTAAATAGTTATGGCACTCATGATACTAATATTCCTGTGTGAAACGGTGCATTGTCTGGATTATATGTTGTCGGTACAGGGACTCTACAACTGATGCCTGGCCATGTTCAGTTACTCTAGTCATGTATACTATTACTACATTGCTGGTCCTTGTGTGGAACCTTCTACACAATGTCCTTTGTTCCTGAATAAGGACTGTAAGAGCTTTGGCTATCTCCCTTAGATCTGGTGTGCAGCTGGAGTGAACCTGACAGGTGGTAAGACAAGAGATGGTGGCTCTATGGTGGGAGCCAGTGTCTTCTATGCCAACCCACCTGAGGAGGTCGACACAAGGAGGGAAACAAAGGATGAAGTTGAGAAACTGAACCAAGAACTCAAGGTGAGGAGGTGCATGAGTAGGAAACTATCTTCTCCTGGTATGTTGGTTTCTACTAAGTCAAATTTATGTCGGCATTTCTGATCCCTGGTACATGTATACGCTGTGTTTTGAAGAACCTTTATGAACTTGAGAGTGCAGGCAAAGAAATGGATGATGATGTGCTGATCGCTGGCCTCATCTTCATAAGTCACCTCCTTCATTAGAGGCGATGGGGTAGCCAGATTTGATTCCCCACAATCTGTGAAGTCCATTTCTGGTGTTCCCCCTGCAATGATATTGCTGGAATATTGCTAAGTGTGGTGTAAAACCATTTTTGCTGATACGCTCTGTATAATACAGCTTCTAAAATGCCACTTTTACTTGTTTAATCAGTGCTTGCTGTTGATTTTCAGGAACATGAGAAAAACTTGAAGTCTGCAGACAAGGAGCAGTTTTCGTCTCTAGTATGGATCTGCACCAGCACACATGCCACCAGCAGAGTGTCTGTCATCGACTCCAACAACCCAGGGGACATCCTTGACTCGTTCCGGGTGTCCTCCACCCACATGCTCTGTATAGCCAGTGTGCCAGGTAAACATGAACACTCACTTGCATGTAGACTGGTGGTAGAAGCATCAGCTCATCAAACTGAATATCTGGGTTTTATCGTCCACATGAACATTGGCAATCCGTAGACTTACTTGCAATTTCAACAGTGCAGTGTATGGAGCCCAATGTTGCTATGTCAACATTAGTTGCATTGGGGTTGCCTAGTGGATGAAGCTCATCATGCCGAAGGTTTGATTTTACACATTAGCACAGCATGTGTAGTCCATTTCTGGTGTCTGCATATTGTGGGAATATTGCTCAAAGACGCATGAAACTAACTTACAGTGTCAGCATTACACTATCCTTGCAGTAGAATATTGGGAGCTGGTAGTTAAAGAGATTTCTTGGGTTTGATCCATATTTCCTGTCATATTGTCAGAGTATTGCTGTATCAGCTTAATTCCATACTCATGGACGTATTTCTATCATGTAATATCAAAGTTGGCTCGTAAACTGTTCTGGCAGGGTCATTATCATTAGCAGTATTACTTTGACCCATAGTTCAACAACAATGGTTTCCCTTGTATCAGGAGCCATGGAGTCGGACTACCCTGTGGCAGAGGAGATCCTCAAAGCAGAAGCACCACCACTCCCCAAGGAGACTGTCGTGTCAGAGGGCAGTACCGCCACTGACCAGAACGGAGACAGCAATGGGGTAGGGGGGATAACTTTCGTCCAGTGTTCCACTGGGACCACAGGTCAAGAAGCAAGCTCTGAAGCCTCTCCAGCAGGGTCCCCTCCACGCAGGACGTCTAGAGGTAGGTGTTGGTCTACAAATAAGATCTTCATTGCATTGAGTAATGTCAACAGATCTGACCTTTTCTGATGACTGCAGATCAGACAGGGTCCCAAACAATCATGCATCCTTCTTTAAGGAGTTCAATCATGAAGAGTTAATGTCCTGAATTTATTTATACAAGCCATCAAGAACACTGTATCTTTGACCTTGGTGAATGTCATTTCCCCACGTCATCAGCCCATTTAGTATGTTCATATCTTCATTTTCCATGTGTTTCTTAGGAACTTTATGTAAAATACATTTATCACTGACTTAGCATTTACACCAGAGGCAAATGTGTTTATCATATGATCTGATTTGTTAGTGGTTGTTCCCAAAATAAAGGCCTTAAATGTTTCACTTCCAGAACTGAGTCCTGAAACAGATGCAGAGGTTGCATCAGCTCTAGCAGAGGCTGTCACAGGTAGATTTGCTATCCTACCTGTTTTTGATACAAAAAGAATCTCCTCCAGGATAATATAGTTATATCTTACCTTACCTGTTATCAGATTCAGCTTAGCTTCTATGTCATTCACCAGGACTGAAAGCGACTCAAGTCTGCTTGATCTATGTTGGAAGTAGTAAATTTAAGGATGGACTAAAGACGTTGTGTCTTGTCATACATCTAATTCAGATTCTTTCTTCTGGTTTGTTACATGTATTTCCTCTATCTGTACCATGTGACTCTGTATCACATGACTGACACTGCCCTTGCTTTTTGGCTGATCTTTTGATTAGTATTGACCTGTCATGTGATGAATATTGCATCGTTCACTAGACAACAAGATGTCGTCTTGTATTACCATTCCAGGATTTATGACTAAGTTAGTGTAGTGAAGCAAAAGATGGTTGACAAGCAGCATAAAGTGAATTTGGATACAACATATACTGAACAGCAAAAGAAATGCTACTCTGTTTTTTGTCCAGTTTTTAAATGGAAGGCCATCTTCTGGAGTCAGTTCCGAAGATCTTGACTGGTTGACCTCATCAAGAGAAATCGTTTATGTAGTGTAAAAATATTTTTACCATTAGGTAGATGACAACATTGATGGATTTTACGCAGTTTCGTTTTAAGGAAAAATCTTATGTCATTTCACTTGAATTGTGGGGCAGCCAAATGGTGAAGGCGTTTCATTGTCACGCCAAAGACAGGCGTTAAATCTCCACTTGGGCACAGTATGTGAAGCCCGTGTCAGGTGAACACTGCCATGATGTTGCAGGAATGTTGGTAAAAGCAGTGTAAAACCATACTCACTCCCTTATTCATTTCCCAGCCACCAAAGTGTTGTCAGCTTTTTATTGCATTGCTACGGTATTGCAACTGTGTACAGGGAGAGACAAAGTGAAAATCATGTGAGACTAGTGGTTCTGCCCAAACTGAAAAATGAGTTGTAGTTGTATCTGACCAATGATGTCCACTTTACATGAGAGCAGCAGTGTGACATGATGTGTATGGTATTTGACAGATGATGGTGACAGTGGAGAAGCAAGGGAAAAGGCGTACAATGAGATCAACAAGGAGACCCATGATGATGGTGAGTAAACCTTCTCCACACGGGATTGGGGTAGCCTTGTGGTTAAAACATTTCCTGGTCACACTTAAAACCCAAGTTTGATTCCACACATAGGTACAGTGTTTTTATGCCTATTTTTGATGTCCCTTGTTAAGGAAGCCAAATGATTGTCATATCATTATGATTGCTTTCAAGATCAAGTTGCTGTATTTTTTTCTTTCACTGGAACATTATAAATGTAAGAAATCACTATTCTGAAGTGAACTGTAGACTAGCTAGATTTGATCAAATATCCCCCTTGTGCATGAATAGCAGTGTGATGTGTTGATCAAAGTACAAAGGAAAGTTGTTGGTCAAAGAGACTATTGAATGAATAGAAATATGATGACGTGTATGTCAAATAAACTTTATCCATATTTATCATAGATCCTCTTGGAGCCACGACAACACTTGAGAACATCAAGCCAACAGTGTTTCGAGCAACAGGTTCACCAGTGTCGTCAGGAACAGCCACACCGAACTCGACGTCGTCAGGTGGAGAGAAGCGTCTTCAGGACCAGGAGGAGCTGGACAAGGAGGGCATATCCTCCATCGCTGCTGACAACGAGCTGCAGTATGGCGAACTGGAGAAGATGAGCAGTCTGCTCCCCACCATGTGGATGGGCTCGCAGAGTGGGAGGTGAGACTTGGGTAGTTTGTCTGGATAGGCTGTAGTCTTCAATCTTGCCTTCACCTCTCTGTTATAGTTCTTCCACATCAGTGGTAATGATCTGCATGCAACAGATGCATATATACTGATCACCTCAGTGTTCTCTACTGACACAGAAAGCGTGTATTTTACACACAAATCATCTCAAATATGCAGTGAATTTAGAAGCTTGGTCCATTGTTGACACAGTGCTTTTGGGCCCCATGTTCAGATAATCTAAACTTGTAATTTGCTAAGTTTATTGTTTTCCAGTTTACTGCTCGGTGCTGATTAAATACCTGACCTTGATTATTAAACAATCACAGGTGATGTTTTGCTGAAAGTTCCATACTAAAGTTGACTCCCCCACTCTCATGACACCAGGGAGTCATGATGACTCCTAATTTTTTATGACCAGGACAAACACTGTCACTATTCCATGTGACAGCTTGAATGTATTCTCACATTACAGACACAAACAGTTTGCCATGAGTTACTCGCTAGCTCAGGATTGGCCCACTTATCAGATTGCTGCAGTTTCTTGACATGAGTTGCATCCCTTTGGAATGCCAGAGACAAAATTTAATGTTTGTGGGTTCAAGTCCCAGCTCACCCACTCTCTTGGTTTGTCTGCACCTTAGTGTCAAATACTAGGACTGCATCTGTGCAGAATTTCCTCCTGCATCGTCGTGACTCAATATTTTGTAACTAAATAACTGTTTATAGAAGTGTTTTACCAATCTTGCCAATTCGCTCGCTCACTCACTCACTCACTTATCCCAAACTCTTAACTCTGCCTCCCTTGTCAATCTGAAGCAGTTGTGTAGTGATGTATTTGAGATTCTGCACAGCTCAAATTTAAGCATAACTCATTCACTTACTTATTGTTTCCTGTTCCAGTTTGTATGTGCACTCAGCTGTGGCCCAGTGGAGGAGGTGTCTGCATTCAGTCAAACTTCGAGATTCCATTCTCAGCATTGTGTAAGTGCCGTTTCAACACTATATATAAGGGGGACGGTGGGGTAGCCTATTGGTTAAAGGGTTCGCTCGTCACGCCGAAGACCCGTGTTCGATTCCCCACATGGGTACAATGTCTGAAGTCCATTTTCTGGTGTCCCCCACCGTGATATTGCTGGAATATTGCTAAAAGCGGCGTAAAACTATACTCACTCACTATATATAAAGGCATGTTGTACAGCCCTTGTCTTAGCTATTCTCTCATATGTCAGGAATGGCAGTTGTAGGGCACGTGGACTGTTTATTAGGAGGATTGAATTTGGGGACTCAGAATTTTGTACGATTACACAGTACCTTCCAGGAAAAGGTCAAATGTAAGAAGTTGTATTTGGAATTACACTTTCTTTGTAAGGTATAGATTCTAGTACTTTTTGTTGGGCTGAGTCCTGTCTGGGACTTGAACCAACACTCTCAGAGTCAGGCACCTAATTGCCAGCACACAAAGTCAGACACCTAATCCTCTCACTCTTAGCCACCACAACTGACTTTGTGCGCTGGTGATACATTGCCTGTCTGAGGATGTGGGTTTGAATACCAAATTGAACTCAACCCAACAAGAAGTACTAGAATCTGTACTTCACAAAGAAAGTGTAATCCCAACTATAACATATGCTAGGAAAACAGCGTCTTTCATTGTCCAATCCAATGCAATCCATTCCCCACATCTCATCCATCAGAGATTCATGGGCTGGCTTTTAACCATTAACCATTGTTTTAGGTTTTAATTTCCTAATTTAAGTTCTTAGTTCATGTCTTTTTATGCTGACTGAATCAACTAGAATCAGTTTGATGTTGCTTGTATTGCAGCCATGTGAAAGGTCGTGTCATGGTGGCCCTGGCTGATGGAACGGTAGCCATATTTCACAGGGCAGCAGGTAGGTCTCATTTTATGTTTGATCTGTGAATATCAGGGTTAGAATTGGTCTTTGGTAACCCATGCTCGTCATAAGAGCGGACTAACAGGATCAGGTGGTTAGGCTCACTGATTGGTTGACACATGTCATCGTATCCAAGTTACGTAGATCATGCCATTGATCACTGGATTGTCTGATCCAGACTCGACTGTGTAAGACGTCACCATTTCGCTTGAGTATTCCTGAGTGTGATGTTGAGCAACAAACATTTTGATCAGTTCTGTAAGGATTTTATGACCAGAGCTGTCACAGAGTGTTGATTAGGTTATATGAAAAACTTGAAGATTTGAGTCATCATAGATATTGCAGCTTGTCCATCTTCTATTGTTGACCTGTGTTGATATCTACAATCACTGGAAAAACAAGCATGTTTTAACCAGTTTGCTATGATTCCCAAAGTGTTTATGGCAGTGCTGTATTTAAAGTGAAGGATAAACCTCAGTTACAATTAGGACTTATCTATATTCTTCAAAAGATTTTGATCTAATCATTTTTCTGTTGTCTCCAAGCTCAGTCATCAGTTTTTTTCTGATGTGAAACTATCCAAATACATGCTTGACCATGTCAGGATTTTAGTGCTGCAATCATAAATCTGTCCTTTCATGGTGACTCACAATCTGCATTGAGCTAACGTGGTTCTGAGAAGGGTTATTTTATGATGCTAATCTTGTGCGCCAAAACTTTGCTTTTGCTCTATAGTGATAACTGCTTCAGATATTCCACTAACATGCTCAGGCAAACAAGTTCTAACTTTTTTGTTGCTGATGATATTTAGTATTTGGATTGTGTGAAGTGGGTCTTATTGAAATTTGACCGTCATTGCATCCATCACACGAAACAAATTGCAGTCACAATCGTCTTCTGATATGGCTGATGGAGTTGGAAAATGTCAAGCACATGCTTCTATGATTCCAGAATTCTCTGGTATTTCTAGTCTCAGTGAGACCCGCAAAGGTTAGAACTGATCTTCAGCAACAACTAACAAATTGGTTCTTCTGAAAGTGCAGAGCTCCAGAACCTGATATTGGCATGAATGATATGATGTTATGTATAGTTATGTCTATTTTGACAATGTGATCAGCAGTAGGGCTATGTATCAGCAAAATACTATATTGCAATATATTGCGATTCAGGTACCCATATGGGATACTTATTGTGATATACTGGGGACATCAGTGTGTGAAAGTGATTGACACTAATAGTACGTGTCAATCCTGTTTCCAACATTATAACTTCAGCAACCCATACTTGCCACAAAGGGCAACTATCATTGTTGTAAAAGGTGACTAACGGGATCGGGTGGTCAGACTTGCTGACTTTTGACACACGTCATTGGTTCCTAATTGTGCAAATCAGTGCTCATGATGTGGATTACGGTACTTGATTGTCTGGTCCAGACAATGATTATTTACAGATCACCGCCATATGACTGGAATATTGCTGAGTGCGGTGTAAAACTTCACTCACTCACTCACTCACTCACTCACTCACTCACTCACTCACTCACTCACTCACTCACTCACTCACTCACTCACTCACTCACTCACTCACTTGTTGAATAATGAAGGAAAATATTTGTTGTGAAAGATAATTTGGATTTATTTAATTCAAACCATAAAGATAATCTCAAAAACATATGTTCTTTTCCCAATGAAGAATTGGAGTAGTTATCGTGTAAAAAGTGTATTGCAGTATCAGTAATACCAAGCTATCCTTATCAGCTGTCAGCATTAGGTTGAGGTGGGTTTCTTTCAACCAATTTTCCCAAAATGATGGGGGCTGTGGCGTAGCCTTGTAGAAGCTTTTGTTTGTCATTGTGAAGACAGGGTTTGATCCCCACATTATTACAATTATTATTAGTATTTAATTTTTCCAGGTGTGTGAACGTTATCTAATTTGCTGTGTGTCATATTGCAATAGCTGTTAGTTGAACGATATTTCCCAGGCATGAGTTGCGATAAATCTCCACTTTAACCTAGGTAAAGCTATGGCTCATCGTGATGAAATTATTACCACCCTAGGCTGGCATTTTATCCAATCAGGTGTCTACGCTGGAAGTTGAGTGTGCCAATCACAAATCACTTCACTTCTGAAATTATCTATCCGAGTAAACTAAGGTACTCTGAAAGAGGTAGAGGGAGTTCTTGCTGATGTTTTTTTTTTAAGTTTTGGACCTATCATTTTGTCTGTATCATTTTCCCCCAAATCTGAGTCACTCTACAAACAAACCTTCACAACTGTGGCAACTATCATTCTTGACACTGGCAAGCCCAGTTGTAACAGCAGCATCTGATTGGCTACTGTGAGAAAGCAGAGCCAACAGAGGAAAGTAATAAAATTATCACACAGATGCATCCAGGGTATAGTGGCGATTTATTGGAATGTATACCCTGGACATCTCAAGGATGCTAGTTAAGCTACCTATATGTGTATTACTTGTATGATAGGTTATGTAACAATGAAATGTAAATTAATACAGTGGCACTGGCACATATCATGTATATGTGACTTAGTTGATTCTCTGTGGGCCTTTGTTCAGTCTTTTGGTTTTCAGATTCAGAAATTCACACGCCAGTGAATACCTAGAATGTCGATGAGTGTGATTTTATAATACAAGCTGACACTAAGTTTCAATACATATGTAAGTCATGTCCCTCAGAACACAGTCCCATTGTGTTTAACTACAAAAGGAAATGCTGCATCTGAAAATATGAGACTAACGAGTTTACCAAGGGCTGACATATGCAGAAGGGTCTACTGAATCTACTGCGTACATGATTGCAGCCAACTGAGGTGTTCTCAGAAGATAAAAAGTAGAGATTATTACTAGTCAAGAGTTGATTTGGAAGTATGCCTATTGATCTGTGCATATACTCTTCTAATCAGACAGGATTAAGGATTGGACCGTATTAATTTTCCTTTTGCTAGAAGAGAAAATCATTCTCATTATAGTTGATTCAAGTGCGCAAGCTGCCCCATGGCATCGCAAAAAATCCAAGGATTTACCAAACTGTGTAAATTGTAATGGATTTGGTATCAAGCCTTCTTGATGACTTCCTGGTGGTATACAAAAGTAAGCCATTTTGTGTTGTGGCTTGTCTGACCAAGGAAGGTCTCAGACATCATTTGCTATTTCAAGGAACCTACAGCTGCACTGAAGTTTAAGTTATTTCAAGACTTCACAGACACAAAGAGGACAAGCATGAACTTTATAGAATCTGTATCTGCAGGGCTTCCTTTGTAATCCAGTTTAGCTGGACTTTCATATGCTGCTTTTGGAACCCACATTTTTCTTTATGAAAGAGCAACCTTGGGCATTATTTTCATTGTTTCAGAAAGACTGTATTGGGTGCAGAGTGCACAGGGAATACTTTGGTGTCAATAAGGGTTAGGGTTTGAATAAGGGATGAAGCTTTTGAAGAACAAGGTGCAGAGTGCAAAGGGAATACTTTGGTGTCAATAAGGGTTAAGGTTTGAATAAGGGATGAAGCTTTTGAAGAACGAATGACAGCTGTATGAGTTCTGAGTCCCATGGGGTACTAAATGCTGCTGTCAATGTACTTTGCTGGATGGCCCTCAAGAACCAACATTTTATGGATATGCAACTTAGGTGATTGTGTCAGTATACCTAAATAGCATGGATTGGTTGTTCCTGTTTACCTATTCACCCTTAAAGGCTG
Source organism: Haliotis asinina (assembly GCF_037392515.1). Taxonomy (NCBI): domain Eukaryota; kingdom Metazoa; phylum Mollusca; class Gastropoda; order Lepetellida; family Haliotidae; genus Haliotis; species Haliotis asinina. The sequence goes on from NC_090281.1 coordinate 72,056,256, forward strand.
GAGTATTTCTGATGCTTGTCTAAAACAACTTTCCCTGACTTAACGGGCTCCCTTCAAGCTGTTACCACTGCAGGTCCATAGATAACAGAGCAAGTGCCAGGAGAAATTAGAACCCTTACCCTAGGACAGACACTGCTGAGTTATCTCCAGAAACTTTTCATCCACTCATGCCCTGCAAGCTAAGGGATTTAGAATCTCCTCCTTAAGCTGTTGTTTCTGAAGCAAGTGACTCTCATGAGTGAAAGTTGTCCAAAACCAAGATATTTCTGAAGTCCTTACCTGTGTTACAGTGAAATGCTATTCAGCCTCACTGTGCTAGACTATGACGTATGCTGGATGCTAGTTGCCAATCTCTAACATGTGCATGATCCAATCCTCCCTTGAACCCCTCTAGATACATTGATTTATTACTTGCCCGTTCAAGATACTGCAGTGTAATATTTTTATGGCAATATTGCACTAGTTTAATACCTCTTGACGTATGACGTTGAAATGGTTCAAAGTTGTGACGTCAGAAGACGTCACAATGCTAATGTCGCTGTCGCAGTTTACTTGATTGACTCACAGAAAGCTGAGAGTCCACACACTGTAGACAATTTCGCCGCAGTTTCTGTGAATTTATGTTGACGAGTAATAAACAGAATATTAAACTCGCTTCTGTGAAATACCATTTTTATTAAACTAAAAGATTTAGTATTAAACGCGCTTTACACGGAAGGTTGTTTAGTATCCTCTATATATTGTCAAATGTGCCCAGACTAAATGGAAATGATCTACAAATTGAAGTATGATAATGATCAATTATTTGAAGCCCTTTACATATGGCTACTCTATGTGTATATTGAAGAGAGGTTACAGTAACTAGTGATGATTATAAGAGGTCACTCAACTGATTCAGGTGCAGTTGCTTACAGGGCCTCCTTGCACACATCCTTGGTAATACCCAAGGTATATGTTACGATAAATCTCCACTATGCCCTAGATGCATCTATGGTCCGATAATTTAAGTGGACGAAATTGTTGATCACAGGACTGTGACCCAGACATCTTGCAGGTTATACACTTGGAATATTACTGAGTCCTGTGACAAACTGCAAAGGTAAATCGAAACCTATGAATGCATAATGCCATAAGGAAAGTGGTGAGATGTAACATGTTACGTTTGGGATTTCAGTTTCTTTGTGACGTACAGATTCTTGTGTTTCTTGATTCTTTTACCTTTTTTTAAAATTGGCATGGCTCCCATGGCCCAAATGTACAAACACTTTCAGGTTCTGGTCAAATGTAAAATATGTTACATTTGGGATTCCACTCTCCTAGTGGCGTATAAATTCTGGTCTGGACAAGACATATGTTACATCTGACCACAATCTGAATGGCAGTGTGTATATATAGCATAGATGGCTCCTCAGAACATCAGTCTCCGATGTGTCTGGTCAGACTCAATTATATACAGACAGACATCATATAGCTGGAATATTTCTGAGTTTGGCATTTAACCACAAAAATACCCTTTTATTGGTATCACATGTTATGGCAGACGTCTCAAAGTTGCAATGACAATATGAAGCTGAATCTTTGCTAGGGGCACCAGAGGTGGGCCCATAAACTGAAGTAAGTAGGCCATCAATCTTACCACCTCTGATTCATATTGAAAATCTTTAGATGAACAATAACTCAGTCGTTTATGCATGTCTCCATGAACGATTTTGGATGCAGCCTGTCTGAATGGGATCTGGTCATGTATCAAATATTTATAGGAATATTACATTAGACTGTCTTAATATCAGTGAGCTTTCTTAGCCAAACTGGATTGTTTGGTCATGAAGAATTTTCATGTTGTTAAAGAAGATTTAAGAAGTGTAGTGTTCATGCTGTTTTGAATGTAAAGTCTGTAATAGTTTCATCTGATATGTCTGTGCGTACTTGTGAAAACCATTATCAGCTCAAAGTCTACAATTACATTGGTGCAAGGTCCCTGATTACGATTGACATTTCAGAAATGCATAATCGATAGTTATGAGAACACCATGTGATGTTTTATTTTTTTAAATATTACTTGCATTTCACTGCTACTTTGATAAATAAGGAGATAATGACTTGTAGTTGTAATTCAATGCCCATTATTAGGATGTAAAGAACATCAAATATCACTTTAAAACAACTTATATTTTTGTCAGTTGCTTGTCACAAGTACTTAGTAACAAATACTAGAGATAATGGTTTGACAGATTCGCAGGAGCTAAATTACAGTAAATCCTTTCCATATTTTCTTTATGTTGATTAAATGCTAGATATGATTTTATTTGTTCGCTTATCAATTAACTGCTTCGTAAGAGTAAAGGTTCAACTGGCCTATTGGTCACAAACTTCAAGTAATAGCACACATTCTTCTATTTCTGCCAAGGGACCAACATTTAAGATTACCTCTATCATATTCCTTTCTGTCTATGGCACTTCTGATTCTTCGAGCATGGCTCTCGGCATCAGTGTTGCAGCTGATTTGGGTGTAGCGGTATACACACGTTGGGATTCTTGGTTTCCACAGCAATCTGTGCTGGTCACATGATGCTACCAGAAGAATCTACTGGTCTGACTTGACGGGGCGGTGGTATAACCAGGTGGTTAAAGTATTCAGTTGTCTGTCTGAGGACAAGTTCAATTCCCACATGGGTACAATGTTTGAAGCCCATTTCTGATGTTCACCGCTGTGATTTTGCTGGATTATTGTTAAAATCATATTCACTCACTGTTTGCATGACATTGTTCTCTGATGAACATTTGCTCCTAATATCAGTCACTGGATTGGCTGGTCCAAATATTTACAGGCACCTGCCATGCAGCTGTAAGCAATAAAAGAACCCCTTGGTATATTCCTGTGATATGGAATTATTATTAGCAGAGTTAACTGGACCAAACAAACTGTTACTAAAGTAATGTAAACAATGTTATAAAAATGTTTTTTGGAGCTCATTCTATGATGATATATATAGGATAGTGTTTCATATCATATATTGAATAAACCAAGCCTTACCTATCTTGACCAATAGTTGTTCGGGAGATTGTTATGAGATAAGTCCTGGTTTACCCTTAAAAAATCGGAAAACTTAGAAAAAAATCAACAATGTTCACTGTTGTATGAAACAGACCCTAACATGACCCGGGTCACAGAGGTTCTCATGCATTGCATGGAAAGGGGTCATCTCATAAAGTAGTTGATCATTGTACGAGAATACCGAACACCATGCGCACATAAATTATCTCAGGAGATGATAGTCTGAGTGTATGGTGAACTGTAAAACAGCATTATACTGCTGACAATGTATATTATAGGTAAGTGTAGCAGTGTTGAAATGTAATGGTTTGTTTAGTTTTGAATTACATGTATTTCCGTCGTTTTGTGTTGTGCTGGGATGTATTAAATTTACTTATAGATTAATGACAGGAAAAGAACTGATGTGTTCATGTATATTAGTGTGCTGGTCAAACTACACTATGGTGACGACTTCAGATGTAGTGTTGACTTGGAATGCTAGGTGTCATCATCTATACTTGTGTCATTCAGCCTTTTACCACACATCCAGGATAATTCTAGTAGAGGAGGCATAGACCAGGTCCTTAACATCAGATAGTTTGAACGTTATGTTGTTTCTTGATATGAACTCTTTGTGATTAGCCCTGATGAGCTTGATGGGGTTGAGCTCACAGTGCCTGACTGGTGAACGGAGGACAAAGTGACCATATCGAAAAACCAGGTTTTCGGGGAGGTACTATACTGTTTTTATTGTTTTGCTTTGACTTCTGTAACAACTGAATCTTTGTTTGTAAGGCACATTACAGGAAGTAAGATATTCCTGCATGTGTGCTTTAATGCTACTCATGATGCTAGTAATGGTATCATGAACCCCATATGTTATGGTAACTGGCGTTATCCATAATAATCACGCTGGGTTTGTCTAGGCAGGGCAACAGTTAGTGTTCAAACCAGTTCAAGAATACCTCACCATTCATTTCATGGTGATAATCCCCAACTGTGCGCTTTGTGTTGAATACAAGATTACACCCCTCTATCAAACCCTTGTCAGAGGTGCCTGTGTGAAGGATGAAGTTTTCTCTGACATGAAAAGTCTGTCATCCCCATGTTTTGTATATTTGAACCCCATTTCTACTAGTGCAATGGCTAACATTGGATGTGACACGTTTATGGTGTCTTTATTTCCTCGTGTATTTTGGCTCAGGTTGGTGGTATTTTCTGTTCATACAACTTCAGCTTGTCGAATAGTACTTTTATCAAAACTCCTTCTGTTTCCTACCTGGTTTGTTTTAGGTTATTGGTTTTGAGACAATCCCCTCCGTAAATTTCTTTGCAATCCCTTGTACCAGGTTGTATGACAAGCCCAGTGCACAACTGGCCCTATAGTACACCCTGTCATAGCTAACAAATGGTTTCCCTCTGTCTCTTTCAAGACAGAAGTATTTAATGACATTATGAGCAAGTTTCTCTGTGTTGCTATCCATGTTGCTGATGCAATGCTTACAGCATGTGATTGTGAAGTGCATACACCTGTATTCTGGGTGCACAGGATTATTGTGTTAAATAGATCCCACACACCTCACACATCTCACACACAAAATAATGGATATACTACACATTTTCAAGGCCTCAATAATGCTGACTGATTTCAGGTTATGATTTGAAATAATCTATCCTACTGTTCAATTCTGACCTTGGTGCGAGTCCAACTGCATAATTAAAGTCTGCTTCTTATTAGTGGTGTTTGGACAAAGTAAGAAAGCGGTAGTTTTTCCGACTTTCTCCTATGTAAACGATGGTACTGGATCGTTGATTTCATTCAAGCTTGAAATCTCAACCAGATAGTTATTACCAAAGTTAATATTTTATATCAGCCTCTGGATGAGAGTTGAGATGAGAAAATACAAGGCGATAACCATTTTGGTAGCATTGTTTACAGTGCTTTTAGCCTCATGCACAGGATCAGTGGCTGAAGACACAGACTGTAGTTCAGAACAGTAACTCATTAGGTTCTTATCACTCAAAGTTAGTTGTCAGTGTGTAGGCACATGACTCCGGGGTTCGAAGGAATCGGATCTACAAAGTTACATCCCTTAGGAATACCATGATCTTATCATTCCATGCCAGATTTATCATATGGAAAAAATGTTATGGGTGTCAGCCTCTTCAGAAAGAAGCTGTTTATCCATGTATTGTTATCCTTCTTTGCTGTTCTCTTCTTTGCCTGGAGTGGTGATTGGGGAAGCCTTGTGTTCGAAGTGTTCACTCATCAAACGTAGACCCAGGTTTGATTCCCCAAATGGGCACAATTTTTGAAACTCATTTCTTTTATGTTGCCCACCATGATATTGCTGGAATATTGATAAACTAAACTCACTCACTCACTCTTTGCATAGCCACTAAAGTCATCTGAATGTATAATTTACTTCTTACAGATGGCCAATGGGACTTGAAGAACTACCATCTGCTTGACCTTGGTCGACCACATCACTCAATCCGGTGCATGACGGTCATCGCCAACAAGAACGTCTGGTGCGGATACAAGAACAAAGTACACATCATTAATCCTCAGACTATGGGTATTGAGGTAAGCACTATGATTATACTAAACTCAAAGGGACCTCTAATCTTCGTTTATTAGAACTACTGCTTGACAAGTATTAGATGATCCACGACCTGACAAATGACCCCAATCTGCATATATGGAACGCCTTCCAGAACATTCCATTTGAGATAAGAGGGAAACGGGTTGTCGTCTACATATTGAAAAGTTCAATTTCCCCATGGGAATCATGTTTTGATTGTTATATCATATTACTGGACACGTGTTTGACAGAAGCGCCGTTGAGTTCACGCCACGGTCAGCCGTGTATTGCCCGTGGTTAATCCCTGATCTACCTCATGTACCTGTAGCAACCAGTGTATTCGTCTACATTACCTGCCCAGCCTACTTTTCACAAATGCATTTACTGCGCAGGGTCATCTAACATGTGTCAAGCAGTAGGTTCTTCCCTTCTATTTCAGCAGATATGTAAGGTAAAATTTGTTATGGATGTCAGTTCATTGTGAGTGTGTGTTCATCACATACATAGTTAAGAATGTTTGAAAAGTTGACCTTTTGCAGAATATAGGCTTTCAGGTTTATTTATAAGGTGCTATGTCAGCAGCTGGTTGGGCTGTAACAATGGATTGCATTTGTTGAGTCTCCAATTGCAATTTATCAGTAGAAACAAAACCTATGTGTGTATATGTAGGTAATGGCCTGTGGGACTATCAATAATTTAGCAAATGACTGCTGTTGATAAATGTGCCACACAAAATATAGAATGTTTGGGTGCAGACTTGCAGCTTCATTGAGTTTATGTTTTAACTGGGTTTCAGGTTTCTTGTGAGTCATGAAAAGAAAATGAAATTACTTTTAACTTATTTTTATTTCATATACACCACTATCACAATAGAATGTTGCAATAGACCATCTCAATAGCTGTTTCCCCTTCTCTAGTGACCCCTACAAAGTTGTGTTAAAAAAACAGAATTCTTCTTTGAAATGACCTGTGACCTTGCAGATTTATTGTGACATGATGTTCTGATGGATTATTCATTAATTTTTACACACATCTCGTGGACGTTAAGGGCATATCATGCTGAATGTAAAGTTATAGGGTAGTGGGTAACCTTGTATATACACCCTCGATATCTTCGGTCACCAACTTAAAAGATAAAAGAGATGTTAAGTGAGTTATGATAGAAGAGTTATGGTTGGTACTTCCTAGTATAGACACCCGACTCGATAGAAAGCCAGCAAAGGGAGATAATAAAATTATCATACCAAGTCATAGAGGCATTCAGGGTACTCATGGAGATTTATCAAAACATATACCCTGCAGATCATGAACAGTGTTGTAGCACAGGGTCCCAATACCCAAAGTGTTTGTAATGTTAAAGGTCACATATACTCTAATAGGGTACAAATGCAAAATCACTTGCTGACATAGTTTTAAATGAAACCTCGTCATTAAAACCTGAAATCGCGAAAGCTGTTGAGAAAAATGAAAGCTATATGTTCTCACAATGCACTATCATTTAGTTTTGTCTCCTGCTTTGCCTTGTTTTCGAGTTACAACCCTTGTTTTCATAGACGATTCTGTCAAAATCACTTGGTGTCGCTAGGTTGTAATCCATGTTAGGCGGTTTAAACCTACACGTTATTTGTCATCATTCACTTCATGCTCAGTTAATGAATTTATAACAGGTATAATTATTGGTACTGCACTTACATTACCCGACAAAGGCCCCCATTTGACATTTCTTTTGTCTGGATCAACCAAAGAATTAACCGATAACACACTGATTGATTGATTAGTTTTATGGGGATTTAAATGGGTAATTTGTCAAAAGGTAGTGTTTATGTATGTACATTTACTAATCTATACTGAATACACTCTGTCGTGTCTGTGTCTATGTAAAAGCAACGCCCTTCTTTCAAAGGACTAACCGCCAATACATTGATTTATTGCTCATTATTGGCTAACTAAATAACTTTTTAAAAAGAATGACGGATATTATGCAATTTAGTTGCCAGATATGCTATCTTGGGTAACCAGTGAAACTATACAGCAATGTTAAAAACCTGAAACAATACATCACGTTTTCGTATATTAGACTGTTAAAAGACACATCACTTGGGAAATCTGCAGATGAATTATATATCACTTGTTTTTGTGGATATTGATGGATACATTCCTCGAAGAAGGTAATAGCCTAACATTGCTCCTATAACTTTAATTTTGATATTTGCGTTTTTGTTTTTAATAAGTTGTTGTAGCTTTCAACAGAATCATTGTTTTCGTCGTGAAGTGTAATGATGCAGACGACATACACTAGGGCGTGCGTGCGAATTATGATTCATATAGGCAAACTATGAAATGTCTAAATATTACATTCCTGTTATACATTCAGAGACTGCTTCTTTTTATTAAGTTCCAAAATGCATACAAGTATGATTATAAAGTAATTAGGATTATGAGACCAAGTATAAAGACGTATATTGACAAGTGTCTACCTACTGGTTAGTGAACGTTACAAACCAAGTAAATTTAGCAAGTGAAGAAATTTATCACGCAGTATTTTCACTTCGACCCCGACCTCACTTAGGTTATGTTACAGGTTGTGTCATGCAAACTCCTTTTGGTAATGATTCAAATACATATTTATGTAGTTCTGATTTTCTAACTTGATGAGAACAAACCATAATCTCATTAATTCAAATGGATTTGACTTCACGATTTTCAAAAATTGCGGCGTCCTGTCTGAGGATGAATGCTATTTTTTAAGTTTGTTTTCACCAACTTACAAAATAAAAATTACTTTCTACTGGTAGTAAAATATGTATTTTATTGATGGACAATAGGATTTTGCATGACATTGCTTATAACATAACAATTTCACTCTTGGAAGTGAGGTGGAGGTCAATATAACATTGCTTACAATATAAATGCCACTTCGACCCCCACCTTGCTTCCTTGGAAGAAGTCCTTATGTTAAAAGTTGTGTCATGAAAAATCCTTTTGGCGATGATTCAAATGCTTATTTAACTACAAGTAAAAAGTAGTTTTGATTTTCAAACTTGATGAGAACAAACCATAATCTCATTAATTCAAATGGATTTGACTTCACGATTTTCAAAAATTGCGGCGTCCTGTCTGAGGATGAATGCTATTTAAGTTTGTTTTCACCGACTTACAAAATCAAAACTACTTTCTACTGGTAGTAAAATATGTATTTTATTGATGGACATTAGGATTTTACATGACATTGCTTATAACATAACAATTTCACTCTTGGAAGCGGTCAATATAAGGGGTCAATATAATATTACTTACGATAATATTGTCACTTCGACCACAACCTCGTTTCCGAGGAAGAAAGCGATATATCCATGCAAAATCCTTTTGGTCAGCAATGTGTAGTCTTGATTTTATAAACTCGATGAAACTCCATTTTCTATCCTGGAAGTGTGGTAGGGGGCGAACCATCCGATTTAGTATATACCACAGGCTTCCACAACCCTCACTTCGCACGCACTAACAACCAATTCAAAAACAAACTAGGGAGTCGGCTGGAAATCTGTGCATAGTGACACCATCACCTGACCCCAAGGAACAATATTGACGGCAACACAACAGTTCGGCATGTATTTGGTGACGTCGAGAAATCATCAAAATGACGAGCTTCCTACACATTTTCTGTACAGTTAACTGGAAATCGTTCCTTCTATGATGTCACTGTAGGGCTCTGGCGACAGAGTTATGTAACCTGTCTGCGGTTTCGTTTGTGGGCGAGAGATAAGCAGACGACTTTTTAGCAACTTTTAAGCGCTTGGTATTAATTGAAGTTTTTTTCAAAAAAGAAATTGGTGTTTTGTTTATGACTAACCAGAAGTCTTTCATATGCAGTGATAAAAAGAGTACCAAATAATTGAGTTTAGTGGTCCTTTAACACTACAGTTTCTCACTGGCTTACGAACATCGTAGGGCCATGAACTTTTTGTGGATCGGGGCCCTAAACCTTATCCACTCACTCACATTTCAGAAAAGTTTCGACGCCCATCCTCGCAAGGAAAGCCAAGTGCGGCAGTTATGTTGGGTCGGGGAGGGTGTGTGGGTGTCCATTCGTCTAGACAGCACTCTCCGCCTGTACCACGCCCACACACACCAGCACCTCCAGGACGTGGACATAGAGCCGTATGTCAGTAAGATGCTTGGTAAGTCTGCCTGGCCCAGTTTCATCTGTGGAAGCAGAGTTAATACTCAGAGAGCGTGGAGTAGTGTGGCCAGACGTCTTAGGCTTCTATATTAAGTAGTATAAAGGTTATATGACCAAGTTGCAAATGGCTTTGAGTTCCTGTGAAATCATTGTTTTCTGTTTTCACTGGTCAGAAGTCTGGAGCCATTTTAGGTAATCTGAGTTCAAAGAACAACTTTGTTTCATTCTGTGTATTCTTGTCTTAATCCTGCTTATGTCTACGTATTGCAATCAAATAAGTATTGATCAAAATTTCATGAAGTTCATATTACATAGTGATTTCATGTGTCTATTTCAATGTGAAAAATAAAATTTAGGAACACAAGGACTCGTTAATCCTAGTGTCAATTGTAAGACAATGTGATCTATTAATACTCTGTTATAAGACAATGTATGTAAACATTCTTCCCCAGAGACTATTTTCGTGCTCATCCATTTACAGGGAACGTTGCATTTTAAAACACTAACAATCAATTATGTATCTCACATTTATATGCATCTTTATTCTGAATTCATTGTCCACACTCACTATCATTCCAAGTATAGAAATATGGTCATGAGAGAAAACATCTGACAGTTACCATGTTGACGTCTGCAAAATGTCTGCTGGTTATGTATGTGTGAAAGCCAAATTTCTCTGTAATGAATTAATATTCAGGGAAGATAAAGGTTGTCTATGCTTTAAGAAAACTGAACTCTTGAGACCACTGCAAACAAAGTATTGAGTGAAAACAATGGCGACCTGTGTAAAAATGTTCATGACTTGGTCAACCAGTGAAGATCTGTGTTTGAATAGATCTTCATCAGCACATGCTTGTCGACTGACAGGATTGGGTGGTCAGGCTCACTGACTTTGTTGACACTTGTCATGGTATCCCAGTTATGTAGTCTGTGAAAAAATGTGTTACTGAAAATGAAGGCCTGCAATGAAATATACATGTATAGAAAAACTTAGTGGCCTATTAAAATGTATGTAACATCATTCTCTGAGCACCATTGTATTCCACAGAGCTTTGTGTGTCATTACAGGTACTGGCAAACTGGGCTTTTCCTTTGTACGTATAACAGCAATGTTGATTTCCTGCAACCGACTTTGGATTGGCACAGGAAATGGTGTCATCATTTCTGTCCCTCTCTCAGAGAGTAAGTATTTGAGCCTAGGGTAGAAGTCAATCTGTACTTGTATCCTACTGTTTTGAACTGCTTTTGTAGCAATGCACACCTGGCTTGAAAATACCAGGGTTGATTTACGTGTTCTGATCCTTCCATAGAAGGTCTTGACGTAAAGTGTGTGGAAAAGGTGTGTTATAAATAGCCATTATTATTATTATTATATGTGTTTCAAGATGAGCCTTGCTGACACTGGTAAACATTTGCCAATGAAATTGGAGGCATTTTTTCCCAGTTTGAAGAAGCCCTTCTCTCAGATGTCTAAGGAGTTCTCAACAGCTTCATCTTTTGAGTGGAAATTGGTTCCAGTTAGGATTTACTTCATGCTTGGGAACAGATGTAAGTCGTACAGTGCCAGATTAGGAGAATGTGCCCAGTGTCAAAATCAGCGGTCAGTTACTCTAGTGGGCATCCTGTCTAGGTACTCTACTCATATCTTCATGAATGACATTCATTAAGGTATGAATCCTTCTGATCATTTAGGAATCTTATCCCAAAATAATCATAATAATGACCCCTGTCTTCCCCCAGGCAACAAACAACAAGTAACCACTTCTAGTCGGCGCCAACCTGGGGGTGTGATACGAGTGTATAGTGACACCAAAACAGACAGTGTAACACCCGGTTCATTCATCCCCTACTGTTCCATGGCCCAGGCACAACTGTCCTTCCATGGACACAAAGATGCTGTGAAATTCTTCGTTGCAGTGCCTGGTGAGTGTCCATTCTCGCAGTTCATCATTATTTTCTTGCTATTCACTGATGACTGACAATGTCTTGCATGTTTTAACTTATGGTGCATGTTACAGTATTGTGTGCACTTATCATGTATTTTGGTTACATTGTTAGATAAAGCAAATGGTCAGTAGTACTTAATTGGTTAATCTAAAGCTCTATCTTGGAACTTTCCACTGAAACACCATGGAGAAATATTTTGGCAAATGTCATTAAAGATGAAAGGTCAAGGTCAGTGTCACAAGAAAAACTGGTTATGGTTTCATAATTATTTTGAATGTAGTTTTTATTAAACGTGGAATGTTCCTTTTATTGAATTCTACTTTGAAAAGGTTTTGGCCAAGATTAGTCAAAGTTTAATATCAATATATAGCTTGTTTATTTTGAAGGTTTTTCAAAACTCCATAACGTTTCAGCTGCCATCAATTTCTGAAGGTCGTATTAGTCTCTTGAAACCCTTTCCATGTTCTCCCAAGTCCACGGGTTAGGGAAGGGGACCTAATAATGTCAACTATGTAATCAGTACCTGTGTTTGTAAGTGCAGTCAAGGTGGTAACAATTTGTTGCTTGGCTATGTACATGCTGGATAGTATTGGTTGTTATCAACCTCTAGTTTGCCTATCCCACAGTCGATAAGTTGCAAGTTGCTTTGATGATGCAGATTGTAATATAGAACATCGCTAGCTCCCAGGACATCATAGATTATTAGAATAGCATTCCTGCACTCGCTGCAGTAAACCCAGTATGATTTACATCCCTCATGAACATTCCAGGTTAGTTTGAGTGAGTATAGTTTTATGCTGCTCGTAGCAATATTCCAGCAATGTCAGTGGGGGGGGGACACCAGAAATAAGGCTCACACATTGTGCCCACATATGGAATTGAACCCAGGTCTTTGGCATGACGAGCAAACACTTTAACCGTAAGGCTACATCAGCACCTCCAAATAAACAGGAGTCACAGAACTAAGTAGTGTGATAAATACAGCTTGAAAGCATGACTTTCGAGAACTAAAATGTCTGATGACTAGAGCATGGTCACAGTGTTAACTGTGAAACCTTCCGTTAACTGTGAAACCTTCCGTTAACTGTGAAACCTTCCGTGTTCAGCTTGGCATTCAGGCGTGACTTGCATTGTTTGGTCCAGAAATTCTCCCAATCTGCTGCATATAGTTTTTGTGCCAATATTCAGAAAATTATCAGTCTCGGGTGAATAGATATGAACCATGGTGCATCAAACACATGTAACATTTATTACACCCATTCTGTGTTGTCTAACTCTGAGTCTTGTAAATATATGATTTGTCAGAAACTGTTTAAACTGAATGGGATCCAGTGACCAGAGAGATTCAGATATCCAAAAGTCTACACTTGCTCCATTCTGGGCTTTAGCATTGTGAGTGAGTAAGTTTAGGTCTACGCTGCTTTTAGCAATATTACAGCAATATCACGGTGGGAGACACCAGAAAATGGGCTTCACATATTGTACCCATATGGGGAATCGAACCCGGGTCTTCAGCGTGACGAGCGAACACAATAACCACTAGGCTACCCCACTGCCCCTTTAGCATTGTGAAGTTGCTTGGGTAGGCAGGAAAGAATGTGGTTCAGGGACAGTGATACTGGCCAGTTCCAAGGACATTGTCCACTGGACATTTTTCTTTTAAAGTAAAGGATCTTAGTATCCTTGAGGTTTGTTTCAGTGGTATTTATGTCTAGGGGCCACCTAAACCTTTCAATGAGGTTTCTGACAAGAGCCTAGAATTTCAAAGGTGCTTTCAGCAATGCAAACACTAGAATGATCATTGCCAGTTCATCTTTTTTCACCTGACAATTTGCTGTATCTGACTCTGTTTTAACAGTCTGTTTGCTAAGTCTGATTAAGTTTGCCATATATATATTAACCATCATCCTTTTCAGAAAGGTCATTTTGCTTCCTGGCTTTATTAGTGTTAGAAAATAGTTTTATGTTGTGATTTGTAACATCCTGAAGGCAGTCTGTGACATGGCGTACAAACTAGTTCCCACCTTAATATAAGCTCAAGGTGTGAGCTTGAACATTCCATGTATCCTTTGGTCAGAAAGAAGACAGTCCTTTCTTAATATTGAAGACTGAAAGACAGTGATTTAGAAGCTGGTATTCTTTTGTTCATTGTAAATATGTTAATTTGTTGCTAGCATTTGAATTCTTTTTCAGTGGAATTTCTGTTTCTAAGGTTTGTGGTTTCATTACCCGTCTGAGATGCATTACATGGTAACAAAAGTACAAGGTCTGCCAATCTTTGGACATCTCAGGATGTCTGTGTTTTTCATGGAATCAGTAAAATTCTTGCATAGCTGTTTTTGCCACTGATCTTCATCTGATACACAACAAGACCTGTTACTTCATTCATGCCTCCCTCTACCAGGATGTACCAGCAATGGACATCTGTCACTGCAGACTGAGCACCAGAGTCTGTCAGCCCTAATCAGATCATCTGTGACTGAAATATTGTACAGGCGTATGATGTTTCTCTTGTCAGACATCTACATGACAATATAGGTTCCTTGTGCTCACAACTTGTTGTGTTAGGTCATGGGTTGTAGGATTGGTATACCAACAGTTCTGAAATGGAACACATTGGCTGTGACAAAAAACATTTTTCCAGGAACTCTTCTTGTTAAAATGAAATAGTTTGATTAGTGCCAGGGGTACCAGTATCTGTCAGTCCTAATCAGATCATCTGTGACAGAAGGACTAAGATGTTTAACAGGATTAGGAGCCAATTTCCTCTTGTCAAATATAAATCATAGGTCCCTTGAGTTTAGGTTGTCATACCAGGTGACCACCAGTAGGTCTTGAATCACAACAGTTCAGAGGTGAATGAATTTGGTTGTGACGAGAATTACTTTTTAGAACCTGGTAATCGTATTGTTAAATGAAATTGTGGAATTGTGTCGTGGCTCATGTTAAAGATGTCGTGTCCTGAAAGTATTGATCAGTGTTCACAGAACAAATATTCACCTTACTCTATGGAGTGGTGATTGCTTGCAGATTGACCCTAATGTTTATGCATCATTAAACTCCTCAAGTCACTCAAATGTCAGATCATTTATCTCAGCATTCTCCATGTTTTAATTGCACTGATGATTGCCTTTTGTAGCTGAACAAACTGGAATGTTGACTCTGGTTTCATCTTCTATTGTCCTATCTGTGTTCCATTCAGGGATGTGTGATGGGATTTTGTTGTTGTTCTGTTTTGAAAGTTCTCCTAAGAACAAAGAGTGTGTTAAACACTTGTCTTGATGCTTGCTGGAACAAGTTGTAAGATATGATAACGAATGTGTGTTTCTATCCAAGCAAAAAAGCTTAGTCATGATGCTACACAAATATTAACCCATAGATCAGTGTGAACTGCTGTTACATTCCCAGCTCCCTGGGGAGGATAGAAGACATGCTGTGGAAAGTTCACATCCATGTAAATAGCTGTCTGCTCAGGTAACTATTTGCTGTGAGTAAACAGAGGTCAGGTTATAAACAGGACACATGATTAAGGGGACACTTACTCATTATGTATGAAAGAACTGATTTATCCTCTATCTAGTGATTGTACTGGCTTGTGTTATGGAATAGTATCAAAAAGATGTCAGGTCTGGATGATGTTAGTCGAGTGTTTTGCACACTGGTTTAAGTTTTGGTCAGATGCTGTTTTGAATTGGAATTCTGGACCTTGCTTGCATGAAGTGGTATGAGCGACGTAGCCATTGTAGTCCCTACTCTTTCACAGGTAGTGCAAAGGTCATATTTCACTTAGCTATTGAAGTATTTAGGTGCAGACACTGAATATAGAGGTGCAGGTGTGTACTGTCTCAAGGAAAGAGAAACCGCTGGATCTGGGTGAAACCCTGTTGAACTGGGTGAAACTCTGTTGGGCTCAGTAAATGCAAATGCAGGTAGCCTCAAGCATTGTTACAGCTATTGTGTGTACTATTTACCTCATTTCTTTGACAATGCAAACAATTTCTTTGAAACCTCTGACAAGACATGATTTTGACAACAAACTCTGTTCAGGTGTCTGACACTTATACCAAGTGTACCTCATCTCTTGAATGTTCCATCCTGACTGGTTAAGTTATCTTCAGTTGTAGAAGGATCCCGGTTGATTTGTTCAATATTTTCAACTGACAGTGTACATTACCCAAGGTGCCTCATCATCTGAAGGATCCTGCCTGATTGGTTCAGTCGCTGCAACTGACAATGTACATTACCCAGGGTGCCTCTTCTTCTTAAGGATGCTGCCTGATTGGTTACATCATCATTCCACGTTCAATCACTGAAGGATCCCGACCGATTTGTTCAATAATTTCAACTGACCATGTCCATTACCTGGGGTGCCTCATCTTCTGAAGGATCCTGCCTCATTGATTCTGTCTTCGCAACTGACATGTACAATACCCATGGTGCCTCATCTTCTGAAGGATGCTGCCTAATTGATTTAGTCATCTTTCCACGTTCAATCTCTGTCTCTGAAGGATCCCACCTGATTTGCTGAATCATTTCAACTGACAATGTGCAATACCCACGGTTGTCTCATCCTCTGAAGGATTATTACTACCATATAGCTGGAATATTGCTGAGTGCTGCATAAAACTAAACTTGTTCACTCTTTGGAATCCTGTCTGATCGATTCAGTCATCGCAACTGACAATGTATATTACCCAAGGTGCCTTATCTCCTGAAGGATCCTGCGTAATTTGTTCAGTCATTGCAACTTTGTACATTACCCAGGGTGCCTCATCTTCTGAAGCATTTGGTCACTTTTCTGTCAGTGATCTCTCCTGACAACGTACAGACATTTCTCAAGGTGCCTACACTGACGCAGCCAGTGAGTAGCTATGAGCCAGACTGGTTGTTATGTAAATGCCAAGTGCCGAAGCCCCTGGCAAGGTGACAGACTGTCCCGCATCCTTCAGTCATGCCTGCTTCCCCTCTCATCCAGGTCTTCTGTGGTCTGAGATGAGCCCGAGACCAACCTACATAAACAAACTGGTTGTGGACATGCCCATTCTCCTTCACCAGAATGCTTAAACTGCCATTAAATTTGCAATTAGCAATCTTTCTGCACTGTCAAATATATATCATGTTCACCAGTAATATTCTATGAGGCCATTAAGTTGTAATTTGTGGCATAATTGCAAGCAAGTTGGTCAGCAGCAATGCTTATGAAAATGGATGGCTTCTGGAGACTGGCTGATGGTGTAATCATACTGACATTATCAAGCAGTCTACTTTACTACATCAAGGCATGAAGCAAGTTGCCGATTCCTTTGATACAGGCCTTGATCACACAGGCAACCATATGGACAAGAATAGCACCAATGAGCTTGACATAGTCGATGCAGGTTTACTGTTTCATGATGTTACTGTTTGCCCTGAACCACATTATATCAAGGTTTTATTGGTATTAAACTCAAGTACATTGGCTTTACATTACATTAGTAACCATAGGAAGTTCTCCTTTGCTTCATTGCTTCCTCGGAACAAATCATATGAAACGGCACCCTGACCTATTTGGGCTACCCAATCAAATGGGGCAGCATGGGCCAGCTTGAGTCATTACCTAACTTCTAATGGAGTCTGCATTTCATGTTTTTTACCCAGAAACTTCCACCGAGAAAGGCTTACTTTATGCAGTGAATTGATTAAGATGGGATTTTCCAATTTCGAGCCGTAACTATTCCATTACAGTCTCCGTTTAATATTCTTCAGGGCACTTTTTTCTTCAAGAGAAAACTTTGCTATTGTTTTCATTTGGATGCAGCAGTTTCCTCCGTTTAATCAATGATGACATTAACGATTTTTGCTCATTTTGTTCACGTTGAAGTAACCCTTTGTCAAGTTAATATAGTAAAGCAGTTTTGCAGGAAAGACTTTGAGCAGTTGTTAGTATGCTCCCTGAAGATCTAAACTGCATTGTGTTTTAATCTCTATTGTTTAATTATGTGTTGCTGTATTTATGCTGCAGTTCTCTTTTATTCAACTATCATCTCCTTAAGGTAAATAGCCGCATGTCACAGTCTTTTCTTTAAGCGTTTCTCCAGGCATTTTCTCTTAATAAGTTGTTTCACCTCTTAAGGCTCCATTATATTTAGACAGCAGTTTCCTTGTTTTTAGAACAGTGTGTAATGTTGGTCCCTTTTGTATTTCCCATTGATTTTCTTGGGTTGAAACCTGAAGCTAATATTTGAGTATGAAGAATTTTCCAATATGTGATCTAATCTGATTTTATGAAAAAACACCAAGGCCATGGATTGAGATTCTGTAGGGTGTACTGCAAAGCCTGCTCTTGGGCTTGTTGTTTGACATTATCAAGGAAATATTGACATTATCAAGGGGAATATTGACATTGTCGAGGGCAATATTGACACTATCAAGGGGAATATTGACATTATCAAGGGAAACATTGACATTATTAAGGGACATATTGACACTGTCAAGGTATATCCTAGACAGGAGGGGCGGTGGAGTAGCCTAGTGGTTAAAGCGTTCGCTCGTCACGCCAAAGATCCGGGTTCGATTCCCCACATGGGTACAATGTGTGAAACCCATTTTCTGGTGTCCCCCGCCGTGATATAGCTGGAATATTGCTAAAAGCACTCACTCACCCTAGACATGGATCACTAAATGATGTGATAGCTGTGTATCAGGGTACTTGGGGTGTGGCCTAGCCAAGTGGTGAAGGTCTTCACTCATCATGCTGAAAATGCAGATTTGATTTCCCACAGGGGTACAATATGTAAAACTCAATTCTGGTGTCTCCAGCCATGATATTGTTGGAATATTAATCAAAAGTGGTGTAAAACCATACTGTCACACTTGCCAGGGAACTTGCATGCATTACGCGTTGCTATTAAACCCAAAACTACTACCATCTGAACAGCAAAGTAATATCAGAACTGTTAACGTGGAAGATGTCTGTGACTTAAGACACTAGTCTGAAGCACAGGTCCAATGATATCAGATAATGATAGTCTCAGTGATAACACTGATATGAACTAAAATGATGTGATGGCCATGATCCGGCTAGTGGACAAGAATTAATCAATACATCATTAAGGCATTCAAATGGTGATCTGACCATGAAGCAGAATTTTTAGTGCATGGCATGCCTGTTAATCCACTGCTTTCTTCTGTTGAGTTGCATCCCTTTGAAATTCCAGGATCCTGTGATGATTGAAACATTCAATGCTCCTGATTTACTCTGTCTGTCACCTTGTCAGTCAACCAATCAATCATTATCATCAGTTTGGACACATAAGGACTGTCCTGGATTTAATTGAGATGATCTGCTATTCATATCACAATTGCACTTTCAGCAAGATAAACATGCCCATTGTTAGTGGCAAATAAATCCTCTTAGATACAGGGAAGGCAAGAGTTTACATAGTGTGGATCCAGGGCAGATGATACGCTACTGTGACATTGATTCTCAGGCAAATACATGGTGAATGTTTTCACACAAACTTGATATGTCAATGAACTTTACAGTTAATCAGATAACAGTATATTAGTGTGGAGTGTTGACAAGGCCTGGCTTCATGGCTGCTGTTAAATAGAAAAGAATCAATCACTTCCTATCCTTGATGATGTACGAGAATAGCATCTTCCCATAAGCAGGGATGTATACTTCTAGGGGAAATAATGCATGAAAAACAAATATAAAATTGGAACTTGAGGACTGAGTGGTTTTCAGGATAGTGTTTCTTCATTCTTGCAAAAGCTGCATTATTCAACACAATTTCCAAACTTTTTCTGAAGGTTTCTTCAAAGAAAGTTTTCATAAGACTGACATTAAAATGGATAGTGTGTGCAGTTGTGCTCAAGCTCAGCTATTTGATTCTTAGCCATGTCTTTCCAAATAACTGATGGTATTTCCATGTCTGGCAGCAGGGAATTACTGGATTAAACAAGTACTGGTCTGGTCGGAGTTAGTACAAGTGTCTGAATGGGATGTTCATTTAAAAACACACACACACACAGATATAGAGACAGAGAGAGAGAGACTCCATGTCAATCAAGTTATAGGAGTTAGACGGCTCTTGAGAATGTCATTTTTTTAGTATACCATATTTTTAAATCAATATCTGGAAACAGTCAACATCCAGTTTGTCCAAAAACAGCTGTTGTGGTTACATTTAATTTTTTTATCACATTGGATCTAAGTTGATTTAACACATGTTCTGATAAGATAGAAAGAAGGGAGATAATTTGTTTTGTGATATTATTTGCCGCATGGGGACTTCACAAGAATCAGGAAATATGGGCGTATCAGAGCAGAGGTGTGTTGAAAAATATGACTTGAGTAGTCTCCATGGGAAGAATATGACATGTCCTTGCAAACATCATTTTTTATTGTGCAATTTTATTATTGTTAAATCAATATCCCAAATAGTCAACATCAAGTTTGTGCAAAAGCATAATTAGATCGTGAGTGAACCAAATTCAGTCTGTCGCCATATATGTATGATGACTAAAGTGAGGCAAGTTATTTGCAACACGTTATCAGCTTTGAAACTTCACGTCTGGGGGACCATTATCCATCATTAATTCAGTAACCATCAGGCTATAAGAAGGAAATTCATTATAAATTCATTGAATCCATGCTACATATTCTCATATCAAATGAACCAAATTGGAAATTAAATTTTGATAGGCTAGTGCATTGAAATAAAGATAACTTGTGAATGGTAGTATTTTTTTAAAATTCTTACATTGCTACCAAATCTTTATCATTTAACACATTTTGCATAATAAAAATTTCCATCAGCTGAAAAATTAACTGTATGCCATGACTTTGTTAGGAGTTTGAAAAGTATAGCTTTTAAAAACAAGATTTTCTTATCAATACTTTTCCAGTAATATTTTGTGTACTAGACAATGTATGTTTGGTAGATCATACTGATCTACCCTTGTTATCCAGCTTATGGGCCTGTCAATGGGCAACCGGGCTGATGGGGTAGCCTAGTAGTTAAAGCATTCGCTTGACAAGCCGACATGGGTACAATGTGTAAAGCCCATTTCTTTTGTTCCCCACCATTATATTGCTGGGATATTGCTGAAAGTGGCATAAAACCATACTCACTCACACACACACTCACTCACTCACTCACTCACTCACTCACTCACTCACTCACTCACTCACTCACTCACTCACTCACTCACTCACTCACTCACTCACTCACTCACTTTACTCTAGCATTGGGAGTTGTTATGGATTATATTGCTCCTTGAACATATAAGTTTGAACCAATGTACATTGAATCAATTTGGCTTAGATGCAACCACATTTTTTCAGCCTCAATGAAGTGGCTGAAATATTACTGAATTCATTATAAAATATATATCAATTTGCTCGTACTATTGGCCACTGGTTTGATAAAATAAGTGATCATTTATGGGCTATCATGATAGAATGTTTCACTGATATAACTGTGACACATTCAAGTACATCATAAAAAAAAATATTCATTTCTCACTCTTTCAGTAAATTCAGTAGAACTTTCATTGAGACTGTTGTTTCTGATCTGTTGATAACCAGATTGATTTAGATGTCTACAGATTAACTCAACATAAGGGTTGGTTTTACTTTGTGTGAGTTCCCAAGTACATAAAAATCTAACAACCTTTCTTTGTTGACTGACTTTTCTAGACAGTTTTGACAGTGCAAAAATGGCCAAATGTGACAAAGTTTTCTTCCTGTTGCCACTTCCATTAGGAAAAAACCATTAGGTTTATTCACCTTCTGAAGGTTATTGCTCATCTGGAATACTGCATTGCAAAATGTGTTCTTGGACACTTTTCAACTCACAAAGACTCTTAAAAACTGGTGGAAGTGAGTATTATTTGGCTTAAAGGAAATGGTGGAAAGCAAATGGTCTGTTAGTTGCTGTCATTTGATAGGGATTCAGCCCTTCTGAGCCAAAGCCTTCTTACTGTGTCAATGCTGGATTGGGTGGTGTTTTTAAATAAGCTCAACTGTAATGTATTTACAAAATATCTTGGAGGATAATCGTTGGCCAGAGGTTTCAGTAAACAGCATTGTGATTAACAAAAATTTAATGTTCATGTATTTTGAGTTTACTTGAATTTCTTTGATTTCAAAAGAGCACCCATCTGGAGGATCTGCCATAAAAATCAGCTTACTTAACACCTGTCACTTAAACCATGTTGGTTCTGAACCAAAGAACTGAATTTGTTTTTTAATGAAATGTTTCTTCTGTTTTAGAACTGAATTGATAGGTGTTTTTTCCAAACACCTATTGTTGAACCTTCCTTCTCTGTAGGTGATGAGAAGTATTTCAGTATTGTCTTTCCAACTTCGCATCCATCCATCAAGCTCAGAAGGATCTTGCAGTGCATTTTGTTTGAAGATTTAATGAAAGCTAGCTATTTATGTTGCTGTATTCATCTCATTACGAGTTCTTAATGTCCAAGGCTGTCAGACCAAGACCACAGGGAAGGATTGAGGAGACCAAGTTTGGCAGAACAAATGTAATGAGGAGGATGGCCAACAAATCGCTTTTAATGATGGGTCATGTATCATGATTAGACTTTTCATTGTTCCCACTGGGACAGCACGATGATGCATTGGTCTTTCTAGAAAGAACTCAGACTTCTGCTTGGAAATTGAAGTAAAACTGATTCTGTAATATTTTGCTCTTTTGAATGGCTGTCAGAGATTTCCATTATTTTCTTGTAGAAATGAATGGCGAGATACTTATAGTCTTGTTCTTCAATGTGATTACTTTCTATAGAAGGAGAAAAGGTCCTAGTTCCATGTAACATTAACTGCCATGAAGGGGTTAAAAAAATCCTGGGACAAGTCATTTGAAGTCACTTGCCCCGTGGCAAGTGGCTTTTCAAAATATTTTTGAACCCCTACCATGTCTAGATGTGTAACTGGAACTAGGCAAAAACCATAAAATGTTGTCCAGTTAGGCATAATCACTGGGAAGACTGATGTTTAGTACCATCCTACTGGATAGCAATTCCTAGTCTGTTGGGATTCTGAATCCCGGCAACCTATGCTTGTCACAACAGGTGATCAAATGTATGAAATGGTCAGATTCGTGGACTTGTCAGTTGTACAGCATATCCTGAAGGATGTATCAATCTCTGGTCAGGAAGAAGGTGGCCTGCTGAATCATTGGATGAACAAGATTCAAAATATCAGCATGGGCAGTTAAATTTCAAATTCCAAATCCCAAATCTATCAAATGTTAAGAGGGATTCTTCAAAAGGTTGTTAACGAAAGAAGTCCATTTCAGGTGTCCCCCATAATGATTTTGCTGGAATATTGCTAAAAGCAGTGTAGAACTTATTCACTCACTGGTTGAGGAAAGCCCACAAGATAGTTTGCCTCTGTTTTGCTATTTGCTTTCACTTGTAGTCTGTACAACAGATGTCATGTTATGAGAAGTTTTTGCAGCTGCCCCAAGGAACTGGGCAGTTCTATCAGGTGTAATTCATGTCATTTAAAGAGCAGTCATAGTAATCAGAAATAGTGTTTTTAGTTCACATAAGATAATCATTACCTTGTGAAGATGCACCGATTAGCAGTTAGAAATAGATTTTGTGCCCCTTTCAACAGTTTTAACTTTAATTGTAATAGTAATTCTTATGCCCAGTCAGAGAAAGTGAGTGAGGTTTTACACTGCTTTTCACAATATTTCGGCAATACTGCAGTGAGGGACACAAGGGCTTTACACATTGTATTCATGTAGGAAATCAAAAACAGCTCTTCAACGAGCAAATGTATTAACCACTAGGCTACCCCTAGTCCCTACCCCTGGTCAGGTCTGTCGCCACTGTTCCAGATGTTAGCTGCTTTCAAGAATCCCTCCACAAGAATACAAGAGTCATCTGAAAAGGTCATTTTAAAAGAGCTGTTATCTGTTTAGGTATTGCAAAAAGGTAACTCAGCATGAAGTTTCAGTTTTATTGTTACATTGAGGGAAAAAAGTATCCATTGCTTCAAGAAATGGATTTTGAAACCATTTGATTCTTCTTGTCAAGGAGAGAATGCCTTCAGTTTCAAAGGTCAGTTCTATATATACTGTTTGAATCGTTCCTTGCAGTATGTCAGAGTTGCTAAGGGATGAGGTTACCATACAAGGGAGAATGGATTGATGTTATACAATACTGCTGTTTCATACATTACCAAGAATAGATTCATGGCTCCAAAAACTAATGTCATCGATGCTTGAAAAGCCTTATTCACTTAAGTGGCACATTTTTCAAAACCCTTGCCAAAGATAGTCAAATAAGCAAGTTAGTTATAAGAATGACTGCTGGACAACATGAATTGAAGCCTGATTTGTTCAGGTTGTGAGAAAGCAAATCTCATTATTTGAAGATTTGTAAAACTTAAAGTAGTTAATTCAGCCTCTTCTGGTGCATGAAATTCAGGTGTCTGTTTCACAATGGCACCAACATGGTCACAGCGGTTTGTTTTACTGGAACTTCACTTTGGTCAAAGATTTTGTTTCTGGTTGGTTGGTTTGCACTCAGCAAAAGTCCAACATTATGGCAGCAGTCTGTAAATAGTCTGAACCAGACAATCCAGTGATTAACATCAGGAACATCAATCCATGCAATTTGGTTATGATGACGTGTCATCCAGGTCAGCAAAGCTGATCCCATTAGTCACTTTTTACAACAAGTATGGATTGCTGGAGACCAGTTCTACCCCGGATCTTCACAGGTTCTGTTTCTTTCATTGGAGCTTCACCTTGGTCAAAGATTCAGTTTCTTGCAGCAGCATATATTTTTCCATGGGCTCAGGATTTTTTTATTTGCATGCAGTACATAGCATTCCAATGATTTCAGTCAAAGATGACCACAATGCATTCATGCTTCCATTTGGCATGGTTAGCATACTATTGTTCCCAGGTATCCTGGGCCTAGAAAACAGAAAGAAATATTTTATAGATGTATGATTTCAGTTTGTAGTCTTGTTCTCAGAATTTGATATATTTCAAACAGCTGTATTCATTTGTCTCTAATCAATCCTGAAGTAGAAATATCCAAAAGCTAGAAAATTAATTTTCAGCAAGACTGCACATTCCATTTCATACTGTTCTTCAGCATACCAACTGGAACTAATTGAGCAATAATCGATTCTTATGTCATGAAAGGTTTCTTTTGGAAATTGGTTTTCATCTTAATGTCTTTGTCCAATGAGGGACATGATTTGCAGTAGTGTCTTTGTTAGACTGTGACAGTGTTTGGCTCACCTGGTTGAAAATGTTTGGCACGTACATGTGACTTTGTGTTCATGATGGACTGTAGATGTTCTTGTAGAAAAGGGATTCACATCTGTTCAGTAGTCCTGAAATCCAATACCTTGACAATGTAGAATTCAATGTGGTCTCAATCAGAAATTCAATAAAGTTGCCTGGCAGAAACATTCATTTCCCGCAAATAAGCATTTTTTTGTAAAACCAACTGATCGGTCACCTAGAAATTTTCTCAGCACGTGCAAGCTTTCTTGATCAGAAAACCATTAAGGACTTCATTTAATCAATGTCATGTTCGAATGATTATGAAAGAAAGGACAACTTTCCTTTGACAAAGGACCTGCCATCTAACAGACTTGAATGGGAAAGCATGTTCGAGTGGGGACATGCTACTACATGATCCAAGCAAATTTGGTACTTGACTCATTATTCAAACAACATTTCACATGTCTGCAAAATCAAAGTTTATGATGTCAATTCAGCATTATTCAGCACATTATTGGTTTGTTTGTTGTTCAAGGCCGTACTCATCAATATTCAAAGTATAGTATGGTAGTATGTAACCAGACAATCCTCAACATAATGAGCATAATTTGTGCTTCTGGGATGCCATAACATGCACCTGGATTGCTGTAAGTCAAGTTCACATGGATGTTCATGGGTTCTGTACATTATCATCCTAATTTACACGATATGCATCATTTTACATTTAACCTAGAAATGACTTATGACAGTCTTTCTTTGATGATGATGACATGCTTTAGTCAGGTCTTTGAAATTCTGACCCTATAAATCCTCAACCATGCTACTGACAAAATTTGTGATTGTGAAGCCTAGTCTTTAATTATCCATACTGTCAACATAATTGAGGGCCATTTAGAAGCAGTATTATCAGTGCAGTGTCTTTCAGTCGGACATCAAATGCCTTTTTCACATGACCAAAGAGGTAAAACCCATCAGCAAGCTGACAAGATATTACAAAAGATGTCATGTGTTGGATGACCCCATGCCCTGCTATATACCAGGTACTTCCATGTCAACTGAAGGCATGTCCCAGGCCATATGGCAGGATAGTGAGACTTATTTTGCTCAAATTTCATATGAACTTGCTCAGCCCCACATTTTGCACCAGTGCAGCAGCCGAGTCCAGTGTGGGGATTCGAACAATAGACCTTGTGATCTGTAGTGAGATGCGTTGTTCACAAGACTAAAGACGTTGACCTTGTCTGCAAGGTGACAAGGTAAGGATATCATCTGTGGGATGACTCCACACCTTGCTACCTGTTTTTGTGAAAATGCTGGCCTTCATATTTAACAGTAACAAAACAGTAATATGCACTAGATGGACCACCAGTGTGATATTTTCATAATTTTGTGAATTACTTTGATTTGGAATTTTATCAAATTTGGGACATACACAAAAGGAATTTTCAAGTCTTCAGTCTTGTTCTATATTCATTGCTGAAATTGCATGAGCTGTTGATTTTTTTTATGCATTAGTTAAATTCAGAAGTGATGAAAGTTATCCTTGACCTTACAGTCCTTGACTCTTTGATCTGATGCATTAGCACATGTGCCTTTCAGTTTCACACAATACTACCATAAAGTCTCAAATTATGGGTTTGTATATTTTTTTTTTAAGCCAGACGTGTCCGACCCAATAGTGTCTTATTCCTATAAATGGCTTTATCAACACTCAAATAACTGAGTAGATAGAGCTGCAGTAATGTGCTTCTCTTGAAATTACGGTTTAATCAGAAAGCAAGTATTAATAATCTGATCTGACATTCAACTGAATCCAAAGTTAGCTGCTCTTTGTTACTGTGATAATCCCATTGTCAGTAGGTCAAACATTGCTCAACATCTGTGAAAGTTAAAAAAAAGAAATCTCTTTCATGTGTTATAGTTTTGTTGACTCTTTTCAAGAAACCATGGATCTAGATATTGATATACATTTAAGTAATGAAAAAATGTATGTATTAAGTTAAGATTATTGAAAAAAATTCTCTCGGCTGCTTCATGATCAATTCTCCTTTGATGTTGTAGAAGGTTTTTGTGAAAGCAAAATATTCTAATGCCACCAAATAGGAAAATCCATTTGCAGTGTCACCCATGTTCAATTACCCATGTGTAAGCTTGGATCATTAAGGTTTGGTTTGACCATGGTGGTATGATATGATCTCATAATCTCTGTAAGCTGGGTAAATGCCAGTGGTGGCAAGGTAATAGCATATATCAATATTGGTCTGGGTCTCAAGAGACCACAGCCTCAAGACTCTTTAATTTGATGACAATGAACACATATCCCAAGTGCTCCTTTCTCTCCCATCCAATTTAATGACAACATATGGATGAGCAGTGATGAAGGTTGTCTTCTCTAATTTAATCTTGCTATATACTGGACCAATTCACCCATCTTCATCCTCCATCTGCCCCAGACCATATAGCCACCTCATTTCCTGGCCATTTGGAGGATGCAGACTGCCAAATCCTGGTCAGTTCTTCATCATCCCCAATCTGGCCACATTACATATTGGCACAGTTGTCATATTGACGTATTACATTAGGAAGGGAAGATCAGCTCCAGCGGAAACTGCTGTCCTGAAATTACTTTCACTTTTACTCAGAAAACTTCTTACAGTTTCCATATTACCTTGGTAACACGCACATGGACTAAATCAGGCTATATTTAGACCCACTTTGTATGGGCAGAGGAAGTGTTGTGGAGAACTCTTCCCACCTAACAAGGAAGAAAATTCAGAAATCTTGTCAAACCTCTATCTCTGCTGATTGGTCATACCTGAACATGTCATGACAGAAATCACCAGGAGGCGTCCTTCATGGTACCTCCCCTCAGACAATTGATCAGGTTTGACTCAACCTAAATGGTTAATCCCAGCAAGAGCTGCAAAAATGGTATTGTTAGGGAGCTACTGTATTAATGCAAGAATATCTGTAATCTATATCTGAATTATTGGGAGCGTTTCTGCCATGGTCGGCAGGTTCTGCCTCATTGCGTATAAGCTTAGAAAATCAATGTAACTGATATGGAGGGAGAAAAAAATGGATTTCTTGCAGAACACAATCAAAATACATCACTAGATGTATTGATTCTATCTTTAAATAAATATTTTCTGTAAGCAGTCATTATATGTAAATGTTTCTAAATGCACATAGTTTGATTTTTTTCAACTCCTTGATTGGAATCATCATTCATGTTTTCCATTTGCCTTAGTCTTTTCTGCTCTGCATTTTTTACCGGATGAAAATAGATGCATTTTTTTTTAAATTTAAAAAAAACAAACCTTCTTCCATAAATCTTTAAAAAATTGTGTTTTAGACAAACAAGAAGGGACAGTGGTGAATTTGAAATGCATGGTAATGCTTTTATAACAAGAATGGAGGGAATTTTCTTGGATATAGTCAATTATATTTACTCATTGAAATGAGAGGCAGTCAGCAAAGAATCCGATGCTTAATGGAAGATATTTTCCTGAGTGGAATGGGCACATGATGAGCTTAGCTGCATACCATATCATTGCCAGACCCCATCTGATTATTGAGGTCAATCAGATCACATCACAGAGGTTGGATGAGGATTAGGCTTCATGGCAAGCAGGTCATGAAGAAAGCTGACCTGAAAAGCCACCTGAGAAAGTGGAGGAGAAGCATTGGCTCATGTGTCTCTCTTGATTGGATGTAAGCCCTTGTGTGCAGATAAAAAGCTTATGAATTACCATATGATTTGATGCTGTGATCGGCGACTACCTGCAGACATGGGTGATTGATGCTTGCAAGTGAAGGAATGTTGCATTGAGTTTTCCCTTTATTGCATGGTCTTACAATAATACAGGGGAAAACAATCAGGGTATTTATAATGAAAATCGTTTGCTTAGATGGAACACAACAGTTTTGAAGATTAGCCTGTCACTTGGGATGAACTTAGAACTTTAGGTTGTTGATGATAGTAGTCATTATCAACAGGATAACATCTTAAGTATCCTAGGTACTTAATACAATGTCAGTTTGTACCTTGTCTTCTTTTGTCCCATGAAACAAATGCTAGAAACTGTACCTCAAAAATGAAGCCAGGCTTACTATGGAGGACATGAACTATTAATTCAGTTGTGGGAGGAGTGCCAATTCACACCTGTCAGACAGAGGGGTACATAAAGTGCATGGTCTGGATCACCTGTTGTCAGTCTGTATGTGCCTACATGTGTTGGCGATTTGGTGCCTTACTCAGAGAGAGTGGGTTTGAAAGCTGGAAAGGACTCCCAATTGGAAATGTTGGTTGGTTTGTTGTTAAATGCCACACCCAACAATATTCCTGCCATACAGCGGCAGACTGTAAATGATCGAGTCTGGACCAAACAGTCCTGTGATGAATAACATAAGCATCGATCTACACAACTGGGATGTGACGTATCAACAATGTCAGCAAGTCTGACCACCCAATCCCGCCAGTTGCCTCTTATGACAAGCATATGTTCCTGAAGACCAATTCTAACCTGGATCTAAACTGGTATGATTGTTATACCAAATATAACATGTTACACATTTACTGTTGATTTTGCTATAAACCAACTGTGTGCCAAGACCAGGGTCATGAAGTGTTGCTTTGTGATTCAGAAAGTCATTGATCTCAGTTCACAGTTCTACATTATAAGTTTGAATTACAAGGTAACGAGATGATAATGGTCCCAGCACCTTGTGACACCATACATGAACTGGCAGCCATCCCAGATGCACCAGGCAGACTTCAGACGTATGCCTCAAGCTCAGTGTCCTGCTCCACTGACATAATGGTGATGGATCTGTGACGTCCTGCACAGGAACGAACAAGTGCATTTGCATAAACACACACTGTGGTTATTGATCTAAGATTTGTGTCTCATTGCTTGCACTCATGACACCAACCAAATGGTTGAAACACATTAGGGGGGTCATTTCAAACATTTAGAAGGTAATTCTGTTCCCTGGTGGAGGAATTTTGAGAAAGGTTTATAAACCCATCATTCACTGACTGATATTTTACATCACTGGAGGTTACGTGTGTTTGACAAAATAAGATTTGAGCAAGCTTCAAACTGATTAAGGGGGAAAGGGACAATTGCACTTTAAGGTTAAACAGGTAATTTGAACCCGAAGAGGCTGATTGTTGTTCAATTCTAGATGCTGTAGTAGATGAAGAAATTTATTCTTTCATGACTTCAAGGAAGAGTGCCTGGAGGGATGATTATGAGGTGTTGCTGACTTTTAGTTGGTCCCTTCAGAACTGAGCAAGATTCTGTTTCCATGCTAATCATTAGAAGATTGGTATGTTAGAAGTGCTTTAAGCAAATGAAAACTGGCCTCAGAAGAATTCAATCAAGTTTGTTCCAAACTAACAAAAGCCAGTAATAGCAACAATATATCTGTCCTTCTGAGAAAACTGCTGCCCTTTAAAGTTTGCTAATTAAATTTATATCAAATGTAGGGGGAAAGCTTGTTATATGTCTTTCCTTGGCATACCCAAAGTGGGCCATACTACCAGCCTTTGTAGTGACACAAGCCATTTTCACTGTGGATCATTACACCAAGGATGAAGACTCTGGTGGTGGCATAAGTGTCATCCTAGAGTGGGTGAAGTGACGAGAGTGTTGTCGTAATAGCATGACCTCTCCACCATCACTGTCAACTCTGTTGTGATCAGGACTGAAGTACATTCAATAACGAACATGTTTCTCGGTATGAGCTCCTTCAACCATCCAGTCTATCAGTGCCCTAAGCTAATCTGTTGTGTTGTATGTACTTAGAGCATAAAATGTCACCACCGTATGGCCAAATGGTGGTAATTGACTTTTGATGTTAGGGTCCTGACAGGAGTTGAACTATTACGGAACATGGTCGGAGGGCTGCAGTCTGATGCGGTAATCCCACCGGCCATGTATTGGATGTGCAGATGTAGAACATCAGGTAGAGTGGAGGACAGGAAGGAGACATTACCACGGCAGCTTTTCACTCATCCCTGAATAATTGATCCAGCGTCTGCACAAACACATTACTTGAGTTCCTGTTAGTTGCATACATTATGAAAGTTTCACTGTCTTGCCAAATGAGTGTTTAGGTAACCAAATTTTCATCATATCCCAACTTGTAGTGGTCTTGTGAAATCATTTCTGGGGCTATGTGGATGGAATGCCTGGTTTGAAAACAGAATGTTAGTGATTTTCAATCCTTTGGCCATGCCATATGAGATTAAGTGGAACGAATAAATATGAATACTTGTTGATACCCTGCCTGGTGTTTGCCTTTATGAGGTCAGAACTAGGACTGGCTGGCTGAGATTCCCCACAATAAAATATGTATTGCCCATTTCTGGTGTTACCCATCATGATATTTTGGAATATTGCTAAAAGGAATGCTAAACTAAACTCACTCATTCAATCACTATATTATTGGAATAATATTGAAAACGACCAAGGAATGGACTGGTAATGTTAAACCCATTCAATGAAACTTCAATACAATGTGTGGTTTCCTCAGCCAGAACTGACTTAAAGGGTTTCCAGGTTAGAATTGTTTCCCACCATCCCATGGCTGTCTTACACTGAATATGAAACACATGCCCAGTGTCACTGGTATGGCTGATTGTGTAGCATTATCCACAAGTAGCATGGGACACATATCACGGAATATAAATCACAGGATTTGGACTACAATATCCGTAATTGTCACAAGTCCAATAGCTGGACAGCAGGCTTACCCAAATCAGATTGGTAAGATAAATTCACAAATGTACGGGTCTGTCTCTGTTTTGGACTTTTACTAATTTTACATAATGAACTTTGCAGCTAATGGCTTTTTGTTTATCTTGCTTAATAGGAATGTTTTAAATTTGTGTATTTGCTCGTAAAAATATCAACCTTCACAGTGTGGAAAAAGTAGGGTTTTTAAAGGAGATCAGGTGTGTTGGAGCTGCATCATGTGGTAGTGATTTGGGGCATCATGATGATGATGATGATGATGATGATGATGATGATGATGATGATGATGATGATGAGTTTAGTTTCTAGTGACTTCTGTAGACAGCATGTGGTGTGGTTTTGGGTTTGTTTGCCCCAAAGTATATCAAACATTTGTTCTGATTGCATAGTTAGTTTTGCATGAAACTTTGTAGACATGTGACATGCTGTACAACATTACAAGTGTGTTGTTTCTCATGACTTTGATTGAATTCTGCATACATTTCATCATTGTATGTTTCTGATCAGGCAGAACATGTGTTCCACTGCAGTGATAGATATCATGTTTGGTGTTTACTACGAGATGAGATTTTGGTTATGAGATGACCTGGGCAATGGGTTAACCAAGTGGTTATAGTGTTGGCTCGTCACGCTAATGACCCGGGTTTGATTCCCAACATGGGTACAGTGTGTGAAACCCATTTATGGTATCCATGTCTGTGGTATTGCTAAAAGCAGCCTTTACTGTACATGCACTCTCATTCTACTGTGAAATAACCACGTTTGTGGGCAGTTTGTAATATACAGGCTTGGTGAAAGTATGTTAAAAACAAGAGGTGTGGTGGTTGTGACAAGGACAGCTTTGTATGTATATATAATAGTTCAGTATGTGGTAAATCA
Source organism: Haliotis asinina (assembly GCF_037392515.1). Taxonomy (NCBI): domain Eukaryota; kingdom Metazoa; phylum Mollusca; class Gastropoda; order Lepetellida; family Haliotidae; genus Haliotis; species Haliotis asinina. The sequence continues at coordinate 72,088,904 of NC_090281.1, forward strand.
GCCTTAATGTCAGAGCTATGTCCAGCTGATTTGATAGCTCAGTGGTATATGTCACTGATTTCATACCTGTAGTTTTGAAGAGGATGATGGTTTAACACTCATTAGGCCGAGGATCCTGTTTCCTGTGATGGGTCGAATGTGTGAAACTAATTTCTGGTGTGTCCTGACATGATGTTACTGAAACTAGTGTTAAACCATCATCATGGATGCTAATTCTGAACATTTTTTTCTGACACTTATTGTATATCTCCAATGAGGGACTTCACATTTACCTTGCTGAACCAGTTGTCTGTTAGTGGTTATTTCTCATTAGTCTCTGCTCTATTGACTATTATGTCATCCCAAAGTTAAATTCCTGGTTAGGGTAGCCCCAATTTGTTCCATGTTTTAAAGTGGGTGTTAGGGTAGCCCCAGTTTGTTCCATGTTTTAAAGTGGGTGTTAGGGTAGCCCCAATTTGTTCCATGTTTTAAAGTGGGTGTTAGGGTAGCCCCAGTTTGTTCCATGTTTTAAAGTCTGTGTTAGGGTAGCCCCAATTTGTTCCATGTTTTAAAGTGGGTGTTAGGGTAGCCCCAATTTGTTCCATGTTTTAAAGTGGGTGTTAGGGTAGCCCCAATTTGTTCCATGTTTTAAAGTGGGTGTTAGGGTAGACCCAATTTGTTCCATGTTTTAAAGTGGGTGTTAGGGTAGCCCCAATTTGTTCCATGTTTTAAAGTGGGTGTTAGGTGGCCAAAATGTTTCTCAAGTGCAGGTACACCATAGGGGTGGGTGATAAGACTGATTAACCAGTATATTGCAATTCGAAATTTGCAATACAATATATTGTGGTACACTTGTTGCGAACCAGTTCAGCCAATACGTTCAGCAATTTCTGTGACCATGATGGGTAATTTTTGTGATGATGTCTTTTCTTTTGTTTATTATTTATATTAATATTTTGGTCATATAATTGCATTTGCGTGACTTTTAAACCATGTAAATAGATAAAAAATACATTGGTTCCGTGACTCGTAAGGATAGACAAACGAAAATGTGGCCTTTTCTTGAGTTTAAAACTAAGCGCTAAGTCTTCAATTTAGAAACATTTTCAATTAATCTCTTGTACAATGACATAAGATTCCTGACAGTGGCATTGTTTCAAAAGAAAGGAAAAAGTAATATCATTACCTGAACCATGTCTTACACTTTCACAATATATCACAATGCATAAATTTTGGTAATACCCAACCCTAGTACCTCAGTCATATTGCAGTAGCGGCGTATACTGATGAAAAGTTCAATGATCTAGATGAAGTATTACTTACTCTTATATGTCTGTAGCCACAGATTCTAGTTTTATGTTTACTACCACGATCTTTCATGAACCCTACCCTGAGCTGAATAATTTGGCGTGTCATCAAACAGTGGAGTCAGCCACTGATATACCTGGTCAAGACACCGCTACACTGCAGAGACTGCCATGATGGTGCTTGAATGTCTACATAGTCTGCACCGATTCCACCTCTCTACTTAGTTGTTCTGACACTGCATCTCTCCAGATGCCGCCAATGTAGTGCATCACATTTACCTTTTTGTTTTCATTTCCTTCTTGGAGGTGACATTAAATGATTATTTTCCTCTTTTTTTGTGTGTGTGCTTAGCAACTGGCAAGCGTAAACTGCCGTTGGAAGGTACATATGCTTATGTTACTTAGCATGTTGCTTGTTGACCCCTCTTTAAGCCACTCAAACCTACTCAGGGATAGAGACAGTTCGCTGCTAATGGACCTGCAGATCTAACCCAGAACCTAACACTAACATCATTTTTCATTTGCTGTAATCCCATCTCTGTCTCTTCAAGATTATGTTAAAAGAATCATGCTCGTTTTCCAAAAGTAATTTGCAAATATTTCAAAGGTTGTAATTCATCTGATCAATAAACGAACATGTGATAAATGAGTGAGTGTCATCATATTCAGGTTTGTATGATCTATTTTGCATTTCCAGAATACTAACGTAATAAAATATTACTGCATCTTGCATACAGTTATATGATCGTTTCTAACCATTTGATTCCATATTTGCGCAGCAGTGCCTTTTTCCTCATGCATTCATGTCACTATTATTCGGAGATGAAACAGTTGCCTGGCATAAATACATGACAGCTGACATTTGAAACAGTGCTGCCATATACAGAAAACAACACATATTGATTAAAATAGAAGTCTGTATTCACAAAATGAGTTGATGAAGAAGTCATTTCTCATTAGTGATGTTGAACAGAACATATTACTAACAAAAACTTATCCAAAATATTTTGTCATGATAACATGTTTTCCCTGCCAAACATTGTTCAGTTCATCGTAATTCTAATTCAGCATAATTTGTAATCATGATCAAATGCAGCAAGTAACAGCAAATGTGACTTGGTTTCCTTAAAGACAACATGAGAGAACAGGTACTTTAAATACTTCACCAGCCTCAGAAAGCGGACAATGTTGAATTATATGTTAGAATAGGTTCCCCTCATTGCAGGGTGGACGTATGAAGCATTTAGATTTATACCCAGTCAGACTAACTGACTGTCATCAACTTGGTGACATTGATTGTTTCTCACAGGTTCAATCACTGGATTGTGTTATCTAGACCTGATCATTTAGAGACAGCCATCATATTGGTAGAAACAGATATTTCTTGAGCAAGTTTGAGTGACTTCGCATTCTGTAACCAGCTTCCCATGCATGGTAGATAGGAACTGCACTCACATATTGGACAAGAGAATACACTTGTTTATTCATCCTTATCTGCTTTCTGTGATTTGTGTAGAAGAAATAATGGTTTAAACTGAATGAAGCTCTGAATGATACTGTTGTATCCACAATTACATTCATAAAATTATTAGTATGAGAAAATAACTAGAGTATACCTTTGTCCAGTGTGTAATGCAGAAGGTTATGGCTCGTGATGCACCTTGTGTTAGCATGTAGTTGCAAGCTTTCAGATAGTGCCACTTTATGCTGTCCTGTGGGGATACTGTCTACAGCCATGCTACATAGCACAAGATTTTACAGATCACAGGTGTATGATTGTATTCGAGTTCAATACAACTGGACCAAAAGGAGCAAATGTGCCTCATATCACATTATTATGATAACCGCTGTACAACATCACATATAATGAGATATCAGTGTTATCACTTGGTCAATGAGAGTGTATTCCTATGATTACATCTCAGTATTGAACAGCTGGTGGTTAACAGAGCTGTATGTCATACAGTATTTCGGAACTGATGACGGGTTAGTTTTGGGACATTATACTTGTTATTCATGTACTGTGTAGGAGAGTTTGTGTTTCCTCAAATAATTCAGTCAATTATGCATTTATAACTTGTTCTTTATGTTTTAATGTGACAATGAAATATGAATCCTTACCTCAGTGTTAAGCAATACTGATGTGATACCTGCTTTTGTCTATATGTATCCTTAGGTGTCTATGGTTGGGGGTTACCATGTGGTTCTGCAATTTGTTGTCAGCAGTTACTTTCCTTGGGCACTCCAGGATCAGTAAATGTGGGTTCAAATCCCAGTTTGCATGATTATGTCTCAAGGTTTTTCAGACCCATACATGACCTCATTGATTTTGCTAATGTGGAAAACATCCAAGACTTGCATCATTTCAAGCTTTTCTCCCACATTTAAAACACCACAGAACAAAACTGACTTGCCCTCAAGTTCTTTTTGCAATCTGGCTGAAGCATTTGATCATCATGTCAAACATCCAAGATGAATTACCCAAATTAATAAAATGTGTAGAATCAATGTGAAATGTTGCGGTTAGTAACACAAGTATAGCAAAATGAGAGACTCTAGCCAAAGAGTAATCTCCTAGAAATCAATAACAGGGTTCAAGCTGTAGTTGCTCTTGTCAGATTTACAAGATTCATCTGTCTTCCTTTATGTATGAAATGTAACCATGGAAACTAGTTTCTGTAATTAAAGTTAATTAAAGAATGTACTACAAAAGTATTCAATGCATCAGCGAAAGGAAAAATATTAATTGTTAGACTTGAGACCGAAAGGCATAAAGAAGTCTTTAAGTCCTGGAATAGATATAGTGAGATATTGTTTTACTGATGAAATATTCAAGCCTTTTGCTACCTGAGCTGTTGCTTCTATCATGCAAGACAAGACTGAAGAGAAAATATGTAACTAAAATACCTTTCTGGGGGTCTATGTTCAGACCTGTGTCGAGTTTTGTGCATTTATTAAATTGATGTGTCATCTGTGTCCATTTAAGTATGCTAATTTAAAGGAAAAGTTTTCAGATTTGATTTCATTTTCATTTATTGAGGTAAATAGTCATAATCACTGGATCAGAATGGGTCATGATCAAATAAAGTGTTAAAGAAATTTTGCAAATAATATGTATTTAGAATGGTGAAACCTTTTGTAAAAATACATGTGTGACTTAAACAATAAATTTCCACATACCTGACAACCTTTCATTCTTTCATTTATTTTTTTTTCATTTGTTCATTTTTATTTTTCCATCAGTTATTTTAATGATAGTAATCTCAGGTCTAGTCTGATGTTATATCAAATTATGATCATACCTTTGATATGTTGGTATATTGATTCAAAAAGTCTAGATATTGGGTCAGGAGGGCCAAAAGTCAAACTGCCAGGCAATATTATTTGTCACATGATTCATTTTATAAGATGAAATTAATTACATATTTTCAGTAATATAGATTCGAATATGGTTACAGAAAAGATTCACCAGTGAAGAAATCCAATATTTTATTTATGAATTTGATAATGTTATTTCTCAAGAGACACCATTGTAATGTAACATGTAATTATTTATGTGGCAACTTACTTTGAATTATCGTTAAATGATATCCACCATGTTCAAAGGTGACTGTATTGATTTTGTATAAATCAAGTGTAAGAGACAACATCTGTCTGTATATTTTATTAATGATTTCTACTGATGGCTGGGAGATGACTCCCGGACTTGATGATTGATTGGTTTCAGTGCTAGGGTGTCTTCCATATTTGGTAGGGTGTATCAAACATTCAGGCCTCAAATGAACATCTTCTGTCCTCAATGTTGAACGTATTTAGAGTGAGTGAGTATGGTTTTATGCCACATTTAGAAATATCACAGCAAGGAACACCAGAAATGGGCTTCATGTACCCATGTGGTGAATCAAACCTGGATCTTTTGGCGTGACAAACAAACACATAACCACTAGACTACCTCAACAATCCCAAACATATGTTGATTAATGATTCTCCTGATGACTAGGAGATAACCACCAGATTGGCTGATTAATTGGTTTCAGTGGGAGGGTGTCTTCCATAGTTGGTATGGTACACCAAATATTCAGGCCTCACATGAACATCCTGTGTTGGGCATATAATGAACTGATCTTTTGATGTGTTAGGATGTATACACAGCAATGCTTTGAAATAGAAATAGAAAAATCTAAACGGAAAAGCATTGTTCTTAAGGGACTAAATGCAAATGTGCGTGTTGACCAAAATTTTCTCAAACATATTAATAAGAACAAACTTTTCATTTTAAATGTTTTTTTGGGGGGTCTATTTGGTTCTATGGATACTTCAAAGAAGAAATGGAACTCTTATGCTGCTCAAAATCCCCTTTATGTTGTATACAACGTCTCACTCCAAGACAAGATTATCTGTAAACCAAGCTTCATGAAAGTTGATAAAAGCAAATATAATGGTTGAAAAAAAATTACCATATTTTCTGTGCCTGGTAGAAATAAGAAAAAGCCAATATTTCTCATGCCTTGTAATGGTATAGAAATGCCAATATTTTCTACGCATGGCCCTAGATTTTCGCAGTTCACTTAGCACTAAGATAGTTGTAAGTTAATTTTAATGTATGGTGCTTACAACCACTTAAAACATCTAGGTTCAAGAAAGCAGTTAAATGCCACAAACTGTATATTTACAAAAAAAATATAATGTATTATATTGGTGGAATATTTCTAAGTTAGTGTTGAAAACAGCATAAAACTTGCCCTCACTCACCCTTTAGAGGCCGAAGTATCCAGGATATGAACAGTGGATGATGATGATGATGATGATCATGATGATGATCATGATCATGATCATGATGATGATCATGATGATGATGATGATGATGAAAAGAAAAAGTCTAGTCACATTTCTACCATATCACCATTCACATTTATCACCAGCATGGCATTGATTTCTCATTTGGAAGAAAACAAAAAGCCTGAGTAGATTTGGAAGATGCTAGATGAAATATCATGTATCTACATCATTAATAATTACTGCTAATTGTGATGATTTATTACTTTAAGCTTTCTTTTGATTTTATTTTTTTTAATACAAATGAACTTGTCAGTATATTACAGATTAAAAAGAAGTGTCAAAAAATTAGGAAATGAAATAATATGATATTTTTTCCCATGTAATGAAGTGAAATGTTTTATCATGAAGACACTTTTCTCGGTAATGCTATTAGTTTGGTATACTGTTATGTTAATCTGTGCAAGTGTGTCTCCAAGACCAAAGAAAAGAAAATAATAAATGAATTTAATTAAACTCTAGACTGATTGACCAAGATCTTTTACGGATAAATCTTTAATCTTTTACGCACAACATTTCGGGGTCATTTCAGATCCCTTCATCAGGTGACCTGTCAGTTGATTTTTCCATGAAAGATTTATCCATAAAAGATCTTTGTCATCTATAACAACTTAAAGACATCTAGAATGATTGTTTGAAATGCTGCCTTATTGTAGACTACATTTGGATTTTATTTTGTTGATAATTATTTTGTAAAACCGTCATGACCAACTGTTTGTCTAAAATGAAAATAATAAATTTGATATAAGTATGGAGGTACATATTATATCTTTATGACATTATGTTGTGATGTTTATGTCTATATTTTTTCTAATTGAGTCCAGTCCAGTTAGACCTGAGATAGTCCAGGAGATTTGAGCTTTTGTAAAATCATAGATTTCTTATCTTCACAAAAAAATCAGTGACCTCCCTCCTTTATGATTTCAATTCTGAATTGGCCAGAGGCCAGTTTAGAAATTATAGTACAATACAGATTGCAATAATACACATGCAGTAGGCATATTTTGATTTCGCCAGACATGTTTTGATTTGAATCAGTGTTGCACCCACAGTGTCTATTTATTTTTGGGTAGATGGGTGATTGGAACAGCAGGCACAAGGATCTATCTAAATGTACGTTGTCTCTGTTCATTGTCTCTCAGGCTTCTTTCAGTCATGAGATCAAGTCCAATATTTGCCCAGTTATTCTTAGATTTGAGATTGCTGGTTCACCATTTTTAGAGCCTTTATGTGGATTTTCTTGATATACTGTACCAAGTAGGGTTAAGTCAAACTCATTTGCTCACCCCTTTCTATTATTTAGGCACAGGTAATTAAGTGTAATTCTTCTTCACTGATACTTATTAACCCTGATAATAATAGCAAGAGGTCACTACCGTACCCGTTGTTGTGACTAAATAAGGGTCTCATGGCATCTTTATGTGGCATTTGCAAGCTTGTGTGATGAAGAGGAATAATTTTTATGGATGGACAGCTTCTTTGATGACGGTGTTGGCATACACACCGAAATGTTGCAATGTAGAAGTTATCTATCCATAAGAATTGTTCTGCAGTGGTCACATGACATAACTTCAAGGGGAAGGTGGGGTAACCTGGTGGATACAGTGTTGGGTCATCATGCCAAGACCCGGGTTTGATTCCTCACATTGGTACTATGTATGAATCCCATTTTTTTTTTTACCCCTGTCATAATATTGCTGGATTATTGCTGAAAGTGTTGTAAAACTAAACTCTCTTGATCACTCACGTCTTTAATCACTGATACTGTGATATACTTCACAAGCATTAAATGGAGCATCACAAATCATTTTCCACCTTGATTAATATTTTATATGTCTTTACTTGAATGTCAAGGCTGTTTTGGTATGTATTTTTTATATGAATACCAGTATGGGAACACAGACACTTTGAACAGTATCTATGACAAATCACCTTTCTTGATCTGTTTTTGAAATGCTTCCTTGAATCTCAAGACAAGTGTTAATTTAGTCTTTATTTGAATACCAGTATGGGAACATGAAACATTAAATGCAGCCTCTATCATAAATCACTTTCCTTGATCCATTTTTGAATGGCCTCCTTGAACCTCAAGGCAAGTGCTATTTTGGTATGTAGTCTTTATTTGAGTACCAATGATGGAACAAGGATTCTGACAACCGTTGAATGCTGCCTGCCATGAAGGCACCACAGACTCTTGTCTATACCTCATTTCTGCTTCCTTCCAGCACCATGTTAATGATGTTCTGTTTCTCACCTGTCATTAGGATCCCTACTTGTCATGATACATCGCTTTAGCCATTGTTTTGTCTTTTCATTTCCAAGGTGATTATGCCTCATCGATGACAGGTACAAGTTTGCCAGCAGTAGAATGGCTTTGCAAATAGTAGCTTGTAGGATCTATCCTCCATAAGCAGACTTTCTTTAAATATAACACATTTTGTTACCTCAAGGAAAGTAATGGCATTTTGACCATGAAATACTTGTGAAGTGGGTTTTCTGATGCTTCAGACTTTAAGAACACACCTTTTATATAATCATGCTAATTAATTCACTGCAGTACTAACAATTGTAAGTCGCAGAATTTAAAGAATATTTCTAACCTAAACATTGCAGTGTTTCACTCACTTGAAATATATCATTGAGCACACTTTTAGCACTTACATCTTGAGCCGAGTGAGTGAAGTAACTCTAATGTTTTATGTCCTTATTATGCAGATGGTAAAGATTGTAACTGTACAGTTAATGTCATCAAATGTTTTTACTTTTAGTAATGGTATTTCAGTAATGTTTTCTTAATGTTTGTGTCTCTTTTGCTGTGTTGGTGTAATCATGCATCTGCTTTATCTAAAATATATGCGCATTCAACTGTATTATGTTTTATTTGAAATCTTTTGTTATATTTTGAACTGATATTCTTTTGTGTGAAAGCGAGGTTATTAGCCATATGGGTTGATTTTCTTTTTTTCATATAAAGCTTTTTTTAAAAAAACATGAATAAATGTCTTATTGTGTAATTCTGTAGATCTGTATGGGTTATGTTAAATTTTAAAGTGTCAAATATGGATAAAACATTTCTGGAAACAAAAGACCTTGCGGAGTGGACGCAATACGGTATGCTGGTACAGTATTGTAACTGTAACAAACAGAATGAGTCACGTACTCACTTGAATTTTATTGTTAGTATCACTTTTTGATGGCAACTATTCCAGAGTGAGCTACAGCAAGGCATGCTCTGAAAAATTAGTCAGAAACATTTTTTTTAATCCTCCATAGAAAAGTCCAAGGAACTAATGACCGTACTGTATGTTTCCTCTGTGATACAGACGCCAGGAAGGATGTTCATTGGGTGTCTGTTGCCTCTGTTATAGGTACTGCAAGGAAGGGCATGAGTGCTGCAGCCCCGAGTACCGATGATGGTGAGACGTCCACCAAATCCCGACTGGAGGCTATACCAGCACCACCTACCAACACAAAGCTTGTCCTGTCAGGGGGAGAAGGCTATGTTGACTTTAGAATTGGTAAGTAGTCTTAATGAAAGTGGTTTGAAACATCAAAGCATTAATTAAGGAACAGTCATGGCATCAGGAGCCTGATTTTGGAAGGTTTGGAACAACAGTGACATTAAAGCAAATAGCCCTGAAGGCAGTCTGTCTAAGGAAGTGTGCCAGTTTACCTAAAACTCAGTATCCATGACAAAGCCAGTGAAATAATATCACTTAGTTCTTCTAGCAGATTACATTTAAAGCTAGATCAATGTTATTTGTCCCATGGATTGTTGTCATGTAGGTGTTAGACATGTGGTTGTGGTGGTGGTGAAGATGATGATGGTGATGATGATGATGAACAACTTGTAATATATATATTCACTCTCCACAGGTGATGGTGATGATGATGAACTTGTGATAGAGACTGAGGAGGAGAAGAAGTCTCAACTGAACAAAGTAGACAGGAGTCATCTTATAGTCTGGCAGGTCACACAGGAGTAGCCCCCAATCAGAGCTCATCGCAACAGCCAGACAGTTCGAGGACATTGCTCCTCTCAGTTAGCTTGCTTTTTGCCCAACTACACAGTGAAGCAGCATACTTGACCACGTATTCAACAACACTTGAGCAAGGATTCATGAAAAAAACAAAGATTCTTCATAAAATGAATTTTGAATTCATATGGAATGTGTATCAAATCAATGAAATGTTTTTGAAATTTCAAAGAAGTGGTTCCTTTGTGATCATGTTGAAGTATGTATTGTAAAATCGATGGTTGCATGAACACTCATGTATGTAGATACTCAGAACCATATCCTGCAGTTGCTGACAGTTCCATTTGGGCATAGCTGAAAGCCTCCTCCATTCCTGCAGACCTCAATGCTTCAGTGCCACAGAGGCTCCCAATGATGCTGTCTTGGGAGGCTTCCACTTCATGGGATGAAGAACAATCAGACCAACTGCCATTTGGGCAGTCCTGCATTTGAGCAATGACAGATCTTGCGTTTCATGATGACAGCACCATGATGATAACTCCATGATGATACTTCATGATGACAGAACTTCACTAATTACTACCCACCCTCAATTACAGCTGCTTTCAGTTAATTCATAATTGACTTCCGAATGACCCTTTACGAAGGGCCAACATGATACTTGCTTCCTGGTGACCACCAGATTGTAAAATCTGAACTCTGTGAGTATAACATTATAATGTACAACTGTCAAACTGGAATTGTATGTATAACAGACCATTTTGTTTGAAAACTTTAGGTTTGCTGGTTACTGCCAAATTATATAAATGTCAGCCACTTTCCAGGTCTCTGCGCCAACTGATCAGAGGGTCTGTCATCATTATCTAAGTATGATGAATGTATCATAGTCTGTGTAGTATATCACAGCTGTCTCTCGTCTACGCAAATTATTCATGCGATATTCTGTATTATAAATGTCATAACATGCTTACTGTTCCAGCCTGACGTTAATATCAACTTAAATATCACTTGAAATATACATTTCAGCCGGAATGCAAAGTATATTTTTGTATACTAATCAAAATTAACCCTAAGGAGAAATACTTGCAACATTATGGACACCGAAGCCTGTCTTTGAGTGTCTTCTCCTGCCTGTCAATGCTGGTGTATTGTGTACATTTCATCGATCTTGTATATATGTTATGTTTATGTTCAGCCCACTGTGGATGTAAAGGATATATATCTATAAGCCACCATTGTGGATATAGAGGATATATATCTATAAGCCACCATTATGGATATAAATGATATATATCTATAAGCAATGTCAACCTGCTTCCTCTGCAGCAAGAGGGGGACTGACGAGAATGTTCAAACACTTTGAACATTGTATTGCACCTCTGTTGTTGCTTCGTAGTAATAATTTGTGGATATTGACTGCTTTCTGCTACAAGACAGTGGTTATTGCATTATTACTGATAAATTGTCCATTTTATACAGCAGGCATGCATATAAGCAAAATGTGATGTTTCCCAGTGCTGTGTTTTCCCTTTTCTTTATCCCCTCCCCACTTCCTTCGAGTTCCCTTTTCTCTATCCCATATCCCCATTCTTTGCCTCCCCCACCCAACCCCATGCCCTACCTTCTTTCCTCTAGATGTTTTCCACTACCATCCTACCCCAGCCTCTACCATCTAGCATTAGGACTTGATGTTGGATGTGCCCACTGCATTCAAATGAGTCCTTCCATTGAAAGTAGTGAAAGGTTGATAGAATAATGATTGGTGTGTCTGCTTGTCAAGACCACATCCTCGCATTTGAATCTCTACATGGTTATGGGGCAGTGGGGTAGCCTGTTGGTCAAAGTGTCAGCTGATCACGCTAAAGACCCGAGTTCATTTCACCACATGGGTACAATGTATAAAGCCAATTTCTACCATTCTCACTGACTCACCTACATGGTTACAACCAGGGATATCCACATATTTGAAATTGAGAAGATCCATGGGATGACTTTCTGGTTTAGACATTAACTTGGTATGCTCACATCTGAAAAGGCCTCTCTAGTGCCTCACATCTGAAATGGACACTCTTAGTGCCTCACATCTGAAAATGACATTCTTAGTGCCTATGGTATGCCAAAAGGATCACAAAACCTACACGTCCAGATCCAAGGCACAAACCTCAAGTTGAGGTTTTATCAAATCATTATAAACAACTCCTTTGACTGCAACTCAGAAAGAAATAGAAAGATCAGCTATCTGGTGTAATACCTTGGGTACATTCAACATCGAGTAAGAGTTAGTCCCACATGTGAAGGCTGTTGTTACAACCAAATTATATCTCGGATTCTACCTTGACTCAAGACAATGATTCTTTGCATTTCCAGTGCTATTTACCCTGTTGTATTTGCTATATTTATTTCCCCTTGTGGACTGTCCCCATGGTTCCCGCCCACCTAGTCTAGTAGAACTACCTTGCACCTGTATGTATGATATATGCCTTGTGAATACTGCAACACTGACTCTGGTGATATCATCAACTGACAACTATCAGCGATCAGGTCAGTGTTGAAAACAATACCTGCACTATGATGGCCTGTTCGAAGGCCAATGCTGATTTTGACAAGATTCTATTTTATTATTCATGAATTTCGCCATAATTGTCCACGCTGGACTTTTTAAGTAAGTTATTTTATGCTGCATGCAGATGTGCCCTGTATGTCACTGTGGGCTTATAGTGGAGGTATTGTAGACTTCTAGAATATATCTCAGTATGTGACCTCTTCACAGGTCAGGGATACAGATTGGTCTTCTTAACTACCTCCAATCATGAATCCAGTATTCAACGATAAAGGAAATCTTGTATCTAGGCTTTCAGTTGTGTAAGGCGGGTGGCGTAGCCAAGTGCTAAATGTGTCTGCTTGTCGCACTGAAGACCTGGGTTTGATTCTACACATGGGTACAATGTGTGAAGCCCATTTCTTGTGTCACACGCAGTGATATTGCTGAAACATTGATAAAAGCGGGGTAAAACCTAATTCATTAATAATGCAACATAGCAATAATTATTGCAAGGTATAAGTTCTTGATTTTCTTAAACGGTTATGCAGCATTTAAAATCATTAGGTGCTGAGTTTTATTTCATGTGGTTCCGGTACATTTTCTAGAGAATATCATTGATGAATAATTTGTTTATACATGTATTGTTCCTGAATAACAGATTCTGATGATTCTCTCACAAATGCTACTGATGGTGTTTGTGTCAGTTTAACCAGCAAGTATTGTGTTATTTCCCTGACCTGTGAAGATGAAAGTGTGGCCAATACTCATGTAATACTGAACAAATTGCTGAGGCAGGTTCTCGCAAGTATAAAGGGATATTTATGATAGATATAGTGACATAGTTTCCTCAAAATACGATGAAAGTAACATCTAAATATTTATATGGTTTTAAGGTCTTATTTGGCCAAAGAAAATGGTGGTGTTGCTTAATAGTGATTTGTTAAATGTTGACGATCATTCAGTTCTTCCTTGACAGTATCACCGATTCCACAGCCTTTGTTTCTTTGCTCTAGAACAGCATCAGCTTCTGTGAAGTCTTGCCTTGCAAATGATAGCTGTTTTGTCCCAAATTCTTGAATGTGTACAAGAAAATTGTCCAGAATTTCTTGTGGTGCAGAGACTTTGCTTAACCAGGAGGTGAAGTCGATTAGCCGATCTAGTGCAATATTGCTCTACCTCTTTGGAACTTTCAACATCCACATTGCTGACAGTTATTAAGTGTTCAGCATACTTGAGATCAGCTCTCAGTGTGAAAATATCCATGCTCCATTTGTAACCATTATGTTTAAGCTTTGATTTTTTTACTTTCCTTTTTCCTGAAATAATTGACTATTGATCATAAGTTGCTTCTGATAAGTGTGAAATACCTTTCCCACCTTTAGTGTGTCTATATCTGGAATTTTAGCAATTATCATGCAACTTGTTTTATTCAGTTCTTTTACCAGTTTGGAAAACTAATTTTAATGATTTAACTCAGCCATTTTAGTTTGAGTCCAACTTTTGTATGACAATGTGTGTGTGTTAAAGGATCCATGCTCTGATCAGGTGTTTGTAAATGATGCATTTCTGTGACATTTCAACAAGTAGATGGTTTCTGATTTCAAAGTACATTGTGTTGATGCAATGCCAAGTCATCTTCATGGAACTTTGCACAATTGTCAGTTACCATAGCAATCATAAATGGAATAACAGAATAAATGTATATTTAAGTGGCTGCACTGTACTATCTGAGCCGAATGGGGTCTGTATGAAATTATCTCTCAGTCAGTGGTTAATAAAGCAGCATTCTCTGTTTAACTTGATTGTTTGTTGTTGATATTTATTTGTTTGTTGATATTTATGAATGATGAAACGATTAATTCTCTGGCTGGGTATAAGGTATGAAAATGATTTCATTCAGTATATTTGATCTATATGGTGGTTTGTTAGCCCGTTTGTTGTTTAACCCAGCAATGTTTCAGTTGTATGAGATGTGTCATTGTAGCAGTCTGTAAATAATCAAATCTGGGCAGACAATCCAGTGATTAATGCACTCCTTACTAAACAAATACACCACATTTTAATTGGTTGCATTCATTCAGCTGGATAACCACTAAACTGCAACTGAAATCGATATTAAATTTTTACAGCTCTGTCCAGGGTGTCAAGCAAGAATGGTTTGGCCCGGTTATTGTTTAACGCCGCACTCACCAATATTTCCTCTATGTGGCGATGGTCTCTAACTAATCAAGACCAGGCAATCCAGTGATACGTAGTATAAGCATTAACCTGCACAACTGATTCACCTGCGAACAGCAATGAAGGTTGTGTGACCTGTTACAAGGGCTAGCCACGTTCAAACAGCGACGAAATGTGTGACAAATGTTCACCGCCTTTCTCCGAAACAGTATCTCTTGAAAGACGGAGGATACCAGGTCAGACTCCGGAACGGGAATTCGTGGGAGGTGTCTCAAAGACTCGAGAGTTTAGATCTAACTCTCAACGAGAGTTGATTGGACAGATGTTGCGACTTCCCATGAAATCTTGCTTATAGTGCCCCTGCAGATCCGGGTTAGAATTGGTCTGAACACCCTGATCGGGTGATCAGGCTCGTGTACTTGATTGACACATGAGACTAGTTAAATCGGTGCGTATGCTGTTGATCACTGGATTGTCACGATTATTTACAGTGCACCACCACGAAACTGGGATATTGCTGAGTGTGGCGTTAAACAACAAACCAAGAAGTATATTTCAGTTTGGTTTGCATTTGACAGTAATGAAGAGAGATGGGGTTTTAACTATTACCGCTGTTTGGCAGCAGAAGAATAAAGATGCTTAATTTAACTCGTGCTTACGTAGGGAGTCCCTCGACCTGGTAGGCACCTTAATGTGGCCTTCTGGGTGTTTGACGGGATTTCTGCAATCCCCATGCCAGCTTCAAACAAGGGATTTCTGTCTTGCTAGTCTTCAGTGGGAGAACTTTAAGGAACAGGCAAACATGACCTTTATGTAGTGCCAGTCAATACTCCGTGGTACTGGTTAAATTTTTCTTCTCAGATTTCTACTCCATTATATTTGTCCGTTTGTTTTGAGTGAGTGAGTGAGTTTAGTTTTACGCCGCACTCAGCAATATTCCAGCTATATGGCGGCGGTCTGTAAATAATCGAATCTGGACCAGACAATCCAGTGACCAACAACATGAGCATCGATCTGCGCACTTGGGAACCGATGACATGAGTCAACCAAGTCAGCGAGGTTGACCACCCGATCCCGTTAGTCGCCTCTTACGACAAGCATAGTCACCTTTTATGGCCGTTTGTTTTGAACGCCGCACTCAATAATATACCCGATGTGTTGCGGCAGTCTGTAAGTAATCGAATCTGTGCCAAACAATCATGTGATCAACATCATGAGCGATATACGTATTTGTGATGCGATGACACATGTCAACCAAGTCGCGAGTCTGACCACCAATCCCATCATTGCCTCTTACATTAACCCGAAGACCTTTATACATTGTACCATGTCGGTAATCGAACCCGGGTCCTCAGTGTGACGAGCAAACACTTTAACCTCTAGGTTACCTCCACCGCCCCGAATTAAGCACGAGTGTCATGGCGGTCATAGGGGGTTGCAGTGGTGTTGGGGGTAGTATGACTGAATACAATAATAATAATAGAATACAGTTATTCTCTGAATGCAGCATACAAACAGGATGGGACGTTATCTGACTGAAACACGAGGACTATGTCTCAAAGGTATGAGATAAAGGTTCATAAAAGTTTCAACGGCATTTTATGAAATAAAAAATTATGTAATATGAACACAAAGA
The DNA here is from genome assembly GCF_037392515.1 of Haliotis asinina. Taxonomy (NCBI): domain Eukaryota; kingdom Metazoa; phylum Mollusca; class Gastropoda; order Lepetellida; family Haliotidae; genus Haliotis; species Haliotis asinina. Next base: position 72,105,359 of record NC_090281.1, read on the forward strand.
ATGTGCTGCCATAACCAATATTGTTCAGATAAGTGGAATTTGAAAATGTCATGTCAAATGAAATTGATACATTAAATGTTTGAATCTCAAGTCAGTTGTTGCAGAGTGTCTGCGACGTGTCCTACTTGTGTCTGTGATACTAGACCCCTTTTAAATATATCAACCATACAATCTTTCCCAAGAAGTAACATCTATAAACAATCAGGTCTGACCCGAAGTCCAAGGTCTCCTTTCACGAAGAGTAAGGTGATTGTAAATCTCTGAGGTAACCGTAGTGCAGTGTTAAAGAATGTGAATTAATGTAAATCTTAGTAAAGGCTGCCTCGTGAACGGAGCCCCTGGTGGTTGGTAGAGGGTCTCTGATGTCAGATGACAGATGCCCTTTTATCCATTTTAAGTCATCGGCTAAACAGCCACAAAAGAATTTCCACACCCATAACAAGTCCCTCCTGTATTTGATTTTCCCCAGTATTCCAGCAATGTCACGACGGGGGACACCAAAAATGGGCTTAACATGTTGTATTTGTGTAGGTAATTGAACCGGGCCATCGGCGTGAAGAGCGAGCACTTGAACCACAAGGCTACCTCATCACCACTTCCAGCTGAGACCACAAGTCATTTGTCGCCGAGTGGTCGTGAAGTTTCCTATTTGTGTCTGTGATAAAACCTCGTTAGTACAATTCCGACTACATCATGAACAAGTGTTCATGAAATGATAATGGTACCAGGTGTTCCTGCATCCCCCACAAACAAACGCTGCCTGTGAAGGTCCGGGTTAGAAGTGCTCTTCAGTAACCCATGTTTGTCGAAGAGGTGACTAACGGGATGGTCTGGCTCGATGACGTGGTTGACAGGTGTCATCACATCCCAATTGCGTAGATCGATGCTAATGCTATTGATCATTGGGATTGTCTGATCAAGACTCGATTATTTACCGACTGCTGCCACGCATCTGGAATATTGCTGGGTGCTGCTTAAAACTATATTCACTCACAAACCCACCACAACGCTAGTCAATTGTCCACCTGCGACAACGAATTGTACAAGTCAATGTAGGGAATGCATTGGACGTAAATTGTATCATTGATGCCTCAAATTTAGAAACGCGTCACGAATCAGTCAAAAAACGTTTTAGAAAAGATCCTGAGACATTGAAAAGGATACCGAGAGTACGTGTGTTATATACATGCGTTAGCGTGCATCTTTGTAATCGTGACCCCATGTAGATATTCTAGTATCCATTCTAGTTTTAGGATACAACACTGTATTCATAACAGGTTCATGCAAGTCAGCTTATTGGTGTCCCGTTATGTTCTGTCATCAACTACTGCTACATACAACGTTATTACATCATAGTCACCTCATTCAGTTTGGTAAGCCGACTAACAGTTGTATCCTAACTGCGTGGAACACTGGATTACCTGGGCCAGACTCGAATATTTACAGGCCGTCGCCATATAACTGGAATATTGCTAAGTACGATGTAAAACGTAACTCACTCACTCATAAATGAATTCCACAAACATCGCTACCGAACTAAATGCATCTGTAAACAAGACACGATTATCTTTAGAGACACTAAACAAACAAGACACGATTATCTTCAGAGACACTAAACCGCCAGGTGACGCTGTGAGCATCACAGCCTGACTGTGGGGGTGGAAGTGTCGTCAGAGGCCCTAGTATTTCCATTTAGTCGCCCAGAAAGCTCTTATGAAGGGAAGACTTACAGTAAGTGCCACTCCACCTCTCTGTAGGTTGCTAAGGCAAAGCTTAATTTGGAATGAAAAAGGAATCCGTTGCCCGTAGATTATTATGTATTTGGAACAAGGGCAGGCAATCTTAAGATAGACGCCAGACTTGAATGGACTTCAGAGAAGCCATCAATAGGTTGACAAACGCGTGGCCATACACACTGGCCTTGCTTGTCTGTTGATACACGTGGAAATCTCTCTCTATTGTCCATAAAGACTTATATTTGTATACTCACTCTTCCATCGAGTCAGGACCAGAGAACTCAATAAACATCATCACGAGCATCGATCTACGCAATTGTATTACGCTGACATGTCATCGAAGTCGACGAGCCTGACCACCCGATCCCGTTGCTGAAGACCGATTCTAAGCCACAAAAGAAATGTCACCTTTCAAAACCAAACGCAAACTTCTGTTCTTACAAGGTGGTGTTTATATTATATGAAAGTACAGTTTTGGTAACATGTTTTTCAATCCATACTGACATTTATGACCAAAATCAGTGTATTTTTCCGATGGAAAAGCATATCGGCCAAACGCAAAAGGCCTAAAGGCAGACATGGTAAAAGGTTCCGTATGACATAATGATTCGTGAAATTGATAATGCACGTGCATATTGGGACAACTCTACCAATAAAAGCGAGTCCTCAACTTGCCTGACTCTATTTCTGTTTCATGGTATTTGGAAAATTGCACGTTGGCCAGATTGCAGTGAGGGTAGACAATCATTGTAATGTTCATGTTAGGGCAATCTAGCGGTATCAGGTCACTAACAGCATCCAAGATCGTCCACGACGTGGGCGACCGTCAGTATTATCACAACGTCAAGACCGACACATTGTGCGGCACCATCTGCAGGATCTCTTCCCCAGGGCTACGGAAACAGCACGTCAGACCATTGCGACTGAACGCAAACAGGCATTTCAAGGCATTCGACATTTGAGAATATAACAAGTTAACTTGTGCTTGAAATATGTTTTAGTTCATAACTCTCTGCCACTGTTTTGTCACTAGCGAATAGTGCGTGCCCCTCGAAGAAGTCGATGTTGAATCGTCAATCCTACATCAGGATAGGGTCTGTAGGCGTGGCTACCGTATTGACTTACTGTGTCGTCGTGTTGTTTGTCAACTGATACGATGTCCAAGCCTAGTCGCTGATAACGTCACGTTTATCAAATTAACTTCGTCATCGTTTCATTTGCTCCTTAGTTTATTAACGATTGTTGTAGGTCTGTTTCCGATCTGAACCACGTGTGCCATAACTACATTTTACTCCATTTTCAACATCTGTGAATGCATCTGATTAATCTCTCACATGTCGTGACTATTCCCACAAAAACGGAATCAGTAAAAGACGTTAATATGTTTATAGTCAATCACATTGGCTTAGCTACACGGAACACAAACTGAAGCATCATTTACCGAGTTGGTCACGTTGACAACAGCAAGTGTTATTTGACACGGGCTTCGCGGGTGACTGTCCATTTGGACTACGATTTTATAATCCAGTGTTTATTAAGCTGAAACTTTGAATAAATTTAATGAAAAACACCATGAACCCATGCATTTTCTGTTGTAGACATTTGTTTAACAATCCGCAGCAGATTTTTTTTCCATGAAAAACCCACGACACCTTTTATTTGTCACTGAGATCGGATTAGATTCAAATAGTTGGTAATTTACAATTTTTACTCATACAAAATACCTCCCAGGAAAATGTTCCCAAGGGTCCCCGGTAAACATTGCATTGCTTAAGCGCCCTGTTCTTATGAACTACTCACAGACTACTACAAAATCAAGCCGGGCTGTACAGAGCCTTAGGAACGATGGTCAAATATATTCCGTAATTTGCGACTTATTCAAAGGGATGATCTGGGAATAAGGTTCCATGATTTCTACATGAATTTGATTGGAGTTCGTATGTAGGTCATGCCGTATTAACAGCTCTGTTGTCTGCCTGCGACTGGGTAGCTCTGAGTAACACATGATTACTTGGCGTGTAATCTCAGCTCTGTGTGAATGCCTTCAGTCGAAAGTGATTCTCTTTCTATTTAGAGCCCCCCGAGTCTGGGAGAAGCTGACGGTTTAGATTGCCGGAGATCAATATGGCGTCCAGGCAGTCATATTTAGCTACCACCCTTCACGAGAGGCACATACACTCTATTCTCGTTTGGGGAGAAAAATCGAATACCTGAAGCGGTCATCGGTTCTAACAGCAAGGAGACACACACCTATTGAATCTATGCTGTTACAACGTGGCCATCTGTTAGGTGGACCAGGTCATGTTTCTATTTCTGCCGCTTTGGTGTCTGAACCGAGTTATCTCTGTACAGATTTCGGAATTGTCTGAAACGGTCTCTTTGCTCTATTTTGAGCTTCAGAGGTCAAAGTCTGTCTTATATGAGACGTTCCTTCGTTCCAAGTATGACAAAAGGTCTGTTTTAGGTGAGTGAGTGGGTTTAGTTTTTTCGCCGCAGTCATATTCTCGCTATATGCCTGCGGCTGTATATACTGGAACCTGGACCAGACAATCCAGTGACCAAGAGCACGAGCATCGATCTACGCTCTTATACAAGAAGATACAGGCATAAACATGTAAGGTAGATCAAGACAATCAGATGGCTAAATATACAGGTATGATAATTAATAAGTATATATGATACTCAGCACTACGTCTCCCATGAGCCGACTCACAGACCGAGATTAAATAAAGCCCAGTCAGCCAAGTATGTAACTTAACTTAATGAAGCCTTAACGTCCTGGATCCGCTTTGTGCTTGTGGATTTTACCCAATGCCAGGTGATTTCGCTTATCTGACACAATAACATTGTATGTCAAGCAGAACACAATCAATGCTGTTGTGACGAAGATGGGGGGACCTAGAATAATACTAGTCTTCGAGTTATCCTACTTTCGACCGAAACTAACAAATAAAAAACCTTACGTGTACAATTGAACAATTTTCACCTCGGGACGATGGCAAGTTCGATACATCAACGTTCGACACAACGGCGTTTAACAATATTGATGAAAGTGATGTTAAATACCAACAAATTTCCAGCGCCCACGAGGTTAGTCTGACCCAGTTCATAGCCCAAGCATATGGAAACAAATAAACTAACTTACAGCAATAAGTTACGCCAGAATCACAATCTCTGCTATCTATATAACGAATAATGGTAGCTTTGAAGACAAAATTGTAACTAATAATAGACAAGATATAGCTGTTCCGCCGGTCGATCGAACCGCTGGTGGTTTTTTGTGTGTGTTTTTTTCAGAAGACGCCCATTGCGACCATTTTCTCTCGGCTCCTCGACGTCTCAGATGAATATATATCAATCTATGAATCGCAAGTGGGCCTGCGGTCTCTTCAAGTGTATTGAAGTTTGGACAGGGCTAATGCATCAGCCGTTAGTAATAATTGTCCCTTTTATAGCAGGTCCTCCAAAACTTGCTCGGGTTCATTAAAAGATTGAAATAGGTGTTGTAATTTCAATTTACGAGCTTCGCAAGCACAAAACGTTACATTTTATCGATCCAGCTGATTGTGCGAAGATGCTAGGCATATAAAGGTCTATCTAAAGAGATGGCGGGAGATGGTTTATTATCGTCTGCTGATGTTGGGCAACTTTGAAGACTTTCGTTGTAACAGACATTTTTAACCAACAGGTATTTCTTCGTTTCGGCCACTTTCAAGATTCCACAAACAGGAGTGAAATACTGGGGAAATACAGAAACTTGGTTGAAAGAAAAAAAACCCCGAAATTTCATGGCAGTTTGAAATATCGTTGCATAATCTTTTGAAATTTTCCACCTCTGCTTTTCATTTCCAGAGCAGCATGTGTGGTAAGTACATTCGGAGGTATATCTTATTCATAGCCTTGGAAACTTTCATACATATTACTTACACCAAATGTCAAGGTTACTCTTTTTATTTTACCGCCTACGTAAACCATTATTTGTGTCTTTCCACTGCCTGAGAGCGTCTCACTGATTGGTCAATCGCGTGATTTGATTGACAGGAGGTGATAGATAATTGCATCTGAAAGAAATGTGACTGATGTAAAGCTTTTCATGGAAAAGTCGCTCAGGGAACCTTTCACAAGTTTTTCATTCAAGATTTTGTAGGGTGCCATTAGTTCCTGTGTATCTGAGCCTTCCAGAAGATTATTCCACAGCTGAACATTTTCAAGTCTACCCACGCAACCACATGTTAATGCATTACGTTATATCATAATAAGACGTCACTCCAAGTGGTGTACTGGACTCTGATTAACTTCATAGAGTTGCTTCCTACAAATGAAGAAAATATCAATGGAGCATCTGCGCATGGTCAAGTCGTAACGGAGTTATCAGAAACAAGACTAGGTTTTATTAACCGGTCGTATCTGAGTATCGGGTTGATGGGTTAGTGAGTGGAAAATGTTTAACGTCAGTTTAAACCGTATTCCATTTTTATAACGCCGTTTATTGGGGAGACTCAGGCCAGCGACGTTTATAGTCCGTTTGGCTCAAAAGTGGACCGATGAATGGCAACGTAACACGAAAACGAATAAGCGTAACATACTCAGTGAAACGCTGATCATAATCAAAACATCTTACCAACTCTGTGAGGTTTATGCAGAATTTTTGTCCTAATAATAAAAAAAACATTGATTAACACACTATCATTAAAATATTGACACAGTTCAGTGTTTATTACGAGGGAGGAGTGCAGAGAAAGGCACAGCCAGGTGTTCGAGAAGCACGTGCACAAGCAGAATAGTTATTTATTCATTAACCTGTGCTGTGCTGTCTCCATGCTTTCTCGCACACCTGGCTGACACTTTCTCTGCACTCATCCCTCGTAACAAATGTTAGACTGTGTCAATATTTTAGTGATAGATTGTTATGTACGACAAAATGTTATAGATGTCAACTTCATCTTTATTGTTTTCACGACGTTTCTGGGCTATTCATTGCCCCTTCGTCAACTTTTTTTATTTTAAGGAAAAATATTCTGCAAAAACCTCACAGAGTTGGTATGGTGTTCTGATTATGCTCAGCTTTTCATTGAGCATGTTATTTTTATTAGTTTTCGAGCTACACTGTAATTTATTGGAGCCAAACGGACTCTACCAATTTGGTGAAAACCACTGAAAGGGAAACATGGAGACAAGACAAGTATGGTCTTCCCAGCGGATATGCGATCAGAAGCTACGGTCATAGGTCTGATCCCAAGGCGACAGGGCCATGTGTGACATTTACATGCTAAGACCTTCAGTTACATCTGTCACCAAAACCAAATGTCGCTTTTAGACCTTCCATGAAAAGAACTAGAGGTCATGCGACACGCTCTACGCTTTCAGTTATAAATGTATTGAAACGAAAGAGACCTTGCTAGACCTTTGTCGATAATTACATAGAAAACACGTTGACCAAACTGTAAACAGATATGACTGTCTGGACATTCAATGATATATACACCTTCCATGATAAGGTAAACTGAAACATGACCCTGACCCTCTCTAGACCTTCATTGATAACTAAAGATTGAACAACTGACAATGTGTAGACCTTACATGATAATTTAAACTGAAACCTTTCTCGTTCTAGACCTTCATGATAACTGGCACAATACAAATAACACTGTCTATGCCTTTCATGATAATTAAACAGTGAACAAATAACACGACCAAGACCCCAATGGCAATCAAAAAGTGAAATCAAATCTCTTTTGGCAATTAAAGTCTTTCATGATAATTTAAACTGAAACATGACACGTTCTTGACCTTCAGTGATGGTTAACAGAAAACAAATGACACAGTCTACACATCAGTGATAATCAAACAGTGAAAATGTCCAGTGCTGCATGATATTAAACTAAAACTGAAAACTGACCCAGTGCAGACCTTCATGATAACTGGCAGATAACAAATGATACTACCTATTTCTTTCATGGTAATTAAACAGTGAACACATGACATGGTCCAGACCTGAACGGTAAAAAAGACCCATTTTCATTTCAACTGTCCTACACATGATAAGTACACTAACCGCATTGCGCCCGACACAAAAGTGAAAGCATTGAATTTCAAGTGTTCCATTTTCGTCCTGGCCTGGCTAAATAACAGGGATAACTGAACATAGATATTCTTTACATAGAAACGGCCAAACCCGTGTGAAATCTGAACCTAAACCATCCTCTGTCAGCAACCATAGAGTAATTAGGCCAACATCCCCTTCACTGCCATAAAAGGAAGTAGAAAACGTATTGAAATCACATCACTTTAGAAAGCTGAATCAACTCGGGGCAGGTGAAACCATTAGCTATGTTTACCCCTACATTACTGGAGGCATGAATGGAGGTAGATTATAAAGGATGCTGAAATGATCTTAGGCATCATCCGTGCAACCCTGTCATGACACTGTCTACCACACTGCCAACGGCACTGATGACCTTCCCAAAGACGAGGGACGCCGTATTGGTTAAACCAAACAGATCCCGGCCTGGGATCGTGTTGATTTTTCTCCAGTAAAATAATTAAGTATATTTGTTCTGAATGTGCACAGAAGCGTCGGAAAACATGTATTAGGCGGAATCGTTGCAGGCGCAGAAAACCATTAAGCTGGGGGATTTCAGATGTAGGTCATCTGGCTGTACATAGTGGCCAAGTCCAAGGGAAGGTCAAGTAGGCTTGGCGTTTCCCAATCAAATCTCGTTTACACCGACGTGGAGAAGTTTCTAGGTTATTTTAGATTTACAAAAAATATGTAGGCCAATGGCGACTAATCAGATCAATATACCTCAAGGGCGACGGTGTTTTTTTCTAAAAAACGTGATTGTTGGAACCAGTGAATAAGATATTTGGATGAACATCAAAGTTAAATTATCATGAGGGAGGAGAAGCTTCATATCCAGAATGGCATAATGTTGAACGGCATTGGAAATGTATTGATTCCCTTCAGTGGAAGCCAAACATGTCCACGTTTTAAATTCCGACGGGTTGTTCGTCGATCGAGTTTCGAGCTCCCTTTGGAACTACTTGAACTACTCATTAAGAGCCATGCCTCGGGGCCTATGGTGATTCAGTTGCTAAAAATATATTTTTTAAGTGAAAAAAGAGAAATATTCGCTGGAATCACGTCTGGAATAGTGCCCGACATGGTAAGAATTGATTGGTTGCGTTTTGCAGACAAAGGACTAAACACCTCAGAATAGCTCTACAAAATGTGATCAGGAATCTCACTTGATATTGTATCCGTGGTATTCATTATGTTACATTGTATCAGTTAACATTCAGAAATACATGAACCTTTCCAGAAGTTGAGTGACTGAGGTTAGGTTAACACCGCACTCAGCAATATTCCAGCTATATGGAACCGGTCTGTAAATAATCGAGTCTGGACCAGACAAGCCAGTGATCGACAGCATGACCATCTATCTGCGCATTTGGGAAACGATGACATATGTCAACCATGTCAGCGAGTCTGACCACCCGATCCCTTCAGTAGCATCTTACGACAAGTATGACGCATGCAGGAGTGTCTAACCACAGGCAAACTGTAGCGCAAATAACAGATAAAATGGACAGTCTGCCCATATGCAAGTGCTCGCATATATAGCACTCGAATTGGTTGACTGGTAATTTTTTTGTCGGTTGCGCAACCTTATTTGCAACAGTTTGGTCAAACCCGAAATATCTTTACTGCCGCTTTATCTTTTACTGGTGCCCGTGAAGATCCAACACCAGAAACGCCAATAACCCATACCTGTCGTAAGAGGCGACTATCGGGATCAGGTGGTCAGATTCGTTTTCTTGGCTGACACATGTCATTGTATCCCATTTGCGTTCATGCTGTTGATCATTGGATTGTCAGGTCCATGCTTGTTACAACTAAAATATTGCTAAGTACAGAGTAAAACTAAATTAACCCATTCACTGTTTTGCGCTGCGTTGTGATTCCTTTATAGTGATTTATAAACTTAATTTAGTTAATTTTAGAATACACGATGATATATAAATTATACCATATTTTTTCTTTGGTTTCACTTCGAAAACATTTTAAAGACTGATTTCCAGTTAATTAATATGTTAAACTATTGACAGCACATGTACATGTGACGACTGCGAATCAAGGCGGAAGCAATGAAAACACATAACAGTATCATTATGACAATTGTCAGTTGCTTCCAAGGGGTTGGGAAAGATGTGGACGAGGGTAGTAAACTTACTTTAGCACGTTGCATAAAAATATATTTTTTAAAAGCATATAACGGGAGTTAACACATCCGCTACCAGCTAGCGTTATTAAAATAAAAGACAACCAATACGTTACTAACCCCATATCTTGTTACTGTTATCAATATACATTACAATTACATTTCACAAAGCTTTACTTTGTCATGTGAACCCTTGGCGGCGGGGTAGCCGGGTTCGATTCCCCATATAGGTACAATGTGTGTCCCTCGCCATGATGCTCACTCACTCATGTTATAATTTCCAACTGACAATAACGTATGAAATATTTCCCGTTCCTCTCCAAAAGCTGTTTGCCGTGGACCTGAATAATAAATCTTCCGTCTACAGGCAGAGCCGACTCGATATTAAATCCACATTAATACTAGGTAGTATATGTAACTGAATTCATGGCACACATAAATCTACATTACACACGCAGGTATTACGTTAGATATTACCCTTGATATAAAGCCATATTATGTTCAGATTACCATGAATGTCTTTGACGGATACGCAGCTTTTGAAAGAACGGTTTGGTTGTGATTTCCGGAAGAATCAGATTCGTAAAGTAAGCTTCTTATGGTGAACCTGCAAAATAAATGTAGTGCTACATAGACCGGTTTCAACTACATAGAGGCTTATAACGGTAAATTCATGCCTAAATTGTGCATTCATGCATTGAGCGTTTTCTTAATAAAACAAATATCGACCTCAATAATGAAGCAATCCATTTTGTTATAAATAGAAGTCAATGTTACGCTCCGCGTTCTAAATCCATTTGGTAACGTCGGCGAGGAGAGAATCAGTTTGGATGTCATGGGTCAAATCTGAGAGCGAAGTGTCTGTAATGGCGGTGAGAAGACATTGGCAATCCATTTCCAGAGCATGGCTATTGTCCTCTATAATGTACTGTGCTCGTTAGGGCGTTTAACCGTTCATGGCGCGAGGCTTGGCCATGACTAGTGACGTGGAGCTGTTACTTGCGTTCGTCACGATGACACGGAGTGATATTTGGCGTGACGAATGGAAAACGCAGCAGTTCTGTGTGCTGATAAACGTCGTTAGAAACGTTCGTTATTTTCAAATAGGGTCATTCCTTTAAAGTGGCAAGATATTGGGTGGAAACAGGTTAATAATGACAGTCACTGCTAGGCCGATATTTTTTCAAATTGACATCAAGGATGACTTTTAGGTACCCATGATGATTCGGGTTAGAACTGGACTTCAGGTAATCAAGTTTGTCGAAACGGTGAATAAGGCCAGCTGACCTGGTTGATGAATGTTTCGAATAACCACGTCGACGCTCATGACGGCAATCACCTTTTTGTCTGGTTCCTCATTTACATACCACTGCCAGACAACTGTAACATTAATGGCTTTACTTCAAACAAAGAAACTATGCTAAACAATATACCCCAACGTAGCTTCCAAACTGCGGTAATCATCCTTAGAACGATTTCACAAAGTTGAGCAAGACATTGGTAACAAAACCTGAAGAAATTTTAGACGTCCATCATATAGGGATTTTGCATTAATGAATGGGCTGGGCTGAATGGACAATACTGATGTTCAGGGACCGTGAGACAGGCTGTACGGGTCAAGTATACAATGTTTATAACCGGTACAAATGAATCTCCAACATTTGTTGTTGACGAATAGTATCATCTGGCTACATGCCCAGGCAACATATAGACCTGATGGGAGATGTAACTTAAACAAATTAACCTCCATAGCAACTCAAATTCAAATTGTGACGCGGCCGCGTCGTATGTCTGCAATGTCAAGTCTATTGTCGTCCAGTGACACAACGTCCAGGTAAGGTTCAGACCTGTTCTGGAAACGTATCCAGACTGTAAACCTCTTCCTTCAGTGGTCATCGCTGTCCACCATTGAAATTCAATAAACCGTGACGACACCGAACCAAATCAGGTTATACATCTAGAAAGCCGACGAGTGCTTCTTATATACGCTTCAGTATAACTCAAACAGGTCAGAGTGCAGTCGGGTTAAATGAAAACCTCTGGTGAAATTACCGCCAGGAGTGGCCAGTCGGTCGTCTCCGCCTGCGAGTGACCTTGACCTTGTCGTCCGGGTTGAATGATAAAGAGATATTGGGGTCCTGGTCGTTTACATCTTCGATTCTACGGTTAACGTGGAGAGAAAGTGATCGACAATTGTCGCAGTGAGAGCATGAATAACCCTCGCTTCGTCAAAGAACCCCAACAATCAATTGTTGGAATGATTTACTCACTGTTTTCATGGGGAAGGAGTTACACAGCTGGTGGAATTGTAAGAAAGGATCTGCACTGATGAACGGGACATGGTTGATACATGTTGTAGCCCATCACCACGTGTGTTCTACAACAGAGTCTCACACTTGCTCCTGTTTCCAGTCAAGTATGTTAGAGTTGAGATTCTTGTCTTTGTATAACAGCACCCAGGCGGTTGGCAGCAGATGGTCTTGGAAATCATATTACCGGGTCAAGAAAGTATTCTCTTGAAAATTAGATACTAGTATGCCCACTGATTGAAAACGTTATCAAAAAGGTTATTAGGTTGGGAACAGTCGGTGAAACACTGCAAATTTTGAAACCCGATTTGTATAGTTTGAAACAATCCTGGCGTATGCTAAAGAAGTCAAGTTTGTACCACTTGGTAATCTATTTACACCTGAATTAACGCTCACATGGCAAGGATACTCAATATTAATTACTCTGCAAATTGCTAAATAATACACGTGTAAGAGAATTATAGCACACCGGCACCTATTACGCAAATCATAGATTCATTAGTAGTACATATTCTTTCCCAGAATGCCCTCGGTATGCCAAATAAGAATGGGTGGTAGAAAATTATCAGTTTTTTTTTATATCAAACATCCATCTATTTAGGTAATCAAAGATGATCACAATATTATACTCTCCTATATACCACCACGACATGTTTGTGGCGAAGAAGCTGTGTCTATATAATCAGTTTGGTGCAGAAAAACTTTTGTCTCATGTCATTGTGTTAGGTCAGTTTGACTGGGGACCAGAGTGGCAGAAACTAACATTCACTTCTAAAACGTCGGGGAGGAATACTGCTAACACACTCTAGAAAGGGATTCGTATATATACTTCTTGGGTTCGAAAACACGACTACCTTCGAATCCTGACACAGGTAGGGGATGTACCTTGGGCACCATCCCCAAAGTGACTTGAACCAAGAATGTCAAAAACAGTTTACGGTGATGTTGCTGCTATGATGATGATGATGATGATGATGATGATGATGATGATGATAATGATTTCAAAGCCACAAGCATGACGTAGAAAATTGACCAATACCGACATGGTCTTCCATGTGATCTGTGATGTGAGATCTGTGAATTTAGGTCTGTGAATCTGTGAACCGTGATCCCTCCCGGATTAGTTACATTGGAGACGGAAACTGCATCCATTATAGACACACAATGTATTTCCATGGGCCATAAAACAACAGAAACCAGGTGTGGGTTGCCGTACGGAAGCGTCTTAATGCAACGCGAAGGACTATATGTCTGTCTCCGACATTAAGACTAAAGACTAACACAGGACTGTCTGTAACCTACGTAAGACGTCTTCATCCACATCCGAGTTATCGTACTAGGAGTTTTTTAGCCGGACAGGATACTGTGTCAAGGAAGATGGATCGCATGAAAAAAGGAACCATTTCTGTTTTGCTTTTTGATTGTTGAACACCAGGTTGTGGCACAACAGTGATATGCAGACGAGGAAGGACGCTTTGAAGAAGTCGGACAATAGTACAGCATGTTTGTGTTCACATTTCATGCTTGTATAAATGATGGAAGGAAATTTATTATAAGATGAAAACAGAAGTTAGGTTTTTTATTTTTATTTAATTTTTTTCCCAGGGGACTGAGGATGTGAATCTGACCGGGACATGAGATGCTTTGGTAAGAAATATTTGCACAGATTCCACGGGCAACACATGTTGTCGATCAATTGCGTAGATCGATGCTCATGCTGTTGATCACTCAATTGTCTGTTCCAGATTCGATGATTCACGGACCGCCGTCACAGAGAATACTGAGTGCTGTGTAAAATTAAAGTCACTCACTGACACTATTTCCACCTAGGGACTGTGACGTGATAATGTTGGGGACCTGAGATTCTTGGGTATAAAATGTTTAGACAGATTACACAGGCTCGGTAATACAGAAGTCACAATAGCCACCCAATTAAGTCACTTTGTATAATCACCCGATACCCATTTAAGTCGCAACTATAACCATCCTATCCTTATTTTAAACACACACACTATATATACCTCTTCATTAATTCACTAACTATAACCACCCCTGATTCCCTTAGTTCAAGTACAATTACCAACCGATTCTCACGCAGGCCAAATACAATAACCGCACAATCCTACTTAAGTCACGTACTGTGACCATCCGATCCTTCAGTCAAGTACTATAACCACCCGATCCTTCTGTCAAGCACTATAACCACCCGATCCTCATCTAAACTGACTCTCACAAAGAGAGGCCTGGAGCGCTGGGGGTTATTTCTGACGACCTCTGTTCCCCAGGGCAACACACACTTATAACATACTGCTATGTTTTGTCCATGAGTGACGATAAATGGCCCGTGTGATACAAAGATTGCTCCGTTCGGTATGTGTCGTTATTCGTTATTTAATTGTGACTGAGATTATTAACGTCTCCTGACTTGTAAGTAATGCACGGCTGTCACGAGTTTCTGCAATATAGTAGTAGTTAATCGGCCATATTACCATATTACGTGCCCCTGTCACGTGACCAGTTGTGTAAGTAGATTTAGGTCCGCGTAGGTCATATCCTTGTCCTCTAGCGGTGTCGGTTCCCCAGATATGTCTTCCTGTATGTTTGATTGTTCACTTGGAGATCTTCATACAGCCAATCATAGGGTAGCGGAGTGAGTGAGTGTAGTTTTACGTCGCACTCAGCAATATTCCAGCTATATGACGGCTGTCTGTAAATATTCCAGTCTGGACCAATCCAGTGATCAACAACATGAGCATCGATCTGCGCAATATGGAACCGATGACATGAGTCGACCAAGTTAGCGAGCCTGACCACCTGATCCCGTTGGTCGCCTCTTACGACAAGCATAGTTGCCTTTCATAGCAAACAGAAGTTGCTGAAGGCTTCTACCCCGGACCTTTACGGGTCCACAGGGAAGCGTAGCATAACAGGTCCTCAATGTCCAGGGGCGGAGGATTACCACAGTGGTTGAAGCGTACTCTCGTTATGCTGGAGACCGGGTTCGATCCCCCACATGGGCACAGTGTGTGAAGTCCATTTCTGGTCTTCCCCGTTGCGTTATTGTTGAAATACTGCTAAAAGCGGCGTAAAAATAAATTCACTCACTTACTCTCTAGGGTCCTATCCTAGTTAGGAGATGAAATTTAATGTGCTGTGGGTGGTTATAGTATGTTGCCTGAATGGGGACTGCATGGCAGATGAGTTTGTATACATACGTCGACGATGTAGGAGGTTCAAGGTACATAGTTTGCAGTGTGGTCATGTTGTCAAACAGATCACAGGCACTGTGGGTCGATGATGTTTGGTGTAGTGTGGATAGTCATTCACTCGTGCCATTTATACACCTATTCAATTCACATACACCCTTTCAATCTTGTTACTACACGTCGGCATTATCATCTGTCGTGTTTCATACATATCGTCACATACAGTCTTTCAAATATATCGTCACACACAGCCATTCAAACATATCGTCACACACAGTCTTTCAAACATATCGTCACACAGTCTTTCAAACATATCGTCGCCCAGAGGCATTCAAACATATCGTCACACACAGTCTTTCAAACATATCGTCACACACAGCCATTCAAACATATCGTCACACACAGTCTTTCAAACATATCGTCACACACAGTCTTTCAAACATGTCGTCACACACTACCATTCAAACATATCGTCACACACAACCATTCAAACATATCGTCACCCACAGTCTTTCAAACATGTCGTCACCCAGAGGCATTCAAACATATCGTCACACACAGTCTTTCAAACATATCGTCACACACGGCCATTCAAGCATATCGTCACACACAGTCTTTCAAACATATCGTCACACACAGTCTTTCAAACATGTCGTCAACACAGCCATTCAAACAGTATTGTCAGACACAGTCATTCAAACGTTTCGTCCCACACATCCATTCAAACATATTGCCCTACAAACATGTCGGTACTAACAGCCATTCAGAAGTAGCGTCACACACAGCCTTTAAATCACATCGTTACACAGACGTTTTAACATATTCTCACACACAATCATTTAAACCTATATATATCGTCACACACAGTCTTTCAAATATATTGTCACACAACCATTCAAATATGTGGTCACCCACATCCTTTCAAACACATCGTCATACAGAGCCATTCTAACATATCGTCACACACAATCTTTCAAACTTATCGTTACACGATCATTTAAACATATCGTCACACATGACGTTTCAAACATATCGTCACACAGCCATTTAAACATATCGCCACACACAGCCATTTAAACGTATCTCCACAATGCCATTCAAACATGTTGTCCCCGCCAGACATTCAGTCACGTCCCGCCATGGCCACATGGCAAGTTAATTGCGTCGTCATGTCGCTTCACAGTCATCTAATTCTGTCTTCGACACATCCATGTTGTCAGGTGGGAATACGACCATCCATCAATGTGTGGCTTCAAAATGTCCCCAATGAAATTGATGGAAGCAACCTTATGGACACGAGTCCAGAACAGATCTGTTTTCATCTGTGGAGAAGGATCCAGAAGCGTAGGGGGCAACACCACGCGTATGGATTATTTGCTCTGTGGAGACAAAGAGGAGTCATCACTGGATGATCTAAAATATCAGAAGTTATGGAACTGGTTGCTGATATTGATTTTTCCTTGTGAGAAGATGGTAACTCAATAAGGAAATTGTTATCAATAGTGTAAACTCCGCATCAGGTTCAGTGGAGAAAGAAGAGAAAAAGAGGGGGAAAGAGATAGGGATGAAGAGAGAGCGAGGAGAGAGTGAGGAAGAGAGGAAGGGAGAGAGAGCGAGGAAAAGCAAACGAAGCCGCTAGAGTGGCCGTTAGAAAGAGAGAAAGCGCAAGAGACAAAGGGTACGAGATCGACAGATCGCTTGCGAGAGAGTGATCAGGAGAGAAAGAGAGAAAGAGAGAGAGTATTGAATGGCCGACATCATGGTGTCATTGCCACTTACATTACAACTGTTTCCTTCCTATCAACAAGGTTGTCAACAGTTCCCAACTTAGCATGAACGACCCATAAAGCCAAATTTTCTTATCAGGATATTGGGCTCAGTGAGTGACTTAGTGTGCTAGCCTACCGCCCCATGGGGCTCAGTGACTTTGTTGAGGATGTCTTTTTCTGTGACGGCCTGGACTGTCTTTCACGCAATCAACTCCTGCACTGTCCAATCAAATAGTCAGTTACTTACGGAGCGCCGACAAAAGAAAGTATACACTTGTCAAGACGACCCCAGGCTAACAAACGTCTCTGAATCACTGCAAATCTAGGTTTCAAAATATTACTATAAAACCTACGTCAATTGCATCATTGTCAAATAACAAAAAGTAACCTCTCAAAACATCACTGTATAGAAGAACAACTTTCAAAATCGCGTATGGAAACATGCTCCCAATATCGACGGAAATAAAGCCAAAATGTACGGCATTGTTTCCGAGTTAGATTTGGTCTTGAGCAACCTGTGATATAGTTAGTTATAGGCAACTAGCGGGATCGGCTGGCCAGGCAGTCTGACTTGGTTGACACATGTCATCGTATTCCACCATGCTCATGATGCTGATCACTAGATTGTCTGGTCCGGACTCGAGTAGTTATTGACTGCCCAGATAAAGCTGGAATGTTGCTGAGTGTGACGTTAAACAACTAACAATCAAATAGATCCTTAAGGCACCTGTGCTTGTCCTTAGAGGTGACAAAATGGACCGGATGGTTGAGATGGGTGGCTTGGTTGGCAGTGTTGATATTTGCTCATGACATCAATCTCTGGAGCATCTGGTTCACACTGGACAAATTACAACCCTTTTCATACAGCTTACATATTACGGAGTCTCTCGTTAAACAACAAACACACCTTGTTCCGTTCTTGAAGAGTCAAGACAAAAAAACATAGAGTGAGGCACATCACCACAGACAACTGCTTTTAGGTGAAACAACAAACCGTATTTATACAAATATACGTGAACCATAAAAACAGATTAACAGTGAAAATAAAAAAATAACGGATCCAAAACTTAATCTTCTTCCATAAATTCAACTTTAGCATGGAACTGGTAAACATACACCAACTCAGGGTTAATGCATAATTCATAAGTCGAAAACTGTGTCATCTGGCTTTAATCTCAAAATTACTTTTGCTCAGCTAGAATTTCGGCTAAAAATGAAATCGACTTCAGGGTGATATCTTCCGTATAGAAAAATATACCAATCGGGAAATATATTGCCTGTAATCAATATTCGATTCCCCGGAGTCAGCTTAAAATGTCAAGGCTAACAACGTTGGCGTTTAATTTTCAAATTATATTAAAATGATTTCGGCATGATTTATGAAATCATCTGGAAATACACCTCCAAATATTTGAAATAATCCCCGAGTTAATCGTTGATGGGCTGGCATCTGGGATGCCGGAGAATCAATGCGAGGTACAGTTTTGTGATAGATAACCTATTGATACAAGATACTACTCTCATACTTCACTGGTGAAATATATAACTAGAGAATGCGATCTGGTAGAATTGGAGATTCAACAAGAAGCGATTGCGATCGGAGTCTCTACTGTTAGAATCTCCGATCACACTAGTAGAGCTGAGCTGGGTTTTACGTCACATCGGCGTTATTCCATCCATAGAGTGTCGAGATCAAGTTTGCATCCATTACCATTTTAAGTGCATGGTCCGAAAGAGTTTGGCTTTCATTTCACCACATTTAAAAACAGAATATGCCATAGCATCGAATATAAAAGCAAGTACTTTGTTATTCTCCCTATGAAACTACAATTTGTGATATAGACCAACCTCCCTCAGGAAATCTACCATCAGGGTACCGCTCACACAGGAAAACAGATCTTTCAGATTTCTCGCAACATAAAGGGAGTTCCTTGCAGTTAAAAAGTCCACACAGTCAAGCAAAATATGCTTGATGGTGAACACCTCATTGCCGGAGATACACATGGGAGGTCCATCACCCTCCGTTTTAATGGAGATTGCAATCGGATGATCTGGTTACATAGAATAACCTTATACAATCGCGGTTTGTACAATCCAGCAGAACCTCAACACCGATCCTACAAGTAAAGATTGCAATTCTACACTTATGCAGGCAAGTGAATATTTAGAAAAACTAAGTATATTTTCATATATTGTAGAATATAAGCATCAAACAAAATGTCACAGTAGTGACAGATCCATGTCACCTTAATTCTTGAAATGTCTTTGATCTCACCTCTCTGGCTGGTGAAATTGTTCATGGCGTCCTCTAGGTTCACATTCGCTTAGCTACCATTTTTCATGCCCTTCTCAGTGAAGAATGGCTTTAGCACGTTAATACCTAATTTGTAGCCATTTATTCTGCATTCTACTGTCTAATTAACTTTCGCACCACTCTAATAGTATGCCATAAGCATGAAGGGTGCAGTTTGTTACAAATGGAGAACTTAAACAGCATAGTTAACAACGAGGTTAGAGAGGCTGATAGTTAGTTCCGGTATGACGTTTCCAGTGTCATCAGGTCCCGTGGCTTTCGATGTGTCTACACTCAGAAAAATATGTATACTAAGAGGCAAAAGTTACTGTGATCAATGACAAACACATATCAAAGATAGACAAAATGTATTGAGTCTAAACAGTTGGATTACACGATCAGCTGGGTGACTTGACATCCCTTCGACATGCCTGGACCGACACAATGCGAACCTTTAAGGAGTGAAAACGGGTACTGAACATGACAGGGGTCATAAACCGAAAACACACGTTCAGTAAGGTGTATGTCCACCACGTGTTGCAATGCATGCTTGACATCTGCGCCTCATAGAGCCCACCAAACGTCTGAGGAAGTCTTGGGGTATGTCATTCCATATCCGGGGAAGAGCTTGGCGGAGTTCCCGTAACGTTGTGGGCGTTGGCTGTTGACGTCGTAATCGCCGTTCCATTTCGTCCCACACGTGCTCTATGGGCGAAAGATCATGTGCCAGAAACAGTTAATGACAGACCCCCGCCCTGTGGCAGCAATATTCAAATGTCTTAATATTAAGAATATGCAAATCGTTTTAAAACATAGCTTATTATACTTTTCCTTTTCGTGTCCATGTATTCAACATGATCATCGTTCACGTAATGCATTGCTTAACGTTTTTGACCGTTAATAATAATTCAGAGCGCCTACAATGTTGAAACTTCCAACACTTGGGTGTATCGATGTGTCCACACATGAGCATAGGAATGTATTTTACAGTTGCGATTTCTGTGGAAGATGATCCAGATTATGTTGTTACCTATGAAACAAGCAGGCCTCGTAGTAGGCGTGTCGTGATTTTCCCAACATAACAATTTTTTGTTCATTCCTTTTTTAGTTATTTGCTCCTTCGTGTACTTGCTTGTACGGCATAACTGCTTTCACTAATAGACGTGATATGGCTTGAATAACGATGGCGTTGGCAGTTTTCTATATTTCTCAAGGACGTCTCATATTTGTGTCTCATGCTTCATTTCATACGATCTACTTCTACCAAGTTCTAAATGTCAGTCAAAAATAGTCATTCTAATGATTTCTTTTTCAAACTGAGTAAACTTTTGATATATCCATTTACCACTATACAATCCATGGGCTATTTCTACCCACTGGCGTTCTGTTACAAACCAATATCTACATCAGAAACATAATAGCTGTGAACTGGTTTTGTTTGATCTTGGCAATATTGCAGCTTTATGATGACAGTCTATAAATATACGGAACACACTTTTATTGCTGACAAAGTCAAAATCATACTGAAAAGTGTACCCTGAAAATGGCACGCGAAGATCCGAGTTAAGCTGTTCCTCAGTAACAAATGCTTGTCGTAAACGACGACCAACAGGTTCGGGTGATCAGGCTCGCTGATTTGCTTAACACATGTAGTCATATCCCAGTTTGCGTAGATTGATGGTCTTGCTGTTGATCACTGGATTGTCTAGTCGCCTAATCCATGCTCGACCATTTATAGTCCGCCGCCATACGGCTGGAATGTTGTTGAGTGCGGATTAAAAAAAACCCCAACCAACGCAAAACTCTCGTCATAACTGTAACGTAGCTTGATCATGCTATGTCAGTGTATTGGTGTTACGTTCATCTTAGCACTATGGCCGCATCGTGCAATTATGTCTTCAAATAATGTTCAAACCGGCATGACACGGAGCTCACTCTCTCATGTAACTAGTGGGGGAACAGGGTTTGGTATCATTTTGGGAAATATTCTAGCAGTGTAACAGCGATTGAAACTGTTTTGATTCGAACCAGGTCTTCAGTACAAAGAGCGAACGCTTTAACCAGTTACCTACCACCCCTACAGCTGAGCTAAAGGAATTTTTCTTTGCAACTTGGCCGATACATTTGGAAAGCAAAACAATAAATAAAAAATACATGACACATTTTCAGAAACGTTGGCTATTATGATCACATTATTGTTATAGTTGATGCTGTATTTAATCAGAAACATTTTTTCAGTATTAAAATTAACGCACTATTGAATTCTAGTCGTTTTAGTGCCTGGTTCCGTACCGACATATCTCCCTCAACATTCGGTTCATTGTCCTTGCAGGAAATTCACAGATCTCTCTTGGGACCATGGACTACTCGTCTCGTTCAACACCAAATTGAGATATCACTCAACTACACCACATTGGTGCCCTGATTGGTTAAAGACGTAAAATCGATGTCTATAAATACCCTTTTGTTTGTTTGTGACGATGAAATTGCGGTGAAGCAGGAGGGTTTGATTAAAATCAGAGCATGATTCACCTTAAGAGGTTGCTTTCTGTCACTGGCTGACAAAGGTCGTGAGCGTATCAAGGTGAAGGACTCGATCTCACGCACTGATGAGTTGTTCGTAAAACGGAAAACATTTGATGGTAGATTAGTTGATCTTTAAGTACTTGAATCTGGACCAGACAATCCCGTGATCACCAGCATGAGCACAGATCTTCGAAATCAGGATACATGATGGCGTGCTAACCTGGACAGAGCGCCTGACCACCAGATCCCGTCAGTCACCTTTTTCAAGAAGCATGGAAGGCTGACTCTGGCCTGGATCTTCATGGGTCATTTGGAGGTTGACGAACGGTAACGAGTTACGACTACTCTAACAAACAGTTTCTCCGTCACACACACTGACTACCTTTATCGACACATCCGTGAAGGTCCCGGGGTATAATAGGCCTTCAGCAACCCATGCGTCCCATAAAGGGCGACTATGTTTGTCGTAGGAGGCCCAGGTTCGACTCCCCATATGAGTAAAATGGTGGAATCACTTTTCTGGTGTCTTGCACTGTCAGCCGCCAAAATGCCGCTAGAATTAGTGCTGTAAGCGTCGTAAAACGACCTACTCCAACGAGAGAGAGAAGTGCGAGTCTGGTGCGAAACCCTTCCGGACATGAATTCTAAGCATTGCTTCAAAATTTGGAAACGAAAGGATTCCCACAACATCCATGCACGGAGTTCTCATCACGTGACTTCCGTGATACTCGGATTCATTTGCATTACTTGTCTGCAGGGGCGGTGGGGTAGCCTAGTGGTTAAAGCACTCTTTACAACAGAAAGTCATTACAGAAGTCATTACAGAAAGCAATATCCTTTCATCATAAGCGTTTGCTTCCCTAGTAGTTAAAGCGTCTGCTCGTCACGCCGAAAACCCCGCAGAAGTTCATGTGAGGAATCGAACCTGGTCTTCGACGAGCAAACCCTTTAACCACTAGACCATTCAACTGCACCTCATGTAAAACATGCCATGCCGCAGATTATGAAAGAATATTATTTTCTGTAATTACTATTGTTTTGTTGTAAGGAGTGTTTTTTATGAGATACAAATTCTGTTGTGTAAAAACATTGACGAGATTTGATCACGTGGTTACATCCGGGCAAGAGGTCAAGAGTGGGTGGTGATATTTAACGGTAGTGGCATCTCGAACGAGGTCAATAGCGCTCTCGGTACACCTGCACTTGCGCCAGACCGCCAATTGGTCTGGGGTCTGATGTTATCGCGTGTCGCTGAATTAAAGATAATTTGACATTATCCCAGAGGCAAGAGAAACAAGACCACTACCGAGTTAATAATTTGACCCTGTGTTAAACAGATATGTGAAAATGTGTTTATGAAAATATATCGCCTAATCACTGAATATCGGACGTCAGATGTTTTCCAACGGTAGTGTTTACTGGCCCTATACCGAGACTAGTTGCGTTATAAAGCCATTTAAAATACCTGAATGATATCTTGTGTATAAGATGACGTTACGTACATGTTTTATCGTTGTTCATGTGGTAGTGGTGACAAAGACGGGTGTTCTTAAGTGTCCGAAACTCGCAATGATATTCTAATTTGAAAGTTTATGTAAATGACATTAAATTGTATGTTGGCATGAAATGCAACACACTGATTAACTGCTGCCAATGTTTTCATTTGCTGCCCCCAAAAACAAACTCTTCAGTGAGTGAGTGAGCAAACGAGTGAGTGAGTACGGGTTTGCGCCGTTTTAGCAATATATTCCACCAATATCCAGCAAAGTATTGCTACAAGATCACGACGGGGGATACCAGAAATGGGCTTCACACATTGCACCATGTGAGAAATCGCACCCGGGTCTTCAATATGGCTCTTTAACCACGAGGCCACTCCACCGATGCCTTCTAAACCCTATGTTATGAGGCGCCGATTTATCATTTTGTCCGGATTATCACGTCAAAAATTACTTATTACTGATATGCCAAAATGAATCTTTGACAGGAAAGTTCTTTGAATACATTGTATATAATGACTTGTAAATGTATACATAGTTAGATATCATTAAATAACAATTATTCGAATTTGTGCTGTCATTGATTCATTTGGGTATACATGTATCTATGAATGTATTATTGAGATAACAATCTGAGAACTTTTTTATGATAACATGAAAATCAAATTCATGACATCTAAAAGTATTAAGCATTTTGTGATATCAAAAAAAGAGTTATCCCACATTCTTCTTCAGTTCAGGTTTTCGATATTTCGTGAACAAGTACTAGACGTTTTCCACTGGAACTTACCTCCCTTCTCACCGAGTCTCCTTTTCAGTTCATATGCTGTTTCTTCTTTCCATCAAAATTATCTCTCTTTTTTCCCTCAAAATTGTCCATATTCAGAGACTAGGCGTCAGTGAACAGTTCATGGCGTACAATGTGTGAATCCAATTTCTGGTGTCCCCGGCCGTGATATTGCTGGAACATTGTTAAAAGCGGAGTAAAACTAACCTCAATCTCTCACTCATGGCGTACACTCACTCATTCCTGCAAACCCTCCGTTCTCTCTTCGACCTGTAGCTGTAAGAGAAGGTAACTTGCAACTCTCAGAGACCTGTAAGGCACAACAGACCCATTAAGATCCAGGCTAGAATTGATCTTCAGCAGCCCATGCTTGCACAAGAGGTGAGTAAGGAGATTGGGAGGTCAGGCGATCGATGCTCATGCTGTTGATCAGTTGCTGTTGTCTGGTCCAGATTCAATTATTTACATACCTCCGCCATATAGCTGGAATATTGCTTAGTGCTGCGTTAAACAACCAACCAACCAATGCAAAGCAAAACAACTGGCATCAAGGTATATATTGTCACTGCCGGAGTCTTAGCACAATATGAAAACATAATGAAGGTTGTTCTCTAGTGCTAAGACCCCGTCAGTTACAATGTATACCCAGCATTCAAATTTACAAGCCACTATGGTTTATATACTGAACCGCAAAAGAAACGTTACCTTACCAAAAATTTTGCCAGATATATTTCATCTCAATTTTTGTTATTTTTTCACTTTTTATATGTTAGCTACACCTAGTTCCTAGCTTAAGTTCAATTTGGTTTCAGATTCTGTATTTGATAGAAAAAAACACGTGGCAACGACGCGGGGAGCGTTTTGCAGATGATTGTGTCTTGGAAAAAGATTCGGGGGGAAGTCCGGGCATAATGGTGTGGGGTGCTATTGCTCACAAACTAGGCCCTATGGTGGTCCAGAATATTGGTGTTGGTAGAGGAAATGGTGTAACATCTACCCGCTACAATAATCAAGCAATGAGACCCTTCGTCGTGCCACATTTTGGTCGTCATGGAAACCCCGTCTTTCAGCAGGACACTGCGCGTGCCCATACTTCCAGAGCTACTTGAAACTTTGTCCATCAACAAACTCTTCAATGACCTAAGTCCAGACTTAAACCCGATGTAACACTTGTGGGACGAGATTCAGAGTAGACTCAATGATGTGCGACCAGGGGAGACAACTGCAGCTGAACTCTCTCAGTCGTATCACTGAGTTTGGATGCAAGTTCCCATAGCCTACATCAGTGACAATATATATCTTGATGCCAGTTTTTTGCAGTGACGTGGTCTCTGCACTAAATGAAAGCATATTCTTTTACAGTCCGTTTGATTCCTTTCGGCGGGAGGTGGGCAAGGTGCACGTGTGAAATTGACACGTGTGATTTGCTCGGCAAACCGGACATTCGTGATTGCAGTACCCGAAACAATGAGATTATCACACGATGCTAAGCCAATTATTTGCAAAGTACTAAGCGTTTTTAAAAACGAAGGTGAAAGGGGTGGGCCTCAATATGCTTTGGCTAAGTATCGTTTACGAACTGCTGTTGGGATGACGGAAGGGAAGTTAAAAACTATCTTGAAAAACTGTACCGATTCAACCTGCACGGACACAACTGAGGGGACCGTCTCAAAACCCACACGACGTGAGAAAGTCAATTCATTTCAACAACAGCTGGTTAGAAACGCCATTAAGTCTCTATATAAACAAAATACCTTTGTCTCTCTGCGTATTCTGAAAAAGCATATGGAGACTAATCATTCTTTGGTCATTTCAAAATATCAGTTATGGAAGTTGCTTCACAAATTTGGTTTCCGTTACAAAAAAGTAGGCGCAGAAAATAGACGTGCACTGTGCGAGAGGTCTGATATTGTTCGAATAAGAAACCAGCACTTACGCACAATTCGAAAGAAACGTACAGAGGGTTACGAGTATGTATATATGGACGAAACATGGGTAAATACTTCCCATACCACAGGGACACAATGAGTCCTCTTCAGAGTCCTAGCTGTGCCAGAAAATTAACATTTGGCAAGGGAGAGCGACTGATTGTGCTCCATGCTGGTTGCAAGAGTCGGGGATTCCTACCTGGCTGCTCCCTAGTCTTCAAGGCAAAATCTAAAGACAACCGAGACTATCACACCAAAATGAACGGGATGGTTTTCTTAGAATGGGTACAAAAGCAATTGGTACCAGCACTGCCTCCTGAAAGTCTGACTGTCATGGATTGTCTCCATATCATGACGTTCAAGTACCTTATACACAGGCCCCAACATCTAACAGTAAGAAGGGGGACATGATAGAATGGTTGCAAAACAAAGCAATATCGTATCCAGAAAAAGCAACCAAATCTGATCTGTATGACATCATACACTGAAATAAAACCACACCTGTGTTTAAGGTTGATGAGTACCTTACAGAACATGGTCATTCAGTTTTGCGATTGCGACCCTTTCATTGTGATTTAAACCCAATAGAACTCATTTGGGGTATCATGAAATCGGATGTAGGCAGACAAAATGTAACATTCAAACTTCGGGATGTACAGACGATTGTTCAATAGTCAGTAGACACAATCACGCAGGAAACATGGCAAAAGTGCGTTGAGAAAGTTGAGAATGAAATAGAAAGACGTTTCAAGTGGTAACCAGATAACGGCTTTGAGATGATCCCATCTTCACAGCACACACTTGTTGATTACCTGGCTGTACTACCGGCAAGTGCCCCCCTCCCACTTCCCATCTCTCGTACAAAACAGCGAAAGGTGACAAGAGAATGATGGTCGTTTGTTAAACAACTTTTTTTAATTCGGGTGTCCAAACTTATGAGACACATCATCAGGGTTGGTCTGTCGATTTCCTGTGGCTGTACAAAATTTAGTTTTGTTGCAATTATAGATTTTATGTTAGTGAGCAATTCATCGGTCTCAAATGGAATCAAACTAACGGTATATAGCATTAACGCCCAGTCAGTGACAATAGACACGTTGATGCCAGTGTTTGGTGTTACCAACTACCGTGCTTTACATAGTGCTAAGATCCCGTCAGTGACAATGTGCACTTCGATGCCAATTTGTAGCGTTACCCGCTCCTGTAATATATAAATAACTACAGCTCACGTGAACAAGATAAGCAAAATATTGTTGAAATTATATTGATCCTCTATACATTCCTGAGAAACTGCCAATGCTATACATATCACAGCTGGTAGACTACGCTGTCCATCTGTTGACTTGCTGATGAAAAATTATTTTATAACACCTTGATTATCGATTTAGCAACGGATTAAGCGCAGTCTAGATTACTACTGAAAAAGCACATAACATTTCCTAGAATTCCGTGTCAGTCACGGGTGAATGATTGCTACTTTTGTATACATCGTTTATTATCTACTGGAAATCTACCCCCGCCGTTTTTATACGTCCAAACTGTTTCAATGAAGTCATCATACTGGCTTCATGTCGAGTTTCATCACGCACGTCTACCCATTGAAGCATGTTACTAGTTACTCAATTAATTCCCGAGGTTATCAAAGTCTTTCAACGTGTTTGATTAGCTCATATACGTGTCCTATCGGTGTTAGGTTATTTCTGGAAAAGTATCAAAGTCAGCACGTTTCAGCCCGCATACGTTGCTAGGCAACGGTACCATGGACCGGTAACTGCACAATGCATTCAGATACCGCTATCCTGCGAACACCGTCCTCAGGAAATTGCAAGATCATACAAAATTGGCTTCTCCCTCCTCGCCTTTCACACGAGCAACCCCCCGTCGGTTCTTCACGGTTATGGCCAGATTTTCTGATTTGAGGAACTACTTATTTTTTGAAACTCTAAATTAACTCTGTTTTTTGGTGTAGGGTAAAATACCCTGGATGTGCATGGTACTAGTGATCACTTTTTCATACACGTCCGCTTCAACGCGCTGGATACCATTGATTGGTTGGTAATAGTGCCATGCTAAATGGCTTTCGGAAGATGCCTTTTTGCGTCGAGAATCGATTTAAAACGTGGTGAAATTGCATCACACGCAAGCGGACACCTTGAGCTGGAGTTAAACCCTGTTATAATAATAGGTCAATTACGAAATATGATATCACATCTGTTCCTTAATATCGGTGGATGATGTGTCTACCCGTGGTTTTCTGGTGCCTCAAGTGAAAATTTGGTTGCTTTTGTCAGAATCGACACCCACGAAGAGTAACCGTTCCCGGCTGATCGAAAGTGTCGATATTTTTTCAGCGAGTATTTGCATATGTTTTGTACGTCGTTTTTAGCAATAGCACATAAAAATCACGGAGGTGGTCCCCAGAAACGGGATTCACACTTTTACCCCTTTAGCAGAATTGAACCCGGAATGTCAGTGTGATGAGTGAACGCTTTTACCACTAGGCCATCGAGTAGTCAAATTGACTGTCCTGATGATATATCATCGTAAACATCAACGCCGGGCTCTTGCTATCAACCACTGGTCTCTTGTCCAAACATGAATGTATTAAATACACGTAATATATTAAATACACGTAATATATTAACAAAGTGGGGTGTAACAATATGTGTAATTGGTCAAAAAATCAATCAGTTCATAAATCAAAATCATGAACTTGAGTACTTACTATCGACCATATGGCTTTATCACTTCCTAACCCGTCATGATGTATAGCCAGTATATATTTGAAAACAGCGAAGAAGAACGATTAACCCCTTTAGGAAAACATCATGTTGTATTCACCTTGTTTCTGTGGCTGCTCCAGGTGTTCGACGGGTTAATAATTCATTCGCTCTACCAGTTGTTACCTCGGTTAACTAAAAAAAAGCAACAGCTAACCAATAAGCCTGCGATCTATCTCGGCCAATCACAACAATCACCAGACTGTGAATAATAATATCCCGAGAAATATTGATGAAAACGGAAACAACTGATTTATTCAGAATAACAAAGCGAGCGTGACCTAAACGTTCTTTTGGCACAATTACTTGATCAATTATTAACAGAGGAATAGCCGGAAAGGTGTGAATTCTCTGTCGGCATGGCGTCAGGCAACTAACAGCCGTTATGGATCGGGGAAGTCAAAGTGGAAGGGCCAAAAACGAAGTCACGTGATCCTCCGAAAGGACCTTGGCCCTACCACGTCATATCCGGTTTAGTGCCGTGACGTAAAGGAACAGCCTGGTTCCCTGGGTCTGATGCGCCTGCGCTAACGCTCCAACGCTCTAACGCTCCAACCAGGCTGCGTAAAGGAAAGGTTGGCTCGTAATTCTGTAGTTTTGAACCATTAGTTCTAGACAGATGCACGTGTTAACATTATTCATGCGCATGAGGAATACTGCAGAGGAAAGCACTTATTACAACTGTGGCTTAACAGTTGTGAGCCCAACTACGACTGAGTGACGTTAGTTTTTAGCAATATTCCAGCAACATCACGATAGGATACACCACACATGGTCTTCATACAGTGTACCCATGTAAGGAATTGAAACCGAGCAAACAGCGTCACGAGCAAACGCGTTAGCCACTAGGCTACCCTATGGCCCCGAGTCCAGCTTTGTAGGATTTACTCTCAGTTCATACGACCTAAGCACAATACTCTCTAAGTTTACAAACTGCATTTAAACCAGATACACAAGTAGGCAGTATGTTTCGACAGGGAAATGACTTTGCCTTCTTGGAGAAATGCACATACAATACAATTGGTACCGGGCTGTTGTCAAGTATCTACGGAAACGGTGCCATACGGTGTGGACAGCGAGGTACAGTAGGAAAAAGGATACCATTAAAGAAAACAAAAGATCCGGAAGACCTTCAACTGCCACCATTTAGGATAATGTTGACGAATACAGGACATGATCATGGATGCTCAGTGTTTCACCAGGCATCGCATGCGTGCCAATATAATACATACATGCCAATATAATACATACATGCCAATACATACATGCCAGTATAATACATACATGCCAGTATAATACATACATGCCAATATAATACATACATGCCAATATAATACATACATGCCAATATAACATGAATAAATGATACATACATACATACATACATACATACATACATACATACATACATACATACATACATACATACATACATACATACATACATACATACATACATACATACCAGTATGATGCATACATGGTAATATAATACATACATGCCAATATAATACATACATGCCAATATAACATGAATAAATGATACATACATACATACATACATACATACATACATACATACATACATACCAGTATGATGCATACATGGTAATATAATACATACATGCCAATATAATACATACATGCCAATATAATACATACATGCCAGTATAATACATACATGCCAATATAATACATACATGCCAATATAATACATACATGGTAATATAATACATACATGCCAATATAATACATACATGCCAATATAACATGAATAAATGATACATACATACATACATACATACATACATACATACATACATACATACATACATACATACATACATACATACATACATACATACATACCAGTATGATGCATACATGGTAATATAATACATACATGCCAATATAATACATACATGCCAATATAATACATACATGCCAATATAATACATACATGCCAATATAATACATACATGCCAATATAACATGAATAAATGATACATACATACATACATACATACATACATACATACATACATACATACATACATACATACATACATACATACATACATACATACATACATACATACATACATACATACCAGTAAGATGCATACATGGTAATATGATACATACATGGCAATATGATACATACATGTCAATATGATACATACATGCCAATATGATACATATATGCCAATATGAATACATACATGCCAATATAATGCATATCCAACACCAGAACATTGAGAACATTCTAAGGACTGGACCGTTCATGACACAGATTTCAGGACGGTTGGTGCGACTACTGATCAGAAACTTATCATCTGTCGTCTAAGTTGTGGTGCTGAAGCAGGCCAGCATACTTTAGGATGATGTTAACCACTATCATATGAAGTAATGGAAATATATCACGACCCGTCTGAAGAAGGAAGCACAGTCTGTTTTCAGTTATTCCAAGGTATCCGACCGGCTGGGTTACTTCGTATAGCTAAACACGCTCACTCTCTGATCGGGAAAACTCCTCCACCCTCACCCCACCCGCATCAAAGGCCTTCATGTATTTCATTTGCAGGTACGATATTACACGTGGGGACCTTCGAAGTCTCTACATCTGACTCTACAGTGAGATGTGGCAGGTGTGTTGCACACTGCCGTAATTGAACACCGCAGGTTTCATGCTTGCAATGATAGATGGAGATACAGAGTCATTTTCCTCGGTGCATGGTGCTCTATATCATCCAGCTTAATGATAAAACTGAAGTAAACACATCTTAAATATCTACTGTAGTCTTACATATAATCAATGTAAGAAGCATTATAGTAATGGGCTCATACATCACTCTCTAAAACTGCTGCTGGCAAATGTGTTGTTTTTCCTATCCATATTATTTCCAGAGTCACAATGACCTTTACACAGAGCTCTCCAGTTCCGTTATTTCGAAAAAAACGCGTGAAATGGCGGGGTTTTTTTTCAGATTGTTTCCTATCTCAGTCCTTCACAAGTAGTTTTCCTACTGCCTTTGGACATTTGGGATGAGAGAGAAGAATTGTTTCCATCAGAAAATAATAAAGCCATGGGCATGTGCTGAGATCATTTTTTCTCTATCCAAATTCCTGCAAGTCTGTAAACTTGTATGGGCACATGTGTTGACTTCTCTAGGAAGTCAAAAGTCAGTATCAATTATCTTGATTGTTTGTTCAGTAGATGACCTATGTCTCGAACTGCATCTATCACACCAAACATGAATTTTGAAAAACTTGTCCCAATTTAGTTCCAATTCTTGACTGAGGTTTTCAGGTTCGCTTATAACGAAGCTTTGCCGATAACGACATTCGTGGCACACGTTCGTTCAAATATATAGCCATAATTCCCAATTGTATCAGAGATTTAACATCGACTTAATGGGATTAGTGAGTAGTTAATCTGGATGATTATTCTTTAACTCCAGTTTATTCACGATCACATGATCTGTCGTTCATAGTTTTGTTCCTTGCAAGTACCAGGATCCGCTGGTTTTGGGTTTTAATCCAATATGAGATACCTTCAGTAATAGATGTTCAGAATTTGTATTCATGCGTGATCTCATGTTCACGCTAAACACGATGTATCTAATCGTTTCTGCTTGTTGCGAAATACGGAAAAATATTTTGGATTTTCCATGATCTATGTGAAGTCGAATTAAATTTCGATCGATATTAATTTCTGTTATTCCCGAAACTGGCAATATCTATCGAAACCCTTTGACGGTGAAATAGGTTACTGTGTTAGGTCGAAATAGGTACGTAACAAGTTACAAGATAACGGTAAATCATAAAAAAGTCTTGTTGCGAAATCGACAAATAATGGCTCGATGGACTGGTTCGAGTGGCGACTCTGGAGACTAGGGTCTCATGGCGGACAAGGCAAAAGGTAGATATCAAAGAAGGTACGGAAATTAAAAACAGTCCGTTTATTTCGTTGCCTCGACATTTTCAACCTTAATGACGCATAAATCAATACTCAAGGTAAATGTTGAAATATACTAACAACAAACAGCTGATTAACTTGGAATTCCGTGCTGACTTACTTCGGTTTTACGGACATTATTCGTTTCTATATTTACTTTCGCAAAGGTCACATTCCGTCTAATGAAACTTCTGCATGTATTGGCTCTACTTTTTGAAAACTGAGGTCCCCTCCAGGATCAACGTGTCTTGCTCACCTCGGTAGGTGTAGTCTCCGCTGCGATGTGACTATAGGTGGAAGGATGTAACTACATCTTCGACTTTGTTGATTTAGTTAAGATCTACGATATCTATGCCATCAGCTGATAGCCACAGCGGGGGTGACATCCTATATGTTCGTGTATTGGCGAAGGACAAGGTTAAGCATCTGGGCCGCGTTTCACAAAACTCTCGTAGGCCTAAGATCTCATAACTTTTCTCGTAGCATCCGTAGCTCCTGTGTTTCATTATAGGAGTAACAATGGCTACGAGAAAACTTACGAGACCTTAGGCTTACGAGAGTTTTGTGAAACGGGGCCCTGATCGATAAATACCTATACTTGTCTGATAGTACAGGACATGGTGGCCCAGTTCTTTGGCCCATCGTAAACCGATGTGTGGAGTTGCGGCCCTTAGCCACGGCTGGATAACCGATCGATGTTATGATCATTTTTCCTTCGTCGCCTGTTCTTCTGGGTTTCTCAAAAGTGTCTGGGATTTATGAAGTGTGCAATGAATGATGTATAACTAATGCATTGCATTCCCTCACTCACTCACACACTGACTCGTCTATCATGGAAATGTCCTTGGTCAGCTTCATTCCCGCTTGTGACCGGATAAACTGTTTTGCAGAAGATACTAAATCACTAAACAGTCCGGATTGTCGTAAGAGGCGACCAGCGAGATCAGTGATCAGGTTCGATGAATCGGTTGATAATGTCATCGTATCGCAACAGCTTAGATCGATAATGCCATCGTATCGCAACACCTTAGATCGATAAGATCAAGGTTAGATCAATGCTGGTGATGCCAGTCACCTGAAACAATACAATGTAGGTTTGGACAGTTCGAGGGAGAAAAATAACGACTTATGTTAGTGTTAACAATTAACATCCTCAGATGTCTTTTTAGGAATGTGCGACTTTCGTCAATGATGTTCTTTGAAAAAACTAGTCGCTTACTGTATTTTCGCTGTGAACCCTAATTTGTATATGCGATTATTTCTGGAAATCATACCGACTGTTACATGTTGTCGCAACAACATGTGTGTCCATACATTTACAAACTGTAGATCCTACATTTTACAACGGCTATTATATTTCAGTGCAACAGTGTCTCTTCCGGGATTCCATACTGTAGTTATTGTCATTATTTTCAAATTCTGTTCAAACGGCAGTATGAGTACACTTTGCAAATCTAACCTTACATCTTGTAAACCAGTGATAGATGGGCACATTACCATTGCAACTTTGTCACTTTCAACTCAAGAAAGACCCCATTCATTGGAACCGTGACTACAGATTACAAGAGAAATTCACACTCTAAAACCAAAAACAACACCCCTAAGACACTAGAAATATTATCAAATGCCATATCTAAGCAGGCACGAATGATACAAGATACTTCAGTTGCGATCTAGCGGTCAGACAAAATGGCGTCAGTATCGTCTGCTCTGGTAGATTAGCCTTGTTGTCTTGACGTTAATGCCTGTTACTACATCGCGGGTTACTGCATCGTCCTAAGACAATCGAATTAGACCAACAAGCCTCTGTCTTTGACAAACGTGACCACAAAGTCTGCAAGTGTCTGTATTCAATAACACTGATATTCAAGGGATAATTGAATTCACCCTGCGCGTGGAAATTCCGGGAAATTATCAGACAGAAGTCCCGAAAGACTCAAGTCTGGACTGGAACACTCCGTACTATCGCAAGGCTGTTAAATGGTCACCAGCAATAAAATAAATGCCATCGGTCAGTTTCATCCCTAATAGAAGAGGCAGTACATGTTGGTCGAAACACGCTGGAAATAGACTGACACAAGATGAAAAACATCAGGCTAAATATAATTTCGTTCCCAGCAACAAAACCGGCCACCGACATTTTTTTCAGACAGTGTATTTTGAGAGCTGCAGTAGTTAACAAGACGTATCGGAGTTATTTTGAGTTCGATTAGTTTGCTTTGACATTAAATTCTAGCCCGAAATACTCTCAAAAGCAGACAGTTGAGCAAAACAACTTTTGTTTTCAGCGAAGTGTGGCTGAGGAGAATCTAACATGACAGCTTTAAAACATTTTAACTTTAAATGCTACCTCACTGACAAGTGGCTACGTCGGTTATAAAGTTGTCATTTTAATAAAAACCCGGAGGTGGTAGGTCGCATGGGCAGTGGGTGAGTGGGTGAGTGGGTAATGTTTTACGCCGCTTTTAGCAATATTCCAGCAATCTCTTGTCTAGGGACAGTGAGCTTCCCGCATTGTAGCCACGTTGGGCAGTAGAACCCGGGCTTTAGGCTTGACGGGCGAAGGCTGTTACAGCAAGGCCACCCCACCACCACTTAATATACGTAGAAGATACTTTCTAATCTCCACATACAATATTGCATTCCCGTGATATTAGAGCATGTTGGGTGTAGTTTATATAAATATATGTAGAATTGCAATGTTTAGCAAGACGATGGTGGCCTGTTTTCATTTGGCTTTTCACAACTTGCTGAAATTGTGAAATTATCAGTGGTAAAATGTAGTAAAAATTAATTCTTTCAAAAATATTAAAGAAACAAACAAATAAAAAACCCTTTTTAACCACAAGGTTAGTATTTTAATGTTATCTGTCATTTACTGTCGAATAGACTTTAGACAGGAGATAGTACCTTCTCCTGAACAGATTATAATGTATGCATAAATGTTATAGCCATCTGCCTATAGATATCTTCTACCTAGGTGAGTTATAATATGCAAAAATGTAAGTGTCATCCGCCTAAATCATCTTCTAATTGATAGAAGAATATTCTACGGAGATCCAAGTATCCATCTACGTAGATGAAAGTATGTTCTATGCATATGGAGACCCAATTATTCTTTGAGAAAATGAGACCTGTGAACGTCCGGGGCAGAATAGGCCTTCAGCAACCCATGCTTGCTATAACAGGCGACCAACGGGATCGGGTGGTCAGGCTCGCTGACTTGGTTGACACATGTCATCGGTTTCCAATTGCGCAAACTGATCATCATGCGGTTGATCACTAGATGGTCTGGTCCAGACTCGATTATTTACAGCGCTCGAATGTTGCTGAGTGCGGCGTAAAACCCACTCATTCACTCTGAGAAGATGAATATGTGTTCTTCGTGGATGCAAGTACGTAGATGAAGGTATGTTCTACTGAGATCCAAGTATCTTCTACGTTGATGAAGGTATGTTCTACGGGATTCAAGTATCTTCTACGTAGACGAAGGTGTGTTCTACGGAAATGCAAGTATCTTCTACGTTGATGAAGGTATGTTCTACAGAGATCCATGTATGCTCTACGTTGACGAAGATATGTTTACGGAGATGCAAGTATCTTCTACGTTGATGAAGGTATGTTCTGCGGGATCCAAGTATCCTCTACGTGGATGAAGGTGTGTTCTACGGAGATGCAAGTATCTTCTACGTTGATGAAGGTATGTTCTACAGAGATCCATGTATGCTCTACGTTGACGAAGATATGTTTACGGAGATCCATGTATCCTCTACGTGGATGAAGGTGTGTTCTACGGAGATGCAAATATCTTCTACGTTGATGAAGGTATGTTCTACAGAGATCCATGTATGCTCTACGTTGACGAAGATATGTTTTACGGAGATCCAAGTATCCTCTACGTGGATGAAGGTGTGTTCTACAGAGATGCAAGTATCTGTTTTGTAGACGAAGGTACTTTCTACTGAGATGCACGTATCTTCTACGTTGATGAAGGTATGTTCTAGAGAGATCCAAGTATCTTCTACGTTGATGAAGGTATGTTCTAGAGAGATCCAAGTATCTTCTACGTTGATGAAGATACGTTATACGAAGATCTAAGTATCCTCTACGTACTGTAAGTATCCTCTACGTCGATGAAGGCATTATCTACGTAACTGATGTTTTAAAGATTGGCAGTAATACGCTTCCATATATATGCAACATACAAATTCATATTGAGATATAATTGCTATAAAATAGTTTACAGAGAGCAAAATTACATTTTCAAGTGGCTTGCTTCTATGGCAACGGATAAAACATCGGTTTGACTTTCGTACTCATGCCATTTCAGATCGTATATACACAATGTCATATATGAAGGCAGTGAACTAACACCGATGATAAACAAGTAATCACTCAGTGCAGTTTATCGTGGTTTATTGGTGGGATGGAGAGGAGACGGAATGTATTGGCCAAACATCAAAGGTGGGTCCATTATTCGGATTCGACCAAGTACGTAGCATTATGATAATGTCTTACAGATTAAAATGAAAGTAAAGCAGACAGGGTTCGGGTGATCCTGGCACAGTCAGGTTGGTAAGGCTCATCATCAGATCAGGGCCCCTCTAAACGCAGCCCACACAGCGAATGGGATTTCTCCCAGCATAATTCAACTCAACAAAAACTTTCCGGAGAATATGTAGACTACCCAACGCTGCAGTCTACTGCATTACTCACAGTGTCAGGTGCTGGGCTCCCATTGGAGAACCCAGGCACTGTATTGATCTGCTCCAAGAGATCAGGAGGTACCATACCAAATTATTATTATTATCGTTATTATTATTACCACCCATACCAGAAGGTCGCACGAAGCATTAACAGAATTGGTTAACAGAATCGCCGCACTCAGCAATATTCCTGATATATGACAGCGGTTTTTAAATAATGGAATCTGGACCAGACAATCTGGTGCTCAACACCATGAACATCGATCTACGCAATAGGGATACAATGACATGTGTCAACCAATTCAGCAAACCTGACCACCTGATTCTGTCAGTGACCTGTTATGACAAGCATGGGTTTTTGAAGGCCAATTGTAACCGGAATCGTCAAGGGTCCAGTAATTGGGTGAATAAACATAGACATATCAATATAGCTACTGCGGCAGACATGTTTAAAATCGGATTTGTGAGATTTTTAACGGTCAATATATCGGTTGCAGAAGCCTTGCATTTTCAGACAGGGTGTCATAAACGTTCACCTGTATATATACTTAATGGGAAAAAGAATACACTTGAAAATCACTGGAAAAATATATTAGAAAAGTATAAAACTTTATGGATAACAGCTTCTGTATTGATTAAAGAAACAGATCATTGAAAATACCTGGTCGTGGCAATTAACTACAAAATTTATCAAAACGTTACAGAGTTGAAAACAGTCGTCCAGACAGTGGCCGTAGTGACTGCGATTAGGTGCCTGACTCTGAGGGTGTGCGTTTGAATCCCGGATGAAACTCAACCCAAAAACTACTAGAATTTGTACTTTACTAGGAAAATGTAATGCCAAACAGATGTTATAGTCGTAGAAACATTGTCCAAAAACATAAATATCAGCTTTAGACACATCACTCCGAAAAAAAGTCCACCCATCTCTTATTTTGTTTTCTTTTTTTTTTAGCTACGATAAGACATACATTCTACATCCTTTTGCAAGGCAGGTTATCATGGTGTTTCATTTATCGAAACGCAAACACATCTGACACCTGGAACGGATGATTATGTGACTGAAGTGCAAAGTAGTAAATATTGATCGTTAAACGGATGAATGAATCTATGACACGATTCAGCTGACAGAATTAGAAAGGAAGTTCAATTTTCTCCCTATATATATCGTCATTGGCTATTATTGTCTGAAATGTGTATAGATAGAATATCACGCGCTCCACAGCAATGCGTAACAGGTGGCCTAGTGATTCATAGGGTATTCAACACTGCAGTTGTCAGTGTATTGGAGATTCGAATGTTCTCAATTTGAATTGTAATTTTTAGAAAACGAGAAATAGTATAAATAGAATCATGAAAGTTTGCATTTGTCAATCACCGAATCAACTGAAAATAAAAGTAGATCACATGAACTTATGGCGTATTCACTCGGTACTTTTATGTAGGCCATAGAGCTTAATATACACGTATGCGTCACTGATATTTAGATCGCTGTCAGCTGGACAATGTCGGAACGTTGAAACGTATTCGTATTTGTCAGCTTGCCGTTTCAGATGCTCTGTAAATATTTGTACACCTCTTTTAGCAATATTCCAGCAACATCACGGTGGGACCACCCGAAATATGTACAGACAGTACCTTGACCTTTGACGCTTTGGCCTTGACTATCTAAGTATCTCTTAGATATTTAAATTATCTCAAACTAGTTATTATATCATAAATACAATCGATAAAATAGTGATGATGATAATCTGGTGATGGTGATAATCGGTGATGACATGTTTTATACATGTATACATATAAAATAATACCGACGTGGAGTAAAATTCTAGCTCCCTTGCTCAACTGTGGTTCTGCGTTGCCTGAGGTATATCATATTTTAGAGAGTGTGTATCTACGTCGCTTTTGCAATATCACGGCAGGGGACAGAGGAAACTGGCTTCTCACTTCGTACCCACGTCAGACAGGCGGAAAGGCAAAATAGCTATATATGGTATCTGATAATTATAACACACAGGTGGTGTGAGTGAGTGAGTGAGTGAGTGAGTGAGTTAGTGTATCACTGAGTGTCAGCGTGATAGGGAAGAAACCCGAAGTAATGCAGGTGTAAGTAGGTCAATCCTTTGGTAAAACACACAAGGTTGGTTTAGTACTGACAAACGTAGAAACATAATCGGGAAAAACCTATTTTCTTGATAATCATTGGTAGCCTATATTCCAAGGGACGCAACTCTGCACAACCCTTCTAAATCTGTCATTGATGACAAAAGAAGAAACACTGCTGTACTAAACCAGATCATGAAAAAGGGTGGCTTAACGACTGGGCCGCCGTCTGTCTTGTATCCTAAAATACTTGTTGTTTCAGTGCTAACGATGTCGCTGAGCGGAGCTTATGTTGCTTTCTGGACAGTATTGAACAAGAGCCTGTAACCAGCTATGCAGGAAGATTGTTCTCTCTTTTGCGATTGCAAGACACAAGAAGCGATGTCGCTTGCTTGGAATGAGCGAGATAGATTTTCGACCCGTTAAAGATTAGCCCACTATTATGTCACAGCGGGAGACTATGAACTAACCTTCACACATCCTACAGGGTACCCGTTTCGTGAATAGGACCTTAGTATAACTGACATTTTGTATGGGCTCTTTCAAACCTGCAAAACCTATACCCGATATATTGCAAAAACATACTGATAACATTTTATCTTACCTCACACATAAATGCCGATGCCTGACTGGCTGTGCGCTCTTCTATTATTTCCAGTGTACCCCGTATACAAGTGAGTTACATTGCAATACATCCCTCTACCAATAGCAACTCTTTCGGTACTTCGTGGTAGTTACTATTTTTATCTCTAATAACATTAAATGACGCACGATGCACGGAAATTACCGATGTTTTGCGAAAGGAACTCGGTGGACGGGAAATGACTCTAAATCTGTATTTCTTGTGTCGTCCGCAAAATCTAACGATGTCTACAAAAACCAATAAATACATTTTGGCAAGACTATCAAGTACAGTCCTTGTGAATATTCAGAAGGGGATTTACATCGCGGCGAGTGAACTAGGACAATATATACCTACGGGGGGAAAACAGCAAGATACAAGATTCGAATCGTTTGATTCACATAGGTTGGCTGAAGTGTACGATCCGATACCCATGCTTCAAACAGTTCAAAATTAACATTGAAATGCTCGGTAAAATAAATACTTAGTCGAACATTACAAATTGTTCACTGGTCACGAAGGACCTTCACGGGTCAGTGAACAATTTCTTATGTTCGACTATTAATTTAGTAAACGTCCCTTCGGTGACTGTGATTTTCTTAACACCTTTTAGCAATACTTCAGCAACATTACATTGGGAAAATGTTTCTCACACATTGTACGGAACTGATGCAGTGGCACTGACGGTTTTAGGACGATTTATATCTGTAATTCCGAGAGTGTAAATAAATATGTGGTGTATCAATCATGTTGAACGAACCTTGATGTCACTCCGTTACTTACGTATGGTCAACCATGGTATGCTGACACCTCCTCAGCGAGTGCCTGAGTTTTGTTTTACGCCGAATTTAGCAATATTTTTGCAATATCACGGCAAGAAACACCAACATAAGCTTCATGTATTGTTCCCGTGGGGTGAATTGAACTTAGCCCTTTCTCCGTGACGAGCGAACGCTCAACCACTCAGCTACCCCATCGCCCCAATTCCGCATCAAGAGCTACCTCCTGCAGGGGCCGCGTTGACGAGTGCTAAGTGTTTTAATCTCGCATTTCAACGTTTCTGCCGATATGTCAAGCGAAGGGAGCAAGGACAGGTCCGTATCATCAAATTGTGTTAACATTCCCTCGGCAAGTCAAATGTCTGGTAGAAATAATCAAATCAATTTGTCATGTGTTATACGCCCCCTCTCCAAGGACACAGGATGCCGATTATTGTCGCGAATTGATGCCTTGGCATATCGCTCGTCACTACATCGCCCAAAATATCTTTCATTTTAGACACCAAAGAAGATCAAATGAAATTGGTCTTCAGCAACCCATGCGACTAACAGGATCTGGTGGTCTTGTGATCTGACTTGTTTGACACATATCGCATCCAATCCCGCAGGTCGATGCTCATGATGTTGATCATTGGACTGTCTAGTCCAGAACCGATTATTTACAGACCGTCGTCATTTACACGGACTATTGGGTGCGGCGTAAAACAACAAACAAACAAGATCAACCGGAGCGAAACCTTAATTCATCTCTAGACGTCGTTTAACGCCAAATGACGCACAGACCGTTCCTGGTGTTGCATAAAATATCTGGTAAGCTGCTAGGCTCACATCATTTCAAGGATGCTTTGTGTTCAGGCGGGTAGAACGGAGACTGCTTTTAACTGAAGGTGTTGGAACTCGCTGTCTTGTATTGAATCTTCTGCTGTTGGCGGTTTGTGTAAAGTTTACCGGCACCTATTTCGACATTTGAAATATTCTCTTCTCGGTCTGACAAACAGTTTGGGACAGTCAGACACTTGTAGAACCAACAATTCGCCATTTTGTCTGTTCTGACAACCTCCATCCCAGCACACATACAGGTTAATTCAACAGTGCACGTGCTTCACGTGTTGTCCATGCATGTTCGACGTGAAATTGTATTGTGGTAAGATCAGCGTTCAGATGCAATGCCGCAGTATTGTAACTGTACAGCTACATTCAAGTCA
Source organism: Haliotis asinina (assembly GCF_037392515.1). Taxonomy (NCBI): domain Eukaryota; kingdom Metazoa; phylum Mollusca; class Gastropoda; order Lepetellida; family Haliotidae; genus Haliotis; species Haliotis asinina. The sequence continues at coordinate 72,147,787 of NC_090281.1, forward strand.
CCAGGAACCTTATATTGTTGATTCATAGCAAACCTTTGGAGTCGAAGGTATGGAAAACTTTGTGGGAACAAATATTTTAAAGGCACACAACTGTTTTATATTTCCGAATTTTAACTCACATGCGTGTCAAATTTCAAAATCATTCATTCATTCGTTAAAATCGTTCATTCATGTTCCATCCCTCCGTCCGTTCTTTCCTCCCTCCCCTTCATCCATCCATCCATCCATCCATCCATCATTCATTCATTCATTCATTCATTCATTCATTCATTCATTCATTCATTCGACATGATCTCGCCTGATAGGTCACTGTGGAGAAATGTGCACTCCCAGAATACTGTTCATGGTTCATTATTCACTGTTAATTATCAGCAGTCTCAGATTGCAGCCGACAAGCTTTCATGTGAGCCATTATCGTTAAAAGGCAGAGACATTTTGTGTCCACCAGTGTGGTGTCAAGTTTACAAAAGAGAATTCCGTGAACGATTTTCTTTGTTTCTTTCAAGGTTCGAACTCTTTATTTTATACAGCCACCTTTGCCATTTCTCATAAAATGCCATCAGAAAAATAGGTAATGTATTTGTATATCATCATCATCATCACCATCATCATCACCATCATCATCATCATCATCATCATCATCATCATCATCATCATCATCATCATCATTTCATTTGTAAGAGGTTAATTTTAAAATAACTGTTTGGTGATGATCGGTAAAAATGTCATGCTTTGAAAAAGGATTGGAAAGAAGGTAACATTTTTAGGGCTGGATAGTGATTCGGTGGGTTTGGGATTGAAGTGTTTTGTGGGTGCACATCAGCTATCTATTAATCTCTCTATATATTGATGTAGTGTGCTGTTGTTTTTTTTAAGGGTCTTTTTTGTTTAATTGGTTTTGTATGTCAAGTATATGTTTGATAATGTCGTTAAATATAGTGGTACTGAATTACGCCTTCCATGACAAACAGTGTAGCTGTATTTAGACGAGGAAGTTAATTCAACACGGAACAAAGAAAAACGTATATTACATCCTTGAACTGCGTAAAATGGATCGTTCAGATGTTATATGACGTGCACCACGCGCAGATAAAGCTTACCTGTCGGTCATGAAATATTAATAAAGTGTTACTTGAAGCATTGTACAGTGTATATAGTGTAAACCATAGTTTACCGTAAATACTCTACGTTTGGCCATAAATTATTCTAGTCCGAATTATGGGACGTTATAGTCTTCGTGTTGTTGAAACAAACTGACACTTCATTCCGATCCAGTCCTCTTCTTGTTTTATTCAAAATGCGATTATAACGATCTAAAATGAATCGGTCCCACAGATCTCGTTATAACAGTAGTTTACCGTATATAACGTTAACGTACACCCACTGGGATATTCTTGGTAAAACCGAACCAGTTTCGGTGAGGCAGTCTGTAATAAGCGACTGTAATTTTGTTATTGTGCGCGTATTCGTATTCCAGTCGGAAGATAGGTGCTCTTGATGTCGGTCACTAATTCTGATTATTTGAGACATACCAAGCCTACTTACCGTAGAGTCAGAACTAGCCTGTCTCACAGTCCTTGAACCATATTAGCATCCCTTTCCGATCAGCCGGCGGGTGGGGGAGCACACTGGTTTAAGCGTCCTCTTGTCACACGGATGTAGCGGGTTCGATTCCCCACACGTGCCCAATGCGTGTTAGTTGATCCCTGGTGTCCCCCGCCGGGCTACTACAAGAATATTGCTAAGGACAGCGTAAAATCAAACTCACTTCAAGCAGTCTTCTCTGAAATGCAAAATCCTAAGTCTAGAGTTTGCTAAGGGCTCAGTTTAAATGATGCACTTAAATGATGTTTGTTTCTATAATAAGTATATATCATACATTTTGAGACACTAAGCGTGTGGCCTCGTCATTACATGCTTTTGCCATTTCATCAATTTTTAATTTTATCGAGGATTTACGGTAAATACAACATTTTTTAATTTCTTCAGTATTGCTTTGCCGTATCTTTGACGAGTAGCGTCTGTTTGGTGATTGAGCTGTTGTATAAAATGTAATGGGATTAAATTGTAAGCTGTAATTGTACCTTGTTTCTACGCCCCGTATAGTCGCAATAGAGGAAACTATCAATAAACGAGACAAAATGAAAATTGCTTCGGCTCCGAAATAACTTTCTCATTAGAATTACCGTATTTCGTCTATTATTAATACGACATCATATTCATTTTGTAGCCATGAGCAGAAGGGATTATTTATTTCAGTAAACGTTGTTATTGATCGCAACTTAATTAAGGGTGTTTCTGTCCTTAATAGATACCTGTTTACGGTTCCAAAATCTGAGGGCGTTGGGGTAGTCTAGCGTTTACAGCATCTGCTCGTTACGCCGAAGACCCGGGTTCGATTCCCCGTATGGATACAATGCGTGTAGCCCCTTTCCGCTGTCATCCTTCGTGACATTGCTGCAATATTGCTAAAAGCGACGCAAAACAAAACTCACTCATTAAACATCTTAATTACCCTCCCTTACAGTGGGTGGGCCTCTCCTACAATCCACTCAGCAATCCAAATACACACAACACCTATTTTGTATAGTATGTCATGTGCGGTGCACCCCTGAGAACCACATGCCATATAAGGGTTGTGTTGTCTGTTGTACCGAGTGAATGAAAGTTGCATCATATCATATACTTCTGATATACATGACTTATATTCCCCCCATAAGTGACTTCTACATCTATGGATACAGCCACGAATAGCTGCAATATTGCTGATGCGGTGTTAAACAACATTCATTCCTTCATCTATGGATACCACGTAATGTTGCTGTAGTTCCGCATATGTACAACATGTGTGAAAGCCATATCTGGTGCTGGTTTATTGCTTATAAAGCGGTTGTGGTTTTTACGATGCTTTTAGCAATGTTCCAGCAGGAGACACCAGAAATGGGCTTCATACGTTGTTCCCATGTGGGGAATCGAACCAGAGACTTCGACTAGACGATCGAACGCTTTATCCACAAGACTACCCTACCGTCCCCAAATCAAAGACTACACATTAGATGCTTATACTCATATTCCAAGGCTGAATGAGCATGCACGGCCATGAGAATGCACTACAAAACTGCATATAATGAGTTGTCGCACCTTAATATATTACGATTCGGACACCAGCCTACTGCCTTGCACCATGTGTGTAGAATTTATACATTTCCGCAAACCAAATGACAAAATACCAAGTCTAGACATCTTTATTCCGCCCAAATTCACATTCAGGGGAGAAAATAGAGATGAGAAAAATATATTGTATAATAAAAATAAATCACAGACTCCACGTCTAACATCAGCCATATTAGCTTGTACTGGGGCTGCGAATAGCACAACGCTATACGGACTGTAACCATATCGCTTTCAAAATAAAAGAAACACTTCATAGTAAGCAAATTCAAATAAAGCTGAAAAACGACATTCATCGGAAACGTTTGAGTTTGATGAGATGGCTGGTAACCTCCTTGTGGCTCACAGGCGGCTTGAGTTCTATACTCATAAGGTGGCCTACAGTGAAAACCGCTAGTACGCTGATCCATTGAACGGTTTGAACATGGCGTTGCGTTTCATACATTGCGGATGGAGTCAGGACGCATTCATATAATTGTAGAGGGTGGGGGCAATGGAATGGAACAGTCTATTTTACAGCTGCAGCAAGCTGTCTAATTACTGGGACCATCAAGCAATCTATTTCTTTTCACAATCTACATACGCATTTCGACGTTTGTCGTTAGGACATTTTCTTCAAAACCAACTATTATTTGCTTCTCCACTGTCAACTTAATATTCATTCATATTTCTGAGGAAAGTGTTTCAATAACCGTAGTACCATGCCCACTCACGTGGGTTTTCTGGCAGTTCGTCCTGAAACAGGAAAACAATAGATGTATTCACCAGTCAATTAGATAGGACTAAGCTCGTTGGAGTACTGTTATACATTAACGGAGGGGTTCAATACACTAATTGTAACAGCGCGTCCTCCTAACCGAGGGGAGCCAATTGGCAATCAGAACAGCTCAAACATAACCACTGCATTGAACGGAGTAATCCAGTCGGCTTTGCGTTCGGCTGGGTAACGGATCGAGTATTGTCATGACTGGTGGAGCTTTTTGTTCTTGAAGGAAGTATCTAGGATAGGTACAATGCTGTATTCAGTCCGCGTGCTGTCAAAAAGAGCATTTGGCGCTCAGACTCGGTGTTGGCGCTTCGGGAATTACCGTACGGCGAGCACCTTGGCTTGAGTCGATCGATCTGAGAACAGGGGGTGGGGCATAGCCTTCAGGTGCGTCCAGGGTGTCGGTTCGAAGCGACACTCGGCTTCAAACAGCGTTCTTTGCAAGACTGTACAACGTGTATGAAGCGGTGGATCTAGCAGATTTCAAATTAGTGACAACACCGATCGTGTTTCAAAATGGCGAGCGGCGAGGATAGAAACACTGAAAATAGTGTAGTTCGCTACAACACGACCAATGACCCCGAAGCTGTGCACGTGGATCTTCAATCGCCGGCCAAAAACCGATACAAGGGCACCCCACTGAGCCCTAACAAGAAATCCCCCATCGTCCTGTTCGAGAGAGCGTCAGGGAGCTGGTGGAACCCGACTTTTGATTCCAAGATTTTGGAAGATCAACTCTGGAGTTGCTACTTGCCACAGACTCGGAGACGGTTCCAGTATGCTCTCTTCTACATTGTGACAGCATGTTTAGCATGGCTTATATTCTTCGGTCTGACCAAGGAAGCAAACTGGATGTATTTCCTTGGAGGTACAGGATGTCTGCTTGCTGTGACTTTGCTCATCTTTGGATTTACAAAGATCCCATTATATGAACGTTTTTATTTGCCAACTTCTATCGTCTATGTGCTTTTCTTGATGGCCTTGATCCTATGTCCGTTTGCCTTTAAGTCCTCCTCAGATCTTTCGACAATTGGGTCTTTTTCAGGATCTGTTGAAATTCTTCTTATGATATACACCTTCATACCCATGCCACTGTTTGCAGCAGTGTTGATAGGCATTGTCTATTCCATTTTGTATGAAATTTTGGTTGCACTTACCATAACAGGAATGCAAGAGGCTACATTCATTATCGGAAAAATTTTGCTCCATTGTTGTATCCATTTGATTGGGATCCATATTTTCATAATGTCCCAAGTTCGTCGTCGTAGTACCTTCTGGAAGATTGGACAGTCAGTCATGTCACGTCGAGATCTGCAGGTTGAGAAACAGCTGAAGGAAAAGATGATCCATTCACTTATGCCGCCGTCAGTTGCAGAGGCTGTGATGAAATCACGTGACAAAGATGAAGACGAACCAGAAGACCAAAAGAGCAGGAAAAAGAACAAGAACCGAAAACAGGAACCTGACAAAGGAAAAATCAGATTCAGGCCATTTAACATGAATCAGCTAGATAATGTAAGTATCCTGTTTGCAGACATTGTTGGCTTTACAAAAATGAGTTCCAATAAGACTGCCGAGCATTTGGTGAGTCTCCTGAATGACCTGTTCGGAAGATTTGACAAACTGTGTACTAACTGTGGATGCGAGAAGATCAGTACCCTTGGTGACTGTTACTACTGTGTGTCAGGATGTCCTGAGCCTCGTCCAGACCATGCCATATGCTGCGTGGAGATGGGGTTGGGAATGATTAAACTGATCAAAGAGTTTGATGAAGACAACCAAGAGGAGGTTAACATGAGAGTGGGAGTTCACACCGGAACCGTACTCTGTGGAATTGTCGGAACGAGAAGGTTCAAATTTGATGTGTGGTCCAATGATGTCACTCTTGCCAATACAATGGAGTCATCAGGACGTCCAGGAACTGTTCACATATCTGAGATGACTTACAAGTTCTTGAAGGATCTGTATGAAGTGGAAGAGGGAGAGGTAGTTGAAGGTAAGTGTATTTTCTTCACCACAAAGTGTGTGATAACTCTATCCTCACCAGATCCTTGGGTATAATACAACCTTCAGATGGCATGGTATCAATAGTACGCCACTAGAGGGGCATAGGCTAACAATGATGGCTGAAAGGGACTTACCGATTATTTGGAGGGTGACCAGAGAGGATGGCAAAGTTTTAGCTGTCACCTCTTGGCCACAGTGCTCTAAATTAAGTATGAAAACCAACAGGCCCTTATCATAGCTTTGCTGTTGATAAGTGAGGAAATAATTGGCGCCTGGATTCAGATAGAATAGTAGCAATCCTAAGGGACCTCAAAGCCCAAGTCTGATTACTGGTAAATACACAGTGGTCATGGCTCTCTAACTTGACAGTAGTTATGTCCAATTGTCGTTCTCTGTTGGTCATGTCTTCAATCATGGGTTTGCTTGCCTAAGGCTGTCATTTTTGCAGATATGTAATGTTTGATCTGTGGTAAATGCTGACTGAGTTATCTACATCCTATTTTCACTCACTCGCTCATATATAAAGCAGTCAAGTTTCTCACTGTCATCTCCTGGGTGGCAACAGCCATGATATCCCTGTAATTTTGCTGACTAAGCAAGAAACTCCATTCGCACAGCCCCATGTTATTTGCAGTCAAAACCATTGTATCATCTTTATTAGGCCTTTAGGGCACCAGTCATGATAAATACTGTTATTGCTGCTAGTGACAACAATACACAAATGTAATCAACAAGGACTTTCTTTGAAATATACTATATTACTGTAAAATGAATGTCTTACTGTTGGTGAGAACTTGTTAGACAACCCTAACATAAATATATGTTTAATTGAGAGTCACAAAATTTTTACTTTTCGTTCATGTGTCAGCACAATGGCTGGTGTATGGCAAGTCCTAACCATTATGTAAGCTGTTTCTCTAGCATTACTGGCTAATACTGGCTAATTCATATTGCAGCTTCAGCTGGCTTAACCTCATATGAAGCCTTTTCTTTTGCCCTGTTGGATAATCCTTTAATGAAACATCTTCTCATTCTGGTTCCATGTACATACGGAGTGTTGAAAATTTCTGAACCTTCAATTTCAGAAAACGTATCCGTAGTATATTGGTTGTTTTGTTTTAATTTCTGTTTTATTTTTGTGAAAATACTCTCAGATGACACTGACAGGTACATTGTACTTGTTTCATTGACATAACCATTATCAGTGTTGAGATACATTTTATGGTGTGGGCAAGCTCAAGAAACCATTTGGAACATGCCTCCTGGGTATGTTGGTATAAATTAATGCAAGTGTTAAATGGACAGTTTTATTTCAGATTTAATTCTGTATCAGTTTAAAAAATGATATGTTTGAATGTTTTTCAGTATGAGGGTTTCACATTCTGATTGTGTAGTGAACGAAGAAAGGGTGAAAATGAACTTCAAATTAAACACAAACTGGTTCACAGCAACAGGATTTTGTCTTAGGGAACACTGAGCATTATGATTTGCAGCCAGTATCTCTACTGTGATGTATATCTAGACAGGGGCAGAGTAGCATGGTAGCATGGTACTGGTAGTCAGTATGATAGTCAATGAACCATATTATTTCCCCTATTCCCTGCTAGCTCCCCCTGCAATGCTAAAACCCTAAATGAAGCAAGTCTAGATTTCCCCTGTTCTAAATCTCTGTTGTCTCTGGGACTTCTTTTCAGTTTAAATGGGTTTGTATGTTATAGTCGAAAGTATATACATATATTCAGAGACTAAGCATTAGCCTAAGTAGCATGTGTAAAGAGTGTGATAGCAAATTGGATTGAAATCCAGTAGAACTTAGTTTGGTACAGTTGAGCAACACATGTTCAGATATAAAGTTAGTTCCCACCCTGATGATATATCAGCATGTCTAGACTATTGAGCAGTGTCCCACTTCAAATTGCACATTTATTCATGATATTTCTAGATACATGTATATGCTAAGTGCACAAGGGCTTGCATTGCTGAAAATAATACATCCTGGGTTCAACAAGCGTATACTGACATCCATCCCTGTGGCTACGTGAGTACTGGTTTCATTTGGCAGTATCAAAATTAAGTTGCTCCTTGGTACAGGACTATTTGAAATTTAATGAAATTCAGTCTAACCCTTGTAGATGTTTTGTCAGATAGGTGATAGTTGTGAGAATAGTTTTCTGGTGTAATGTCAATTGTTTGTTTCTAAATCATTAAACAGTAGCAGATAGAGGCTGATTTTCACTGGTACTGTTGCCGGTCCAGGATTTACACCAACCCAACATGACGTGTGACAGTTTCTGCATGACAGGTGTTGCAATAACATTGTCAAGTTGGTAACCAGTAGCAAGTGGTTCTTGTCCATGGAATAAACAAGTACTATGTATGTATATATGTGATGGATATTGCTTCCTGTGCCACCAGTGATCATTGAAATTGTGACAGTTCTGCATTCCCAAGTGAACTATTTGAGTGATTCTGTTTTGGGTACCTTAGACAGGTTGACAATATTTTGATTGCTATCTTTTTTAAACTTGCATATTTCCTCTTTTGTAAACAAGTGAGTGGAAACATTTGTTCCATAGAAAATGTTACATTTATCAATATCATGTTTTCATTACATGCAACAGTTTCACCAGTACACTAACAGCCCTGACTGGTGTTAGTGTAAGCACCAGATATGTTGAGTAACATGTGTCATGTTTAATGCTAATATATCATCAGGTATGTGGTATAGTAGGTGATGATAAGCATAGTGTCTGTACTTAAAAAGAGAAGTTACATAGAGTTTGATATGCTTCCAAGCGCTAAGATGCAGATTAGAATTGGTTTTCAGCAACCCATGCCTTTAGTAAGAAGTGACTTATAGAATCTGTAGGTCAGACTTGCTGATTTGGTTATTGCATGTCATGATATCCCAGTGGCGTAGATTGATGCTCTCAATGTCAATCATTGGATTGTGTTGTCCACACTTAATTATTCAAAAAAATGACAGTCATATGAGTGGAAAATTTGTGAGAGAGGTTTTAAACAACAATCTAAAAGTGAAAAATGTTACAGATGCAGGTTTAGATTAACCAAGATTCTGTATTATTATTTAAACTTTTTATCCGTACAGAAAACCATACCATTCAAATATGAATCTTCATACTTCTATATAGACTCTTGAAATATTTTTGGGTGCTCCAGTGTAGCTCTATAAAGCTTCAGATAAGGGCCATGTCAGCGTATGTACAGATAAAAAAGTATGCATGATATGCTAGGAAACAGTTTGGAATTGGAAAACGTGTTACTGTTTATTGAGCTGTTTTCACATGGATAGTAATGTTGTGCAAATATGAAACGAAACACAAGATTACTGATAACCCATACTGTATTAAAATGTACTCTTCTGTTTTTCCAAGGAGTGCATACTGATGGTGAAAAATTATCTGGAGCCCTGGCTCTATTTTGTGTAAGGCAACATAAACCCTGTTTGTAAATCATTGAAACACAACAGATTGTGTCCATGTATTCAGTATGCCAATGGTTGCAATTAATTACATTCTAATTAGATATATTAGTAGAATATACTGTAATTGTGTCTATTACATAACAGGTTCACTACCTCCTGACATTGTCTTGCACTATTCCCAATTCCAAACTAGTATCTGGGGAATCTAAGGGCTGATACACTTCTTTCCATTAAGGAATGTTGTCTTCATGATTTAGGGAGCCATTCCTGGCACATTCTAGGACAGCAGACTAGCATATAGCTGCTCATCAGCAAGGGATAAGTTGAGAGATCTACAAGTACAGGGCTCTGGCAGCTATTGGTGTCATATTTCTGGTAACAGCTGAGTGCCTCTTTATATCTTAGCTATATTCTTGAAGCTGCTAAACTGTGTAGGTTGTCTGGGCAATCATGAATATTTACTATATTTATGATCTGCATTTATCTGTCAACTAGTTCGTGATAATTACTAGGGGTGAAACAGTACGCTCTTAACACGGTTTGGTATGATTGTAGTACAAGGTATTCAGTTAGGTTCAATTTCTTTCATTTTATGAAAGAATCAGCTTCATGCAGAATGTTGACAAGAGCCAAACCTTATATTGTTTAATAATGTGGAGAAAGAATTATTATAATCTTTGTTATTTTGAATGAACAAAACTGTCATTTTATGACTAGATGGAAATGATGGTACAAAAACCGAAAATACCAAATTCATGGATTGCATTATGACTTAACAAGCTGAAGGTAATATACTGTGGTACTTCTACTGTTCTAGTTCTGTAGTATACCATTTCACCTCTAATAATCATGCAATTCTGGTCATGAAACCCACCTGGTTGTTATTTATTTAACTTTAAAACGAAACAATAGTGCATCTTAGTCATATGTACCTTTCATAAATGTTTGATGTTTTGCTGTTTAAAATTATTCATGCATGATTACAGTCTAATCTGTAAGTATTTCTCATTTAAGTATTTCTCATTTACATATATGTGATGCCTCTATGAATAACAGAACAGTCTAATATAACATTGTCACTGTTTAGCATAGAAATGGATTTATTAATCCTATGTATGCTTGAGACAGAGGCTTTCTGTAGTATACTGCAGTATCATGATTCGTCTAAAGCATGCCATTCGAAATATTACCCATCATGATTCAGGTGTTCGACATTTTGTTCCCTTATGATGTTGTAGTCAGATCAATTTATTTACAATTTTTTTTGTGTTTAACCAAAAATGCCCTAAGGTTTGAATGTAAAATATATCAAATGATAAATTTAAACATGTGTCAACATTTTTACTGCATTGTGTTTTCTGTTCATTACATGAGTATGACATAGTACCCTTGTAGGAAATCAAACCCAGGTCTTCAATATGACAAGTTACTGCCATAATGATTTGTCTACCCTATCACCCCCATATCAAACTAGGGTGTACAAATATATTACTCCAAAGAAGTAAAGCATCACAGATTCTGTTGTGTTACTGTTGTATATCTGTCATTGCAGACAGCCAAGTTATTTGGAAGAACTGGTTGGTTGATAACTTATTTATATAGCATTTATAAACCTGTCATCATAGCTGTAAATTGTTGTTTCAAGGTAGCTGGATTATTTTGGTGGTTTCCCTTTACAAAACTATGTTGCTTTTTTATTATCTAGTTCAAGGTCAGTGAAACAAGACAATATTTTGGACTGGCTGGCCCTCTTCAGTTCAAGGGGCAGTGGGGTAGCCTAGTGGTTAAATTGCTCGGTTATCTCGCCAAGGACCTGGGTTCGATTCTCAACATGGATACAACATTTGAAGCCCATTTCTGGCGTGCCTGCTGTGATATTGCTGGAATACTGCTAACAGCAGCTTTAAACTAAACTCACCCACCCAACTTCAAGTTTTAGTTCCTCATGGATATAATTTGGTTTTGCTGAAAAGTTGATTTTGGTGGCAAGAACCTGAAAGCTCCAGTAATATAAGAACCTGATTACTACAGAACAGGATTAGTCTTACTGCCTGAGGTTGGCAAGGCAGGTCTAAGATCTCCATTGGAAATGTATAATCCATGGTCATTGATGCACTGCTAGTAATGTTCTAATCAGGGATGTAATCTGTCCCCTTTAAGGGACAGGTCATGGGATGATTCTAATAAGCTGGAATGTTTTTATTGTATTGATGTTTTTTACAGCAGTGATGACATATGATTATGGCATCTTGGTATGACAGGAATTGTTGTGAAGTTGTTGGATGAGATGGGGGAAAAAGAGGCGTTGATTTTAAAGATAGAAATATTCTGTTTATTCTTCAAAATAGAAATATATGTGTTTATTTTTGAAGATATAAATACTGTGTTTTTAATGTAAATACTACACTGAAATGCCAAACACAAAATTTGTAATTGAATATGATGCTTAAGACTGTTCAACTTTATAGAGAATGCACAATGTTCTTATTTTCAACTATAGGCTGTACCATAGAACTGTATTGAAAGACTTTGATACAGCTTGTCACAATACAGTACATGGTATTCTAGCAATATTAGGAAGCTTAAACGTGTTACATGGGAAAAAAATTCTGAACCTCAGCCCATGTCAGTGTTAAGAACACAATGTTTTGGAGTTTGTTTAGTTTTATGTTGCTTTTAGCAATCTTACAAATTTACAGCAATACCATTGGGAAGAACACCAGAAATAGGCTTCACACACTGTACCCATATGGGCACTATTTTGGATCATATTCCTGCTCCTTCAGTAGGAGACTGTACACTGAAATTTGACACAGATGATAACATCCATAAATTTTCACCCTTATGTGTATCAGTTCTAAATTCTTTTAAGATTCTCGGGAGCTTTATTCATTATGATTCGGACTCCTTTGGCACCCAACTAGTTGCATTATTTTTAACCCCGGTTGCCCTGATTATGTTTCTAGGTTAGTGTGTGCTGTTCACTTGTGGGTTATCCCAGAGTATGCAGCTCAAATCATCATTAAACCAACTGATTACGGTGGGCTTGTTTCTCTGGAGATAATTAGTACATCCAAATTGGTTTAGTCTATTTCAATCATGTTTAGTCCAGAAACTACATTCCTGCTTGTTCCTTTGAGGAAGCTGCAGGGTTAGAACTTACAGATATCTTTCACTTATGTGCAATCTATGACTGCTTAAACCATGCCTCCTTTGTTTCAGACTGGGGTTTAACTGACGGCCGAACCAGTTAAACCTCGGACCGGAACTACTTTCTAAACAACGAACAAGTAGTTTAAGTTTTATTGGGGATAATTTACTTCTTTAATTTTGCCGGGTCATCCTGCATACTCTTGAGCCAAAGCATTCTCAGTGTACTCACAGGTACTTGTTACATCTTCATAACTGCTTTAATTCATCCACATCCAGTCCTATTTGTGAAATGTTAAGGTAACAAATAATCACTCATGTCAGATAGCCCATGCAAAACAAATAGCACCCCAAACCATGAATAATTAACTGTTAAGAATTTGAGGTTGTTCGAAATGCATGTGCAGTTCATGCAAATATGCTGCCCTGAGACAGATGTCAGTGACTTCGATGGGGAAAACCTATTCACAACCAATGAGAGCAAAACATACTTACGCACAAAATTTAGGTCTCTCTTTTAACTTAAATTTACTGAATAACCAGGAAAGTTAAGACCATCTATAGCTGGCCATGGTTTAAATAGGTTATTCCACTTGGACACAGAGTTTAACAGTTGAAATGTGTCATTAAACACAGGGCCCTCATGTTCTAGCCTATACATGCTGAAGGTGGCAGTCCAGTATAAACTCTCCAGTCCCTCCAGATAGGACTAGTTGGACTAGTTGGACTAGCAGGCCTGTCTTTGTGTCAATCACAGATGAAATATGATCAATAAAGTAACAAAGAGACATTACTCTATACCTGTGTTTTCTAAACTGATTTTCTGATTATCCTAAATAATGATTTACCTTTACATGCCCAACATAACAATTTACCTTGGCTGGTACTGAGGCAGTGACTCAAGTCTGCAACAAATTCCTGTGGAATCTTCTGAACAGAAATTTAAAAATTTGTTCACGTTACACAATAATAGCTTCATGTTAAGCCACTCACAGAATATGGATTATTTTTTGAAAATTCCCTGGCAAGGGTGACTTGTCTGAATACTATCAATGTTTTAATAAATACAAGTACTATTTATCCTAGAAAATTTCGCACGGATGGATTACAACATGGTCTCACTGTATATCATCTACATCAAAACTTGACCGTGTTATTTATGTGTTATATTTGTGGAATGTTGGATTAGCCTAGTGGTTAAAGTGTTCTCTGTCTTGCCAAGGGCATGGATTCACTTCCTCACATTGGCACAATGTGTGAAGTCCAGTTCTGGTGACATTGCTGGAATATTGCTGAAAGCAGTGTAAAACCTCACTCACTTGAATTTATTGTGTATCAAAGTCACAGCAGTTTGATAAGTCCCTTCTAATATGCCCTTGGTAAGATTGTAGCAGTGTACTGAATGTTGAAATGGGTATATTGCCAACAAACACTTGCTTTTCGTGTGAATTTACATTTATTGGATAAAACAATGTGATTAGCACTTCAGAAAGTCGTTATTATTATAATACATTGTAGCTTTCCCAGAATGTGTCAAAGTCAGCTGTATATCGTGACATCTGGTAAACCTGCTATGTATGAAAAGTTGAGCATATGTTACATGTATGTCGTTTGTCTGTTACCAGCCTCATATTTACAGCTCAATAACTTGCACATCATCTAGCTGTGCTGCCCGTTTCCATGGTTACACATAAACTACCTATCCGATATGGTCAGCTGCTCTCTACCCAATGAACTCAATATGTATTTCTTGAACTGAAGCACTTCCGAGTCCATGAGCTTTCACTTAAGTTTGGTTGCTGATTCCTTTTACAAAATGTATCCATTAACGAGAACATGTTGATGTATGGAAACATTCCGCCTTGATTGTGTTGAGCAGGCCAACGCGAGGTTCTGGTTTATAAACTCTCCCGGAGTGGAGGCCGATTGATCAGATGGGTCTGGAGAAGAGTTGTAGTGGGATGTTGATTATGGCTGCTTAATTACCCAGGCACATCACTGGAATTTGCGAGATGTAGTCAGTTTCCATGGTGTACATCAGCCAAGACTTACATAAGGTGGAGTGATTTCGTTTCGCCTTCATGGTCACCGTGTCTGATCAGTGCTAATGGCTGTTGTGGTAGACTTTATTTTGCCTGTATTCAGGTTAGGGTTTTGTCTTGTGTACGTCTCTACTTGGCTAGATTAACCCTTCATCTGAACATGTAGGTAGTCAAATTCTTTGAATATATGTAATTTTCATAGAAACAGATAATCCTTTTAACTGAAAAGGAGCCCCAGTGATATGAGAGATTTCAGAACCTGAAATCTATACTTGCTTTATTGTATTGCAGAAAGGTCTTGGTAGATGGGAAAAAACTGTGGCTTAAAGGTCACATGCAACCAAAAAATCAAACATAATTAAAACAGATTTATCACTTATTCATGACATACAATATACATTGCTGCTTTTAAAAAAACAAATAACACAATTATAAGCGTACAATCGCGATTCAAAAGTGCGATATTTTGCACTTGGGCTTACTTCCCCCGAAACGAAGCCCTCGGGAGTCCGAACCCAGTCATAGCGGGTGGATCTGCACTCAAGTGTAACGACGGTTTCCGATTGGCTGTTTCATTTGCTGATATATATGGTGAGGGTTCGTTGTGTGTACAGAAAGATGATCTGTTTGATGGGCATTTTAGAAGTATAGCCAGTCACAAGAAAGTAAGATTCTTTATGGATAACAACTTCTTTTTGTGTACTTGATGCGTCGTTTCAGTATGGATTCATATACTGTTGTCAAATAAAATCATATACACGAAAAGAAGTCGTTATCCATGAAGAATGTATATAGAGATGTTGGGTTTGGAAAATACATGTTCTCTGAATTTGCGCTCGATCAAATAAAAAATCATGTCAGTAGGGATGGTAAACTACTGCGTGGCTGGAATCTGTCATTCGTCCAAGTACAAAGCAGGACTTGAAACTGACAAGAGTTTGCACCAGTTTCCGTCAGATCCAGTCATCCGAAAAAAAAATGAATGTAGTTTGTTTTCAACCCACAGACATAAAAACATGCCATGTGTATCACACGTGCCTAATTACATAATGTGGCAGACACGGGACTCGGGTGCACGAGTCGTAAATCAACTTATTTTCTTTATGTCGTATAGTCTGATAGGTGTTAAGTTCAAATTGCACGTGGTCAATGATTGAAGCTGTGTATTGCATGTTGTCTTTAGCAGACAGACATTTAGGTGTGAATAAACCAGACACTGAGCTTTCTCTGTGACAGAGACTGTTTACTACAATCAACAAGTT
Organism: Haliotis asinina; assembly: GCF_037392515.1. Classification (NCBI taxonomy): domain Eukaryota; kingdom Metazoa; phylum Mollusca; class Gastropoda; order Lepetellida; family Haliotidae; genus Haliotis; species Haliotis asinina. Next base: position 72,163,630 of record NC_090281.1, read on the forward strand.
GTTTTACGTAACGAGTAGATTATTTACTTGTTTGTGTACACAATCACGATTAGACTACTGCTCACGACCTCAGACGCTGGGCATGCATAGTGTTTCAAGCTCCTCGAACCTATTCACTGCGCATGCGTTATGGAGGCAGCGCAGCACAGCCGTTGAAACCAGTTTTCCCCCCAGCGCTGGGGGGAATTTAGTGAAACGTTTGAACTCCGATTTCGCGGGCTTTTCTTTCATCGCGTTTTTATCAACTTTATAGGTTGAATTGGCATTTTTTATGATTTGTTTCGGTAAGTGCATACCGAAAGGTACCAGAATCTGCAAAGTTGTGTTTTACGTTGCATGTGACCTTTAAGGATGGTGAGACTGACTAATACTTGTCCAAAGCTGTGGAGGCTTCTGCACTTGTATTGGACTAAACAATGCAGTATAAGAACTCTGTGCTTCTGAAATCTAACATGGCTGTCAGATTTGATATGTTGTGTACACAGAGAGTTGTCTTCCTCTGCAAGAAGGTTCATTTGCTCAACATTTATGTATGTGTGTATGACATTAAAATTTGATTCACTCATGCCCCATAGCATATAGATCCAGAGTGATACTGTTCACTGGACAGATACAAGCCATATTGTTCACTACGTGTGTCACCATATTACTCACTGCCTGAAAATACAGAACTGTATAATTGCTTCTTACATATAGAGCAATATTGCTCCCAAGGTGCAAAGCCATGTTGATTCCAGTAGATATGGAGTCAGTCCGTTCATTTCATATTGCACCATATTGTTCCGACAGATTTGCAGTTGTATTGCTCCCTACAGATTTGCAGCCATATGCTTCACTACTTTTTAGAACATTAAATAATTTCATAAAGGAATTGAAGTGCCTAGTAAGATATACAACACAATACCACAAGAGACAGCATATCAAATAAATTGAAGATTTTTTCTGTTTCATACTTGTTAACTATACCAGTTTTTATGGCTTGTCTACTGATACCGCTGCTTAGTAATGGTGGAAAAATATTTCCATGTGGCATTGATTCCACATTACCAACTTTTAGTTTCTCTTTATTCAGCATGATTTGAATTAGCCAGCCCTTTTATGTCTACTTAAACAACATTAAGAGTGCAGAATAAATCTTTGTCCTGACAAGAAGTGTGTAATGTATGAAGGTCATTCATTCTTGTGTAATATTACAAAGGGAGATAATGCTGCTTTTCTTGTTCTCATTCTGTTTATGGATATTCTGACAGTACAAAGCTATTATCATGAAATAAACTGATTTAATTTTAAGTTCATTTTTTTTGTGTGTGTTCTGCTTTGAACATTTTACAAAAGTACAAAACAGCAAAATGACAAAACATATAGTGTAAAACATTTTTTATGTATTCTCAATCACATGTGAGATGATAAAACTATCAGAACAGAATTATCTGTCAACCTGAAAATGTTATGAGAGGACGCTTTATTGGTCAGGAAGCATGTCAGGGTGGTGACTTAGCCTAGTGGTAAAATTGTGTGCTTGGTTGCACAGGTTCGCTGTGCAACATGGATACAATGTGTGACCTGGTGTCTTCCGTTGGGATATTGCTAGAATTATGGGAAAAGCTGTGTGGAACTGCACTCACTGCACTGTACAATTTCCAACCTTAAAATATTTTTGTAATTTATGTAATTTTGGGGTCAAATTTGATTTACAATTGTGCACTATATTGCACAGTTTGATGCTGATATTGTTATTTAATCAAAGCAAACAACCATAAACTTCATACCTTAATGAACAGGCAGTAAATATATTCACATGGGTTGATTGCACAATAACAGTTCATAGTAACACAGCTGATGAATACACATGTGAAACAGCGTGAAGATGAATTACAAATGAACAAGTGGATGTATATTACCCATGAATACACACAGGAAACAATGCAAGTGGACGGATTTAAGGCCATTATTGGGATGCAGTAAGAACTTGGGGATTTAGCTGACGTATATTAGGTGTTGTCCAGAATACATAATGAAAGCACTGCTGTCAGCCAATTGTGTTGATGCATTTCAAAGATTGTTCTGCTTGTTCTGGACCTACCAAGAAGGACAGGTATTTGACCCAAATCTGCACACGTCACTTTTGTCAGTAAAAGCAAATTTAATAATGCTTGTTCATCTGATGACGGAAAAAGTATTACAGTGGCTTGTAAATCAACAATAATATGGTTGGACATAGAAGAAGATGCGTTAATGCCATTGATGCCAGTGTTGAATGTCTCCATCTAAGAAAATATTAACTTCAAAAAAGTAAAATTTTGCAGTGAGCAATAACCAACAGTGCCTTAAATTATATTCCGATCTGCTGCCATTTGCACTTTGTTGGGAATCCATAGTATATATTCTTTTTTACCACCATATCAACCCAGAAATGATATTTGGGTATACTGTTTTAATATTTTTTTTTAATGCCGTGTTTTCTCTTTGAATTGTTTCCGAGTTGCTAGCTTGAGGTGTTTTCAAGCAGGTCATTCTAACAACTCCGTACTCATCTGCTTACTGTTAATTTGTGGATCTAGTTTAATCTGACAGTAAGCGTTTACCCTAATCAAATAGAGACTGTGTCCATACTTCACGCAGAGCACTAAGTACAATGTCTAGACATACTGGAGAAATGGCCTCTGACCATTGGTCCAGACCATCTCTTGGAATGTTCTGGATAAAGACATCGCTAGTGATAGAGAAATGCCCTTGGTTATCAAGGACAAGTGTTGGTATCACAGCACCTTACATTGTAGCAGTGTTGTTTTCAGTAAGTTGAACCTCAATTATTGTATAACTTCTGAGGTAAATGTGTCAGATTTAGACACCAAAAGTAGTGGTGTATTACCTTGGTGGATTGAGCAATCTTTCGTCAGGCTGTAAACGTTGCTTTAATTGTGACATTGGCATAATATGTAGATCTTGATTTCATGGTAATAATGTCCAAACATTCTTAAAAGCAGTGTAAGACAATATTTACTGTCCTAAGTACCAGTAGAACAGCTTTGTCTGAAAACTGAAAACTGAAACTCTAAAGTTTTGTTATGTGACCATGGTTAATCTGTCATGCCAACTACGGCAGTTTGAAGGTCAGGCTTTCTGACTTGGTTGACATGTGTCATCATATCTCAACTGGTTGATGCTCATGCTATTGATTACTGGATTGTCTAGTCCCATATGTCTTATTTACAGACTGCTACCATATAGCTGGTATATTGGTGAAACACAGCATTAAACAACAACCAACCATCATTGTTGACTAAAGAGCGTACAAGTATCTTTTTTTTTGCACAACATTTAACTGTTGCTTTTTAGGGACGAGGCAGTGGAGGGCAATGTCATATATCAGATGCTCAGAAAACTGTTTAAAGGATTGAACTACACACTATCCAAAGTGGCAGGTTAGGTTGAATGATACTTTGGTTCCAACAAGGCATTATACAACACAGGAAATGTGCATCATTTAACGATTGGCCAGATATAGAGCTGGGACTATTAAGGTCTGTGTATCAAGTCCCTCAGGTGTCATAAAGCCAGCCTTCACTGTTAAGGAGTTCTATTTGTGGATCAATTGATGAAATTGTTAGTAGTAAGTGTATTAGCATTGTGCTTGCTAATTACGATCCGTTACTGCATGCCAAATTCAAGGCAGTCTGTTATGTTATTGATCATTTTGATTGGGTTCATATGGATCACTGTATTTTACATTAGGAAATATTTGTCTGATGAAGTTGTTTTGAGGCATGTGAGTTCACAATGTTTGAAGGCAATCATGAATGTGGTATCTTTTACTTTATGATAGATTATGCTGGTGGTACGCTGTTTCACAATATATCATGTTTTGTTTATATTATTTTGTAGATTATTCTGCTGGTCCAAGATGAATGCCTTTGTCAGGTTTTTCATTATAATGCGGAAAAGTTTATTTAAAATGTAGAAAAATTAAGAATATTGAAATCATTTAGCAGAATTTTATGAAATAGTTTTATGAGTACCATAAACATGCCTTTTTTTTACATATATATGCTTATGGTTCCCATGTGACTGTTACACAGGACCATGTTTGAAACAATGGCTTGCCTGGACTTATTTGATTGATATTCAAGCATAACTGCATTCCGTGTTACAATGACGTTATTCATAATTATTTCCTTGTGTATTCAGCAGTGTTAAGTACTTACATATCCTTACTGCATGAAAATATTGTTTTAATGTGGTCAAATGATTTCATCTCCCATTTTAGTGAAAATATTAGCCTACACTAAAAACACCCAACTGACAATTAGTATTATGTTCAAAATGATGACAGTGCAATATTTGTGTGATCTAGAGGGTGAAACTAAAGTGCTGTTTTCATATCATCCGTGGGGATGTTCGTAATGTGTTAATACTATTATGAATATTAAAATGGCATAACATTGTGTCATTTGATTTCTCATGGGAAAGATGCTGTTTAGCCATTGTTGTGGATATAATGCGGTTGTGGTGTAGTGTTTTCAGATGTGGATCAGATGAGACAACAGTTTCTCACAGATCTGAACGTGTATGTTGTATTGTTCGAGAGATATTGATGATGTATGGATGACTATGGTGTTTTGGTTTTTGTCGGTGGGAATGCAAGCAAAATGCAGATTGCCTGTGATGGTATCTGTTAGGTATTTAGGATATCAGACGGCAATTGAATGCCATTTGCACACTCTTGTTGTATACATGTATGGATTTTGTGCTTGAGTGGACCTGAATGTTGTATAAATGTTGTACTAGATGTTAATGTTCTGGCATGGTATTAATTGAAATTATAGGTTATTCTCAAACTGTTCAAGACCTTTCACCTACAGCAAGCATATATGAATGAGTCTGTCATGCTTTTGGAAATAATGTCATGACTGGATGCTAGGCTTTGGCTTCCTTGGGAATTGTTTGATGTTTGAAGTTTGCTGACACTCTGATTTCTTTGAAATTGTTTGGCAAGTTAATCTTGTTTGTCACCTTTGATATGTATCTTCTGGGTAATTTGTCTGAAGAAGAAATATTAGAAATTCAAGATGGTGTTTGATGTCTGTTTATAGAGGTGTGATAGTATTTCTGGCATCCAATTTTGTCTCTTAATGGGAGTTGCTATACAAATGAAATATTCTGGGGCTGAATCATATTTTTTTTATCCATTTCATTTGCTGTTGAGCTTCTGTTGATCTCACTGAATTGTAAAATGAATCATGAGTCTTTGCTGTTCTAATTTGCAGAAGTTTGTAGACAGGGAGACTATCAATGTTAATCACAATTCCTAGATTGTATAGACAGTGATGGATATTCCCTGTGCTACTGCTTAACTTTTGTATGTATGAATTTTTCTATTGGAATTTTTATTCCTACATTCATGGGTAGCAGGATGGGTTTAAGACTCGAGTCTTATCCCTTTGTTTGGCAGGATCATGTTCTATGCCTTATTCAGTCTTCATTGATGTGCTAAGTCTGTTTCTGGTGCCCACAGCTGTAATATTAATGGAATATTTCTAAAAGCAGCGTAAAAATAAACTCACTCTCTCACTCACTCATCCTTAATCAGGCTTATTTTAGCAATGCAATGTCTTGTCAGCATCAAAGTGGTAAAAAGTATTCAGTAATGGCCTCACTCCCATGGTAAGCTGACATGCTGTGACAGTAGTAAAATAATATTTCAACTGCCATAAAGAATGTTAATGATGCCCAGACCATTCCTTCATCCGACAACATAGCAGTGTTGTTGTAGAAATCAAAACAACTATTGCTGTTTCATGAAATATTTAGTAGTGCACCGTCTTACAAAGTGTTATTTCTGCTTTGAAAGTCCTATCACTGCCTGATTGGAAGTGTCTTCTATAATTAGCCCTTATCACTTGGCAGTTCTATCTTCCCTAAGGAATCAGCAGGACATTGATATCGCTGAACAGGAATCTATTGATCTGCCAACCATCCAGGTACAATTGTATAGCACCCCCAGAACGAAATGGGGAAAAAAGTACAATTTGATTGTAAGCTACAGATGGAACCATTTTGATGTGTGTGGGTCCTTTTTGATGTTGTTTGGATCCGTTTTAGTGTTGTGTAGAGAGCTGTTTTGATGTTGGTGTTGCAGTTATTGGTCATGTTGTGCATGGAGGCAAAAGATTGTGTCTCTTCTTGATGGATTGTTCAGACTAACATGTTTTTAGAGAGAGTAACCATTATGACGTCATCTTTATTCTGTTCTGCAATTCAGGCACCAATTCTTATTAACTAGTTCTCCTTGATGTTCTTTACTTACCACACTTAAAAATTACTTATAAAGGGTCCTCATAATGTAGCTTAGAATAGATAGAGTTCAAGTGGTCGCATGCCGCTTTAAGCAGTATTATGGCAATATCACAACTGGGGAGGCAGAAATGAACTTCACACATTGCACTCATGTGGGAAATCAAACCCCAGACTTTGCCAAGCTTTAACTGCCAAGATGCCGTACCACCTCTCATCAGGTTACACGAATGTTGTTTTTACAAAATGCGTTATTGATAATTTACCTTAGAATTCTGTTGTACTGTTGTTGTACTGGAAACCATGTGTCAGAATATTGTAGCTTTTTTTGTTTGAAGTGTCAGTTTAGGTTATCAAAAACACCCAAATTGATTGTGTGAAGCTTTAATTTGCAAACATTATTGTAAATATGCAAAATATATCTTGACTGTTTTTGCCAGTTTTATCTGTTTATCAACTGTATTGTTTATTCTTCTTTGGGTGTGTGATGTGAAGGTGACACCAGTCAGATGTATAAACACACTGTACAGAATGTATATTGTGTAAGGAAAGGTCAGGCCTGATACAAACAGTCTGTAACTAGTTGTCAGGAAGATATGTTCTGCAATGTTCATTGGTGGCCATATTGGATGGAGAAGGGCCATGTGTTCCGTTAACAACAGACTTCGCTGTTTATGTTTGCAATCATTGCACAGATCATTGTTATTTTTCTCCAAACAAATGCAACTATCATTGAAATGTACTGGGAATATCAGTCAGCTGTTAGTTTGTGTTGAATTTGGGTGATGTACAAATAAGCAGCTTTTAACATGTCAACAGATCTTTTTTTTAGTTGTGTTTATGGTGGTTTTACTGTGTGTTTTCTTCTTGGGCTTTAACACTGCATTAAACATGAGGTTGTATGTGGTTGTGGAAGCCGCAATGGCTGAGTGGTTTAGGCGGCTGACTTGAGTCTGGTGGTGATTAGTTGTCTGATTCTGCGAGTGTGGGTTCGAATCCCAAATGGGACTCGACCCAACTAAAGTACTAAAATCTGTTTGTTACAGAAAAAGTGTATTCTCAACTATTACCGATGTTATATCATGTGACTGTCTCTTAGCTTGGGTTGCTGTTTAATGCCACACTCAGCGGTATTGCTCCTATATGACAATGGTCTGTATATAATCAAGACTGGACTTCTAGCGATTGAGATCACTTGCATCAATTATGCATTTGACATGTATCAACCAAGGAACAGGGATGTATCAGTGAACAGGGATGGAAATAAACCATACTCCAGTATTTACTGTTCTGTTGTGCAAGCAAATGTATATATTATGCTGTACTGGTTGTTCAAAAAATGTACAAGAAAATCAGACAATGTAGTGGAAAAATTATCAGGGCAAGGGAGTTTACATGTGCAAGATTGTCGGGACTAGTGATTTTACATGTACAACTGTACTGGAGTACAGTAGCAATATTTATGTTATTTCCATCCCTGGCAAGCATGACCTGCCGATCTCATAGTTGCCACTTGTGACAAGCATGGGTTGCAGCATATGAGTCCTATCCTGGATCTTTATGGGACCATCACAGCATGTGAGCTTAATTATATGGGAGGAAATCCTGAAGTGATCCGGATTTCAGAAGTGCAGTGAAGCCCATGAACAAACTTAGAAACATAATAGGGATGAGCTGGGGTATGAAGACATGATTCCTGGTGTACTCATGGGAAGCTGCTGTGTCCTGTGACTTTCAACACCGTAGACTACCTAAGCAACCTGTGCCCCTGTGGTCTAATGTACCAGTGTATTGTTATTTTTTACTATGGTGTGGTTCTATGTTACACCTGGCTGATTGTGTACCAGCTTGCTAGGACAAAGTTGTTCATGCTACTGACCACTGGTTTCCATGCAGCTGTATGTACAGGCATCTGTAAGGGATCCAAAATATTCCTGGCTCTGTTGTAATACATTTGTCAGTTACCCATCCTTTAACACTATTTGGGAGTTACCGTAAACCTAGTGGCTGAATTGTGTTACATCCATACATACAAATATAAAGGTGGTTTTATCCACCTTGATATTGCCTCCAGCCTTCGTAAATATATCGCATTGCCAAGTGGGTAGTTACAGGACTGTTTGGATATCGCATATCTTTTAAGCACCCTACAGCATTCTTCTTGTGTAGTTGCTGAACTGATTCCCCCAATGAACTATGGGAACCTTCAGTTGTATGTCTGTGAACTGCTGGAGGCACATGTTGGAAAATATACCACTTAATAATCGGAAAAAGAGGAGGCCAGAACCATTACTGGTACTGCGCGAGGCATTCAGTGTGTGATGAGGCCCGACCATCTGCCGGAGCAGGTGGGATGAGTTGGGCCATTCTGCTACTCATCATAATACACGGGCGTGACTTTCAGGTGATGTTGAAGAAACGTTTTGTGCAGGGTAAATATTGTCTGTTTTTTAAAAAAAAAACATGAAAAATTTCACATTTTTCAGATTTTGCAATAAGCATTCTATTTAGGCACAATTATGGGATGTTTCCCTGGAGTGTGTGAAGTAATTTGCACTTTGGGAAGTATACTGCAAAGTAAAGTCTGGTAATTCTTTCATTTACTGAAGCAAATTTTTTTTTCATTTTATGAGAATAGTTCTTACTTAGGAAATAAAATCTGATTCCTAAGCAGCAAGAAAGCCCTAGACACTTTCTATTATAGGAACATAAGGATATGATTTGAGAACTTTGAGAACCAGTTGTATACAGACCAGGTTAGTTCATTAGATAGGAGCTGAGTGAATAAGTGAGTTAACTTTGATGCCACTTTTAGCAATATTCCAGCTATATAACCACTGGCGATGACATAAACGGGCTTCACACGATTTACTCATGTGTGGAATTGAACCTGAGTCTTGAGTGTAATGAACGAACTCTTTAACCACTGGGCTATTCCACCACACCTCCCTTTGGAGCTGAACCTCTGACCTTCCATTCTCCAAGCAAACACGCTAAACACCACAGGATGGAAGTCAGAATCCAAGGAATGGAAATACAGGACATTTTCTTGAAAGAACGTACAAATTGATGCTAGGCCAGTGGTAACAGCCGGTGTGTCTTCGGTTGCCACTCTCTGATTTTCAGTTGTGAATGGAAGATGACAAAATTATGCCTCAGTGAATTATTACACATGCTTTGTCAAGATCCATATTTTGTTTGTACTCAAGAGTGCTGTAAAACTCTTAGTACCAACATTAATCTGTCAATTATCGGACATGAAAATAGTAGCTGAAGCCTGTAAGAGCCAATCAAATAGAGCAAGAGATACCTGTAATCTGCATGTCTGCTTCAAACTTATACATCCTTCCCTTCAATCAAATCCTGCTGGGTGAGGAAGGTATCACAGTGGAATGACTTTTTATAACTTCACCACGCCGTGCAAACATAGCACATGGCAAGTTTAGCACCTTAACAAATATTTCTGTTACAAGTGCATGTTGCATTTATGAGAATTGAATTTGAATGAAAACAAATGAGTCCAAATGATGTACTTCAAAGTCATTGCATTACTTCTGAAACCAATGGAACAATACCCCGGAGCTGTACTTTGAAAGGGCCTCTCTGATGGGCTATCTGAAGGTTTGATATTAGCTTGTTAGAAAGGGAGGGGCTGACTTAATAGCTAGAATAACATAGGGGCCAGAATATACCAGAACATGGAGAATCGCACTGTCATTTACTCAGTAATGCAAACAGGCAAAGGTGATGTGCGTGTATAGATCTTGAAGGATGTGTTATGTTGTGTTTACCAGATGCAAAATACAGCGTCATGTTCCTATAAAAATTTGGAATGACAGCAAGTAAGTTAGATTCAGTGGATGCAAAAGAGGATGGACGTCGGAATGTGTGGAACTTTTGTATACCACTCAAATTAATTTAAGGATCACCAGATTTCTTTTCATATTGTTTGAGTTATTTTGTCTAGTCATTAAAATATCAATATTCATATATTTCTTCATTCAGGGCATTGGGTAACTTTGTGCTTAAAGCTTTTTTTCATCAGTCCAAGGACCTGTTCTGATTTCCAACATGGTTACAGTGTGTCAAGTCAGTTTCTGCTGTCCACAGCCATGATATTGCTGGAATATTTCTGAAAGTGGCATAGAACTAAACTTACTGACTTTTGCACTCATTCAGTCATTTACTCACTCATTAACAGGTAGAGACGGACGTGGCTGAACAAGGGGATAGCTGGTTTTGAGAAAGAAATGATGGACATTGGGTAAAATTATCATGATAGGAAAATACATATAATCTACTGTTGTGTATTAGAATACCAAATCACCACATGTCCTTGACCTTGCTGTGATCTGTCTCACGTCCATCGATTGTAACTTGAACCAATTAATTTGCCATGTCCCATAACAATTTTTCTCTATCATATGTTTGCTTGAGGTAATTAGAATCCTTCACTCTTTTGAAAAAAGGCTTGTTATCTAGGTGGTTAGTCATATAGTCCATGCAGGAATGTAATTTTCATAAATAAACAAATAGACTGATATGTCAGGATGTGGAAATGTTCGCTAGCTAATGCATTAGTAATTTCGTCTCATGTTACACTGACTGGGGTTTGAAGATTAGATTTCATATCCATTTAACAAGTTCCGATCAATCTGTTAACAAGTCAATTGCTCTTGATTTAGAGATCATAATTTTGTTTTCACAGGTTATTTCATGTGAAAGTGCAGTAGGGATGTTTTCTGCAATGTCACATCTAAACTTGATCTCATTTTCTTTATTGAATGCAATAGTGTTTGCAAAGCATGTCTGTTCAGTCATCATTTGTTAGCTGTAGTCAATGCTTGTATGTTGTCTTGTTAATCCTAGGAGAAATAATATTTCTGATCAATTTAACCTTATGCTGGCAGTTGAAATAACATTTCTGTTTACAGTATTTTCAGTACAGTTTCCTCAAAGGGGATGCAAGCTGTTTCAAACTGTTCCTTTGTGTCAGAAAGGTTATTCAAGATCTTATTTCCTCACATAATTTTCTTTTCATTTCTGGACTGTGGAAAAAGCTTAAGAACAACAGCTTGCCTTGTGAAATTCTCAAAACATTATCATTATGAAATTGTGAAAGTTCAGTGATGTAGTGAGTGGCCTTGAAAGGTAGTAGGTGGCCATGATGAATATTCCAGTGCATCTAATGGACAGTGTGTTGCCAAACGCAGATCCTGAATTACGAGTTATGTATTCTTTGCAACAATAATCTTGGATTTCAGATGTTACGTGGAGGATTGGTAGCATGTCCATGACTTTGGGCTGAAATGTCATCCAAATAATTCATTGATGACATATGTTTCTTCAGGGAACCACTGCTTGTTTTTACCTAATCAGCCAACGATTCCAAATGGGGAAATCTTGTTCAGTTGGACATTTGTTATTTCAGGAGTGTTAATTAAGCCCACTATATGAGATGAGGGCTGTGTTGAATTGCAGTCGACTGACCTGCACAATTGTCTGCAGTAGTGCTGACAGATTAGTGCTTGTTAGTGATGATTTGAAGATTAGTGCTTGTTAGTGATGATTAGAAGTGTTTAGATGAGTCTTGTCAGGGTATCGTTTTTTGCTTTGTTTGTGCTAATTACCAATCTCACTTATCATTCCTCAGAATGGATTCTATCTCTAGGGAATGAAAACCGGCCTGAAACACAAAGAAACGAAAAAGGAAATCTGAAATAGGATCATCTTCTCTTTCTTGTCTTGCTGTTAAGCAGTAGTAGGCAGATTTTATAGAATTGATCACACATTTGTGGGATTATTATAGAAACTTTTCAGGCAGTGTAGGATTTTGTTCACACTTCTTCAAGGTAATGAATGATACTTTTGGGATGCCCAGAAATTTGATACTTTCTGGTCAGTGTTTTTGAGAAATCTTTTTGAGATTCAGAAGATAATTGCTACCATCACTGGACAGTGATATTTCAGTGCAGATGTTACGGTGATGCGATAGTCATGTTGCTATGGAGATGTTACAGTCAAGTTGCTATGAAAATCATGTTGCTATGGAGATGTAAGAAGACCATCATGTTGTTGCTATGGAAATGTTACAATGATGGAACTGTTATGTTTTTGCTATGGAAATATTTCTTACATGTAAAAGTCATGTCACTGTTAAGTTGTTACAGTTGTCTGCACATGGGACAGTCTTGTTGTCATGGAGACTATTCTGTCATGGGACAGCCATGTTGTTGCGATGGGAATGTGATCAGCCCATCATGCTGTTCCTATGGAGATTTAAAGCTGTGTACCTAAGAGTAGTAATAAACATGTGGAGACAACCCAGCCTACCTGTCACAATGCATAGCAGCTGTAATGCTGTGTCAGTAATCACACATTGATCCAACCCTGTCAAGATAAACAGTTATTCAGCTTGTACAAAGTGACTTTCCCTGTGACATTTCATGATTAAATATCACACTTGAGCTGTAATTCAGAGAAAAAGATCAGTTCTTGCATTGAGAAAGCTTATTAACATTCTCCTTTGGGGAAAAACAATTGCTACAATTTGCATTTTTGGAGAAAAATATTTTTTTGCATGTGAGACAAAAACATTTACGTCGTGCGATGGATCTGAAATTGGTGTTTGAAAGTGAATATGATTTGTGCGAACCAACTCAATTTGTTACAGAATTACCAAGGTGTCGATGGATATTCTTGTCTTACCTCAAAGCATTATTTTGCTAGCACACTGGGTTGAACCTAAAGGTATTGCTATGCTTGCCATCAGGGTTACGGAGAATGTGATGGCAACAAACTGATTAGATTGTCTCACAATTTGTATGCAGTCGTAACAGTAGATTTCTTTGAAATTCAATTGCAGTTCATGAAATTGAAATTTGATTGGTTTGAATTGAATACTGTAGCTGTCCGTCTGATTCTGTTACAGAAGTTTGGTGACTGTAAAGAAATAAGGTTTAAGGTTGTCAAATGGGAGTTGTTTGCAAGTGATTAATATGGGAATGATTTATGGCATGACATTCTGAAAGATAATGATTGAAAACCAGTTTTGAGGAAGACGGTAGCTTGACCTTCAATTCATTGGGGAAAATGAGGGAGGTTAAAGAGAATTTGATTCTATGGATATTTCTCGGCACCCAACAGCCATTCAGAAGGTCCTGTGAGCCTGTGTTAAGCCATTTCTTTAAAAAACTACCTTGGTTATTTTATCATTTGTTGCCATGGAACCAACTGATACATTTATGTTGCCATGGGGATTGTGTTTATGTAATCTTGCCATTTATTGAATTTCTACATGATGTATTTACAGAATGGTGTATGCATGAGTTGACAATTGATTCACCAGTCTTCTGCTGTTTATTTTGAGTCAATTCAAGAACTTTGAAATGAATCCAAGCATTGAATCATTAAGGGGACATGATGTTGATATGGTTATTCCTCATGATCAAAGGTGTATTAAGAACAAATATTGACCTCATGTCCTTAATGTAAATTTTCTTTGATGAAATTATTGTAGCCAGTAAAATGAGAGTGCTTTGACGATATATGTACTATCCATAGGATGATTGTAATGATCATGTGCAACCTTGTCCTTTCACTTAGTGTTTTGTAATCGTTATGGCAATTTCATTTTGATAATACACTCAGGATTATATAGATAGGTCTACTCTGTTTTTTGAAATGTGTACATGAGCATCATGTTTCGAACAAGGTTTGACCATTAAGGTTTGAGCCATTGTAGAGCAGTGAGCTGAAGCAAGGTTTGAGTATAGTTTAACACCGAGCACAAGAGGTTTGAGCACAAGAGGACTGGATGAAAGAGTTTGAGTGAGTTTTATGCTACACTTTGGATGGAAGAAGTGTAACTCGAATAAATCCTGTTAGTATTTTTTCTGTTAACTGGTAATTTCATGTTTATTTTGAGTTATCATTGCTTTTGTGATAGTTGGAAGTATGAGTGATTTTTAAAAATTTTGAACTAAACTTTCCTTTGTCTTGATAGCATGGCCAAAAGTTTAATAGGGAACAACTGAAGGCTTTTCTTTTAGGGAATAAAAGAAGATGTCAGTGATAAAGTTACAAGTGATCACAAGGATAAATATTCTTATTTATAAAATGTATTTTTTCAATTTACTTTATATTTTGAGTTTTTTGTATCACCTGCAACAACAAAGTTGTATAGGAAAGTAGATCTCCGAAACTATTTGTGATAGCTTTACCAGACTATGTACCAGACAAATGTGCCTTTTGGGGGTTAGACCCAGATATGAATTTTATGTATTTTATTTTTTTGGGGGGGGGGTTCCATGGAAACACGACTTAAGCTGTGGTGACTATGAGGATGATATTGTTTTTTCGGAGCAAATCTCCTTGACTATACATGCTAGCTTCATGAAACTTGGTACACATGTCAAACATGATGCCTAGATGTGCCTTTTGGGCATTAGACCCAGATATGAAATTTGTTTTTGGTGGTTTCCATGGAAACATGATTTATGCTGTGAGTTGGAGGGTGTCATCTTGTCTGGAGCAGATCTTCCAAACTATACACGCGAGCTTAATAAAATGTGGTACACATATCCCCATATACTGAGCATGATCCCTAGATGTGCCTTTTGAGGATTAGACCCAGATATGAGTTTTATTTTTTGTGGTTACCATGGAAACATGACTTTGTCTGTCGGTTTGAGGATGTTATATTGTCCAGAGCAGATCTCCCAAATGTTTTGCTTTATCAGACTTGGTACACATGTTTGCCATGTTCATCATGATCTCTAGATGTGCCTTTTATGGGTTTCACGAGTGTGTGGAATGTATTTTTTATAGTGTCCATGAAAACAAGTTTGACTTTGAAATTGGTGGTTGTGCTCTTTTCTAGAGCAGAACTTTAAAACCATTCTCTATTTCTTCACCAAATTTAGCTAATAGATAGGTCAGGTGGTATAGTGGTGCCTTTGGGTAGGTTTGGATTTCTGAATAAGATGTATTTTTGCATTTCCAGGGCAAGAAGATGACCTCAGCTGCATTTGGTGGTAGTATTCTTTTCATGCGCAGAACTGTAAAACCTTACAACATTCTCCTTCCACATTCCTTCCACCAAAACTTTGACATACTGTAATAATGATTAGTAGACCTATTCATGAAGAATATTTTACGTTGCAGGGGATATTGATGACTTTGACCTCTTGTTGAACATTGTGAAAAATTGTATTCATGCATCATGTATGTTGTATTGTGTACCAACTGCATTGTATAGTATTTGTCCATAGTTGTTCTTTGTAATATGAACAGAAATAGATAGCCATCTTGAATGTCATGTTCAGAAATTGTGCATTTTGTTAGTGATTTTGAGATAAATATATCCGTTAATGTTTTCTGGTTTCCGTAAAATATATTTGTATGTTTACCTAGAGCACTGTGTTTTAGGTTTTGCATTCATCTGTTTTAAGCCTCAAATGTCCTAAAACAAAAACACTGGTTTATATCACTGGTCAGGAAACAATTGATCAAAGCACCATGTTTTATTACATCCAAACCATAACCAATATTTTCAGATACCATTATTTTCTATTTATTTTATCAGAGGTCGTCTTATAATCATGGCGAAAAACACAGTCACTAGAAGTGGTTGCTTCTGGTCAATATTCCCCATGTAAACAGGATGAGGCTGTGGCTTCACTGTGCTGTACATGATATACAGGGCTGCTGTGATACCAGCCTATTTGTCAAATATGGACACTGAAGTTCCTAGCTGGCTGATTGAAACATGACAATCTCCATAAATAGTCAATAATGGTACACAAATGTTGCAAGAATATGCAGCCAGCAGTCGATACATTTCCAAGATCAAACATTGATTTGTGGAGAGTTTTCTGGGCTGAAGAATGTGCAATTTGGGCAGCAATTCCCAGGAACTCCTCTTGTCCCAAATGTGACAACACAAGTGCTGTAATAAATCAATTTTAAATTGGATTGAGCTTCTGTTAAAAAAATGTTTTGTATAATTTTATATTAGCCGCAGGCTCGCTGTTCCTTGGGAACTTGGAATTATGAAGTGCAAATAGATTGCTTCTGAACAATGAGCTATCTGTTTTGTGGAGGAATGTGTGTTTTTGTTATTTTATTCAATCGAAGGGATGCTGGTGGTTGCAGAACTTGTCAGCATTTTTTTCATGGGTTTCTTTGATAAGAGGTGTTTAGGTAGGATAGTGGTTATTGTGTTTCCTCTGGTGAGTTTGATTCTCCATGTGGGTCAAACAATGTCAACATTTGAACTTGAATAGGGTGGTCACATTGGCATTGATTGCTTGCTTTGTGTCTAATACTCACGGTTCATGAGGAATGGGTAGAGTAGCCTGGTGGTTAAAGCGTTCGCTTGTCACCGGGGTTCAATTTCCACATACATTAAAAATGTGAAGGCCATTTTTCTTGTCCCCTGCTGTGATAGCTGGAATTTTGCTGATAGCTCTGACTGTTCATGAGAGCTGTAGTATTGCCTAGACTCCATTGTTGATCTGCTGTCCTGGTGGAGCTGGAACATTTCTCTCTACAGCATCAAACATCGTATATCTACTGACCATGTATAGCTGTAGTCAGACAGTCTGTAAATTATTCAGTGTTGATCAGCAGAGTTCTCTCCAGGACGTAATGGAAATGGGCTGAAGGCCCTCTCCTACCTGCTGGGAACTGGGTACCAGTCCACAATGCATTTGTAGAGCTATGTTTGTGGAGTTGCGACATTTGACATTCATAAGCCCATGGCTAATTATGGAACTTTGACAGATTGTAACCTTCCTAATGTGATTTTGCGACCCTGATTTAGTTCTTCTTCTGGATCCTAAAACCTAAGGGCACATGTTCATAGTCTGATCAATATTGCTTATTCTAGAAGGGTCTGCTGGTCATATTAAATGTACCATTTCATATTTCAGTGGGTGCATGGCACTAGAGCATGGTTACAGAGATCCCTATACCAATGATGCTTTAAAAACGTGTGAAAACATGAACAGTGATGAAGGAAAAACCAAGTTCTGTGGATAATCAGCTTAACACTATCTGTAGGTCTTGGTTTCCTTCATGTTTACAACTTCTAAAATGCCTCTCAAAGAACATGAACAAGTGATGATTGATTCATATCCACAAAGCTTAACCACTGATTGTGGGATACCTTTTACAGGGGACATGTTCTGAATCCACACTGTGGGTATGTGTGCCTTCTTCACGTCATCATCCTTCTCCCTTGTCAACAAGGGCTAAGTGTGTGCACTATTTGTAGACCTGTAGACCACAACAAACTCATTTAACAAACTGCAGCATGCTTCACCTTGAGGTACAAGTGTGACTAAGATGGGTAATGCTGGAGATGGAATATAGATCTCTGAGGACATATACATGGTTTTGTTACAATAAACATGCTTCAATCTAATCTGCTAGCCAGTGGCTAGTAAAAATCAAATCGGGCCAGTAATTTCCCCAGTCACCATGGTCACTGGCCGAACTGCCTGCTGATTGTTCATGCGGTCATTTTTTTTTCTCAGAGTGTTTCTCTATTTTTTTAGTCTTTTTCTTAGTTTCTACATTTAAATTAGTGTATTATTTTGTCGTTTGTAAGTTTCAGGTGGCTAGCCCGACTGGCAAGTGGAATTTGGAATAATATTGCGAACACTCTACTTACTGGACAGCCTAACACTTATCACCATCAATCAATATGATTTAACTCTATATATAATTCAAATTTGAAGATGTTCAACTGATTTGGATTATTTTGCACAAACACCAGTACCTAATGTAATAAGAAGGTTGCTATTATCAGTTTCAAAATCAATAGCTACTTTTAATTTGATGTCTTATAGTGGCATTTAGAAATTGTATATATGACGAAGATCTTTCTAGATAAGTCTTCTTTTTAATTCTTTGAAACACAACATTTCATTCAGTTCACCTGATTATGGGGGTCTGAAATTACCCCGAAACATTGTCAAAATCCAAATGTGGGGGGCAAACAATTTACAAAGATAATAGATTTTCATCTAACAATTTCTCTCTTTTTTCAGGTATGTGCCTCTAAGTCTGAATTCTAAAGAATTATAATGTGTACTTTTGAATCAGTTTGAAATCAGAAATCATTTTCATTACATTCATTACCTATACCATTCAATTGTGTAGTTTTGATTAATTACATGATTGCATCAGAAGCGACGCAGTATTTGTTTTTTATGCATATTTTCACTTCACACTGTGTCATATACGCAGGTTTTCTGCATCAACGGGAACCCTGCAGACCTTCATTTAGGGCTCTAGCTTTGCAGGGTTCAGGGACTGTGAGACAGACTGGTCTTGTGCTGTCTGAGCGTAGAAGCATTGCTGGTCTTGTATGTATACGTACTGTAGAGAGTATTGGTATTGCCATGGCACTGCCATGCACCACTGCCTCTACTTCTCGCATACACTAGCAGAAGTATTACCCCTGGTTAATGAGGCCAGATTTCTAGATCCTCCATGTGGAGCTACCATCTGTTTTATGTCTGATCGTCGACTGTAGCTTTAGTCTGTATGGAACGACCCAACACATTGATTGGCTAAGGAATGATAATGAAGACATTAACCTGCAGTATTCACCAAAGATCAAATGCATAGTCACTTTATAATTCGTCTTGATATGGGTACTTTTTATCACTCAGGTGTTAGATCCATGCCCATGTAAGTAAACAAGTAAAGAACTTGATTTAACCGCATAGGAGGGAAGATTAAAACACTGACTGATTTTATCCACCATAAATCAAATGCAGTGTCATTTTGTAATATGATACAGTTGTGGCACTCAACAGGTGCACCCGTCACTGGTTCTTTTGATGAATGTGGCATTGAACAACATTCAAACCAACCATATTTTTCAAAAGGCTCCATAGTCTGAATCACAGTCCCTGAAGTGCTAAAGCCCTAAACATAGCAAATCTAGATTAACACAGGTTCAGGATTTCCCATCTCAACAGGGCTCCTCCTCAGCTTCAATGTTTGTATTCAGAGACCCAAGTGCTAGTGGAAAGGTTGCAGTACAAGCCCAGAAGAATTTAGTCCCTCAAGCATATTAGTTTCTCTACAGCCTGCAGTGTAAAAGCCTTATATGAAGCCAGTTTAGATTTCCCCAGGTTGGGAAATCTCTGAATTTCTGGTCCCCCTGGGGCTCCTTTTCAGGTTAAATGGGTTTATTTACCACAGTCAAAATTACGTATATTCTGAGACTAAGCTTTAGCCTGACAGAAGAGTAGAATGTCCTTATGCTCTGTGCAGTGTGAGGACGGATCTGTTCAGGATAGGGAAGTATGTGCAGGGAGCCTTATCCATCATTACACATACATCATATCTTATCATTTCCACACAGGGAAGTAGTGAACGTCAGGAAAACATGCTGTCTAAACTCAGACTAAGCTGGTAAAAATAGACAGGCTGGTTTAATTATCCTGGCTGAACACCAGACAAGGCTGAAATGTGCTGAAACAGAACCAGTTTGATATGGCTGAATCAGGTCACTGAACTTTGTAATTAGTGAAATGCCTAACTGAAGGTTGAGCTAATGAGCTGAAACACTACTTCAGCGATCTGCATGGGTATGATCGGTTGAAACAAGTTCTAACTGATCTCCTGATTCAGGGCATGATGTTCTGAAATAATACCTACTTATCTGATTGGGGTATAGTGTGCTGAAATAGTGCCCCACTGATCTCCTGATTCAGGGGTGTAATGTTCTGAAACGAGGCCTATTTGGTCCCTAGAGTATGATGTGCTGAAATGATAGCCTAAATTGTCAAATTCTGGAGTATGGTGTGCTGAAACAAAGCCTAATGATGTGCTGAAACAATGCCAAATTTCATCTTCAGATTCTAGGGTGTGATGAATTGAAACGATGCCTTGCTAAAACATGCAGCAGTAAAGTTCACTCGGACAGGAACATGCTATGTAACTCCTCATGTCACAGTGAAAATCAGTTAAGGTTAAGTATGCAGCAGCCAAACTTCCACCTAGTTCTAGTTGAGCAGACCTCTCACCTGGCTCATCAATCTCGGATCTCATCATTCCACAGCAAGAGCAGAGGGTGAATATGTCCTAATGCTCTATTCACAGAGTGTAACTGGTACTATGCGCTTCTCTTTAAGGTGCACTGGAGGCCTACAGGAATGTATTCATAGTGATTAAAAAGTAGGGACCAATTTTATGAAAGAATGGCCAGACGTTCATGGCTTGAAGCTTGTAGGCTGCAATTTGAATTGAAGCCCAAATACTATTTCTGCTTTTGCTTCCATACATACACTGTCAAGACAAGACATACAAGCCAAACACTGGCTTTTTTCCCCACAAACATTTTTTTCAGTACATTAAGACATGTTTTTGTTGGGAGAGGATCAGAAATCTGAGACAATTTTCAAAACGTGTTTTTTTTTGCACTAATGATTTTGTTCAGAAGAATAGCCATGAAATTCGAGTGGCTAGTCTCATTCAAGGATTTGCAAATTGGCACAGATCTTCATTACAGTGCTGGAATTGCTATATTAATATTTCATTAACTTGCTTCTCCCAGAGAGATATTAGGCAGGCTGCCAGATAGCTGTTCTCAGATGACTGTATTGACACCATCTTGATTGTAACAACTTTCAGCTTGACAACTGCATTGCGCCCAGACGCTGAAAAATTATATTTTGACAGTTGCTCCAGTTTCCACAAAGAAGTATCCATGAATGCTTTTTTATTACCAGGGAAGGTCATGACTGCCATCGAAGAAGTCGCACCAAACACCAGTTGCGATTTCAGAAACTCTGTCCTACAAATTGAGATCCTTTCCTTTCTATTCCCATCACAGCAGATCAATCCTCTGCTGTTCTTGGCTTAAGATTTGTTGCAAAAGAACTGTTTTGGTTCAGAAAGTCAAATCAGTTACCAGCTGGAGCTAGATTTGTCTGTTTCATGATGAGATGTGTGCGATGTTGAGGGAGAGAGGTGATGTTGATGTCATCACTCTTGCTGGTGTTTTGTGTAACAATGATTGATTTTTTTCTCAGCTTGACTGTGCCTTGTACTACTGCGGTGTTCGTTCTATATTTGCCCTGCTTAGCATGGCAATGGGAAACAGAGGAGACAGCTGTTCCGTACATTTCTGTATTTTTACTTTTTTCTAAAATAACAGAATCATTAGATGCTTATGTAAGAACAAGTCCTAGTTTCAAGACAAGGGCTTTGATCATTAGGGCAGAATGTGTGTTTGTATTAAATTTTCAAAGAATGGATTTAAGGATTTAGAATGGGACCTTCATTTGGGTTATTTTTGCATGTCTAATTTTTTATAGACGACTACATTTTTGCCTGTGTCTTGTTCATCCTTAAGGGAGCCTTAGATGGATAAACTGATTTGCTTGTGACAAAAACGTTCTTATTCTGTTGTACTTTTAAAAGGATGCCAGTACATTTTTGTGAAGCGGCTGCAAAATTATTTAAAATGATGCCAAGAGCATAATGACGTTTAAACACGCATAGTTTCTCATCTTTCTGCAGACTAGTTCTGCGTTGGAATGTTACGTACTTAGACAGATACAAGTTAAACTATGTGTTGTAGATATTGTATGGCAACTGAATTTTGGATGCAGTTACCAAGCAACCAATGTCTGTCACAGGTGGCATATATACATGTACACTGAACTGGAGGTCTTTGATACTGAATAAAGAATCTTGAATCGTGAAAAAATCTTGTGAATCTTGTGAACTGGTTCATTATGTGGTATTTGACCCTGGCTTGGGATTTTCACTCATGCAATCAACCATTGGTTTGCGTATCCGGGTAAAACATGCACAAGAAGTTTCCAGTTGTACATTGAAAATTAACTGGTGTGTACCTGTTACACATTTAAAATGTTACATTCAAAATTTAAAGTATTGCTAGCGTGATGAAAAAGACATTGATTTATTATGAAGTTGTGCTGATAGTAGAGGACTAGTGTTGTACTGTCAGTACAGGATGATTGATTTTTTATGAAATCATTGACATTATATTTAATTTGGTCGATTAGGTATGATATAAGGCAGCACATACTTGCTTTCTAAACTTACCTCAATGACATATGCTTCTGAAGGTGAGTAAAATTACTGAAATACCCACATATTTGAAAGTATTCGTAAGACACAGTTCCATATAATACAGTTGGTACAGTACCCACTTGAGATAAATCTTATCTGGAGCTAGTATAGTAACATACAACTAGAAGGTAGAACTCAATTAATTACTTAGTAGAGCTGGAATTGACCTCTGGTATCGGGTTCAGAATCAGTTTCTAGGAACCTGTACTGGTTGTAGATCCTGAATGCATGGCATAATACCCCAGTTGTTGCTCAAAATATCAATCCCAGGATTGTCTGATCCAGACTGGACTATTCAGACCCTTGTGTCCTTGAGCTGAACATTGCTGAGTGGGGCTTTTTCCAACAAACAAATTTACAGACACACACACCCTATTAAGAGTTCGATTCTCCACATTGGTAATATGTGTGAAGCCCATTTCTGATGTCCAAGCCATGATATTAGTGAAATATTGCTAAAAGTGCCTTAAAACCTAACTCAGTCATTATAATAAGAGATTTGAGATGCCTTATAATTGGCTTCAAGTGTCACGTGGGGTATACCAGCAGAGGTCTGTTCCAAGTGTTGATGAACTGCTAAATGTATTCCTCATGTGCTAAGGTAATTGGGATTTATTGGAACTGAAAGACAAGTCTTGAGTCCACTTACTCCAAGTCTAGGTGGATCAGTTCTGTTAATTCACAGTCTGATTACTCGTCAGTAATAGGGAGATCGGGGTAATGAACACTTCATTCTAGCCACAAACATGTAACAGGACCGTTAAATAAATTACTCGATGTCCATTCCACCTGGCTTGGCACATTGACTACATTAGACTCCTGGCTTAATGCAGCCGTTGAACTGTTTCGACCCAGTGTTCATTTTGAATCGCCTGCTTTCAAATATTTACCGCAAGCAGTAGCCCATTGAATGTTTGAATAAAATATAGGCTTTACATCTGCAGGATCTGCATTAATCAACAGCTCTGCATGTGCTATAACCATGCTAAATTGTATAGTAGTCAAAAGAAGTTAAGGATCAACAGAGCCTTTTGTATTAATGTAGTTACTATGAAGCCAGTTATGGATGTGCGGTAACGTAACGCAATGTAATGTAACATAATGCGTTTTGATTGGCTATCACTATGCCAAATTTCATTCAGCTTAATAGAGGGTATGGATAACTACTTTTATACTGCTGTAGGTAGCATGAATACTTTGATTAATGTAACATCCCTCCCCCTTAATCAGGTGAATGAATGGTATGAGACAGAGAGCATATATGTGTCTAAGTACTTTTGTTCTTACATGTATGTGTGCATGTATGTGTCTGCATCACACCATTCATTCATCTGCTGAAGGAGCAAGGACATTCTCTGAAACATTGTGTTCTTTGCGCTAAAGAAGTTGACATCCATTAAAACTCTCTGCATAGGTGTGACCTGTGAAGGTCTCGGGGTAGAATAGGCCTTCAGTAACCCATGCGTGCCATAAAAGGCGACTGTGCTTGTCATGAGAGGCGACTAAAGGGATCGGATGGTCAGGTCCACTCACTTGGTTGACACATATAATCAGTTCCCAATTGCGCAGATCGATGCTCATGTTGTTGATTACTGGATTGTCTGGTCCAGACTCGATTATTTCAGGCCGCCGCCATATAGCTGGAATATTGCTGAGTGCGGTGTAAAACTAAAGTCACTCACTCACTCTTCATAGGTGTCTCACTTGTAAATAACACGGACTCATATTGCTCTCAGTCTACTGCCATGGCTTGACATCAGCCTCCTGCAATACCTCTGTCTGTTGGGAGCATGGATCTATGTATATGGGTAACTGTGTAAGTTTATGTTATAATGGAAATGGACGTTTCTTGACCAGCCAATGTTCCGTTGATGTCCAGCTGTCACAACATGATGTCAAGCTCCCGAAGTGGAATTGGAAAGGGAATGTTGGGCATATTATTACTCTCTCATTGATTCGGGCAGAATGAACTTCCATCAATTGAAAGGAACTTGTTACTAAGACAACCGACTCAGCAGGCTGTGAGGCGGACATGTATTGCATGGTGTGGAATGTTATTAAATCATGCTGCATGTGTAACTGCGTGACTTAAGACATCTTCCCCATAAGAGTTAGACACAAGACAGGCTTCCAGTTCCATTATTTGTGGGAATTGCATGGTTTTATGGTGTCTGTTGAATGTAATATTCAGGCAATGTACAGATGAAATTTAGTAGGGTAAATACTTGACATTATAGCAGAACTAATTTAGGGTTGAAATGATGCAATATTGAGATACAGGATGTAGTTTGTTACAGATATCATACATGCTGGATTTGGGAGCATGCAAGATGATCCAACTGGTGCATAGATAAAGAATAAACACTTCAGGACAATCATTTGAATTTTGGATTGATTGAAATCTCTTATAATTTTATGTAAGATTTACTCAACAGAAAATGGATGACTGTTGAACTGTGTCATATGACTATAAACTTCTAGCGCCTCACTAACAACTTAGGTTATCTGGGGCAATAATGAACTGTTTGTCGAACATGCTCTTGGTGTATGGAATTCACCTCTATAAAAGTACACATTATTTCTTCTTACTATTATCAACCCGTGAAGGTCCCGGGGTAGAAGAGGCCTTCAGCAACCCATGCTTGCCACAAGAGGTGACTAATGGGATCAGGTGGTCGGGCTCTCTTGGTTGACATATGTCATCGGTTCCCAATTGCGCAGATCGATGCTCATGTTGTTGGTCACTGGATTGTCTGGTCCAGACTCGATTATTCACAGACCGCCGCCATATAACTGGAATATTGCTGAGTGCGGCGTAAAACTAAACTCACTCACTCACTCACTCTTACTATTATCAAATGTTTTGTTTCTGATAGAAATACAGTTTATGTGTTGTGTTTGCTGATGGTAAACAAGTTGTAGAATCCAATTTTAGCATATAATCACCAAGACAATCAATAATAGTGATGCTCATGCTTTTGAACACTGGATTGTCTGATACAGACTCATTTTTTTACTGGTTGCTCCTATATTGCTGGAACATTGCTGAATGTGGTGTAAAAGTAGACTCACTCACTCTCAATCACTCACTCACTCACTCAGTGCTCAGATTTCCTGATCCAAAGGCATTATTTTGGCATAACAAATGAATTTCTTTTTGGAGATATTGTTCTAACTACATTTTAAGGAAAATTCTCTAAAAATTAAATGTTCAGCGTTTTGATTAAATGTGGATATGATAAACAGCTGTTTCCTCAAATATGTTTGTTATCACCTATAATATGTTTGTTATCACCTATAATATATTCTTTATCACCCGTAAGATATCGTTATCACCTTCATTTATCAGGTTCAGTGCAGCACAAGCCTGACAAAGCTGAAATACATGTGTTGTTTCTTGAGTTAAATCTGTGAAAAATATTTTCACGATTTAAACAGTATTTTGTTTCCCGAATGACATGTAATACACATTAAAGTATAATACATATTAAAGGAAAAGGGTACAGCAAACAGGCTGTAACAGCATAGTTAAATGCTTTCCCCCTAAACATAAACTTTAAACATGAGTTTATAAATACTTTTGAGGATTTGCAGAAAATGCTCATACAAAAGATTTTATAATTCAGTATTTTCAAACTATGGACAGCATATGGTACCACACTTTACAAAGAAATGGTTGGTATCATGCAAGAAATTGTAAGCAGATTTTTTTGTCAATTCATTATCGTATTGAGAGAAAATTTGCCCGCGTGTGACTGCGTTAATGATTAGTCTGTGTCCTTAAAGATATTCCAGGTCAAGAGTGTGGCTGTGTTTTGTGTAGAATGCAGTATGTTTCCAAGATTCAGTGAGTCAATACTGCTCATTTCCTTTGTCCCAAGGCGTTTTACCCACATGGTGACTCCTGCCATCTCCTTGTCTCTTCCCTGCTGAGCAGTACAAGGAAGGAGGTCCCTGGCTATATTTATCTTAAGACCAGATCGGGTTACAGACTGTGAGCTATTTATAGCCACATGACCTCATGCAGAGGCCTAGAATCTATTTGTGGTGCAAAGTTTGAGGAAGCATAGTTTCAGCTGGAGGAGGGGAAGAGAACTGGGGGGGATGAGATGTTTGGGTGTTGGTGTGTCCAGGTATTCTGGCAAGGTCAAGGTTACTATAGGAGAGTCATTGATACATGGTTCGGTAGGACTGCTGTGAAGGGGGCTCTCAAGAAGTTGTGAATGAAATATCTTGACATTATTATCCCCAGGTGTTACACCCATAGTATTTACTGTTCCAATTTCAAGTCATGCAATAAATCTATTGCTGTGTTTGCTTTCATTGGTGGATACTTTTGCTGTTACAACCATTAATGATAGATGTGATAATGCTGTCACAACTGTTATTCTGCAATACCGATGATGCAACAACTATTAGAGTGTGAATTCTGATACTGTGGTGTAAGTATGTTTCCCAAGCTCCCCCAAATGTCCAAAAACAAAATATTAAAATAAGAAAAAAATATGTTTAAGTTAACTTGAAGGTTGGGGAGAGTGGGAATCTACTAGCATAGTGATTAAAGCATTTGCTTGTCATGCTGAAATCATGGGTTTGATTCCTTTCATTGGTATAAGATGTGAAGCCCATCTCGTGTCGTGTCTCACTCTTCTGCCATGATATTGCTGGAATCTTTGCTGAAAGTGGAGTAATACGAAACTCATTCACTTGAAAGAATCCCAGTTTTGTTTCAACTTTAATGACATGTTGGCAGCAAATACTTTCAAACAGTAACTTGAACACTAACCTCATAATTTTTAACATATCTGTTTCATTATTTGCTTGTCATGAACTTTCAGTTTAATGACACCAAGATGGTATATACAATATGAATTGTACTTGGCATAAGCAGTTATCTATTCATCTCTGTTGTGTGATATATCTGATTGAGTGCTTGAACCAGTGAAACCAGAAAGGTTTATGATCCATTCAGTAATCATGTAGATACTGACTGTCCCTTTGTCTGTTCCAGATTTGAACACCAACAAGACTTTGATAGAGCACTATGACATCACCAAGTCCAGCTTCACCATCAGACACACCGAGGACCTCAATGGTAGGAATACTCAGAGCATGATAGTGACGGCGGGGTAGTCCAGCAGTTTAGACTTTATTCATCATGCTGAAAGCATGGGTTTGATTCTCCATATGGGTACAATGTACAAGGCCCATGACTGGTATCCCTTGCCATGGTATTTGTGGAATATTGCTAAAAGCGATGTAAAAGTAAACCCACTTGCCCATTCGGGACATGATGTTGTGCAATGTTCTGGGATGAAAATTATGTCAAATTATAATGATCTGTCTCTTGGTTGCAATAGTGTCACTGTGGGCAGTGATAATTGAATTGTCATTATTAGCAATTTGACTGTCACCTTGAACAGTTTTACTAGTCCTTAATAATTAATCTCTAGGATGTTATTAGTTGACAGTAGATATTACTTTCATTACATGTAGACGTTTGTGTTTAGATAATACCATAATGATCATTCATATTTTTTTACTATTAATGGTGAAACGAAATTCTGGAATTAGAATCAACAGATATGAGTCACTTCTGACATGTCCTTGATGAAATATGATTTGTCTATTATTTTATATTATTACATGTAGTTGAGTCACCTTTAATTGCTTAAAATGTGTATTCAGAATAGCCAGTGAATTCCTTGCATAGTGTCAACAGCAAGATCATTAGTATGACAACATAATGGTTTAATCAGTGAAAAGTCGGTTTAAGTCAGGGCTTATTTCAGGTTGTGATACCATCATACCTTGACAGAAGAGGTATTTCTTGGAACCTCTATCACTGGATTCGTTGTTTTTGTTTACTGGCTGAAGTTAGTGGGAATATTATGAATGGCAAGGTATATATAACAAGTAGACTTAAGTCATTGTACACATGCTGGGAATTGAACCAAAGGCATCTTCCCAGGATCAGCAGATGCTTTAACCATTAGGCCATCCCATTGTACACTAAATTTTCTGCCTAGTTGAGAATCCACATGGGATCATGTAGATAACGTCCCAGGTTCCAAATGCTTGTTATTAGCTCAACTTAATTAAGTGTGTGCAATGTGTTGGTCTGACCTCAGCTCAATTGTTGGCTGCCTTGATATATCATTTTCTCTGTATTGAGCAACTAGCGCCATTATAAAGAGCCACAGACCAATCTGTAGACCTGTCTGCAGGTAATTCCCATGAGCATGCCAGTACAAACCTGTGGAAGATAACATGATAGTCAATAGTTCCATTGATATTAGAGCTGTGTTGACACTCTCCTACATAATCTCTGAGGTCAGATTGAACTTAGTGTTAATGGTTTTCCTTCTAAGGCCAGACGAATTTTATTTCTTGTTTTATGGATTTTTGTCCTCAGAAAACCTAACAGCAAGAGAGAAAAAAATAAAAATAGAATTAAAATCAGCAATCAAAATAATATTCCTTCCAATTGCTCAAAGTATTTTACTTTTGGTAATATATGAAGTATGTATGGGACAAAAAACAATCTAAAAAAAATGTCTAGTAAGTTTACATTTTTGGCCAATGAAAACATTAGGATTTGATTTTTTGACCGGGAAAAAAATATTTTAATTTTTTTTTTATTCTTGGAAATATATGACAGAAGTATTCGTAAAGCAAGATATAAAATTGGACTAGCCAAATATTCAGATATTATCTTCTCTACATTAACTCGGTTGGGGTTGTTCAAAATGTGATGAAATTAGGTATATGTTTAGTTAATAGTGGAGAGCAGAACGTCAATTCTTTTGGGGTTTTTTGTTTTGTTTGTTTGTTTGTTTTTCTTTGAAATGTAAGTCTCTATAAAATGCAATTCCTGACTCGTTAACCAGAAACCAATGAAGCTGGAAATTTATGATGCTGACAGTGATGACACTGAATGTATTTACATGGTTTAATCTGAGGTCAAGTATGGTTACTGTTGATATTTACAGCCTTGCTCGGCAACTGCTGTTGAAATTGTTTTACAAACTGGTACATTTACCGATTATGATCTATTCGTGTGTTTCCGTAAACTGTTCTAATAAACACTTGCAGATCACTAATTTTTGTTAATTATAACTGTAATTTGTTATATGCGTTTCATCTAAAGTCTGCAGTGAGTATCCAGGAAATACACAGTTTGTTATGTCCTTGAGTTCATTATAAGGATAGTTTAGCATGAGTTTGATCTCAGTTTCATTCTTGCACTTGTGATTAACTGAAGAAACAACACATATATGTATTGCTGATCATTGTGATCCATTTATACCGTAATAACGTGTATTTCCACATGTGATGGTTGTTTTAGATATCCGGACCTACTTCATTCTGGGCCCAAAGAAGAAGGAAGGGACGAGCCCCGAGGCTGAACCTGCTCAGACATCCAACAGCACTGTCATTCCAATAGAAGATGGCAGCACCCCCGAGACAGAGAAGGTGGGAGGTTGTTACAAGGACGTGGGGTTTTACAGTTGTAGAAGTATTAGATACTGTCATGTTCTGTTTAGTGGTATAATGAAACCAAGCCATTAAAGGTGGCTCACTCGTCTATTTGATTCCAGGTTAGAATAGGCTTTTAGAAACCTATGCATGTAACAACACTTAAAGGATTTGATGGTCAAATTGAAGTACTTAAGCTGACAACACGCACATTTTTCATCAGTGAGGTATTATAAGCTATATATCTGAAAAGAGAGATTTTCAGTATCAGTTCCTCAATGTTTCCACGACCAAATGCACCAGCTTCACAAGACCAATCTGTCTTTGGCATGGTTCTGCCTGTCAGACTAACTCTCTAAATGTTGGTTGGTTGGCTGACAGACATCACACTATATTGCCTCGTCCTAGAAATAATCAAGTCTGCATCGAACAGTCCAGTGACCAACAGCATGAGCATCGATCTATATGGGATATGATATGATGACGTGTCAACCATGTCTGCCCACCCAATCCTGTTAAGTCTCTTGAGAAGCATGGTTTCCTGAACATCAATTCTAACCCAGATCATTACGGATCAACACTGAAAATAAAGAAGGTTCAGGAATACGTGGTTCCTTTTCAATTTACGCCAGCTGTTTGTTTCTATCAAAGTTTCATAGAACTGCGGTATTTTGTCTTTGGTTCAGTATACTGTAATGCAATTCATAAAGTCAGTATTTTCGGTTATGTAGACTATTTCTGTCTAGTCATAAAGTGACAGTTTTGCTCGTTCAATATGGTTATGTTTTTTTTAATTTATTTACAATGTAAGGTTTGACTCTGATTGTCAGTTGTCTGCAATAATAATAATAATCTGATAATATCTCATATACCAGACCTAAATGGACCGACCTGTACTGTGGTAAGAGCTTACCATTTCACTATTAGCGTAGTCTGCTTCATGTCTTACATGGTATGTTTTGTTTTTCAGCAGGCCAAGCCTGCGGCTGACCCAGCCTCAGGAGGAGACAACTCTGTCACAGCTACATCCCACCAACCTGACAGGGAGGTATGTCCTCTTATTGTAGAAGTTGATAAAAAAAATCCCCCAAATCCACATGTGCACATTCAATGAGTATAATGGTGCCAACTGTGATTACTGATCAGGCATGGGGATGGAATGAATACATTATTGATGCGTCAGGATTGTCCTTGATGGTATGCCCATACAGTGACGACAAATAAATGTGGAAAAAAGTTAGTAACATACATTAACATTGATTTAAGACTATCTTAATGCTAAAAGAGCTTCCAAAATCTAGGCCCTGAAACACATTATTTTTGCCTACTGCCTCGTCTGTCTCACAGTCCCAGACCCACATTATTTCCCTACTACCTAACCCTCCCTGAAACGGGAATGGATGAAGCAAGTCATGATTTCAACAGGTGCTGAATCAGCCATCTCACTGGGGCTTATTTATATATTCAGAGACTAATTGTTAACAGTAACGACATGTCCTGCTTTTGTTGAAATACTGACAGACAGAATGAAATGAAAATGGATTTAGTTCTGACTGAAAACCGATGTAAGAAACATTAAAGTGACATCAGGGTATTTGTAGATGTTTGTAACTACAAAACTGCACAAAAGACCTTCCAAATCAGTCTGTGTCTGTGATCTTGTGGATAGAGTAGAACCTCTGCTCAGAGAGAAGGAAAGTCTGTTATTTCGAATCCACGGCTGCATTATGCTAAGAGACATTAACAGGTGGCTCTTACTATCTGGCCTGCTTATCCACAATGCATGAATTGAGTGAGTTTTATGCCACTTCAAAAAATATTCCAGCAGTATCACGATGGGGGACACCAGAAATGGGCTTCACATATTGTATCTAATTGGGGAATCAATCCCAGATCTTTAACCAGACGAGCAAATACTTTGACCAATAGGCTGCCCCTCTGCACATAACGAGGACTTGTCAGTATGCTGTGTTGGATGGGCATCCATGTTAAGCTTCAGCATGACATCTCAGTCACTAGCACTGTCCAACCAGCACGACCTAAGCTAGTGGAAGCAGTCACAAGTTACAAGCAGTATATTCCAACATATTTCTCCTATATTCCTCTGAACAAGGATAATAGTAATGATATGGTACCCATTTTCTGATGGTTGAACTGTGGCAATTATGGACACACTTGCATAACGTGTTCAGTGCTTTCACATAACAAAAAAGTCAATTGAAGAAGGGTTTGTTGTTTGATGCCACACTTCTGAAATGTGTACACGTCATGTGGAAAGGTTGCCATGTACATAATTTTCTTTCTTCAGTACTAATTGTTTTTGTCCATCCTTCTAGGCGCCAGAAATTAACGGAGTGACGCCAACTGCCTTGCTGGGCCGCAGACACAGCAGTGGTTTCTTTGCCAGCACAACCTCAGTGGACCGTATTCCTGAAGAAGGTTTGTGGCGGTCACTGATCAGGGGCATTTTCCATTGGTGGATACTTGTTGCACTACAAACTGGAAATACTGCAGTAGAACTTACTCCATCCAAAGTGGTTTATGATTACTTATAGTCTGGTATCAAGTTAATGAAGAATAGTACTAAGATATGACCATACTGAAATGATGTACTGGTAGGTGGAAAGTTGTGTTTGAAAATAGGAGATAGAAAATAGTTTCTTTGGAGCAGGATATCTGAAAGGAATAGATAGTTGGGTAGAATCATCAATAATTCATGCTTATTAATTTAAGACTTGTTATTGAAACGTGACAGTCCTCCTACTAGCTTATGGTATTTTGCTGATACAGTCATAGACTAGAAATACACCATGAGGGTTTATATTTTAGGCGGGAGGTTGGACTAATTTTTTGCTCACCTAAACCTGGGATGCAAGCTTTCTGTTACTGGTCATAAGTTAAAAAAATACTGTTTTGAAACGAGAGAGGGAAAAGGTGATCAAGGAACGGTCATTTCTCAGACCTGACATCAGTCACTGTTGAAATCCAAATATAGCGACAATGGCAGCCATGTCAGTAAATTATATGATGTCTTTTTAAGTTTTCCAGTGGATACTGGTTAGTTCATTTGTTTATTGCTGTTGGAGCTGCCATGTTGAAAACTATGTTCAACCATTCTTCATCCTTTTATGGTATAGTAAATGAAAATACAACCATGAGCCAGATTGTGTGATAGCTCTGTACACGTGCCCATTTATGCATATCTGGAATATTTTACCTATGTAATATTCTTTAAATGTAATATTGGGCTGTTCTTTATGTAGTAGAAAATCTCTGGAAGTCTGCAGTATTAAATATTTCAACATGATTCTTTCTCGTTGTACTAAATGCAATTTGATTTGCATAAAGTCATCAGCCATGTCTGTAAATGCAGAATCTTATAAACCGTTGACCAGTGATGAATCATTATTTGAGATGGTCAATCAAAGTTGAAGCATAAGGTTCTGCAGAATTTGCAGCTAAGCTGCAGATCGCCACAGTGGTACTTTCTGCAATGTGTAGGGGTGCTGAGGTTGCCTAGTGGTTAAAGCATTCACTCATTATGCTGATGACCCGGGTTCGATTGCCCACATGGGTGCAATGTGTAAGACCTATTTCTGGTGTCCCCTGCTGTTATATTGCTAGAATACTGCTTAAAACAGTGTAAAACCATACCTACTCACTCATTCTGCAATTTGTAAATGTCCTTTCTTGATTGGAGACCCATGATCAGTCAATATGTACATGCATAATGATCTATTATTTTTATATAAGCATGTATTGTCTATCATTTCAGTATATATGTATATATCCTTAACTTTTGCATGTTTCTCTAAAAAAATGTTTCAATAACTCTAAATATATTTGCATGATACTTGTTCTATGTTATTCCTATATGGCATGCACAAAGACCTCTTCTATATGAAGTCATTAATCACACAGGATTTATAACAGTCATCAAAGAAAGGTTCCCACAGTGTTACTCCATCACCCATGATGACATGGTATCTGTTTGGTCTTGCTGTCTATTGTCAGCTAATGAAAATGAAGCCAAGGAAGATCAAAAGAAACCTACTCCATGCATGAACTCTATGCAAACCCTACAATTGCCTATCTCTAAAGCAGTGTTTAGAGGAAGTAAGGCTGAGGCACATGTTGTTGAGCATGATATGGTGCCATTGTTTCAAGGCAATACTGAATGGTCATTGGTTGAAACAGCATCCCTTTTGCAGGAACCAAGCCTAGGTTTATTGATATGAAACGAGCCAACATGGCTGTCGGTCTCCATGGGTGATTGAGGAATGTACTGTATCACAACCAGTATGAAGATGTCAGGTTTGGGAAGCCATTACTTTGAAGTAGAGACCGTGATAATCATAAAATTCCCATGTTGCAAACACACATCACAGTTCCAAATTGATGCTAGTCTCTACAGTGGACAGCATTGAACTTGTGTTTGTTCTGTTAAAGACATGGTTGTATCTTGATAAAGAATTGATTGAACAGGTGAGAATTTTCACCAGAAAGAGATGTCATCCCCCAAAAGGGTTGCCATAAACCAAATCAGCATTTTTTCAGTTTTGTTTTGTTTTATGTTCTGGCTTCTCATGTCTGTTTATGATTTATGTTTTTGTGTTGGTCTCTAACTGTATACTATCATTCACATATATCTCTTTCATGACTGAACATAACTTTGATTGTTTTTTATTTTCATTTGTTTTGGTTTTTATTTCTGTGCAGGTAAATCGTTTAACCAAACCAGTCTCTCTCGCCTGTTTTGCTGTGTAGACTCGCGTTCATCGGCATCTGATCATGTGACTAAACCCTGCCGACCTTCCACATCCCATCTAAACAATAACGTTACCTGTGCTTCTAAATCATCTTCTCAGACCTCAGAAGGCAAACCAGGCAATCTCGGAGCAGTGAAAGGTTGCCACTTTAACAGGCTACGTGCACGCATACTAACCAACTAGTCTACTTCCACTCCTGTTGTAGCGCCCTCTGGACATGCATGTCTACTAGTTGCCTCCCTTTGTTCAGGGCTCAGCACTAATGAATTGTCTCCCTTAACATACCCAAAATATATGTCCAAGCAGTGACTAACAATGTATATGATTTTGACTGGAACATAATGCTTAGGCTGATATAACTTTAATTTAGTGTTTAAGAATATGGAAAATGGACAGGAATCTGGAAACGATGCTTTTTAGTGAAGGGATGTAGTAATGATAGTTCTTCTTTCAGACGATTTTATATATTTTAGATTTTACGTGGAATTGTTGAAAATGTAAATTTTCTGTAAGAACAGATCAGATCTGGATGAAAGGTCGAAGGCCTGACAAGATTGCTGAGAGTGAATAAAATAACTTAGTTTTAAGACTAGAGATCCACATAGCAATAAAATAGTATCATGTTGAGTGTAATGTGTATTTCAGATGCCTCATTTTTCATTTTTCAATTCACAGATTATACTTGTTGTTTCATAGTGATACAATTTCGAATCTGTTTTCAGTTTAACGATTCAGTTTATTTATTTCAGTAATAGGGGCCTTCATAGGGAAATTTTTCAGGAACTAATGAAACAGGATTTAAATCCGTTAATTGAAGCCTCAAAAGCATTAGAATTTGATTCAGAATCATACATCACCTACAATGCTTCAACTCATGAGTATTAAGCGTATTGTGTGATGGCTGTGGTGTTTCTGTCAGTTTATATTGTTGTGTGACCTTGTAGATCTGATGTCTGAATTGCAAGGCTGTGACAAGTGATATAGTCAAAAGTAGATTGTGAAAGGACTCACATTTAAAGGCACTATACTGCACCACACTTTTCTAAACATAAACAGTGTATTTCTCTCAATGATATTAACTATCAGCCCCCAACAAAGCTACCATAAAATTTATTCTGGAAAAAAATAACATATTTTGATTAAAAAGATTGCACAAATTAACACAACATTGCATTAAATCAACTCTTGTGTCCTCTACCGGCTGAACATTATTTCATGCGAACCCAAAAGAACTGTGTCTCTTGGAGCACTCTCTAGAAATATCCCATATACAACCTGTGATTGAAACCAGTTCGGCAAACACCAACAACACCGCGTGCAATAGTTTTCAATGCATGGAACAGTTGTTTACATTCCATGTGTGTCAAGTGTTCTCTGTTTGGAAGCTGTTTACCAAATTGTAATTATTGATTTCAGTCAAGTTGTAAGGAGTAATAAGTCTTTTCTTGCTTCAGTAAGAAGCTAAAGTGAGTGCAAATGCCCAAATATGCATAAAACAGGCCGAAATATTGTTGAAAATGTGTGACATTGTGCCTTTATCACTTTGCATGACCTGTGTTATTTTTTTGTTGTTTTCTGCTTTTTATTGTTTGCATGTTCTCAGTCTGTGTGTCTTTTCAGGGGTGCATGATAATGGTATCGGACGGGCATTCTCAGCTGACTTTATTATGTGTGAGATAAAGTGTGGCTAACCGTAAATGGGTGTTTTACTCCGGGGATGTTATGATATGGAGCATTGTATTGTGGCATACAGTCCTAACAAATGTAAAGCAAGTTTACCAGGATTTAAGACTCATATTGAATTATCAGCTTGCAATGATCAGGGCTAGTTGGATCATGATAAAATGATTCAGTTCATGGGACTCCTGGTTTAACAACTATCTGATTGTGAGGGTTTGAAATATGTTTGCTATAGATTGGCAGGAATGTATATCAACCTGCTCAGGGACAAGTTTCTTTGAATGTTTTGCCCAAAGTCTCAAGTTGGAATTATTGTAGTATTACTACCTGCATGACTTAAGAATTAAAAAACTGGGATGAAAAAAAATAGGAATAGGATGAACTACCTAAGGATTTTATGAAAGAAAGGATGAATGAAAAAACAGTTCCAGTTATGAACATTTTCAGAATTAACTTTTAATCTTTGAAAAATCCATCTATTCTTGAGTTTTTATGTTTTCTTAGTTACTGAATTTGGCACATTTAGCTCATTACCCTTCTAAACACCCCTAGACTTATACAAAGTTAATGTTTAAGATTATTTGAAGAAAAGAATAGTGGAGAATAGTTGCCTCATATGTAGTAGTTAAATTTCTTGAACTAAGTTGTCTACTTATCTCTGATGATGACCACCCTGTGTCCTCAGCAACCCATGCTTGTTTCAAGAGGTGACTAAAAGGATCAGATTGCTGACTTGGTTGACACATTGTATCTCAGTTGCATAAATCGATGCTCATGATTTTTGTCACTGGATTGTATGGATCAGACTCAGTTATTTGCAAACTGCTGCCATATTGCTGGAATATTGTTGAGTGTGGCGTTAAACAAACCAGCCTCAGTGTCATAGGCACTTATTATGGGAAACGTGGTCGATAATATTTGGAAGCTGGTATGATTAATGGAACAATGGTGCTGATCTTTTGTCCACAATACTTTGACCTCACTATCGTAACATCCCAAATGAATATGTCTGCTTACAACTACGATTAAATCCAAGTGTCAACATTCCAATACAAACATTCCTTGAGGGTGAATACCATGGTCTCTGTCATCATTTCTGATAGTGGCGGTGGGACAGCCAAGTGGTTACAGACCGAAGACATGGGTTCAATTCCAAAAATTTGGTACAATGTGGTGTTTCTGGAATTTTGCCAAAAATGGCGTGAAACTAAACTCAGTCTCTCTCTCACTGATGCCTCATCTCCTGATTTAGTATTCTTAATCCTTCACTTCCGTTTACACCCGAGGTGATAGTTACTTCTCAAAACATGTCACAGGACAACTGTCTCAGTCACGTTACTACAGATAAACATTACCATGTCAGATTAACTGTAGAAATTTGATAGAATTTGATGTTGTTGTTAATAATCTCTTAATGTTGACATGAGAAATGATAAAGCATCTTTTACAAATTCATAATTTAACCCTTTGGTAGTAGTAAGATGTGGCTGCTGAGTTGAATCATTGAGCATACGAGAAAATCAATTTCTACATTATGATCCATTTGTGTGGAATTTGACTCTTCATTATTGTCCAAGAAACTCGTGATATTTGGAAACTTGTTAAGACTTAAATGATATTTTTGTATTGAATGTTTGACATTCTATTTGTAATGTCAGTATGAAAATGTGAGGTTTTGTTAAGGCATGGATGACTGACAAATGTGGTATTTCAAGAAATAGAGATGGATTTTTAGATTGAAAGTTTACAATTTCAATGTTGGCATTGAGCTTATGATTCTTCGACAATTCAGAAATGAAAAGATACCTGAGATGCATTTAATTATGCTGATACAGCCAATCAGATGTTTCTGTGGGAATGTTGACATCTTGAAAGAAAATTTTCAGCAAAATCCAATTTCTTGTTTATTATTTTCCCGGAACAGTGTGGAAGCTAGAAAAAAGCTGAAAAAGAAATTTTTATGTATAGGATATATTGGGAAGTATAAGCAGACATATTTTTTCTGTTGATATTAAAGGCTTGTTTTGGAACTTTGTGTAGTGTAACTTAATATTATTATTTGTTTTCTTAATTATTCTTTTTAGTAATTCATCTGTCTTAATTATTTAACTTCTTATTTACCAAATAATTTAGCATTCTTATTTTTGTAGTCTTGCTTTGTCATAGATTAAGCTAATTTCTAATTTATTAATCCAAAATATTTGTTTGAATAAAAAGACTATTAATGCCACTGATAACATGCATATTTATTTCCATTTTGCAGACGTGGATGACCCAAGTACAACACCAATGAATGAAACCTGGACAAAGATACGCCGCATCCGTGACCAAAATGATAAACAAATCATCAAATGCCTACAACAAGACGTGACAAATAAGGAGTTCTTCTATCAGCCCCCAATCAACAAGTGCACACTGAGCTTCAACCACAGTGAACTGGAGGAAGATTACCGGGACCATTACCTCGAGAGCCAGCTGTTCCGGGAAGAAGCCACGGCATCGCCACGCTACCACTCGTTACTGGAGATCATCGTGTCTCTCATCGTCTTCACTATCATCTCTGTCTGTTGCTTTGTTATGTTTGGTTGTGAGCTGCCATGGATAATCGTGTTTTGTATTGCGCTGGTCATTGAGATCCTGGTCTTGGTACAAGTGATTATCAGTCAGGACAAGGCTGAACAGTTCGAGACTGTCATGCAGCTAGTGTCTGGCTGGTACTTCCGTAACTTCCTTGGGGCCCTCGTAGCAAGTCTGCCTGCTGTTGCTGTCTATTCCAACTTGTCGTGTACGGTGATTCATGACCAGAGGGACAGGGATTATTTCCTGTGTTTCTGTATTGTTGTGTCTATTCTTCACTTCTGTAACTTCACCATGTTGAGTTCGTGGCTGAAGTCCATTGTAGCAGCCGTAGCTGGCATCATCCTTCTAATCCTCCTGAACATCGAACTCTGTCCGCTTGATTCTGATTTGAACCTCTCAGCCACTTACAACGCAAGCGTCACGCCCTCCAACATCACCTTGAACATGCCCTTACCAGTAGGAAATGATACCTATCGTCGCCTCTTCACAGGAAGAAGCCACATCCGTTATGAGATTATCTTGGATATGATACTTCTGCTTCTACTCATCCTGTTCATGAATCGAGAATTTGAGATTAGCTACCGCCTTAGCTTCTATGGCAGTGCTCAGGCTGACCGAGATCAGAAGCAGATGCATGATAACAAGGATCAAGCAGATTGGCTGCTGCACAACATTATCCCACAGCACATCTCTGACATCGTCAAGAAAACATCCAAGTAT
The DNA here is from genome assembly GCF_037392515.1 of Haliotis asinina. NCBI lineage: Eukaryota > Metazoa > Mollusca > Gastropoda > Lepetellida > Haliotidae > Haliotis > Haliotis asinina. The sequence continues at coordinate 72,203,277 of NC_090281.1, forward strand.
TCCAAGAACCACAAGGACTGTGGTGTCATCTTTGCTGCCATAGTCAACTTCAATGAATTTTACGATGAGTCGTATGAAGGTGGAAGGGAATATTTGCGGGTGCTCAACGAGTTGGTCAGTGACTATGAGGTACTTCTTGATCTGCCACAGTACAAAGATGTAGAGAAGATCAAGACAATCAGTAGCACCTTCATGGCCGCATCAGGACTCAATGAGCAGAGTCGGGCTCAGAATGAAGATCCCAAAGCACATCTGTACGCCCTGCTTTGCTTTGCCATGGAGTTACAAAATGTGGTAACAAGATTTAACGAGAGTATCTTCAATTTTGAATTCATCCTGAACATTGGATATAATTATGGTGAAGTAACTGCAGGGGTTATTGGAACAACTAAGTTGTTATATGACATTTGGGGCGATACGGTCAATATTGCCAGTAGAATGTATTCCACAGGCGTGGCAAACAAAATACAAGTGCCGCAGTCAACAGCTACTTACTTAGCGGATATGTTCGAGTTCGAATACCGAGATGAAATAACTGTGAAAGGTAAGGGTCAGATGAAGACATATCTTGTTGTTAAGAAGAAGGATTCTGCTGAATGGAAATGAGAAGATGTCAAACCTAAATTATCAAGATTGTTACTAGGGTATGTGATGGTTGCTGGTGATGTTGATGATATGATTTTCACATGAAGAAGATACCCGTGATGTTTACTGCAAATGCTGAAATACAAGCAAGACTGTACCTGACCCAGTGATGATCACTCACAGAATTTATTGGACCTTGCCACTCACAGTTGGTTATGCTTCAAAAGACTGAACTTTTGACTATGTGATTAGTGGTATTGATACAAGGGTATCATACTGTATGCGGTGCTCCACTGACTCCACATCCAGGCTCACTGAGTGAGAGAAGGAGGAAGATTGTGAGGTCCCTCGTATGCCATCTTACGTCACAGGATCCATGAACATCTCAAACAAATGCTGGTTGCAAACTTTAGAAGCCAACAATGAGATAATGAAAATAGACATCAGGAGTGGCAGTGAGGCGACTAAAGAACATTTTTATTAAAATTCATGGACAGAGGCACTGGTGGATGGATGTTCCCATATCAGCAACATTCTTTGACACTTAAAAAACTGAAGTTATTCCTGTGCAAGGAATCATGATGAGTCTTAGCATGTAAAATGGATGATCCTAAAGCAGAAGCTTGCCCAAGATCAGCATATAATCCATGGTGTTTGTGACAGGATATGTATTCCTCAAGGAGCATCGTACAGTGTCTGTCTGTCTACTCAAGTATTCTTACCACACAAGTAGAACTTGTGTACGTTGATGTGTGTATTCAACAGACTGGCACAAGTCTGGAAGTGGTCAGCAGTTCACTTACTCTGACCTTCCTTGATATATTGTCAGGATATGAGCTCAAAGTATATGTCAAGTCCGTCATTGCATTTACTTTCATGAAATACTTCAGTTACCAGCATGTTCATTATCTCCATAATACGAGACAGAGGCAGATAGAGCCTGGATGATACCAGACTGAGGCTAGACATCAGAGTGAGGCTGGATGATATCAAAAAAAGGCTGGGCATTACTAGACTGATGCTGAGACTGGATAGTCCTGTATAGCTGCTGGATAGGGCAGCAATTACTCGGAGGAAGGATCTTAGCGTGGAAGTCCTATATATAAACTGGCAGAAGAGATATTCTGGCATCAGCATCTGTTGGTGATATATTAGCATAATTACGTCACTGAATCCACTTTTACTTGACAATGAATGTGATTCTTTTACCTTTGTGTAGAAGAAGAGATACTTCAGACACCCAAACTCTGTTGTGGTTTTTACACTGCATTTATCATGCTTACAAGTATCATGTTTTCATACCTCAACGTCTATATCCTTGCTAAGCTGACGTATGCTGCAAACATGTTTACCGGTAATATGAAGTGAAGTTCTGTAACTTGTTATTATATCAAATTCTTATTCAGAAGTTACTGTCCCAATGTATTGTATAAATATGCCAGTGTTTGATTTGATGTTCGGGGGACATCTAACTCAGTATGCAGTGACTGGAAGGTGTCTTCAAGAGGTATTTAACTTTGTTTAAAGGTAGAGCTATATTTGTATCTGAGGCAATTATCCATGTAATGAGAAATAACCGGTACAGTTCTGTGTTCTATTTTGTAGAAGAATTTCTGGAAAATGTTTTATGCCTGCATGGAGGCTGTTAAATTCCCAAATTGGAACAAAACAATTTGTTATGTTGATACTGGAGTAGCAAAAGGTAATGCAGTGCGGAGGTGACTTGCATTTTACTTCTATCAGAACCAATGAACAAGAAAAACAAGATAGAGTTTTGCATTTATGCTTTGAATGAATTGTTGACAAAATTTGTCTTCAGAAAGTCCTAATTTTGAACAAATTACCTATTTTTCACTGTTTGTTTGCCAAATGCACCTGGTTTGTTATTCCAGATAATTCACTGTTCTCAGAACATGGGTTTTTACTTTTATTTAATGTTTTATATGCATTTGGGAAGCTAACAAACTCAGGATATGTGTTTTTTAATGGGAAAAAAGATCAATACGAATACGTCTCAGTGCGATTGTTTTTAGATTTGTGTTCTTGAATTTATATTTTCTGTTTTTGCTTCAGGAAGTTTTAGTATGGAAAACTACAAAGTTCTTAGAAGTTATTCTTAAAACTAATTTCTGTGAGTTTACACTTATAGTTGCTTTATTTTAGATATTTTAGAATTTTGGCTAGATCGTGTTTTCAGCACCAGATTTAGATATTTTAGAAAGTTCCCTTTTTAAGATTTTTTCTTCATATGTAAATATGTTGATTTAAGAGAGTGTGAAACAAGGTTAGCATGCTCAATTGGAAGATATTCACTTCAAATGTAGCTAAATCTCTCAACTTTTCATATCATACCAGCATATCTATGTTAACACTCCCTATATGAGTTGCCTAGGCTGCAGCAATTTGTTGATTCCGGTTAGAAAGTGTATTGTAGAAGGTGACTTACTGGTGGTCAGACTTGGTTCATTGCATTCCGTAGGTAGGGATGGTTGTTCATAATATGAATCACTGGTTTGACTGGTCAGAACTTGATTATTTACTGGTGATTGTCATATAACTGGAATATTGCTGTGTGCCTTGTTATACCAAGTCTTGCTGTCTGAATTGGAGGATCACACCAGATGGTTAAATTTTGTGAACAAAACCAATAAATGTTTATTGACAAGCATCACAAGGATGAGGATTCTTTGACTTAGTGGTGTATTTTGGGAACATCCAAGACACCAGTACTAACCATTCAACTCAAGTAAATCGCCTCTTTCGAAAACCGTCGATCAGCTGGTGTCTAAGTAAAACCTGTCCCCTTAAAGGTGTTTTGTTACTATCAAGATACATATCAATTGCATCGTCACACAGTGTGTAGTTCCAGTTGTGTTAATTACTGTCATGCGATGGTCATCATGTAAAAACAAGAGCACAGAGTTGATGGCAACTTGTAAAGGGACATAACTCCTCAAACCATATCATCTGGCATTTACTGTTTGTCTGGTCAAGTTTCGTTACTTCAACAGTTTTATCACTTTGGATTTTTTTATATCATTGAACTTATCCTTAAACAGTCCTCTAGCTCTCAAGTTTTAGTTTCTGATAAAGAATATTAGGGAAAATGTTTTCAATATATGGGACAGTCTTCTTTCAGTGGCAACCATAGGGCAGTTTTAAATTTTTTTCCAAGGGTAGTATCGTTCCTTCTGGATCTTGAAGCAGGTTTCAAAATGTTATTTGGAGCAGACGGCTTGCTTGACCCCTTCCTTGTTGGCCAGTGTGGCAAATATATCCTGTGATTTAGATGCATCAGTGTCAGGAGTCATGTGAGCTGAAGATTTAGTTTAAAACTGGAGATTTGTGTCATGTTTTGTGTATGTTATTTTTCTATTGTACTTCCGTCTTGTGTGAATGATGCAATGTTATCCTCATGTTCTAAAGCAGTTGCAGACAGTTCAAATAGCATTACTACAACATTAATGTCTAAATCAAGGCAGGTTGATGTATATGTATGTGAAGCTGGCAGCTCTTGCTTTGGTATTGCTGGAATATTGCTGAAAGAGGTGTTAACCACAACTCACTCATTCCCACATGAATGGTAACAATTACCAGTTTTATCTAATAAGTCAGATAAGGGGTTTAAGATCATATGTCATTGAATTTGAAGGGTGATCTTCCAACAATAGTCAATCAGAACCATATTTGTTATCCATTACATCAGTGATCCACTTTCAACTAGTCATGTTTACTATGACCAATGGTTAAGATATTGATATTGGCTTTGTATTATATTGTGAAGTGACTTGACTTGTACACCTTATGAAGTTGTGACCTTTAGCCATTCTATGTTCATTGTTTCTGTGAACCTGACTTTTTTTCCTTAAAACCAAGAGAGTATTATTTTCATGTTAACAGGGCACCATAACCAGTTGAAGTAGTTTTTTTGTATGATTGTTTAATGTTTTGTGTTGTGTTACGAGCACCCTCCAATGAAAGGATAATTGATTATTAGGACAGATTACCACAAGGAAGCTATGTCTCATTACGTGACCTAGTCAAGTGATTGTTGGTTACAGTCAACTGACTTCAAGGTGTTATCACAGTGAAATTATTGTCAGAAACTATTGCAGTCAGATTGTCAGACATTGTTTCAATACATTTATTGTAAGAGGCTGATACCGTCACAGATTGCCAGATGGTTATATATACATGATTGTCAGACACAATGACAGTTCATTGTGACACACTGTCTGTCAACTAATTTTCAGACAGTTATGGTAAGGTGATGGTCCGACAGTTACGGTAGGCAGATAGTCTTAAACTTTTGCAGTCAACAAATTATCTGTATCTGACAGTAAGCTCATGAGACATAGTAAGTCAATGATTGGCAGACAGTTTTAGTTGTCTCCACAATTTAATAATGAAAATAGGGTCTCAGTTATTTTTAAGAGGTTGGTAATCAGACATGTGCAAATAAGAGGTTTTTCAAAGAACAGCATCAACATTGGAAATTTGTCTTTATAGTTAGCGCGTCATTGGAGGAGGAAGATCAATTGACATAAAAAATTTAAGTCTGATACTTGCATGTTGTTCAATTTCATATCTTTCCTTTGGGATTTAGGAAACAATTCCAGGCATTGATCATGAAGTACTGCTGGAAATCGCCTCAGATCTATTTCATGTCATTCTTTTATAACATGCAATTTTATGAATGCTTTTCACCTAGCAATTTATTTTTGAGCCCAAAGCATAGTATTTTGAATGCCTGAATAAAAATACCAGGTCCTCCAAACATTAGAATGGTGGGTACCATCAGCTGAGTGCTGGTTGGCATGGCAACTGTGGAACTGGACATTATAGCTCATTGTTATCCCCTCAATAACACGATTATGAGTAATCCTTCGATTTCAGAGTTGGAATGCCTGGATGTGTGGTAAAAACATTTTCATAAAGTGTACGTTCTATATTTGATGAAAAGGATCTGATCGTTTGTGTTGATTAGTTTGTGTATTTGTTGGTCTATTGTAAATATACTTGAACTTCACTGTGCTCAGTCAACCATTGTATGTGTAATATTTCATACATATACATACATACATACATACATATATATATATATATTTACTGTATTTTTGACATTTCTTATTTATTCATCATATCATGAAGGTGTATTATGCTTTTGAAAATGAATATTGTATCTTTTCTAATAAGCATGTTAGTGTTATAGGAAAGTTCTCTGTTCCCAGTTATCAACATCAGGGAAGGGAAATTTGAGGTGATGGGAAACATCAAGGGAGGTAATCACAAATAAAAATAATTATTTTATGATATCATGTTATATATTTCAAAAATGAAAATTGTGAAAAGTATTGAAAATAGGAATAAAGTATGTGGGAGGTTTTCTATGTGTATTAATTAGTCGCATGTGTTTGTGATTCATGTCAAAGATATCAAATAGAATATTCACAACAGTATCTTGTGCACCACACACTCATTTTACTTAAACCCAGCATGTGAAAATCATATTTATTTTTCATTTAAGGGAGTGCATGCCACATAAATGTTACTCCAGTGTTTTACATTCTTTTGTGTTTTGGTTGGTTAAAAATCATATTGACTTCTGATATTTCAAGCATTTTCTTCATGAAATGAATAATTGTCACCAAACAAAAATCACTAAGGTAAATATACAGCATTGAAACTATTGACATCTATACTTTTCTTTATTGTATCAGTAGAATTGACAGTCACTAGGTTGTGTTTGAAATACTATGATCTGTTTATCCAGTATGCAGTATATTCATTCTTTATAATATTCTTTCCAACTAACTTTTCACAGCTTTGGTTTGATACTCTTTAAGAGTGAGTTGAATGTTAAGAGAGAAGTATTTGTACAGGGAAAATAGGACTGATCCTACTGTTCAAATTCTTCTTTTGTATGATCAGGGAGGGTTAAAGCTTTAGTGTCATCAGAAAGCCAGGCCCAGAGGTTGTAAAATTGTATGGAGGAAGATTTCATGCTCAAATATGGTTTTGTACTCAGATCATCCAGATTTTATTAAAGTTAATTTGCATGTTTTTGTGCTCAACTTGAGCATGATATAACTATGATCTCAAGAATGTGTAGGACCTGTTCAACACAGAGTTCAGGGCCAAATGAAAAACCTGTGTTTTGAGACAATTTGAGCCCGGTCAGAGTCTTTGGGAGGTCTTTAGGGCATGAACAATAATTTATTTGCATGGTCTTCTCAATTTAACCAGAGACCAGAACGGCTGCGACTTCTCTCTGCCGTAGATATTTAGCGTATGGCAGTATGCATCTATTGGCTGGTGACACCCTAAACATTTCACAGTCTCTAGCCAGCAGATGCATGTGGGTAGTGTCGGTAAAAACAGTAAAGCTATCCAACAATTTTATCAATTTACCATTTGGAGTGCTAGCTGTTCCTGCAAAGGAGGCATTCAGCAACATTGGAAGTATGTTCATTTCTTAAAGGAAGAGTTCAAATTTTGCTGCTTGTGTCAGACCAGAATTCTATTTAATGAAAGCTGTACTGAACAGAGTACTAGCTCAAAACATTTTATAACTTCTGCTGGAGTACCAAACTTTACTCAGTTCAATTTGAGTACAAAACTGAGTTGAACATGAATTTCTCTACACCCTTGCGACTGGCTTCAGCTGTCCACCAAGGTACCAACAGTCAAGTCTATTCCATGTGTCTTGATAACTTCAGTGGGAAATTGTTAGGATCAGCATTACATGCTGTCTTCTTCCATTACAGTTCTGCCGTATTTTATATTATTCTGAGTAATGTTAATGGACGTAAAATTAGGAAATGTTTTTTTGGAACATCATTTGGATGTTACGTGATTCGCATGAGGCAAGAGTTTATTGAAGTCAGTTTCCTCATGTGAGGAATATGACATTTCCAAGTACAGTGGCAGCTGTCTAAACTGTCACTCATTGGGACTGAAGAAATAATCCGGTTTAGACAATGAGCCGGATGGTAGGGCTGATGATAAATGTACAAGCCATGGATGGTAATGAGATTTTATGTGGGTGTTGACAACTTGCCGGATTGGACAGATGCCGGTTTTGACAGCTTCCACTGCATGGTCTTATACCTATATCAGGTCATTCATCTGATGAAGGGGTGAAAAAAAATATACTCCGACTCAGCAGAGTATATATAAATAAAGAAGTTGACATCCATATGTTCCTCCCTTTAGAAAATGGTTTTCACAGATACCAGGTATGACATTACTAATGATATTGAGATTTGTTTTTTAGAAATAGATGTTTGCAGTATACTTTGAAGTGAAATAAACATAAATATTTTCCTCTTCATAACAGTTACATAATCTGTCAACATGTGTGCAAAGGCTGAGATATGTGCATCAGTTTAAAATGAGGTTAAAACCTAAATCAGTTTTGAATCAAATTTGATTTTGATTTACTGATGGGACGATTGATTCAGGTTGACATTCTTGATACCAAGTAAATTTTTTAAACCCATTTGTATGATTTTGAAACCTTGTTTAGATTACACATGTTGTAAACCTTCACTGAAATATCATAGGAACAGTGATTGTATTGTTTCTGCATATGAGATGTCAGTGAAAGTTTGACTGGAAAACCAGTGATGGAAAAAAAACCCCATTCTATCAATGTTGAGAAAGTAATGACAGATAGTAACTGGCAAGTTCACACAAATCATCTTTTCATTATTTATATAAGCCAGCAAATGTTACCCTCTGGCTGTCACTCTGCTATAACTGACATGCTTTTTTCCATACATGCTGGTTTCGATTAAGAGTCATGTAACACTTTGTATGCTCAAACAAGTTTTCTGTTTGTTACTAATTCGTTTAACATTTATAAATTTCTACCTTTTTAAATCTTGTTGATCTTACTGGGATGTTTGCTGATATTTCACAAGCTAACATTTCTGAAAGTCTTGTCTGATTATTCATGTTGTAGAAGTTTAGACGGATGCCATACAACCAAAGGATGCAGATACAACCTTTTCTCTTATGGTGTGATGATGCTCTTGCATTCTCTATAAACATAAGGCACTCTTAGCATTATGAACTTTTGGGGGCTAATTGAAATTAGCATGAGTTCATGCTGAAATGTTTTCCATGAAGGAGGAGGGGGGACATTTTGGGCAAGGGAGGTAATTTGGTAGGTAATTAGAGTAACCTGCCCATACTTCATTACCTGATTTGGAAATGGGTAGTTGTGATTCAAACTGTCTATTTGTAATCATGTATATTTGTTAGTTTGGCACTAACTGCAAAGGTTATTTACAGAATTCTCTGAAAGTGGTGATTTGTCCTTTTGGTTGTAAAGGCTACTCCCAGTCTACACTGTAGTCCTGTTGACTGTTAATCTGTACCGGTTGTAGCAAGTGCTAGGTGTTTATGTTTGTAGAATTGTCTGGTGATGTTTGTATTTTTGATGGCTACTTGAAGTAGAGTTTTTATTTATTCAGAAATGAAATAAAGGAAGTTTAAACTCATATTGTTTACTTTCTTTCTTATACTACAAATACTTGTTAATGTCTACATAGTTCCAGCTTCAGTGATTGTCTGGGTAAGTGGACAGGGAAACTAGCTAGCTAAAATGGATGCTTTTTTGACATTTAGATCCACAACACCTTCATAGCACTACAATGAACTATAGAGTTATGACAGGCCATATGACAGGACCTCCGTTTCTATGCCTTATCGGTCTAGGGACAACTTGTAATTGAAATCTGGACATAATGTTCATACTTTCAGAGAAAGTAAACACTAGTTTATAAACATACACATTGCAATTGGCAATGTTTCTGATGAGCTGAGGACTTGAATGTCAGCACAGCAAACTGAAATGTTTGTGGAATGTGACAGCTGTGCTCATAGGAACTGTAACCAATGTGTAACGCATCAAAAATCTTAAGATATCTTTGAAAGGCAGTTCAGAAGTTGTATAAATGAAGGAAAACCAAGTTCTATAGATTGTCAAAACTTCTTTACTGCAATGGGCGCAACATTTTGGTGCAGGTGCTAACACCGTTATCAAGCACATGCTCAGTAACGTTCATAATAATTGCAACACTGCATTAAAGAAGTTCACTATCCATAGAACTTGGTTTTCCTTCGCCATATTGCAAATTGAACTTGATCAAGTTATGCATTTGAACTGAAATTTGGAATGCATTATGGATGTGCTAATTATTACTCTTCCATCCAGCGTTACTGAAATTTTGGATCTCAAATGAAGATGACATTTGCATAGTGGTCACAGCTATCGGATTGTAAAGATGCTGTCAATATTCAGCATGCAGTATACCATATGTGTTAACAGTTATCGTTTCAAGTATTTCCAAAATCAGTGTTGATAGAGCAAAATGGTCTGTGGTATCAAATCGAACTAAAATTTCTTGAAAATGTGTTAGGGTTTCAAGTAACTGTTCTGTGGATTCCTCGGTATTAATTTGATGCATCCATGTTAAACTAAAATGAAATGGATTTATACAAAATAAGAACCTTTGAATGTCACTAAAAATACTTTCCACCCACTTCAGTACAGCTGTTTTGTGGAGATCAGATCGCCTTTTCAAACAACTGCTATGAATCCTAAAGGAACCGAGTCAGTATTGTGGTGGTGTGCTACATCAGTACTAAATAATATGGTATAGCCTGGTAAAGAAAAGTGAACAGATGTTTCTCGGGTCGCTTACATCTTCACAAAGCAAAACTAAATCTCAAATCATTTCATTCAATTTCCTTGTAGGAAAATTTTTATTTATTTACAATATGTCACTCATGAATTTTCAAATGCAAATTGGAAAGATTGTAGTAAAGACTGGAGACACTGGCAGTCCAGCATCTCCAAGACACAGAAGCTACATACACACAGTAGAGTTTGTACAGACACTTAGTAGGTACCCTAATCTCCACCCTCCTCATTTCCCACACACCAGCCAGCTACCCTCAGCACGGGTGGGGACAGAGAAGGGAGAGGGAAGGAACAGCAGATGCACTTTTCCTCATGGCAGGAAGAGAGCATGTTTTTCACTGGTTGTGGTACAAGGACAAGTTAAGTAGTTGATATTTCATGCTGGAAACTGTACATCATCCAAATGGACATAAAATACCAATTTCGAAGAATACGTTAACGGTCATCACGTGGTCATTCAATCACATACAACACTCACGAGACACTCTGGCAGTTTGCCTGTAGTGTCGCATCACTCTCTCTTCCAGCCAGTTAAAAAACATACATCTAAACAAACTAGCAAGCTATAAAACTAACTACAGCATAGAGAGCTGAGCCATAATGAAATCAAGACACAGGACAGTGGTTCTTATGAAACTAACTATACAAATAAAGTTTCATACACATTCATGGTACACAAGTAGAAATGTTTCAAGTCCATGGGCAATGAAAGTCCAATGAGATTAACTTATGACTAACTAGGCTGATTTTATCTGCAGGTGATATAAATTCTCTTTATATAATAAAACATACATCTTCTTTATGAAAACATGACACATTTGTTCTGCAAAAATGAAAAACATGACAAAATACAATGATGACCAATCTCTATAAAGTTATAATTATGATACATAAATTATCTGTTGCATGAGTTTTATGTTTGGGTTTCAGTCTTTTCTGTCTCTGTACACAACACATTTAACTGCCGGTCATCCGGCCAGCCCACTACTACAATGTCTCCACGTAGCGTGAAAGCTGGTCTTGTGGTGGAAGCGGAGACACATCAGAATCCGCTTGGCTCAGTCCCAAGTCTGAAGGATTAGCAGGGCTTTGTAACTGGGATATTGTAGCATGAGTTGATGACAGCTGAGGAAGCATGACTTGGTCAGAGTTCATTTGATTAGGATCGGATGGTACAGGTGGGCCACCTACCCCTGGGTGAGGCGAGTGAATGGGAGGTATGTGATGAGGTGATTGTTGTGGCTGGCACGGGGAGGGGATGGGCTGTTGACGGGGTGAGGGGGTAGGTTGTGGAGATCGGACACTTTGTGGAAGCTGTGCAGCGGAAGCTGGGGGTGATCGCACCTGTTGCATAAGGTGCTGAGGCGAAGGATTTGTCTGTGCCAGAAGCTGATTGGGACTCATGGGCTGTCCACTACTTGCAGCCTGCATGTGCTGCTTCATCTGTTGTACCTGCATCATCTGTTGTTGTTGTTGGAACTGGTGCTGCAACGAATTATCATTCTGGTATGCCTGCTGGGGCGGGAAGTTCATTCGCTGCCTTTGTGGGAAGGATTGCATTGGTTGTTGGAACTGGTTCATTTGCTGATGGTGTTGCTGTTGTTGTTGTTGTTGCTGCTGCTGCTGCTGTTGCTGCTGCTGCTGGTGTTGCTGACGCATCTGCTGCAGCATGCGGAACTGTTGCGCTGTGATTGGTGATGGCTGTGGCTGTTGTTGAGGTGGCATGGTTTGCATATTGGACATGTTTTGGATCTGCTGCTGCTGTTGCTGAATCTGCTGCTGCTGCTGCTGCTGTTGTTGCTGCTGCTGCATGCGTTGTTCCTTTAACTTCAGCACAGATGCCATCAACACTGGGTTCTGTTTAAGCATAGCTAGCACTTTCTGTTCTGTGTGTGGAGTTGTCTGATTTTTCAGAGCATGCAGTAACTGATGAACAGCAGCAGAAGTAATGGTATTGGATTGTTGTGGTCTCTGCTGTTGAGGTGCTGCCATGCCAGGATTCATCACAGGAGATGGCTGTGGTTGATGAGGCATAGGCATTCTCATGTTCGGCATGGGCATGTGTTGCTGTGGTGGGGGTTGCTGCGGCTGCTGTTGAGGCTGAGGCTGGGGTGCCTGTTGATACTGCTGGGGCCATTGTTGGGGTGGGCGTTGTTGGACCATCTGTGGATTTGGTTGAGTTGGTTGCTGCATAGGTGGCTTGGGCTGCATCTTTGGCGGCTGCATGGCTTGTTGCATGGCTGCAGGCTTTCCACTCAAAATCGCTGTACGCTGTAATTCTGCAGCTTTCTGAGCTTTGAGTGCAGCTTGCAAGGCCCCCTGTGGTGGGGCTGCCGGAGGCTTCCCACCATTACCAAATGCTGACTGTTGAGGTGATGCTGCTGGTGGAAGAGGAGCTGGTAAGGCTGGCACTGTTCCTCCACCTGCACTGACAGTTGCAGTACCTGCTCCTGAAGCAGTAGAAGCACCCACACTATTGGCGTTGCTTGTGGTAGCAGTCATTATGGCCATTCTACGCCGCAGCATCTGCGCTTGTTGAAGTCTCTGTTGCAGCTGCTGCTGGCGTAGTTTATGCTTAAGCTGCTGGCAGAAGGGCACCTGACACTTATTCTCATCACAATGTTTGGCATGGTAACAGCACAATGCAATCAACTGTTTGCAGATGGGACAACCACCATTTGTCTTTCTCCTGCAGCTCTTTGTGTGAGCAACAACACGCTTCATCTTATTGCAACTATGCAGTCTACAGTTGGCATCCCTACACTGACAGGCGTGCACCAATGAGTGAATACACCTTTGTATAGATTGACGGCGAGATTCCTGAGGATTGTCCTGTTTGTCACCAGAATATGAGCCATCATCAAGATCCAGACCCAATTTATCCATTTTATGGTGGTGGCCATCCTTCTTGTAGCAGTTTATACAGAGATCATAGTCCTGGAAAAGAGCAAGACAGTGTTTTATGACATGAATACATACTGTATGTATTTTGACACTTACAGAAATGATTCATAAACATCAGGGTACCTTCATGTCTGGGTGATTTGTAAAACAAAAAAATCTGCCTTACAATTTTCACTTCACAGCTTTTGTTTACAAAAAGTTCATTAAATGAAGTGCTACACATTGTACACAGGTAAAAAAAATCAAACCCTGACATGATGAGCCAACGCTTAAACCGCTTGGCTCCCCTTGGCTGGACTAAATGCAGGAGAAACGAACATGTGCTTTCTACAGTATTTCAGTTACATCATGGTTTGAAAGTTTAATGCAGATTAAGTTACACATTTGGAGAAACCCCTGTGCAATTTTGATAAAAAAAGCAGGAGAGAAAAAATTACACATGAAGTCCATCACCTCAAAATGGTATTTGCATCCATGTCATTTTTGGAGTTCTATTTCAATTGTCTGTTGTGTAACACTGTATGCAAAATGACAGTAGTACATTCATCAGCAATATTGGACCACACATATCTACACAATTTAAAATCAATGCCTTTTCAATTGACATACACAGAGGATATAATAGGAGTGCCCACGTCATATTATGTTTACGACACGAGTGCCTAAAGGTTGGTATTTCCCAAGTGAGAGCAAGAGTGGTGTAAACAAAGTATGTTATGCTCACGAATATAATTTTCTGTTTATTACCGAAGTCATTAAATTGTGGAAAATAAAACCAAATCTTTCAAACATGGGCTGATCACTCACCATAACTGCATGGTCTACCTGTGCAAAGTCACAGGTAGACCATGACGTCATGGCATTGATGACGTCACCATGACAAAGTGATATTTTGCCCTTGGGCATCGCATGAAAACCGTGAACCCGATATGTTTGCCGTCAGAGGTAATCAACTGGGATTGTTTAAAGAACATATTGTATACTTACATCACAGACTTGGCAGTGATATCTTGTTTCCACATGCGTCTTACAGTTGTTGCAAGTGTACACAAAACTGTCTCTTCCCTGATTATGCAATTCATAAAGCAATGCCATCGTGGACAACTTTGCTCGTCTCAATGAGGAGAACTCATAATGTTTTTCTCTTGCCATTGTCAAGAAAGAATCTCGCCCGTCCATCAATTCACAACTGATGTTTGGGTCATGATCCACAATGGGAGGAAGTTCATGGTTTGCTTGTGGTCGTAACCGAATCACAAAGAACACCTGAAAACAGAAACAGGTCTCCTTAGGACTAATCAACAAAAGAAAAGGGTATCTTGTTACAGAAAAAATGCCACGAAAGATACAAATACCCAATTTAAACACTTAGAATGTGAAGGTACACTACATAACTAGACAATCTAATGATAATGCAAAACAGACATTTATTAATCTTCATATAACCCATAGGAAATAGCAAAATGACATACACATTAAAAACCATCGATAAACAGTGCCAGTTTCACAGCCCTCAAATGAACAAGGTTTATGTTGATGGATGATGAAATTAGTGCTACAACGGCTTAGCAGAACAGGTTCCAAGATCCTCATTGGATATTTGAACCCCTTGTTGAAATTATTGTAATTTGTTCAAAGGTCTAATTAAAATAACCTTTGCAAGATCTGCAAGAGAAGGAGTCTTCTAATACCAGAGGAAATCAAGTTAGTGGAGGATAGACAAGAGAAAAGCACTGTCTTGATTTTCAATGACTCACCTCTTTATGCTTTTCCATGGTAGCATAGAGCTTGGCAGTGAGATCATTTCCACCATGGGGAAGATTAGTCTTCTTGTTGTTTTTCCTGTTACTACTTTTACTTTTGTTGGCTTTCTTGTTTCGACCTTTCTTCTCTCCCTTCTTTTTGTCAGCATCATTCTATAAAACAAATGAAACAGTATGTCACAGGATCCTCTCCTATTGTAAAAAAGTACTGAAAAATCCCAAGTATCATTATACTTTCCTCAGACTAACCATTTCAGAGAAATAATGGCGACAACCTTTGATACCATCTCTCATCCCTTACCACATACATTCAAAACTATTTAAATTGTCACAAAAATATCCGCAAAGCCTGGTAATAATACTTGTAAAATTAAAGGTACACACAGTCATGTTAATACTTCCCAACAAAATTTCATTAACCACTTCTCACTAAAAACAAATGACTGAATGACTACACATTTTTTCCGGAAGGGTATGAATATTAGCCTGATAATCAATGGGTTGGCTGGTTCTTTCAAATTCGCAAGGACTCCTTGTTTTAATGCTTAATTGTAAAACGTGTATGTGGAAAGCGTGGATAAAACCTGGAAATAACATACCACATCTCCAACATCATCAATGACTTCCTGGCTCTCAGCCTCGGCAGCAGCTGCCTCAGCTTCCTCACGCTTCCTCTTTTCCTCCTCCTCCTGGTCCAGCTCTTTGATGCTTTCCTCCAGCACGTTGGGCCAGAAGTCACCCTCAAAGTATGGCAACTCCTTGGAACTTGTCAAATTGTTCTCAATTGCATCCTTCAAGATATCCTGCAACATTTTAAAAAAAACCCCAACAATTAGCAGAAAATATCAAAATATCTCTAAAGCAACCAGACTATGAAAATAACTTCATGATCCTATTCATTCTATCCTTAAAATTAAGATTAATAAATGTGACACCACCTTTGGTATATGTAGGAGATGGCAAAAAACAATTGCAATAATCAAAAAATGATTCTTAAAACTGTAAAGATAAAGCTGGCAGATATTTTTTCTCACACCAGCAATCAATGTGATGAGAAATTATCTGAAAAGTGTGAAAAGAATAGGTGGGTAAAGAATGCGTATCATCACCTTGTAATCTGTGACGCATCGCTCAATGATAGCTTTGTCTAGCATCTTCTTGTACCACTCCTGCAGTCTCTTTGGTTTGGGTATTTTCTGTTCTGGTGGGTGACAATGGAAGATGTAGTCATCACCTTCACTTGGAGGACAAGCCCAGATGTGTGCCATGGTGTAGCCAAGCTGCTTAGCATATTCCAAATAGCCAATCAGAATCTCATGGTACACAGCAGTTCTCAAAGCCCGTGGGCGAAAGAAGTGAACACTGTCCAAATATGATATGTATACCCTCCTGAAACACAAACAAACATATGATTTTCCAAGTTTTCCTCTCATGAGCATATGCTACAATGGAAAAATCTTTGTGTTGCTTGAAGCTGGTTTCAAATTAATAAAATGATCATGAATGCGAGTAATAATATTCAAATCACAACTGTTCACTTAATTTGTGAGGTAAAATAAGATCAAGTATCACAGTGTTTTGCCAAGTACAACAAAAATACAACAGGTGCTTTTGCCGTCTTATTTCAAGTCCTTCATTCAATGGCTAAAGAGCGAAGGTCAAATCTTCTCATTTTTTTCTATTCACATTCAGGATTTATAACGGATGCATCTTCAATTGACCTAATACAAGATATGATAAACTTTGTTAGTTTCAAAAGATTTCAAACAATAACGCCTAAACCCTCCAACCCAAAGGGATAATGATTTTCTAAATATATGTCCCTTTCCTCACAGAACTTTAGAGAGAATTTTAGTCCTGTTTCCATGTATGTTGGATTTTTGTCCTGTTTCCTTGGATCCTGGAGAGGCTGTATTTTGACAGAAGGGGCGGGAGAAACAAGCACTAACCTAGTGTTGGGCATTGGACAGTCTGATCCATATTCTTGCACATGCATGCCAAAGAAGCATACATCTGTTCCATCTATTTCCTCAAAAGCAAACATCGCTTTGGATCGATAGTGAAAGCCATCTGGTACCTCATTACCAAATCTGTAAAAAAAAATAATGCAACAACTTTGCAACATTTACCATACAAAGGTACAATTTAAAGTCGATTTGGTAATACTTCTTTCAATATTTCCATCACAATGGAGATGATAACACTTGGTCATCAATATCCCCACCACAGAGTTTTCTTCTTACTGAGTTCCTGTTTGAAAACTTTATCATAACATTCATATCATAAAAACACATACTACATTTCATTTCTCTATCAACAACGGTTTACTGGGAAAATTATTATTTATTATTATTCCCATTGGGGATAACATGCATTACGCCAAGAAACACATGACAAGGGCCATAACTTTAGCTAACAACTTGTAACATGATTCCTGTTTTTAAACTCAATCGAGGCATTCATTTCCTGATAACACATACCAAAATTTGGTTTCCCTATCTATAATGGTTTGAGAAAATCTGTTCCAGTAATCTCAGATGGACAGACGGACACAGAGAGCTCAAGCCTAGATCCCCCTCCCACGTCATGGCGGGGGATAATAAAATTCAACTTATAAAATGGGCTGAACAATTCCTTGTGAAAGTTCAGTTCTTTTACAAACCAGTTCTTGACTTCCTATAACTATTTCCAAAGTTATGCTTACCTCTTCTTCATTCCATGCTTGATTTCTGTGAGCTTATCTGAACTCGATAGCACTCTTATAGACACCTCTCCAGCACCACAATCTTTCTTCCTCAAGAAATTATTTACACGATTTTCTAAATAGGTTCCCAACTTTGTACTTGGAAGCCCTGCAATTGTGAAAATAGCAGAGTTGAAAATCAGGTACTAAGACTAAAACTATGAGAAACGAAAATCAGAAATAATAGGCTATCATTAATATCAGAAATAATAGGCTATTATGAACAGATTCCAAGGCACTCCTTGCATTTCAGCAGAATGAGGGGATTTAGTGTTTATGAATGGTGTTTTAAAGTAACAAGTCCTGCAAGTTTTAGATGTCTATCTGATCCACTGAAATTTCATAGGGCCCAGAGAATTCTACTTCAATAACATTTCAGGTATAACATTTCTTGTAACTGGCATTGAAATTATCAACAAACATAAAATATATATATGGCAAACAAGTGTGATGTGTCACCCATGACAACTTTAGTCAAAGTCATTGTGAAATATGCAGTCAGACAATGGGTCCAGCTGGTTGTAATCTGCTGGATTTCTTAGAGGGCACTCTTGCACGGTCTAGGGTAATATTGATGATCAGATTACACTTCTGTATGATGCATATTTCCAAATGTGAAGTTTATCAAGAAATACTCAAAGGAACAAAAATCTCTCAAACTCAGAGTTTACAAATGGTGTTTTGACTGGTGTCATAAAATGCAAAATAACACATCTAGTGCAATTTAGAAGCCTGTATATTGGGTGCACTGACCCTTTCCTTTACAGGGTTCATACAAATTGTAAGCCATAAGATGTAAAGCCTTCTCAGGGTATTCAGCCACCATAAACAATTTCAAGGTCCAATAAGAGGCACATTAAGTTGGTCAATTGTGGATGGACCATTGTAGGGAAATAACTCTCAGCTACAACACTGTGATGGAAGCTACTTAGCTGCACCACCAGTGATTACTAACTTTGCAATTGAGATTAATTAACAAACATTAGCATAGCAAAATATTTTTGTTTGGTCACAGATTTCTGTGAAGTCATAAGTTGACAGGTTAGCCCAACTTGGGGCCTTTTCAGGACAAATCACTGACAATGATTGTTGTCTTTTCAGGGTATAACTGAGTTCAGGGTCTTTTATGGACTAAAAATTTCAGGCTTTTTCAAGAAGTCATTAAACACAGTCTACAGATCATTGCAATAAATGTGTACCAAATACATGTTTATCCAATCACATTTAACTGTTGTAATATAAATATCAGGGCTCAGTTTTGGTGCTTTATTACTTGCATTCGTGCAACCCAATATTACAAAGTGAAACTGAGTTATTAGTCAAACAGGCACCAGGTGCAAGTAAATCTTTTAGATAAATCTAACATTAAGCATGAATAAATATGCACGCTCATTTTTCTTCTAAACTTTGATTAGGTATGACACAGAAACATTGCTATTTATAGACATGTCTCCGCTATAACAGCTATTGTAAACAGGGATCAGCTGTGTCTGTGTTGCTAATGGTTTCATGGGTACCACCATGGAAATATATTTATGTGCACCGAAACTTCTGACGTTTTTACACACTGCATTGCAACTGGAATTTGGCTGGTTCAGCTAGGTTTTTATCTCACGTGGCACCTGGTGCAAGTGGGTCAAAACCTCTTAAATCAAGCCCTGCACTTATGTTGAAAAACTGATGACGAAAACACATATTCATCTGTATCATAAACAATATATACAAAGGGAACCTTGCTCTCAGACATTTCTTTTGGTCCAGAATCTTAGACAATAATCCTAACCATTAAACATAAATCGAAAGAATCATGAGAAAACAATGCACAAGTGTACGCATGGGCACCTGTAACAAAAGCCATTAAGTGTGAGAGTGAACAAGTGTAGGGCTTGAATGAACTACAAGGACAATTATTTTAGGCAATTCTTGACACTGTTGTCGGTCTGGCTTGCTTTTAACAATGACAAAAGACACATTTGGGTTGCACAAATTAACCCAAAGTAAAGAGAAATATCACAAAAAAAAGGTTTGCAGTGGAAAACCATAAATGAAATCCTCAGATTTTATTTGTTTGAACTTACTTGAATCCCAAAGCATAAATAATTATTAACAAACAATTCCTAAATTTCTTAGTGGTGATAATCAAAAGGAAACTCACGTTTTGCACAATACTTGTTCTCTTTTCTCTTCGCACCTTTGGCCTTCAAACAATTATCACAGGTATACCTGACAAAACAAAACAAAAATTAACCAACATAGATATGGGATAATTCATTTTATTGCAGCAATACAAAGATTTTTTGTGATAAAAGCAGATTTCAAAGAAACAGAAACAAGCATATGTAACAAAAGGTCTAGCAACTGTGAAAATGTAGCATGTTGCATACAAATTATTCAATGAATTGAACCTAGTATCTGTCACAAAGTGGCAGAAATTCTCAATACCAGAGGAAGTCCATTATTTACTGAATTCATGTACTGCTGTTGCCTAAAATAACACACATTATATCTTGTGGCCCCTAGATATAGCCTTACACAGATTCTTTAATATTGTCATTTGTAACTTTTGTGGGAATAGATTATTCATTTTGCTTAGATAATCCTTCAAAAAATGAAAACATATTACAATATATCGCATTAATACTTACCCTTGTGGCCAAATTGGCTCAAACCACAGACAACAGATTTGATGAAGTTTTCTTCCACAGTCTAAGCATTCTATGAATCTGCAAAACAAACGCATTAGAACATTACTGATGTTGCAACATAACTTCAAAAGCACATATTGTGTGGGTGTATTATTGTCATCATATGGTTTCTTTCCCCAGGTCGCTTATGTAACTTACAGAACAAAGTTACAGGCTGTGTATTTATTGAAAGAAAAACAGAAAAATGAAGATAATACAGACTTTCTGAAGTTTCCAGATCCCAAACTTTAACTGCATAACAATAAATTGAAAATATTTATTCACATCAAAATTCAGTTGTATTAGTTTGTGGTGAAATGAAGATTGAGGGTTAAACAGGTATGTGCCTACAGCAAAGAATGAGAAACTACAGCCCCTCCATACGACTGACAAGAATTTTGTTTTATGCATCTTTTAGCAATATTCCTGCAACATTATGGCGACAGCCACCAGAAATGGGCTTTACACACCATACCCTTGAGGATACTCGAGCGTGGTTCCTCAGTGTGGCAAGCCAACGCTTGAACCACTAGGCTACACCTCCACCATCACCACACCTCGATGTGACATATTTTGTGGTTTCATTAATTAGTTTGGAAAAAAGAGACATTCATGTGGCTCAATAGTGCAGTCAAGGTTGTATTTAATGCTGTTGTGACTGACCACAATCTTTTCAAGTCAAACAATATTTAAGATGTAATGATTTGGAATTATGTCATACTTCTCAAAAGAACTTACGGTTCATAATCTAGTTGATCATTCTTTAACCGATCAAACTTCTCCTTTTTGATTCTCCTGAAACACAAACATCATGAAGAAAGTCGGCATTGTTTATCATTTAGCTATTTTAAAACATACGTAATATACATGCCACTACATATTCTTCACTTTTCTGAAGAAGAAAATACCAAGAGGTGAGCAATCAACAAAATATTACTTACATAAGATATACCAAAAAGATATGACTAGTCAACAGAGAGAGAAAATTGCTATCCACTTACGTGAGAGGCTGTGTTGGGTCATCAGCCAGTTCCACCTCATCAGATTGGATTTCTTGGAAGCACTTCTCACAGTACACATATCTGTCAGAAATAGTTCCAGGTTTTAGTCTGCTATGGGCCCCAATACACAAGGGACACAGCAAAACAGGCAGGGCAGGACATTGGTATTTGTGAAGGACACCAACACCACATTGACAGCAGGGCAGCGGCAGCAGCAGATAAATAAGCAGGGGGAGGAAATAAAAAGATGAGCATGAACAGGGGTGGTAGAAAATCAAGTGTAGCAAATCATGAGAGTGTCTTACTCCTGCTTGTGCATTAGGATTATAATGGGTTACTAGGTTTACTAGCTATGGGAATCACTATGAAAGTCTAGCTAAAGGCAATAATGATCAAGGCAAAGTTAATGGCCTATGAAAGAATTGGTTAAATATCATTCTATAGAGTCAATCCACCAAAAACGGACATCCAACTTTAGTGTAACTTAGTAATTCCATGTTAAAATTGCTCATGAAGTTTTAAACATTTTACACAGAAAAACCAGCTAAAAACACATTTGATCCAAATTTTACTTTTAAATGTCTCCCCATATCGGTTTAACAAAGAACATAATGATATGTTCTCATGTGATCTCCAAAACAAAGGAATGATGCAAGTTCACTTCTACAAATGACTGAATGATTGATGATAATCATTTATGTATATGAAAAGAATAGAAGTGAATGCAAGTCTTCTACCAGTTGGTGATAAACAGTGTTTAAGGAGGATGCAGTGTATAAAGTGGATTGCTGCTACATGTGCACATGCCAGTAGTAACCTTGGCTTACTCGATATAGATATAAATATGAATTGCATATTAAAAATTTGAGTAAACATAGTAATGTTCAAGCATAAAGCACAGGCAGGCATAGATATATGTATGTATAATAGATATGTATATATACTTTGTGACAAACAAGCATGGAACATGTCAAGACAAAACATTATCACATATTTAGTAGTTATCCAAAATAGTTATCAACCGGCTCAATTCAGAGTACAATTTATTGGGTTATGAAATGAATGTCAGTTACTTTAGTTAGGATTAACAAGAAACTACAGTGACTAACTGACCTGTTTTGATAGCTGTAGTACATGGCATCTCTGGGGATTGTACACAGCTGTTTGCCATAGCAACACAGAACTTGTGGGCTGAAGACATACTTCCTACCACAGCAATAGCCAAGCGATTGCATCACACCATCAATCTCATTCTCAAACACCTCTGAAAGCTGCAAAAAAAGTTCCACAACAATTAGTCTTGGGTTGTAATCTTCAAATGGCAAAACACATTGAAATGAAGTCTTGATTAGCTTAATTGCTTTCTTCATCTTGAAAATAGCATTGGAAATTCAAGAAATCCATTTACTAAATATTTTTGTTTAATATTTTTTTCCTTCTATAACTTACCTTTGAACAGTATTTGTAGACTCGAGATGTCTTCCTGTTGTAAAGCCAGGCATTGTCAAACATTAACCATACATCATCCACATACTCCCAGGGGTCCTGGTACTGGCCAGTATCCAGTTTCCGTTTGATAGTTGATAGGTCCATGGGTTTCTTCACAATTTCAAAGTAATCCTGGCAAAGTCAAATTAATATCTTATCATGTTTGTCCACTAAAAATACTTTATGTACCATCCCTACCTCAAAATCCAGATATTTGATCTGAACAGATGACTACAGATTATATTCTCATTTTGAGTCCAAGGTAAATTCGACCAGCACATAAGTCAAAAGATGAGAATTTCACCACAACCACCACCTCCCTAAAAACAACCACCATCACAAATTGATAACCTATGCAATTCCTATGTGTATTGTAATGACATCTGTCAAAAAAGTGAACCCTCATTCAACAAAGCCCACATAAAATTTTCATCCTTGCTTATGTCCTTTCTATATGGACTACTCACTGGTATTTGAAGCATGATGGGATCAACAGGCTGGCGGAAGGGCAGTGATTCTGGGTCAACACGATACAACTTCTCTAGTGTAGGCATCAAAGCTTGGCGCAACTCGTCAGGCTTAAATACTGAAACAAGACAAAAACACTTTTCCATATTTGAAATCCTAACAGATCAAAAGCAAAATAAAAAACCCATGAATTTTCTATATTGTATTGCCGTGTTTCATATGTTAACTTTTTGCTGCTTGTCATCCTTAGTGTTAAATGGGTTTTCATTCAATCTGATACAGCATACAAGATGGAAAGTTATTCTAATCATCTCTTTCTTGTGCAAAGAATCACTGTACTGATAAGAACTAGATAAATAAGAAACATTTTACATGGACATCAAGTTACACTCAATTTTACCTTTCTTCCTGGGTTTCTGGGCAGCAGCAGCTGCAGCTCCAATAGGAACAGATGACTGGATACTGGTAGAAGATGAGTCTCCTGAGCTGGCCTTACTGTCTTCTGTGTTGTTGCTGGCTTCAGCATTACTATCAGCTGGCTCTTGCTTAGGGGTAGAGTTTTCAGGCACTGAACCGGACACAGAACCTGCCTCATCCTTCACAGGAACTGAGCCCTGTGAATCCTCAGTGTCCATTTTTTCAACACTTGGCATGCACTTGCCTTTCCCAGATCCCTTGCCTGATCCCTTGCCCGACCCTTTCCCAAATCCTTTCCCTCCAACACTGTTCACACTGTCCAATGAAGGCTCAGATTTTAGTTCTGTTTTGACCTCTTGCTTAATTTCAGATTTAATGTCTTCCAGGCTTGTGCTTGTACTGAGAGGTTGAGTATTAGATGTTGGTGTCACATGACTGGTGCTCAGTGGTGACATAGCATTTGATGTTGATGAATCACTGGCTAAAAGAATAGCAAGTTGCTGGTTAGCCTCTGGTACTTCTTGCTTCACTACCACATCTTGATTCATCTGAGATTGGTCTCCTTGCAAAGATATTGTTGATGGCTTTCCTTTCATTGTACTGTTTGTCTTCAATGGAGAAAAATATATCTATGAGCACCGGGCAACCACACATTCTAATGGGGGAAAAGGCAAGTAACTGTCAACTGTATTTAGGTGATTTACATCCATCAGCAATCTTTTGGGAGCATTAACTTATGTTGTCAAACAAAAATCTCCACTATTAACAAGAATGTAAAAACAGCAAGACCCATCATCGTTAAACTTCACTGGTTCTAGGACTGGGAAAGAGTTTGCTAATCATTATCACAATCAGACACTGGAAGACCTGGAGATAAGCCAAGTTGATTTTACCATTCAATTACATGGAAAACATGCTGCAGAAAATACCACCAAGAACGCCTTGAAGTTTCCATCTTATATCAATCTTATATTAGTACATTTCTAGCTGGAAGTGGAATTAATAAATACACAAATTCTAGACCTTGTACTTACAGTTATCTGTTGTTGCTGCTGCTGTTGTTGCAGCTGCTGTTTCAGTTGTGACTGCTGCTGCTGCTGTTGTTGCTGCTGAGTGTGTGTCTGATTTTGTTCTGTCAATTGGTTCTGAAGCTGGGACTGTTGTGCTGATGTCTGATGATTGGTCTGCAGCTGTTGTTGCTGTATTGGGGTCTGTGGCTGTGGCTGTGGCTGTGGCTGTGGCTGTGGCTGTGGCTGAGGCTGGGGCTGCTGGGCCTGTTGTTGCTGTTGCTGCTGTTGAATTTGATGCAGTTGCTGTGGGGATGGCTGTGGACGTGCCATATGCGGAGGAGTTTGCTGTTGAGGTGGCATACCCATCTGTTGTGATGTCTGGGTCCCTGGGACCATGTGCATTCCTTGAATGCCAGCTTGATTCTGGTTCTGAGCTTGCGCCTGTAAAGGCATTGGCGGCAGTTGCTGTGAGGACAACGCCTGGTTCTGACTAGGCTGCTGCTGTTGTTGCTGCTGCTGCTGCTGCTGTTGTTGCTGTTGTTGTTGCTGCTGTTGCTGCTGCTGGCCTTGAGCACGTTGTTTCATTACCTCCTGGAATTGTCTCTGAGACTCTTGCAGGGCAGCATTCATTGACATCTGGCCAATGGAACTGGGTTGGGCATTTATCTGAAGGGCACAAATAAAGTAACTATCAGTTTTAACCCTTGTAGATTTATCAACAGTAACACATCTTGAAGTTATCCCACGTAGGGGTGACAAAAAATTGGTTCCAATTACATACCTGATTTGGGGGAGGAGTTGTTCTCTGGACCATAGGCATTCGAGCCATGTTGGGCATCTGGGGCAGCTGAGGGACCTGGGGGACCTGCGGCACCTGGGGTACTTGGGACATGAAACTGTCCGTGGCATTCAGGGCAGCTTGAATCTGACTTGTATTTCCAGCAGCTCCATCTAAAAGACAAATTGCCATCACGAGTTAAGGAACTTCATTGTGATACAAACCTTTTCAACGGCCACAGGAATGAAATACAAGGAAAAACAAGAAGCATTTTAAATACTCACTTTGCGTTGTTGGTGGTCTGATTTGTCCTGGAGCCATTGGTCCCCCTGGGGGTGCACTCTGACGCATTCTGTTCATTCTCTTTTCTTCCAGCTCTTTCTGTATCTTGTATATTTTCTCAGCCAAAAGATGATAATATTCTTCCTGCAGATGTTTGGAAAATGTACTCAAACAGTGTCACTGTCAATTTCTGAACAGAAATGTCACAATAAAATATACATGCCACTTTGAAACAATGACTGCAATCACTCCTTGTTTGTTTTACATAGTGGATGCACCATAACATAAAAAACATGAAACAATAAGCACTGCATCAGTTCCAAAACTTGTGCCAAACCATCAGATGTTTCATCTAATAACACATAATTTAGAAAACTTGAAAAGTTGGATGCCTATACATAATAAAAAATTTGAAATTACTTTATTATTCTGAAATAAAATAATATCAGCAATTGTACGAACAAAACACCACCTAAACATGGTTAGAAAATGTTTTATAAAGCTTCCAAGCAAAAATCACACAGTAATTGACATACCCGACTATTTGCTGTCTCATACATGTCTCCCTCCACCTTCCTGGCATATGCGACTAGATTCTTCATTCGACTGTCTTTAAGTGCAGCAGGATCAGGGGTTGGGAAAATGGCTTGAACCCTGGACAAAACCAACAGCCTGTGATTAATCTCTAAAATGAACTAGAAGCAATCCACTACACTTGTAATTTGTCATGCAAATCTAAGAACTTATTACTGGACTTTCAAACTTTTTCCTAAAACTGCAAAGACTAACACTCACAACTTATGTACTAGATGGTTACGTAGATCTTGGGTGACATGCTGATGCCACTCCTTTGTCATGCGACTGTTCTGGGCAATGTTTCCAAGTCCTTCTGTTGAATTGGGAGGTGGCATCCCTTGGGCTAGACTGGGCTGGGCAGCCATTAATTGCTGTAAAGCACTGCTCTGTGTTGGTGGAGCACTCATGCCACCTTCAAATACAAAAGAAATTACTAAAGCAAGGTTTGAAAAGTGAATAATAAACACACAATGAGATTGAACAAGAGAAAAATCCAACATTCTGCACAGAGGAAACCCAATCACAAAAGAAAGTAATCTGAAACTTAATGCAGATCTAGACAATAGTGTTTTCTACACCATGCCTGGACTATCATTTAAACAATACTTTTCTGTCCAAAGAACAGTGGTACTTTAATTCATTTCACTGTTCAATCTAATTCACTTAGATTACAGACAGCTTACCTGGCTGCATGCCTGATGGTACTTGTGGGTGAGATATCTGGGGTGTTGTTGTGGTAGCTGGTCTGTTGTAGCGCAACCCGAGAGCATCATAGGCTTTCTTCATGGCATCAGATGTTATGTCAGCACTTGCATTGCTTGTTTGGGTTAGTGAAGGAGTGTTTTGCGGCAAGCCACCTGCAGCAGTCAGTCCTAAGACTAAGAGGAAACCAATATCAGGCCAGTACAAAATACTATCTACACAAGCATAATGAAAATTACCCTGCAAATGGATTATTAAAGTATTTACAACCATTAAAAAAGGTCATAGGACATGGACTAATTCTAGCACCGTTTCTAATATTTACACATCCTAAACAAAACATGGCATTCTCTCATGACAGTCATTGCATGCCACCCTTCAAACCAAGTAAAAACATAAGAAATCTTTGTCAGTAGTTTGAGGCACAAATGAAACCCACTCTACATACAATGTTTCATATTCCCACCATTACTGTAATTGCCCCTATAATATGTTGTACCTGTTGCAGCAGTGTTTCTACGGTCAGAGGCATGTTTCAAAGGTAAACAGACAGGACAATCACTACGTGTACAGTTCTTCCAGTGAGTAATTATCTGCCTTGATGATGCACAGTGTGCAACTGAAAGAAGAAAACAGATGTTGGAAACTTTATTTATGGGTATGTCAGTGTGGAGGAGAAAGGGTAATTATATAATATTTGGTCATTAATTTCTTTGACGGACAAATCATGATTATATTCATCAGGAGATATTACAGATTCTCAGGCATTGGCTGGATGATCTAAAGAAATGAATCACATAGACAAAATTAGAAATTCTGATACTGTCATAAGGCATCATGGCTCCTTGTTTCATGAGAGGGAGCCATGGACATTTTTCAGGAGTCAGTTACGTATGTTTTCTGCATCACTGTAAAGACGGCAATGTGTTGTTTTTCAGGTATTCCGTTTAGTCAATATTGAAGGCACACTTTAAAACTTACAACATAAGATGAACTACATCTCCTCACTGTTCTTGATACAATTATTAAACCATAATACACCCTGACTGCTTACCTTGACATGCCTTTCCAGCACTGCATGTTGTCATATGATTAAGAACATTTTTCATTGTTCTGCAATAAGGGAGACTACATGCTTGTTCTCCATTAGCCATCTCTCGTCGTTGACACTTGTGGGCATGTAGAAGTAGCACTAGCTGCTGCTGTATCAGCTTACTCTTATCAGGGTCTGCTGTCGGCTGTCGACCTGCTCCTGGCTGGCCAGGCTGACCAGGCTGAGTGTCACAAGCAAAACATACATAGTAACTGACAGCAAACATACTATGAAATCACAATCTTTGGTTAAAGAAATTAACAGTTGATTAAAAATTAGCAATAACTTTTTCGATATGTGCAGAAAGCATGTTATCATATTTTGTGTGAGGAAATTAAAATGCTATTCATATGAAACACTTGTAAACAAACATGGTCGTTGTTTAGTATAATGGATAATACACGCTTAACAGTATGTAAGCAATCTGTTTATTATTTAACACTAGCAGTCACAGTATTATTGAGGCATTAAATAGAAACTATAACTAGCATGTGCTCAGATATATAAATGATAGAAAGATTACCATGTACTTATGCAAGTATCTATCCTCAAGCATGAACAAAATGCAAAACCTCTTAGTTGGTATCTTCACATGAAAGTTTTCTGTAAGAAATTTCTAATCAATTTAGTTTTAATTAGCATGGTCAGTAGGCCTTGCTAAGAAAATTGTCCCCAACACAACCAATTTCAAAAAGTAGCCCAAGGCAGCAGGTTGCAGTTTGTTTAAAAAGCATAGCACTGTAAATGTGTGTGATGATGAAACTGTAAAACAATGACGATGAGTGTGATACTTACATTGTTGATAGCATTTGCAGGCATGTTTATAGGGGGTGAAGCCATAGGCAGAGTAGTTGTCATTGCATTTGAGAGGGGTGCATTGAAGGTAGTTGATGATGGATGACCGGGGGCGGAGGAGAAGTTGAAGGAACCACCACCACCGCCACCACCAGGTGGGACAGACTGTCAGCACAACAAAAACAACGAAAACTAAGTTTCTGCCTGCCTTCTACTTATGTAAGTCTGGTACGAAATAGCATTAGGCTTGTAAACTAGACTAATTACGGAGGGATTTTTAAGGGGTCTTGTCCTATTGAAATTTATAGAAAGGGTCGAGTTCGCATTTCCTAACATGAAATCACAGCAATGCATAACAATCTGAAATAGCTCACTTGCCTAAATCTGTATGTCTAATATCAAGCAATCCTGAATAATATGAATATGGCAGCTAACTTTGAGCCGCCATAGGATATGTTTCCAAGTATTTTCACCATTCAGGCTCCCAAAGGTTTGTTTATATGTTGCATTGTAGATTTTAAGAAGAGGTTTCATGATCTTCACCTGACTCTGAACACACAATCAATTTCTCTTTATGAAAGTAGCAACAAGTTTCTGTTCTTTCAGAAAAAACACTGAGAAAATTTAGCAAGGCACATTCAGCCTTATGTCTTTTAGCAGCATTAAGAAGTTATGTATGACCAAGATATGTTATAGATTAAACTTCTTTTTAGTTCTTCAAACACAACCTTTCAAGGTCTTTTCCAGACCACATCGTCAGGTGAACTGATGAAGCGGCCTGGAACAAAACTTAAACATGTTGGAAGAATTAAAAAGAAGTTTAATCCACAACAGAGCTTGGTCATACATCTAGCCTTAGTCAGATACTAGGAACATTCTGGTGAAAGTTCATGCCAAATCAATGCAACACTTACAATTTTACAATAATGGGTGAAAACTTTATCAACCTTAACGCCCCATGCCTTGGACAAGTCAATTTTCATTTCGGGCAATCTAATAAGGGTATCTTACTTGTCAGTGGGCTACTAGATAATTTCCACTTATGGTTTTAAAGTGCAGAAAACCTTGGATTTCATATCTGCTCAAAAGGTAGCTATTAAATTTCACAATGTAAATAAAATAGAGTTAAAGTTCTTAGCTATTTGTCACTTCTCAGTAAATAGTCCACTAAACATTAACATTGAATACCATGCTGATTTATTCTTTCATAATTACATCATCAAGACTATGTCATGACAATCAGGTCAAGTGGAAAATTAGTCAGGACAAGTTACTTTCATAAAGTGGCTTTCAAAAATATTTTGAACCACTGCACATCAGTTTTAGAACACAAAATGTCTTGGCTGACATTGAATGCTTAAGTTTTGACCAGACAGACATCAATCTTGTTTTCTTTGCTTTGAAATTCAAATGTCACCACACAATTTATATCGTCTTTTAAATCAACTGGTGCATCACCAATCCTGTGTATAAACAAATTTCAGATCAGTTTTTCTTTTCAGATCTTATTTAGTTCAATGTTCATATTTGTCAGTAATTCTTAACTTGTGCATATGACCTATGAATATCTTCTGCACGTAATTCATGTACTTTAGAAAACCTCACAGATTTTTCATAGCCAATAATTTTGGTTATAAACCTAACATAATGGGTTCTTTAATGTTTCATCCCAGAAATGTATTTGAATTAAAAGCTTTGCAAGTGATATCTTTTATGGTTGTGACAGGGAACAACTGACTTTCAAGCTTAATTTTTTAAAAAATTATGTCATTTTTACCCATAACTTTACGACTATTTCTGAAAACATGAAACTGTGTCACTGGATATTAATTGAGTGAATAGAAAAACCAACGAATACTGCATTCATAAACAAAAGCATCCAGATAAAAACTGATGAATGTCAGCATGGTTCTTTTAGGACTTCAACATCCAAGTTGAAAGTATCAACACTGCAATGTGGGTCGGTGAATGAAGGACTAGGAATATGAACACCACTTAGAATTCTGCAAGTTATTGATTTTTCATCATGATAATTATGTGAAATCTTGCTCAGTCAACCACTGACAATTCAGTGCCATATTAGTGAATACTGCACCGTATTGTACTAAGGGAAACAGTTAGTTACCAAGGGCAGGACAAATTGTTTTTAATGTTTTTTCTCTATCAAGAAACCAGATGGATTTCTTAAATTTTGTTGTGTTTACCATTCTATAAGTATTGTGAGTAAGTCGACATGACATCTGCAAAAGTGATTTGTTTCACTCGCTGTTGTGGGTATTTGGAAATGGATCTTGAAATTCTTTTGACAGGATCAACTGAACAGCTCTTGTTCTCAAGGAAACTTACACTTCTAAATGTTAATGGAAGAACACCTGACCACGCAGGTTATAAGATGTCAGTGGAAGTAATCACTGTCATTTGAAGATCAGTAATTTTTTTGTTATTGTCTGAAAGGCTATTTTGATTACATCATATTTATCAAGTAGGGACTGTTAACTGAATGAAAATTGAAATGGGTGACTGATTAATTAGTATGAATAACATGTTGATGACACTTGAATGACATTTGGTATATCACATTAACTATCTATTCAATCACAAAATCTGTTATACTAGCAGCTAGAAATCAACGGCAACTTACAGGAAGAACCATTTGACATCAATATCATCCTCGGCAGCGAATATGTTAGTTTAACCAAGTTTTTATTCCACCATGAGACGGTGCTACTTACAAGTACATATTGCATTAGAAAGCTGCTCAGCTGTTATCCTTGGTGAATGTGTCAAGCATCACAAAGAATATAAATGTGATCGTGCAAGTTTCAGTCAACTCCAGTCTTATGTGTAGCATTGTTAATGGAGCTTGTCCAAGGATTTTCAGAATGCTTATGCAACAGACTTGTAGCAATATTATTTAATGGCAATGTTTTTCTGTGCATTCACAAAATCTGATGTATTCTCTGAAAAGTTTTTTTTCTTAAAAGGCCAGATTCTCTACAGTGAATCTATGAATAGAAAACACCATGTTTTGTATCATTAACATCAAAACATTTCTTGTTGCCTATGAAAAGTGGTGAAAAGGTAGTACCACAGGAATATTTCTGACACTTAGATTTGCATTACTGAATTCTACCAGATTTGTTTATTAGACCCAAGCAGCGATAGTGTTCTTTCATTGTCCAGATTCCAATTTCAATACCTGTTAACTTAATCTCATTGTTGACGGCCAATTTATTGATAAAATGACAAGCTTCACAAGTCACTTACCCAAGGAAACTAAAAGGACATGAACTGACTGATTTCCTCATTGGACAAAAAACGTTATTATAGGTTATCCTCCTACAAAAATAAAACTGCATTGAGATCCCTGTCTGTAATAACTTGCATCCTCGCTATCAAGATGCCCAGTCATCTTATTTGCTGTTGTATGAATTACTAACCTTTATAGATAATTCTTGGTCCTCTTAATGCCTTATGCAGAAAAGCATCAAGAAACTACATGTATTGAGTATGTTGATTTTAGAATGATTCGTGAGCAGAAAACCAAGAAAAATACTGAGCAGCTTACTGATTGGTGCACACACTGACATCAAACATTAGAAAGAGCAAAGGCAGATTATGGACTACAGTGCAGAGACAGATGTCCTCACTATAAGTGGCAAAAATACAATAGTGCACATCCTGTGAAGGATATGACAAGGAACAGGATTCATAAATGACAAACGGTTCTGTTGGTACCATCCAACTACCGAAAAAGAATTCTATTACTACACCTCCATCTAAGTGAATACTGAAGTGAGCCGACATGGTGCAAAGCAGAATCTCGAACAAATGTGTTACATACCTTGACCAACTGCTGCTGAGCTGCAGAGGAACCAAGCCCTGGGTGCCCAATGTTTTGATGCCCAGGCAACTGAGACATGTTCAAAGATTGCCCCATCACATTCCCAGGGCCCTGTTGCATGGATATTGCATTGGCATTGCCAATACTGCTAGATGGTACATTTCTAGCTTGTCCCATACCACTTGTAGAGTAGTGTGGTCCATTCATCAGCTGATTTGGATTATGTTGACTCAGGTTAACATTACTGACAGATAGAAGCTGAGAAGTCATTGGCTTCACTGTTCCAATGTTGGTCCCTCCTGCACTTGATACAAGAGAAAACCCACTATTTTGCAAATTAGAGTCTGACATACTCATCATGTTCTGTGGATTCATTGGCCCACCTTTACCAACGGCACCATGAACTGGGGACATATTGTTTGTATGGGGACTCTTCACTGCATTCACATTGGCATTAGCCATAGTTCCAACACCAGGACTTCTACCTGCAGGCCCTGCATTTTGATTCTGCGGACTTGCAGCAATACTGTTTATAATAGAGGAGACACTTGGTTGTGGGGTTGGAGTGGAACTTGACAAGAGTTGGGAAAGTTGATTTTGTGAAGTGGTCTCTAAACTTGGAGTATCGAGAGTACCAGGGTTATTATTATCAACCAGTTCATCTGGGAGTGCATTGGCAATATTCAGCAAGTTATCCAAGGTAAATTCTGAAAGACAAAAAAAACCCATGTAATATACAATATGTACAAGAATATGCCAATGCAGACATTTCAGAACCAAGACACCTCAATATTTAACAACTACAAATCTACCATAATGCTTTGCTTAGAAATGGACCCTAAAATACTCATTTCTATTGAAATATTCATACTATGTCAATTTATGATCCTCTTTCAGTAATGACACCTTATTTCTCGATGTGTGTGTGTCTATCATGACACAAAAATAACCTTGACAAGGAGGAATTCCCCAAAATCAGGCTAAAAGAAAATAAGAACATTAAAAGAAGTAATTTTTTAAAGTAAACCCTCATTTGTTCCATTTGTGTGCTGACCAATAGCATTTGGTTTCAAATTCATGACTTGTTCCATTAGTGTGCTGACCAATAGCATTTGGTTTCAAATCCTTGATAAACCCCTAACATCTAGAATGTTAATAAATTAATTAACATTGTAAACATTTTCATAGTTCCATAAATCCAAGGAAAATGGGAAACAATCTGCAGTTTAGCTTTGGCTGTTGTGGCTGTATCCGTTTCGGAGCATGTATCATAACATAATTGTGCAAGGGAAAGACAACTACATAAATTCTACTTCACATTTGG
Source organism: Haliotis asinina (assembly GCF_037392515.1). Taxonomy (NCBI): domain Eukaryota; kingdom Metazoa; phylum Mollusca; class Gastropoda; order Lepetellida; family Haliotidae; genus Haliotis; species Haliotis asinina. The sequence continues at coordinate 72,237,446 of NC_090281.1, forward strand.
CTTGAAAAGATTGTTATAACAGGCTTCATAACCCTACTCAATGGGCTTAAGTAAAGAGAAGTGTTTGTATCATCATGCCTGGTCATCAGACAAAATCACCTCCTACACTGTACCAAACAAGGAACTAACAATTACGAGGTCTACTATAACTAGCTCTTTGGTGTTAGTAACGTACATTCATTTATTTAGACCCTTGGCATAATATATGAATGAAATTGGAAAAGATATTTCTAGAATCCCAAATCAAACGTGAAATCAAACATCAAACACAAATGATAATTTACGAGAGGTTTCATCTACAGATTGAAAATGATCTTTATAAATGTGCATCGACGTCGATACACATGCATCCTGTGCTAAACGTTTCCATAAAGACGAATACGACAAGAAATCAGTTTGAAAACACATCTTGCACTCTGATTTTGAAAAGAAAAGCGGAGTTCTTCGTGGAATTCAATCTGTCAAAAACGATGCCTGAGCCTACAGTGGCTATGTAGAAAATTAATGCTAACTAGGACGGACTTGCAAAATTTCTACATAACCACTCTAGGTGGACAAACAGGAAGGAAATGCATAAAACAACAAAGCAAGAATTTTACGAAAGAGTCGGCGCTCTCACCTGAGCTACAATTTTCCCTGCACCGAGCTAAAAATGCAATTTTACACGATGCACGGGGGCCGACTGTCAACATGAAAATTAACAACATTTTACGCATAAAATTATCGCATTGAACAATTGCGCATATGCCTATTCCATTCTTTAATTTTGTAACAAGTAGTAGTGTTCCGTTATTTTTGCAACAAATGCAACATACCTCCACTGTCACTGGGCGTGAGTGTCGGCGAGGCAATCTTCTGTCGCTTGGCCGCTGGGGGCCCATCCACAAGCTGGTCAGCCATGTTTTTGGAGGTAGCTTCCAAAAATTAGCGGAACAGCACGACTTCTTCCGATTCTTCGAAGAGTTTTAGCCTCAGTTAGGCTTCAATATAATACAAAATGTCTTCCAGTCTTTAATTCTTCCCATATCTTCGACAGATATCCAAATAACACTCATCAGGAATTCCCGATAACCGTGTTACTCCATGATTGTGAGCACAAAGCCGCGAACGATTCAACTTTTCGCTTCAAAAACCCGGCGAAGTTACCTTACGGACAGCCATTCTTGATCTTAAAGCCTTCCTTAGAATCCTAAAGACCTCCTCAAAGGATAAAAGTCGAACAAAATTCCTTCAAAAATGAGATTTTTTGATGGAAATCTGTCGATTTTTCCGATCAGGAACACCTAAGATGGCGGCTGTTGATGAAAAGTTTTACGCTTGTGACAGCACACGCCGAACATTCCCGAACAGGGATAGCTTTACCGGAAATTAATTATTCAGAAATCGTCCAATCCCATTGGCCAAACGAGGTCACGTTGCACCTTGAGCTCATTTTCGGAACCATAACCTCACATAACGGAATATTCCGAAACGCTACGATTAAGAATTATGGGAAGGCAATAAAAATACTCTCAAACCTTTCGCGTCAAAGCTTCTGGGAGACAGCGGCTCTGGTACTGTTCGTACTAATAGAAAATTGTCAGTAAAATAATTAATGAGGTGGTGAATTTGTTATAGAAGATGTTATAGAGAACTATTTTATTCTATTTTATCAGTAACATTTAAAAATAATAATAATAATCGTTCCAAAATAATTTAATTGCTCACCTTTTGTATTTGTAATATTTCATAAATAATGAGGAATTATTATGTAAGGGTAACGGTATTACATGTATATTTACAAAACTTGGAAAACTGAACGGAATTGTAATGTTTTTATTGATTTAGTGTAAATTTGCGTGTTTTTATTTAAGGAGGTATCGTATAAGCGTTTGCATTATTAAAATTGTACATTTTTCAGTAACATAGAACTAAAAAAAAAGAAGAACGATATTTCTTATTTCTATATTTCATATGTCTACATTAACAATTACTTACAACTAACTATAAAGAATAAAATAAAATTTATACCCTGAATGAAGAAACGAAGGAAAATGTATTTTCAATAATGATCTATCTTTAATAAATCACGTATAAATAGTCATGCTTACCCTTGACTGATCACGGCATAAGGGCCTATACCGAAACACTGCATTTTAAAAGAATATAGATTTAAGTCGCCATCAATAAAATATGTTGCTTTCAATATTTAAAGAATCACGCTTGGATAAATTCCATAAATCGAGAAATATGAACATCAAATTCATTGACATTGTTTAGGGAAACATCCGTAGTTTCAAATTCGCACTAATTTTATCATCACTTAGAGTAAACCGTTTGTATAGTTGGAATGACACATGCGTGGAGTGTGTATACATATGCATGCATATGCGAGTGAGTGCTTTTTAGTTTTACGCTGCTTTTAGGAATATCCCAGCAATATCATGGCCGGAGACACCAGAAACCTGGAATGCATTAACCGACAAGGCTACCCCATCGTCCCCAGATTTACATATGTAACGTGTTGAATGCACATTTGCGTATAACTATTTATGACTAACAATAATAATTGGTTGTATTCAGTTAGTAATGTATATCAATCTAGCTGATTAGGGTATATAGAGTTATACACTCTGAAGTTCCTCAAGTTTCAGACAAGAAGTAATTTCAATGATAACATTCCGAATCAATAAAATCTTGTGACATACAATCTGTAGGATAGTTTGAACACGAAGAAAGCACCATTTTATACAGAATTTCAAATCACCGAGGCGTTAGTGATACAGCAGTTTAAATGCGGTGTATGTATATGGCGCCGAGTAGTGGAGAGATGCTCATGAATTTAATCACATGATTGTGTGGGTCAAACTCGATTTATACCACGTAGTGGGGTGTAACGGAACAAACAAACGAATAAAAGACAAACAAAACCGCAACAAACAAATATGAAGTGTAAGCAGATGCCCATATCCACAGAATGTAATGGCTTACATATGCTCAGATCGAGTGTACAGACTCTTATACCCATGACGTGTCGTCTCCAGGAACATGTGGTTTAGTTATGCTCTGCTCAGGTTAAGATATTTTGTACAAAGGAATATTTTTCAGATTATTGAATTTCGGTTATCAGACAGTTGTACATCGCTTTTAGCATCATGTGGGGACAAGAGAATGGGCTTCACACATTGAAGCCAGGTGGGGAATGAAACCCGGGCGTGATGAGCGAACGCTTTAACCATTAGACTACCCCACCACCTATGTACCGACGTGTTCACCTGGGACGTGTTGACAACAGCTATGTATCGACACGTGTCGAGCTCACAACAGCTAACGGTACTCGCCGAACGGCTAATAGTCGAGTTCCTAACAACAAACGGTAGCCACCGAACTACAGCCTAGCAATAGTAGAGCTCACAACAGCAACATAGGCACGGCCCCCGACAGCCCTAAGGGCACGCTCCGAGCACACAACAGCAATAACAGTATGTGCCGAGCCCCAAACAGCTATTAACGGCACGATCCGAGCACACAACAGCAATAACAGTATGTGCCGAGCCCCAAACAGCTATATAACGACACGATCCGAGCACACAACAGCAATAACAGTATGTGCCGAGCCCCAAACAGCTATAAGGGCACGATCCGAGCACACAACAGCAATAACGGCACGGGCCGAGCTTACAACAGCTATATAACGGCACGATCCGACCATACAACAGCAATAACAGTATGTGCCGAGCCCCAAACAGCTATAAGGGCACGATCCGAGCACACAGCAGCAATAACAGTATGTGCCGAGCCCCAAACATCTATAAGGGTACGATCCGAGCACACAACAGCAATAACGGCACGGGCCGAGCTTACAACAGCTATTTAACGGCGCGATCCGAGCACACAACAGCAATAACAGTATGTACCGAGCCCCAAACAGCTATAAGGGCACGATCCGAGCACACAACAGCAATAACAGTATGTGCCGAGCCCCAAACAGCTATAAGGGCACGACCCGAGCACACAACAGCAATAACAGTATGTGCCGAGCCCCAAACAGCTATTAACGGCACGATCCGACCACACAACAGCAATAACGGCACGGGCCGAGCTTACAACAGCTATTTAACGGCGCGATCCGAGCACACAGCAGCAATAACAGTATGTACCGAGCCCCAAACAGCTATAAGGGCACGATCCGAGCACACAACAGCAATAACAGTATGTGCCGAGCCCCAAACAGCTATAAGGGCACGACCCGAGCACACAACAGCAATAACAGTATGTGCCGAGCCCCAAACAGCTATTAACGGCACGATCCGACCACACAACAGCAATAACGGCACGGGCCGAGCTTACAACAGCTATATAACGGCACGATCCGAGCACACAACAGCAATATCAGTATGTGCCGAGCCCCAAACAGCTATAAGTGCACGATCCGAGCACACAACAGCAATAACGGCACGGGCCGAGCTTACAACAGCTATATAACGACACGATCCGAGCACACAACAGCAATAACAGTATGTGCCGAGCCCCAAACAGCTATAAGGGCACGATCCGAGCACACAACAGCAATAACAGTATGTGCCGAGCCCCAAACATCTATAAGGGTACGATCCGAGCACACAACAGCAATAACGGCACGGGCCGAGCTTACAACAGCTATATAACGGCACGATCCGAGCACACAGCAGCAATAACAGTATGTGCCGAGCCCCAAACAGCTATAAGGGCACGACCCGAGCACACAACAGCAATAACAGTATGTGCCGAGCCCCAAACAGCTATTAACGGCACGATCCGAGCACACAACAGCAATAACGGCACGGGTCGAGCTTACAACAGCTATATAAGGGCACGATCCGAGCACACAGCAGCAATATCAGTATGTGCCGAGCCCCAAACAGCTATAAGGGCACGATCCGACCATACAACAGCAATAACGGCACGGGCCGAGCTTACAACAGCTATATAACGGCACGATTCGAACACACAACAGCAATAACGGCACGGGCCGAGCTTACAACAGCAATGACGTCACGATCTGAGCACACAACAGCAATAACGGCACGGGCCGAGCTCAAAGCAGCAATAAAGGCACTCTCCGAGCTTACAACAGCTATATAACGGCACTCTCCAAGTTCACAACAGCTATATAACGGCACTCTCCAAGTTCACAACAGTTATAACGGCACTGTCCGAGTTCACAGCAGAAATAACGGCACGCTCGGAGCTCACAACAGCAATAACGGCACGCTCCAACGTCACAACAGCAATAACGGCACACTCCGAGCTCACAACAGCAATAACTGCACGCTCCGAACTCACAACAATAACGGCACAAGAGCTCCAATTATTACGACATGGTCCGAGCCCACAATGCTGCTACAAGGGCATATTGAGCTGATAATATAGAAATTACAATCGGCAGGTTGGCGGTTTGAAACCTGTGAAGATCCACGCAGGTCAGATGAGGTCTACCGCAACCTGTTCTCTTTGTAAGATGCTATACCTTGTACTGGTAATATTTTCGTACGTTTAGCGTTTTAACTGATACCCCACCGATGTGTACCTAGAGTTATGCTCGGTGAGTAAACTAATACGCATGCATACTTTGAATAATAATGATATTCCTGCATTCATTTACCCTTTGCTTTTACTCATACGTACGGTGCGCAGTGATACATTCCCTCACGATACGCATTCCCCCAAGTACGGCTTTAACCGTTACACACACTGTCATCCTCACATTACGCATACGCATACTTACGTCGAGTACGGATACTCACTTTTACGTCGTGAACGGATACTCATACTTACGTCATGTTAAAGTAACCTTACATATTGCCTGTACCGATACGTAAACGTACTGCGTGTACTGATACTGAATATGCATACTTACGTCGAGTACGGACATTCACGTTTACGTCGTGAGCGGATACTCATACTTATGTCATGTTTATGTAATCATACATACTGCGTACACCGATACTTAAACGTACTGTGTGTATTGATACTGAATACGTATACTCATGTTTATGTCGTGAAAGGATATTTATACTTAATCATATTTACGGCAAGTGTTGGTAATCACACATGAAACATTTACTAATATACTACCTATCAAAGTTTATTTTCACTTGTGTAGATGTAACCACATACTTCAGTCAACTGTCAACTAGATTTTGCAAAATATTCCATACTGTTTAAATGTACTGTTTACTCATGAACTATTGTATTGTAAAACAAATTCGTAACGTTGAAAAGGTAATTGTCATGAGTTCAGTAAAAGATGAAACTCTGTGAAAATTGGCGAGTTCTTAGCAAAACTTTACCACAAGATGCACCTGTTCACACGCACGATATTTGCATTTGCTTTTCAAAAGTTTGATGCATGATTATCTTGCAGTTCACCTGGAAAGGGTTTGCAGCTGGTTCCCCCAAATTAGTGGAGAAATTCGTCTTCGATATATTCACACATATACATGTATATCCTTCGTCAGTGTTGGATAGCAAATGCTCTAACAAACCTTAAAGTGGTTATTAATTTTCATAAATACAACGTTTACTGGTACTCTTCATCAAGGAATTTAGTGTGCATGCGTTTTGGGGATTTATGAAACACACGCTTAGGAGGTGCACTGATTCTTGTGACGATTATGAATACTCATTGTCACAGTGTGTACGTTACTCATACTTACGATGGGTACATTCACAGCTACTTACGACTTTAACCGTTACTCATACTTACGGTGTGTAACGTTACTCACATATACGATATGGACGGATACTCAAAATTACGTTGTGTTTGGATACCCATGCTTACGATGGGTACGGATACTCATACTTGCGACGTGCATGGATGCTCATACTTACGATGAGTACGGATACCCATATTTACAACGTGTATGGATACTCATACTCACAATGGGTACGGATAGTCATATTTACAACGTGTATGGATGCTCATTCTTACGATGGGTACGGACACTTATAGTTACGACGTGTATGGATACTCATTCTTACGATGGGTACGGATATCCACATTTACAATGCCCATATTTACAACGTGTATGGATACTCATACGTACGATGGGTACGGATGCTCATACTTACGACGTGTATGGATACTCATACTTACGATGGGTACCGATACTCATATTTACGACGTGTGTGGATACTCATACTTACGATCTGCACGGATACTCACATTTACAAAGTGTATGGCTCATACTCACGATGGGCACGGATACTCATAATTACGACGTAAATGGATACTCATACTTACGATGAGGACGGATACCCATATTTACGACGTGTATGGATACTCATACTTATGATGGGTACGGATACTCATACTTACGACGTGTACGGATACTCATTCTTACGATGGGTACGGATATCCATGTTTACAACGTGTATGGATACCCATACTTACGATGAGTACGGATACCCATATTTATAACGTGTATGGATACTCATACTTACGATGGGTACGGATACTTATAGTTACGACGTGTATGGATACTCATTCTTACGATGGGTACGGATATCCACATTTACAATGCCCATATTTACAACGTGTATGGATACTCATACTTTCGGCGTGTTATGTTTCTTACCCTCATGTCGTGTATTTATTGTCGTGTAAGTCATGCATACATTGATGATACATACTGCGTGTTGCTCGTGAAGATCCTGGTTAAAACGTTTTGTTGGCTAATGCATTCATCATATTCCGTATGCGTATTTCGATGCTGATTAGGAGATTTTCTGGTCCGGGCTCGATTATTTAAAGCTCGTTACACTACGAACACAATTTACTGATATCATTCATAGAACATTTACTGATACTCATACACACACGGACTGTGTTGATGTTCGCACGGAGTTTCCTGCTGCATAACGCATACTTGTACTGATGCTGGTATCTACGCCGTGCAGTGATGCTGATACCTACGGTGTGTATGGATCCAGATACTTTCGCAGTGTATTGATGCTGATACATACAGCGTACATTGGTGTTGATACCTACATAGTGTAGATATGTTGATACTTACGTAGTGTAGGGCTGTTGATACCTACGTAGTGTACTAATGCAGATACTTAAGTATTGCGGTGATGCTGATACATACGGTGAGTACTGAAGCTGATACCTACGGTGTGTACTGATACTGATACATACGGTGTGTACTGATGCTGATACATACGGCGAGTACTGAAGCTGATACCTACGGTGTGTACTGATACTGATACATACGGTGTGTACTGATACTGATACATACGGTGAGTATTGATGCTGATACATACGGTATGTACTGATACTGATACATACGGTGAGTACTGACACTGATACATACGGTGTGTACTGATACTGATACATACGGTGAGTATTGATGCTGATACATACGGTGTGTACTGATACTGATACATACGGTGTGTACTGACACTGATACATACGTTGTGTACTGATACTGATACATACGGTGAGTATTGATGCTGAGACATACGGTGTGTACTGATACTGATACATACGGTGTGTACTGATGCTGATACATACGGTGTGTACTGATACTGATACATACGGTGAGTACTGAAGCTGATATCTACGGTGTGTACTGATGCTGATACATACGGTGAGTACTGATGCTGATACATACGGTGTGTACTGACGCTGATACATACGGTGTGTACTGACGCTGATACATACGATGTTTACTAATAATGATACCGACGGTGTGTACTGACGCTGATACATACGGTGTGTACTGATGCTGATACATACGATGTTTACCAATAATGATACCGACGGTGTGTACTGACGCTGATACATACGGTGTGTACTGACGCTGATACATACGATGTTTACTAATAATGATACCGACGGTGTGTATTGACGCTGATACATACGGTGTGTACTGACGCTGATACATACGATGTTTACTAATAATGATACCGACGGTGTGTACTGACGCTGATACATACGGTGTGTACTGACGCTGATACATACGATGTTTACTAATAATGATACCGACGGTGTGTACTGACGCTGATACATACAGTGTGTACTGACGCTGATACATACGGTGTGTACTGACGCTGATACATACGGTGAGTACTGATGCTGATACATACGATGTTTACTAATAATGATACCGACGGTGTGTACTGACGCTGATACATACGGTGTGTACTGACGCTGATACATACGATGAGTACTGATGCTGATACATACGGTGTGTACTGACGCTGATACATACGATGAGTACTGACGCTGATACATACGGTGTGTACTGACGCTGATACATACGGTGTGTACTGACGCTGATACATACGGTGAGTACTGATGCTGATACATACGATGTTTACTAATAATGATACCGACGGTGTGTATTGGTCTATACTTATGCTGTTGCTGTAGATCACTGGCTTGTTTGGTCCAGGTTGGATTATTTACAGACCACTGCCATATAGGTAGAACATTGCTAAGTACGGCGTAAAGCTAAACTAAACTCACTCGCTCACAGAAAAGACCTGTGAATCAACAAGAGGAATTAACCTTTCGAAACTGAACTACAAGTCCACAACAAAGAACAACCTCGAACTGAACTACGATTGAACTATGTTGAATCTTTAAAATGCTTCATCTGGTATCAGCCATGATGTAACAATTATTTGAAACAAAATATTAATACTGAAGAATAGTTCGGAAAGTTAAAATTCATTACCGTGATCGAACAAAAAATTCATGCATGATCGAAAAAAATACTCTTCATGCAAACTAGGTATTTCCGTTAAAAAGAAATATTGTAATTTTTTAAAAATGGTATAACAAGCTGGAAAGAAGTTTTATTAAAATTCATATATTTGAGAAACCCATTCACACCTGGGAAAATGTACCAAGTGATCAAGTGCTGCATAATAAATACCATGTTTTCAACAAAATTAGAAAATTAGCCATTTAACACTATCAGTATCTAATTCACTATCCAATTTGATACGATTCGATAGATTATAGGGTTCATGCCAGGATACATGGCATACTGGATGAAAGAGAGAGTGAGTTTAATTTTCCGCCGCTTTTAGCAATATTCCAGCAATAAAACGGCGAGGCACGCCAGAAATGAGACACGACACTGTACATGATACGATGCACGACATAATAAACACTGCAACAAGACACGATATTTCAAATCATGGTCAATAGCATCCAGACAAATTTGGCAGAGTAACATAAGGGAGACAACTCTATCCTGGGCAAACGCTCTGGAAGTCAGTTCCGCCCTGTTGAATCACAATAACCACCACCGGTCTCTTGTTCTTATTCTTATTAATTAGAGATATACTATACAATTCCCCCGGCATATCTTTCAAATTGCTCTCACATTCATATCCTGACAACGTGACATATATGTATCCTCGACTGCATCAAGTATGTATCCATGACAACGTCACGTATATATCCTCTACTACATCACCTATATGTATCTCTGGTAACATCATATTTATCCTCGATTACATCACCTATGTATCCCTGACAATGTGACACACATATCCTCGACTACATCAACTATGTATTCATGACAACGTCACGTATATATCCTCTACTACATCACCTATATGTATCTCTGGTAACACCATATTTATCACCGACTACATCACCTATGTATCTCTGACAACGTGACATATATATCCTCGACTACATCACTTATATGGACCCCTCGCAACATCATCTATATCCTCGACTACATCACCTATGTAGTCCTCATACACATTCCCACCGATCTGCCCACTGACCAATATGCACACTCCCATGCTGCCCCAACTTCAGCTGTCTGTCTCCCAGTCTCAGGATCAATCCTAGTCTTTCACCTGAGTCTGTATGTGATGCAAAATCCGTAAAAGAATCAAGTCTCGATTTTTGTCGGGTTCATGAATCTCCCCTCTCACTGGAGATCGTTTTCAGTTTTAATGAGAGTTAAATATTACCCTAAGTTGAAACTTAAATTATCTACAGATTATATGTTTTTAAGACTAAACAGTACATCTCCTTGCCGCCCACCACTCTGGCATTACAGTCCTCCGGATCGCACGCTCAGCCCCACCAACATCACTCTATAAAACGATGACGATCAACTCCCCAAACAAAGACGACACGCGGACAAGTTCATATAAAACACAAAGAGAAATTTGACCTCGGGTCATCAGACCGTGAAATAGTGGCCACGTGCTCTGTCCCTGGGCCAACAGTGGCCTCTGATTTGAATTTTAGAATGTTTACGATTGGTGTAAACACAATCGCACTGTTATATACAGACCATGCGATAACTGAAATGTGGTTGGGTGATTAATTGGACACTGAAAGTGACGTGTTGTCGTTTCAGTGGAGGCTAGAGAGTAATCTACTTGTGTCACTGTGTACAAACACTGCTCGCTGCTACCGAACAAAAACTGCGCGGGAACCAAACGTGTGGTTTATCTTGAGGCTAACACCAGGATTTTGAATCCTACTGTTTTTCAGAGTTTCCCCCGACGGTCCGCTTTGCTTTAACTCCGAGCAAGGATGTATATACGTCTTTGCTCAGAGACACATACTAAAGAGTTTGTGAAAGAATATGTGCCAAATGTAAATGTCCCCTCTTGCATGTTTTCGAGTTTTCTTCTGAAAAAACATTCTTTGAAACATATACACCTATTATATTTCTTTTCTACATGGCCGCTATTGGTTCCTGTTATATAACGTGGCCCTGATGCCGTCGTACAAAACGATCTCTACCGTTAAGGCGATCGTAACTCCCATACCTTAACACAGACTTATGAATGGTGTAGAGCTAAGGGATCTGTAGACCGTTCCTCAAAGCGATCGTACAGCTAAGAATGTCGTAAGTCTATGTTAAAGTATGGGAGTTACGATCACCTTATCCCCCTCCCCCCTCCCCCCTCCTCTCCCCCCCCCCCTCCGATCGGTTTGAGGGACGGGCCCGGGCCCTGCATGGGTCTAGATTTTCGAAGTTCCCTTAGCGCTAAGATAGTCGTAAATAATGGAAACTTCTGGAGTTTTCAACTATCTTACCTTTAGGCGAAAATCTAGGCCCTGTTTCACAAGGCGATTTTAGCGTTAAGGTGATCGTAACACCCATATCTGAACACAGACTGAAGTACGACAGTTACGATCACCTTAGCTCAAAGAACGCTTCGGGGAAGTGGGCCTTGTTTCACAAAGTGATCTTAACCTTAACACAGACTTACGACTGGCGTAGCACTAAGGGTCCAGGGTACAGATTTTAGAAGCTCTCTTAGCGGTAAGATAGTCGTAAGTGCCATACATTAATACTGACTTACGACTATCTTAGCGCTAAGAGAGCTTCGAAAATCAAGACCCTGGGCCTAGATTTGTGAAGTTAATGTTAATGTATTTCACTTACGACTTTCTCAGCGCTAAGAAAGCTTCGAACATCTAGGCCCAGGTTAACTATTCTCGAAACGTTCGTAGCCCTACGAACTTCTTAAGCTCATTCTTAAGACCTTGCTACGATCAAAGTTAAGAATTCCTAGGGCTACGAACGTTTCGAGAGTAAGGGCTCTGTTTCGCAAAACGGTCTTAGTGCTACGACTGTCAGTGTTAACGTATAGGAGATACGATAGTCGTATGGTTATAATCACTTTGTGAATCGCCGACAAGGTTGCTTTTTTTCAGCGGTACCTCGGACACAAGAGATGGGCCTCACTCAGTGTATTCATGTGGGCAACTGAACCCCGGTCTATCACATAATCTTGTACACGTATATTCAGCTACACGACAATGCGTACATTCAGGTAATTTCTCTCATTATACATTCACCTGGTTCTAGTGAATCATTCACCTACGTCCAAGCACCCATTCGAGGGTCTAAGAGTTCATCCAACAGCATCCATTTGGGATTCAAGCGTTCATTCAACCATTTCCATTCAAGGACCCACGTGGACACGCAACAGCATTCATTTAAGGATCAAGTTTTCTTTATAAAACGTTTATTACAAGAGTCCTAACTTCGTTTAAAACATACACTGTTCATTCACTACATCCGCGGTTCATTCATGACATCTATGCGTTCATTCACTACATCAACGGTTCATTCACTACAGCCACGCGTTGATTCACTACATCTATGCGTTGATTCACTACATCTATGCGTTGATTCGCTACATCTATGCGTTGATTCACTACATCTATGCGTTGATTCACTTCATCCATGCGTTGATTCACTACATCTATGCGTTGATTCACTTCATCCATGCGTTGATTCACTTCATCTATGCGTTGATTCGCTACATCCGTGGGTTTCACTTCGTTCATTTACTACATCCGCAGATCATTTCATCCATGCGTTCATTCACAACATGCTTGCCCACAATCAGGTGCTTGTATTCATTCATTCAACAAGATCGACGCATTCAGTAATTATCATTCAACTGCATCTATCATTCATTCAGCCGCATTCATATACTCATTCAACTAAAGTCATGCGTTCATTCAATCCACCCATGCGCTCATTCACAACATGCTTGCGTTCGTTCTTAATATGCATGCGCCCACTCAGGCGCGTGTATGCGTTCATTCAAAATGGTATACTGTATACGTCATTTTCGTCCAAGAATTCATTCAACGAAGTCTGTATACGCGTTTAATTATCTTCATCCAAGAATTCATTCTGCTACATTCATTTGTTAGGTTCATTCACTCCACCCTTGTCCCCACTCAGGTGCGGATACGTACACACAACAAGGTCTTACGCTTTCAGTCATTTGCGTCCAAGAGTTCATCCAGCTGCATTCATATATTTGTTCATCTACATCCTTCTATTCACTCACTAAATCCAGTGGGCGAAATAGCCACTGGTTCGATGGCCCTTTGTTAGGAAATCAACTCGGGCCAGTAAAACTTCAAGTCACGGGCCCGACTGGCTAGTGAATTTACATGAGGTCTTTTGTTCCACACATCACTCTCGCACACTTGTTAAGTTATAATGCATTTTGTTAACTCATGCAAGATTATGGTCTGAATACTAGTCGCATGTTTAATCTTTTGCTTAGTTTCTGCATTCACTGATTATATCCCCGCTTTAATTCATATTTCGTCATCTTGTTTGTTCCGTACTAGATACTCAGTTACAGAGATGGCCATGCTCATTATGCTTTCATTCAACCTAACCATTACCTGACGGTTTTCAGCAAACCAGTCTTGTGGGAAGAGTTAATTAACCACAAATACATAAATGAATGAATGAATAGATCATAAATAAATATATAAATGCGTAAATAAACAAACACAAATAAATAAATAAATAAATAAATAAATAAATAAATAAATAAATAAATAAATAAATAAATAAGATATGGATATTATAATAAGGTAGAAACAGAATTAATGTGCATTAAATGATTTCATTGAAAAGCTTTACACCGCATTTAGCAGCCTGGGCATGAAGGCTATTTGTTACAACACTTTGTTATCAACACAACAGTGAATGTCAAGAGGTGTTGAAGAAAGCTATGTGCTCTTTATCAGTAACTAGCCGAGAACCGGTAGGCAGGTCTGCAAATGAGAACGTACATTGTTGGAGAAAGGCGGGACATGTAAGGAGACGCATAACCTTCAGGATTCTGTAACACAGGTAAACACTGTATACATGAATTTAAATGTTTATTAACCATATTTTAAAAATATTTTACGTACATTAAAATATGAATGCTGTTAATTAACAGAAAAAAATTGCCACAGGGTCTTGAGCGATCCAATCGCCTGAGGTGAAGAAACTGATTGTGTCGAGTTCGTCCAATTTGGAAAGCTAGTAAGTAAGTGAGTACGGTTTTATGCCGCCTTTCACAATATTCCAGCAGTATCACGGCGGGGAACAACAGAAACAGATTCACACATTGTACCCATCTGATTCGCCTTTGCTATGTTACTTAGTTTGCCTGTATGAAATCCATGCTCAGACTTGGTGGTAAAAGACCTTTTACATATAATGGAAGAACTGCTCGGCTCCATTGATAAAGATTCATTTTTCGCGTGGGCAGAAATTCAGTTTTTATTGTTATCACTTGGACATTAAAACAGATGAATCTGTATTTCGAAAACCCGAGAAAATCAGGCTTAGAAACAGCGTTCGAAATAACCCCCAGTCAGGAGGCCCACCGCCAGTTGTTATTGTATCAGGCCAGTTTCAGATATGTGCAGGCCCTTATGGTCTTTGATAAATTATGTGTCAATTATTTTTCAACTTGAATGTTTCCCCTTTTTTGATCTTTATTTACGTTCAGGAATCATCCATGATCCTTCACGTTACGATAACCTACAGTTTCACTTCCTGGTATTTCAGCACTTTGGCGTAGGAATGTCAACACCAGTCTAATAAATAAAAACTCGCTTTGGGTGCCGTAGGCTTCGCTTGATTTTGTAGAAACAGTGTGAAACTGTGTACAGTGTAGTCTAGTTTGTTTTTATTGGTTTGACTTTAACAAAATGGGCGTGAAGAAATCATTCAGGGTCTGTATATTTTAAAGCTTGCAGGTAGCAGCAGGCCCTCATGACCAACTGGTAAATTATTAGTATTGCAAACACAGGTTGTAGAACTGATTTGAAGAAGCCCATGCTTACTGTAAGGGACGACTAACGGGATCGGGTGGTCTCGCTCACTGACTTGGTATCCTAATTGCTTAGAGCGAAGCTCATGCTGTTGATCTCTGGTCTGTGTGGGCCATGCTCAATTATCTCCAGACCTGCATATAAAGTGGAATATTGGTGAGTGTGGCGTAAAATGTAACACGCTCATTGTATTTAGAAACTGTTTGAACTTTGTATTACTTTGACATGTATGTAAATGTTTACCATGCAAGCACTTGAAATACGCCAAATGTACATTACCTGAATATACACTGCTACAGGTGAGAGAGCTGTGCGGTGTATGCCAAAATAGAGTTACCGGTCCTCGGAATCCACTTTTGCACTATTGTAACAGGTCGGTTCCCAAACAGTCTAAGTAAACTTATCCTCAGTACTTTTCGTTACACTCCACTACTGAGTCTAACAAAATCTTATGGGAGGTCGCGTCAGGTAACCTATAAGATTGACCAATCAGAACAAAGCTTACCAAATCGCGAAAGTGCACTTTCGCACATACCTTTTGAACTTTTTATCTCGAAAAGGTTCGTACCCAAACGATTCCGAATGCTATTTAGAGTACGCTCGCTTCCCGGTGATGCACACGGCGTACGTACAACCATGACAACAGTCGCTGAAAATGGTGTTTTGGCAATATTCAAGGATGTCATCTTGCGGAAATATTAGCTAATGGTAACCATGTCAATAGAAACCCCGAAGCGTATATACTGCAGGTCAAATAATTGTGTTATATGCTGATTTTTGTTTGTGGAGAGATCTGTGTCAGTGACCTGAATATTTTGTAAGTCCCTCCGATCCCTAAATAGTAGCCGTTGTCTGATTCGTTAAATCTATTTAACCGTCTCGAGTTTGGTTGGTCGCTCAAAGGTTAGCTGACGCGACCTTCTACTAGGTTTTGTTAGACTCATTGGTGGAGTGTAACGAAATACACTGAGACTAAGTTTACTTAGACTGGTTCCCAAAACACCCGGTCCCTGAAATGAGGTGTGATTTAAACAAGGGAGTAATTATTATGTGTAACCCGTCGCTTGGACACTGTTCACAAAGCGACCTTAGCTTGAGGACGATCACAACTCCCTTACTTCAACTTAGATCTTAATCCGTCTTTGAACCACATTATATTCCACGCCCTCCCTGCAATGATAAAGTCCCATAAAAGAATCAAAACTAGATCTCCCCTGGTTCTGAATCTTCCATCTCACTACGGGTCCTTTTCAAATTCGCACGCACGCACGCACGCACGCACGCACGCACGCACGCACGCACGCACACACGCACGCACCCACGCACGCACAGGGACTGTTAGGCTACTTTGAGCTGTAAACAAATGCTAATTCTTGGACCGAAATATGCAACCACACTAGGATGTTTTGGACTTTGACCTCTTAATTCTCCACATTGAGATTTGTCTTGCTAGCACAGGGCTTTGGGGCGTCAGGAAACAACTTGTGTGAATGTGGAGTAGAACAAGTAATGCCGTTTTCACACTTACTAAGAAATTGTAATATATTAATATTTTAAAGATATCTTGAATGAAATTTCGATAGCTTGACAATGTATTTTACTAAAGATTTCTCGAAAAGAGAAAATTATAGACATCTGCAATAAAATTCATGATATCTCGAAATGAAATGAATTAAGGATGTGGTGAAGAATGTAAATGAGATCTTGACTTGAATTATAGATATTTGAAAGTGATATAAAATATATCTAGAGATAATGTATCTTGAATTGAATTGGAGATAGAATAGAATAGAGAGGTATTCCAAACGATTTCAAATATGAAAAAGCCGTTTTGGCCATATTTGGCGTCTTTGGTGATTGTCATTGATCCATTCATGTGCTTTTTCACCACTTTCGTGCTTTTCACCTGGAACATAATATGTTAATGTGTGTTGTTTCTACGAGACTGAATATCATTATACACACACTATGGACGTGATTGTTCAGTATCCCATCTTGTCACGCATATCCAGATTAACCAACAGTTAAACAGGGTGCCGCTGTACAAAATAATCTTAGCGCAAAAACTAACTTATGCTGTGTTAACGTATAGGAGTTACGGTCACCTTAACGCTAAAAGCTATCGTAGCATTTCGACTGTCGTACGGCTTATACACAAAACTCTCGTAAGCCACTAAGATCTCGTACGTTTTCTCGTAGCCATTGTAACTCCTATACTGTACACTGGAACTATGCTACGTGAAAAGTTACGACATCTTCGGCTTACGAGAGCTTTGTGAAACGGGTCCCTGTAACATAACCTTACGACAGTCGTAGCGCTAAAACAGCTGTGTGTACACCGATGCCCAGGTATACATTATTTGAACATGACAGACTCTTTGGTGGAGGTATCTCATTCCTGTATATGAAGAGGTTCCCAAAACAATCTACCCAAAGGAGGGTTTCGTATCCTGGATAGAAAAAGAAACGCAACTTTTTTTTATCAAGCTACTAAACAGAAGGCATAACCATGAGCGCTTTCTTTTATGAGATTTCATTGTTTCGTTTCTTTTGCTGTTCCGTAAATTACAAGCTGGTCAAAATACCTGTCAGTGGTTGTACCATTTGCAATTTGGCTTTTCTTTGGGGTTAGGAGTTAGTGAATCATGTGTGTTGCACTGACTTTTTATGATACGCGTAACGTGTCTCTTCTCTATAAGTACAGAGTTTGACCCATAGACCAATAATCCTCTGTGAATTTCCCAGTAATAACTTTAATAACCTTGTCCGAAGTGTTGCTCGGACGTTTCGATTCCTCAGATGGGTAAAATATGTTAATACCATTCCTGATATCCCAATCTTTACTGTGGCTGAATTATTGCTTACACACCCCCTCGTGATGTTTCAGGAAGGTTTTCTGGATGTCCAAGCCACGGGTTGTAGCGCTTCTCAAAATGAAAAACTGACCATTGAGGGTCAAGAAACGAGCGGATCTCAACATATAAAACATGGACGGATGTGCAGTTACCGAACTAAGCTCTTTATTACCCACTGCGTGTACGTTCAGTAAAGAAGAAACCAGTCTTAAAGAACAGACCAATGAGAAAACGGTTCTTATGAAGGAAGCTGATTCTGACCAGTCAGAAGACACATTACATACTATCGATGCCACGTTCCGAATCCCTCTTTTGCATGACCCCGTGAACCATGAAGATCCAACCAAGCGTAAAATTGACTTCAGCGTTCGAGTTGGCGCCTCTTTGGCGAGAACGGAGGATAGTTATGTTAGGATTATCCAGCGGGAGTTTGGTGGATCAGATTTATCCACGACGAACACCGACACAAGTGCAGATAATTTTCCTAGAGTCTTTCAGAAGGATCGTCGTGTGAAAGTGTCGCCTCGTTTTGGAATTACTTCACTTCGGCGGCGGAGGGATAGTCGGAAAGGGTCATTGCAAATCCTTCCGCCGAAGAGTTACATTACAGAAGAAACTGTGAGTATCAATTCCTCCTTGTTTCTATCACAGTGCAATAAAACCCCACTAGACTGATATCCAGTGTATGATATGAACATCCTGAAATTCCTAAATTAAAGTCATGAAATATAATGAGCCCAAAGAGTGAGTGAGTGAGTTTGGTTTTATGCCGCTTTAGCAATATTTCAGCAATATCACGGCGGGGAAAACCAGAAATGGGCTTAACACAGTTCACAGATGGGGAGAATAGAAGCCAGGTATTGTACACGAGTACTTGTAGTGGGTATTCGATGGCGCACAATAGACGAATAGGTGACGAAAAGATGGCGTCTTGTACCTATGTTCTTCTTGGTAATACCTAGGGCTGTGTGTTGGTATATTTATTATATTGCATTATATTGCGATTCATGGTCCCGTATTGTGAAATATTGGGACCTGGAGTGTTTGACACTGACTGACACTAATTTGGCATGTAAATCATATCTCTACATTATAAGTCTCTAAACATATAAGGTACTGATAAAAAATCTTAAAATTAGCTGGTACTATCATGGATTCTATCTTCCTTCTTTGTACAATTGATCTTATAACAGTATGCAGTTTTGTTAATGAATAACGAAGGAAAACATCTGTTGTAAATGGAAGTATGTGCAGATTTTGAATTGAACTATAACGATCCTCACAAATATTCCATATATGTTCTTTACCCAATATACTGGTTCTTGGAAAAAATATTACAACACGTATCGTTTGAAAAGCGTATTGTGACATACCGGTATACTGGTAGTACCGTGCAGCCCTAGTAGTACCCTATATACAAGAAATAGGTTCGGAAAGTGTACCTCCCGATTTTTGTCAAAATACACAAACAGAAAAGAACGTCTGGGTGACGAGCGAACGCTTTAACCACTAGGCTACAACACATACCACATACCATCTTCAGTTTCAGAAACTGTTGTAATCTATTCTGACATGGACTTCTTGGATATATTTGTTTCAGTTTACGACAGACTATTGCCCAATGCGTGTGTTAAATAGAGGCATTATCGACTGTCTATCAAACTGACCCTGAATCAAACAAAGCTCATGCAAGTCTACAAATGTTGCGGATTCTGAAATGGAAGAGAACCTCTCGTGTCCTTATCATTACACTTCATTAAGATAATTTAACATTTTTCTCTGGAAGCTATATTGAAAATGGATACTATATAACATACATTTTCATGATTTCTGATTTTAGAGACTAGATATTAGTATGTAAATTATGATGAAATTCGTAACATAAAGTGACGGGCCGTCTATGCTGCCTGCGATTGGAAGGATTTTGAGCAAGGACCATGTACAGGCGTGGCCTTTGGTCCGAATAAACAAATAGTTTCTTTCAGGACTTAGCAAACCTGGCTGATTTGCGTCCCTTAGTTGTGTCAGGATCCGATGATGATCAATAACCTCACTGTCTGCGTGTCATCATAGCCTAGTAGTGGGACGTTGCTACAATAACATCATCAACAACAATTCGTTGCCGCAGATCGTGGTAAATACATGTACTTTTTTCGAATCAAGGTATAGGAACCAATCCTTCCGTGCTATTTGATGTGTAAGCGCTGCTGTTGTCATAGAAATGTCTGAAAACGTTTTGAAGAGAAAGTTCTTCCATCATACATTTACAGTGCTTGGCTCGCTTCCAGCGTATCGGGCGGGCCGTCCAGATCATATCGAGCATCTGCAACACTCTAAAAAGGTAAAAAATCTCGTCTTTACAAACACTGTACAGAGAATGGGTTGCATAATGTAATTGTAATCATACATTGGTACACGTGTACTTGTAGTGACTATTCGCTACAAGTGGAACAGACCGGAAGTGACGAAAAGATGGCGTCTTGTAGCTACGTTCTTTATGGTAATACCTACACCTTCAGAAATGCCTAAACCTTCAGAAACTTCATATATACCATCAGTTTATGATTGCTGTAATCCAGACCTTGAAACGTCGGTAAGTGGTCAGGACCAAATCAACATGTATTGTCTGTAAAGGGGCCTTACTATTTTACTTCCTGGAGCACTTCCTGAAACAGGGACTTCCGGAGGAGAGCACAAAGAAATAAGACGAACCTCCTGTTGTATGCGGTAATGTTGTAGCTATATTTTTATGTTACGATATGGTTCCAGACTCGTGGGTGAGCATGACACTCGCTCTTGGTCATCGGTGGAGATGTATTTGCACGTGCAGGATGACCTCAACAAAAAGTTGGCGTTCAACCCCCTGAACTTCACCATGGTTGCACCGGTAAGACGGCGCTTCTTGTCACATGTAACAAGAAGGGTAACGCAGGAGTCAATAGGAGACAACATATGCTTGGGTAACTCATTGGTAACATACACAGGTGACAGAGATTAACACGCGCGTGTAACACACAGAAATCACAAGTGTCACATATGCAGGCAACGTGTGGTAATAAATATATGGTTAAGCGCAACATGCAGGAGTAACATAAGCAGGTAACCAAGGGTAACATCGGAAAAAGAACTGGGCAACTTGTACAAACATTCATGAATATCCTATGCTAACAAAGGTAACAAAGACTAACCAATCAAGAGTTGGTTAAATCAAGAGTTGGTTAAATCAAGAGTTAACACACAGGGATGACGTGCACGAAGCTTCTTCAACATGGGCTTAAAGAATGTCGTAGCGCTAAGATTGTTTCGTGCAAGTGGGAGTAACATATGCGGATAACAAGAGGGTGACTCAAACACAGGTAACTCACAGGAACAGGTAACTGTGACGTGGTGAAGGGGTAACATTGTTACACGGAACACGGAGGCCACGCATTGTTCACAACAGTGAAGCTATGTATCTACAACATAAAGAAAACATATAACGTTACAGGCAACACGTTCAGCAGGGGTTACATAAAAGGCGACACACACAACAGGGCTACATAAAAGGCGACACACACAACAGGGGTTACAATCAATGATGGCATAACAGGTAACATATTATAACAAGGTGACATACAAACGGGTAACATACATGTAACGGTGATGACAGTACGGGTGACATGCATGTATCAAACGGGTAGCCTCTTGTAAGTCATAAGGTGATATTTCCACCGAATTGTATATAGGGCATCATGCTAGTTAATATCTCATGAATACTTGATACGTGACATTAACTGTTTTTTCACTTTGTGATTTGCTCTACTTCAGCCACGAAAGGGAGAGAGGCTAGAACACCTCTTACAAATACCACCGTCTGACAGAACTGCCAAGGATATCAAAATGGTAAGAGTTAAAATTGCGTGTCACACATCCACTTAATGTCGAAAGAGTGGGCGAATGTGGTTTTAAGTCACATGTAGCAAATTTCTGTCGTGGGTTTCATATATTTCCTTATGGAAATTGAAGGTCATTGAAGTGACGAGCTAAATCTTTAGCGATGTCACCACCCCTGTCCCCAGTGTCGTCAAGGTAGACGAAACTCGATGCCAGGTTATAGAATCGCTTCTGTGTTTCAGTAACATATACGATAAATTAACTGACAGTCTCGTCCATGCCTCCAAGCATTCATCCCATACATGATTTAGTTTTCATTGAGCTTCATCCTTATTCCTCTGATATGTTGATGAACTTATATTTCGTGTTTTCGTGCTGTTTATGACAGTAATTAGCTCGTTTTCTCAAAAGTTGATTGAGCGTAAATACAATGAGGTAAATAAATGATTTTCTCGACTACATTTAAACTCATCACTGTTCATGCTAAATCTGATCTGAAATAAGTATTTGGCCATATGAGCATTCACAAAACACAGTGTTACAAAACGCCACACACCTCGATGTTGATCTTGCTCAGTTATGTATGATTAAATGCTCAAAATGGCAGATCAGATACTTATTTTGATGCTGTACTACATATTCTTCGCGCTATTTTTCATAATGCATGTTTACAAGGATGAAAAACCATCACACATAAATTTTGAGACATTCATTTCAGCAACAGATCGATTTTTTCATTATGCAGATTCTGGCGTATATCCGGGGACACGCTTCCATTCGTGATTATCCCTCTGACGTCCAAATACACATGTGCAAATATATGTTATACCAGAAGTAAGTAATAGTATGTAAAACATTAATGTATGTGAATATAGTGCATGTAACTCATAAAACACATAACTCAGAGGTTTCACGACTAATTGCGATTCACAGCTTTTTCTGATGTTTGACCAATCATGACATTTCATAACTGCCCCGGAACTAACACAAAGGGAAGTAACTCGTACAATCAATAATGCGACATTTACCGAAATATCGGCAAAAAATATGTCTTTTACAGTCTCTTAGTTATGTTTTTGCATTGCAAATGTATCCTTAAATGTATCTACCAAGTCGTCATAATTGTATATAGATGTTGTGACTGTAAATGCGTCTTATTCAAACCAAGCAGATCTAAAAATGGCGACAGCATTCACGTACGTACACACCGCCTCCACATGTTATAGCAGCGCTGATTGGTTGAAATTTTAGCTGTTTCATTCTACGTCATTCTATTTTTAGCGATCGGGAGTTCCCCTTGTCTCATGACTGCGCGAGTTTGCGCCGTGTGAATGTATGAGAATGTTTCTTTTATTCCGGTTTGACTAAATCATACGATCTTTGCCGGTGTCATGAGACACAATTAGTCAATAAACATTGTCATACGAAGTGTCAAGTCATTCATCTGTTTCTTCAGACTGTGATGGTACCCCTGTGGTTGGTTACTATAGTGTGTGGAATGTTTCAAAACATGAACTTGTGCGCGAATATTTTCCTGAGCCGTCCCATATTCTCGAAAATTCCACTGACAAACAAATAGTGACATCACCCGATTGTTCTTACATAACGTTCATATCCCCGAAACCCCAACAGCAGACATTTTCCAGAATATTCCAGAACATTTAAGAATCACGTTTTGAAGTGCATATACGACGATAAAGAGAGATTTTACGTCCGCTTCTTAAAATCTACTGTACGTGTATTTAGATTTTGGTTTTTATTTGATTTATTTTAATGGTGGGGATTTGGGGTGGGGATTTTGGCGGTGGGGAGTTTGGGGGTGGGTGGGTGTTTGTTCGCCTCACTGAGCAATATTCCAGTTATATGGTGGTGGTCTGTAAATACTGTCTGAATCAGACAATCCAGTGATCAACATAATGAGCGTCGATATTCATCATCATGATCGTCAGTCAGTCAATCCAATGTTTCCAGGTACGAAGACAGACGCATCGTTCTCAAACAAGGGCATCCTCCCTCCGCCTTCTATTTCATCCTGACGGGCTCCCTCATCGTCAACATCGAGGATGTCAACCCCAACAACGGCAAGAAGTTCACCAGGACCGTCTCAGAACTCACGGCAGGGGACTGTTTTGGGGTATATACCCATGTGTTAGTCTACGTCTGCCGGGGAAATCAACCAGAATACACCACAAGTAACAACTGTTGATCCTAAGAGAATTAAACAACTGGGTGGTCAGGCTCTGATCATAATACCTACCATAATACCACCATGATACCAACACATCGTGAACTGTTGTTTATGGTATTAGCCCTTGTTCTGCTATTCCCGGATTTCACTGATTACGGTCCACCGCAACTGTAGTATTGCTGACTGTGGTTCGATGCCCTGCCGTGTCACACCAAACATCGATAAGCTATGATACTTGTTGTTACCCTGTCTAGGGAGATAAAGTAGTTAAGACAAAGACTAGTAGGGGCGGAGTCTGTATACTGTGCCATTCAGTTGGCTAGCAATACGTTAAAACACCATTTCGCCTCTCCTTACATCCTGTCTGTTCCCTTGAAGCAGTAAGTTAATCTAGTGGTTAAAGCGGTAGACCTGGGGTCGATTCCCACATGGGCACAATGTGTGAAGCCCGTTTCTGGTATTCCCCACTGTGACATTGCTGGACTATTGCTAAAAGCGGCGTAAAACTGAACTCACTACAAACTCCTTGACTTGCAGGAACTAGCTCTGCTGGAGAGGAGCACTCGCACGGCTTCTGTCATATGCAAAACCACCGTGGAATTACTGGTCGTGCTCAAAGAGGTGAGATCACTGTTTGTAGAAAAAAGGACGAGCGTCTGAGCGGGCTTTTTTTATCCTGTCGTCACTGACACGCGGTAATATATGTAAAATTGCGTTTAAAGTGGCGCAGAGTACACATTTGTCTTCATTATTGCATTAATTGCAAGCAATGTTTGTTATTCAAACGTATTCAAAAGAAACCGATATCGCATTTTGTCGTTCAACTGCGTCGGATAAATATCTCCTACGGCCTAGTGCCACGTGAACGTAAACTATTAATGATATATTACCATGTCGGGATATTGGGGTATTACCATGTCGGGATATTGGGGTATTACCATGCTGGGTATTGGGGTATTACCATGTAGGGGTATTGGGGTATTACGATGTCGGGGAAGCAATAGATCAATAGTGCGATCGCTAATCGTTAGATAAATACCTTGATATACACTGATAAGTTAAGAGCAACATTTTTCTTAACTGTTTTCATTGAAGAAACAAAATATTTATTTTCGTATTACTAATATATAAAGTACATACGAATACAAAATGGTATGCATCCTTCATACAAGCTACATTAAAATTAAATCATGTATACCTATCGCTTCTTGGAATAAATGACAAAATCATTAATAAAATATTTTTAGATGTGGATTAACAAACAGGATGTCTTTCTGTTAATGTGATGTACCTACCATATAAAGGGATATTCGTGTTTCATAATTTGTCAAAATTAGATTGCATACATACTGTTTGGAACTTTGGCATGTTATTTTCCACAGATTAATTAACTGAATAATTCATTTCGTTACCGATGCTGCTTTTGTTAGAAGCCTACATTTTATATCAGAATCTTGCCCCTTGACCCAATTCATTGTAGGAATACATCGTCTCCTCATGCGCTGAAGCCAAAAGCTAATACGGCTAGCCTTTAGTCATAAATGACGATTATATTATCTGCAAGTTAGTATCACTTAAACAGTTTTACAGTAAAACAGATTAAATCTGACTGAATGTTGTAACGATTCCTAAATGATAGCATATCTTGATAAATTTCAGGATTTCGACGTCATAATCCGTCAACCTTTAATTCACCAAAGGCTTAGTCACATACAGTTTTGCCAGTAAGTACACCTCGAATACATCACAATCGGACTTACAAAAGTTACATGGATAAAAAGGAACTTTAAAGAATCCACTTCAAGAGTACATGCATGTTCAGAGTCTCTCATGCAGATCATGAAACAAACATTTCCATTTAAGCCCACTCACTGTCATGCAGATCATGAAACAAACATTTACGACATTAAAGCCCACGCAAGTCTAGAATATGTGGCAACTCTGAAAATGAAGAAAGTCTCAGGGCCTTTTTTTCATAATATTTTATGATTTTAATTTAGCAACCGCCTGTAAAATATGTCCATTCCAGACACTAGATGTTAGCCTATAATTTTCATTAAGCATCATGTGATGCAACTGATGTGGTATAACTCATGCTACTGGTTTCAAACCAGAAATCGTAAAAAGTGAAAAAAAAGTCTAGAACAAGTGAAGAAAACGTCTGGGATTGAGTGCTATGATATTATAGTTTTTGTTCAGTTTAGTTAATCATGCAGTGACACCTACGACATGCACTTTTTCAGATCGCTTGTGTTGTTTGAAGACTTCCCTTGCGGCGAGTTTGCGAGTGCGCCAGATGATTTTTTTTACCAGTTCATCCCGTAGGTGTCTCACCATCTTCATCGTTTTCCCTCGATCACTGGATGTCAGTCATAACGGCACATCGCATTTTTCAATCTCAACTCCCAGGGGACCGAACAACTCATGCACCTAAAGCGGTCTAAGAACTAAGAATATAACAGTCGTAGAGTAAAAAACTGTGTCGACAAGGGATGAAGAACGTGCTCGTTCGAATCACAGTTTAGAAAAAATGATAAACTTTTGCAATTCTGTATTATTTTTATATGTGACGATTAACAAAAATTACAAATTTGAACAAAGCAGGTGAAGAAATGAATAATTTAGAAAATTCTACCGCTGCACTCATTATGCAAAATACACACTTATACTAACATTACGCTGAGTGTAGCGGTAGAATTTCTAAATTATAAATTTCTTCGCCGATTTCGTAAGTAAGTCAATCACAACATTTTTGAAAAGAAACAATATACGATTGCAAAACTCTAGATTTTCATTTGAAGTAAAAGCCTTCCACGCTGGCCCATTATCGTACGTAGTAAAATCGAGTCTCTTAGCCCGATCATTTCCGACCCGAACTAATCATAAAGAAATGATAAATATTAAATGGCTCTAGATTCATTTCACCGTACATTTCTGTATACCAAGTTGAAATACAGAAAGCTGTTTAGTTCATGTGCATGTTTCAGAGATGAGTCAATTGTCGTGAAAGATAGCCGCGAATGCCGGTATCTGATCGTTGTTAAGTCAGTAAGTATGTGATCAACGTGCACAGTTACAACTATTGCAAATCAAGGTAAGGTCAGCTGAAATGCAACGGCCAGTTTTGGTAAACGTACGTCATTGACACATTACAACTGAAAATGATAACAACGTCTTTATTATTTTAACTGGTGTATTTGTGAGAACTCCCAGTTGTGAGACACATTAATTAATGGTTGAGTGCACATAGGTATTGCTTCCACATCCGTACAATGAAAGTGGGAACATCCCTTGTAGAGTACCCACGGATGACATAGTTCATTAACGAGTCCTTTAACGCAGAAGACATTGTTCGTCAAAGAGCATTTATTGTTTTCAATAAAGAATATCGACAGATACAGATATAATGAAATAGATTATCAAACATATGGAACAGCCCTGCTGACATCAATACTTGCTGGAGGCCTATCATATAATGATGACCAAAGAGAGCAGTCAAAAGTTAATTCATTCATTTATGTTATTTACAGTTAAAACAGTGACTGGCCTAAAGATAATGTAGAATTCGTTATCACTGATCAGTTTAAGCAGTTATGGTGAGGCTCTGCGAAAGGGTATATGTTTAAAATGTATAAGCATTCATTATTTTAAGAACCTTTTTGTTACAAGTACCTTATTGTCACAGACACTGGTTTACTAAACTTTGGTACGGCATTGAAAGATATAACAGAATCTGCTAGTTTTATACACCATCTGTCTATGATGAATATTTTATTATACTGTCGCTTATACTAAATTCCCTTAGACATGAATTTCGTCTCCAATATTTCTGTAAACATCCTTATATTGAAAAAGACGTATCTAATGAAATGTGATTATTCCCTACTTAGCTGTCACATTAAAAAAACCTTGACGTTGTTCAGTGTTTGAATATGTATCAATATACCTTTGTCACTACATGTGATTTTTTAGAATAAAATGTCTGCATTGTTGGTTTCGAAAGATTCAGTCACGTGTACTGATCCCTAAATGACTGGGTTTAATTCTAACACACAGAGGAGTATGGTGTGTTTTGCTCTGTTAATTACCTGCTCCACTGTCTCACAGCTGGGAGTAGAGCATTTTAACTGATTGCCTGTATGTTCACAATCCAATGCCACGTACCGGCATGCAAAAACATACGGAATCAGGCCCATTCCCGTACTGTAATAAACAGATGTAATTCAACTTATTAACACTTTAGCACAGACAAGAACTTGTCACGCTTCGTTGTAGAGTCACTACAAGGGAAGGGAGGTAACTCTGCGTAAATTGCCTGACTACAGACGGAATCACACGTTGTAAATTTCACTGGAAACAGAATGAGAGTAAGTGATACAGCCTGACATGATAAAGAACAATAGTAAATGGGATTTGAATGTGAATACGCGAACTTTCTGAAGAATCGTAACTCATATGTTTCCAGGGCAAGTGTTCTCTCGTAGCACCGTACAAAGAGTGGAGCCAGCGTAAGGAGAAACCGATGAAGATAAGGGAGGACTTGGAGAGAGCGTTTCCTTACTACTCGGAGAAGCGTAAAATGAACAACAGACCAAGTACGATGGACTTGAAACACTCTTTAACTTGATGTGGCTTAGTGATCGTCGCGCCTAAGGCCCGAGTTCGATTGCCCTCATGGGTGCAATGTGTGAAGGCAATGTGCTGGAATATTGGTAAACGCGGCGTAAAACTAAACTCACTCACCTCTACATGATTGATTTAAGGCCAGTTCATTGGTATTCCAGTTGTATTACAACGTGACAGATTGTAGGAAGAAAAAACTGCCAAGTAATGCAAGTCGTAGATGTTTGCCGAGTATTTCGTGATTTGATCTGTCTGTTAATAGCGTTATCCGATTTTCCGAAAAACGTGTCGCAGCATCCATGCTCTGCTGTGGGATAGTTAATAGGAGATTGTGCAGTATTTTCAAAAAGACGCGCGATAGCTCTGGCATTTATCCGGAGTGTACAGGTAGCATATATTCTGACCTCAGGAACAGGTAGGTTACAAGAGGTGACAAAGCGTGACGAACAGGTTTTGATTGCAGAGACGGGATCAGCCCTGGAGAGGACAGCAAGTGAGTTCCGGGACTCGCTGGAAGTGGGGCTGCTGACGGGTGTGGTTGACAAGAGACAGCTGGTGGAGCGTGGGGTGGAACATCAGAGAGGTCAGGTGGGTAGAAGGTGGGGTTACAGTCGGGTGTGGTGGACAAGCGACGGCCGATGGAACATGTGAGGGTCAGGTGGGGAGAAGGTGGGGCTACTGACGGGTGTGGTGGACAAGCGACGGCCGATGGAACATGTGAGGGTCAGGTGGGGAGAAGGTGGGGCTACTGACGGGTGTGGTGGACAAGCGACGGCCGATGGAACATGTGAGGGTCAGGTGGGGAGAAGGTGGGGCTACTGACGGGTGTGGTGGACAAGCGACGGCCGATGGAACATGTGAGGGTCAGGTGGGGAGAAGGTGGGGCTACTGACGGGTGTGGTGGACAAGTGACAGCCGATGGAACATCAGAGGGGTCAGGTGGGTCGAAGGTGGGGCTACTGTCGGATGTGGTGGACAAGTGACAGCCGATGGAACATCAGAGGGGTCAGGTGGGCAGAAGGTGGGACTACTGACGGGTGTGGTGGACAAGCGACAGCTGGTAGAGCGTGGGGTGGACCATCAAAGGGGACAGGTGGGTATACTGGTTGTTGTTACTAAAAAAAAGACTAGAAATGGCTGATACTCTTAGTCATTTCACGAACTGACTGATTTCGCCATCTGAGTGTAACATGTAAGATGCTAAGATGTGTGACTGGAACATTTTACAGGTGCTTCACACACTCATTCTCCCCAGCGTACTCTTAGCAACTCACTCCAATCAGAAGATTTGTTTTTATTTTGAGATTTCACCCATCTAAAAGTAATTTATATTTCAATATAACATAACTTTCGTTTGTTTAATTTGTGTGTCCGTATTTACAGACCTCGGGAGGTTGGAGGAACTCACAAACTGTACGACGTCCACCTCCATTGCAGAAGAGCATGACCATGAGCAGCTTCTACGACAGTGCTGAGAAAGACAGGCGACGAAGTATGGTAGGCGAAGCTACATTCTCTATAATACAGGATATTTTATGCAGCCAAACACTGTTAAGTCGATCCATGACATGTCGAACCTTCGGTAGTCTCGAAATGGGCCGCATTCTTCCCAAGAACCCCAAAGGAAATAAAAGCGTACTCTGTTCCGCCCTTTGCCATGCTATGATCCAGTTAGCTGACTCAAATGAAAGAACCTAAATGTAAACACGTGAGCTTTAGAATAAGGGATAAGTGTGTTTGCACCCATCCACATCTGTCTTCTCCTTTATGACAATTAGACTGCTAGCATATACTAGGAGATCCCACAACAGAAAGCCTTAAGCGTATTTCCTTCTACGTCAGTAAGAATGCAACATTCCAGTGGGGGAGAGTAGGGAGAGCGTCGGGCCATACAACGAACTTCAAATCAAAGGAAACTGAAAGATAGTACATGTTATTGACCTGTTTGGTGCATGAAAGGAAATGAAGTGCTGGTCGGCTCGGAGTCAGTGCATAGACACACTCGCATGCACGCATCATTGGCGATGGCAAATCGATGTTAATTCACCTACAAAGGGGCGAGGGTGTAGACCAGTGCTTAAAGCGTTCGTTCGCCCCTCACACCAAAGGCTCGGTTAGATTCCCATATGTACAAAGTGTGAAGCCTATTTATGATGTGTCCCGTCATGATATTTTTGGAATTTTGCGAAAAGCGTCGCAAAACCCAATTCACCCTCCAGACTAGTCTTGGTTTATTCCAGATATTAACGCTGAATGACATATATACTCCACAGGGCGGGGAGGATGAAGACAACACATTCTGGGCCATGAGACTGAGAGGACCCTCCGTCCGACAGATGATGAGCAAAAGGAGATTAGGTATGTCTTGATATCCCAAACCACCATCGCTTTAACAGGCCAACGGTGAATGTTTTATTGGTGAAAATGATGAGTTCCGATTAATACTATTTATATGACAACTTGAAATATGTTCAACTCTAAGATGTCTGTTTTGGAATGATTTTTAAAGTATTTTTGTAGTTTGATAAAGTATACACATGTCGATAATTTCCTACCATCTCTGTGATCTGACCAGAGAATCGAATGTTCGTCTTAGCCGTATCAGTGACCGTCACCACCAGGAGTATCATGTGATGTCGTGTTCCTTTTGTTTCAGGATCAAGGTCGAGCTCCAGGGCAACCTCGGCCCAAAACGTAACTAGTGCTATTAGTACCAGTTTAGATACCCCGGTGTTAGAGGTTGAGTTTGAGACTTCAAAGCCTGAGATTGTAAGCTTAGGATATCTGTGAGTTATCATATAAAACTCTGATAACTAATGTTCGAACAAAAAACCGGCTGTATGGTAGTCCGGCGAAATGGGGTTATCGCGTGTGTGTGTCTGCTACACCAAACTGACGTAAGTTTTACAGCTAACCTTATGAGAGCGATGCCACGGTGAAAATGGCTAGCCCAGCCTTACATTCCTTGTCGAAAGCCAGAGCGGACATTAACCAGT
The DNA here is from genome assembly GCF_037392515.1 of Haliotis asinina. Lineage (NCBI taxonomy): Eukaryota > Metazoa > Mollusca > Gastropoda > Lepetellida > Haliotidae > Haliotis > Haliotis asinina. The sequence continues at coordinate 72,269,585 of NC_090281.1, forward strand.
AATGTCTTTCAGCATATTTTGGAACGTTTCTTTTCTTTGTTGTTTAACACTGAACTTAGCAGTATTCAGTTTACATGGCGGTGATCAGTAAACAATCGAGTCTCGACCAGGCAATCCAGTGATCAACATCATGAGCGTCGATATATACCATTGGACTACGAATGTCACAATCAAATCAGCGAATCTGACCACCGGATCCCTTTATTTGCCCTTCACGACAAGCATGGGTTGCTGAAGATCAATTCTAGCAGGGATCTTAACGGGTAGTTTTGGATCGAAACAGGTAGTTTTTGAATGATGCATTCATTCATAGTTTTTGAATGATTACATTCGGGGAATGTAATGTGAACATACAGAACATCAAACACGTGACATTGTGTATACAACCATCTAGGTCTTATCTCACCTACAACAATTCACCTACACCAAAACCGATGTCGGGTTACAAAAGCAGGTGGGGTCGTACCTACTGTCGCAATAGTATATTGCAGTTTCACATGTTCCCAGTGTAACACTTCATTTATATTCTTGAGATGCATGTAGAGGTTGGTATGCAAGAAACAGACAAAATATTATGGATGGCAACTTTTTTTATTGTATACACACCGTTCAGGGCTTTTTCCTTGTCCCTTCCTCAGGTGAAAAGTGATATGCAAGGAAAAACTCTGGGACGTTGTGTATGGAATGAAGAAGTTCACCATATTATTTGTCTCACAGTTACATTGCGAGGTATACAAATATTTAAAACAGAAATAGTTGAGCCATACTGATACACATGGCAGCATTCGGAGTAAAAGTATGACCATTTTTTGCAAAGAGAACTTCATATCGTCGTATCCATGGGTAAAAAAGATACTTACTAATCAAAGGCCAGATAACATACTCGCTGACGTGGTTGACGCATGTGATCATATCACAATCGTTCTGTTGTTGACTATATTGTCTGGTCCAGACTCGATTATTTGCAGATCCCCAGCATATAGATGGAATAATGTTGAGTGAAACAATATCCAACACATTCTAATACTTAAAAAGTGTATGTTGGATGTTTTATTTTTAGATGAAGAAACTGGACTTTCTCCGAGAAAATACATCCGTGTCGTTCGCACAAGTCGCGGAACTCAAGCAGGGTGCTGTGTTTGTAAGTAGTCACTGTCCACTTATATTTTGACCCATGAAGATCTGAGTTAGAACTGATTATCAGCAACCCATGTTTGTGGCAAAAAGGGATCCAAAAGCGACCAAAGGGATCGAGTGGCCAGGTTCGCTGAATTGGTTCACACATGTCATCGTATCCTAGTTGCGTATATCGATGCACATGATGTTGATCACAGGATTGTCTGGTCCAGACTCGATTATTTACAGACCACCGTCATGTAGCTGGAATACTGCGGCGTTAAACAACATCCAATCTATTACTTCTATATTGAATAGTATTATTTATATGTGTCTGGTACGACATTTCCAAGATTTTGTCTAACAGACTATAATAGCGCTAATTAACTCGAAAAACAATCTTCGTGTAATGATTTGTAAAGTTATTATAAAAGTGACGTTTCATCTTTTGAATAATTACCTCGTCGTTGCGGAATTCTAGTATTTGTTTACAGACAGCAGCATCTGGTCCCGATCACTGGGAGGATTAAAGATTTTCTTTTAATATAAAAATTTTGAGATGACCCGTATATACAATATACTAGTAGATATATTGTACTGTGAAGGGTTTCAAGTCGGGGTGTCATCTCAAAATGTTTCATTTTTTTTTTTTTTTTTTTTTTTTAAAATATCTTTGATACTCGCAACTGTTGTCCCGGATCTACTATTTAAGCGTTCGTATCACTACAATTTCGTAAGCTAATGGTACACTTCTGAGTTACGACGTAATGTTAGAACGCGTGGATCGGGACCTTTACGATCAGACTGACGCTCTCATGACATGCTGAAGATGCAGTGGGTGGATTAAAACGTTTTCTTTTTTAGATGAAGGTTAATGTGAATGAATATACGAGGTCTGTATAGTGGATGAAGCTTTTTTATCATTTCGTGCCGTACAACTGATTATTATGTTCCACCTTTTTTAACCTGGGTGCCAGTGTACAAAGCGTTGTTGGTACTCAGGCGATCGTAACCCCCATAAGATTGATTCACACTAATCGTATCGCTAAGGATGCTTTGGATAACGGCACCTTGTATCTCTACCCCAGGGCTTGGAGTCGCTGGTGCACCGACCCACCTCCTCACTCACCCTGGTCAGCCACGGAGCAGAGTGCCTCTTCGTCTCCAAGAAATTCTTCCTGCAGGAAGCCAACATCAAAACTCTCCGGGTTGTCAGTGATATGGTACTGTACCCAAATGTGGATTCACAGAATTTGTGCCCATCACACTCTGCTTGTCGCCACTAATTGGAAGTGGATAATATAGTTTTTTACGCCGCTTTTAGCAGTTTTCTAGCAATGTCACGGCGGGGGACACCAGAAATGGGCTTCACACACTGTGCTCATGTGGGGAATCGAACCCGGTCTTGAATCACTCGGCTATTCCACCGCCCAAGGTAGGAAAGATACTGCTTACCATATAGAGGAAACTAGTTCAGTTTGAGAGACATTTTCCTTTCGGCAAATCGTGCTTTGATTCCTAAAAGATGAACACTTTGTACCTAAAGTTTCGCCCAGTCATATCGTTTGGGAATGCGTAAACTGTTGCGGTGACAAGAATGAAGTAGTGTATTCCAGCTCTAACATATTGCATAGTAATTTACATTTATGTGTGTATCATGTCGCTATGGTTAATAAATATTTCAGTCCCATTTATTCGGCACAACATATCTCTTTAGAGATTAGGACAATGTCAGATTGCAGTAAAACAGGTCTATGTTGTCTTCTATAGGTGATGAGCTACCCTTCACAGGCATTTATCCGCGAGCATATCAAAGTTCACCGAGACTGGATCAAGTACAAGCGCGGGCTTGTGAGCGAGGTGACCTCCAGATATGACGGCTCTTGACAACCTCCAGTATTTTTCACACCTCGATTTGCATCGGAGTAAAGAGAATGGCTGTTTTAATTTTAAAGTTCCACTTCCAGTCTAGGTCTAGAACAGTCTTTAGTGCCACGCGTCAGGCGTTGGATTCACTCTACGATCGTAGGTCATGCTTGGCGTCAGTAGGTTACGTTGGAAGTCGCTCGTCAAGGTTGTCTCCAAAATCGGACCACCGAATTTTGAATGGGATGCGTTCCGATAAGATGAAAACATATGATGCCTCTGAACAGCCATGCAATTTATGTGCACTTAAAATATCAAATTTGTTAAGAAAATACGAACTAATCAAAACGTGACAAGGCTGAACTTGTCAAAGACACTGCACACTTAATCTAAAATACAACCATGACGGCATCATATTTATCGCCATCGAGTGACTGTTAGTCCCTTTTCTCATTTTAGCTACTATCAAACATGGTAACATGTTTACACCACAGATTTGAAATTAAGGATTGTAGAATGAGTCCAACCCTGAGGAACACTCTTGGTCAGATGTAATGCTCACTAGAAGTTAAAGAATATGAATTAATCTGCCTCAAAGGTTATGAATATATTCATGAATAACGGGCGTTTTGTGTATTATGCACTTGACAGTTGCTTAGTTACGAGCTGTGTTTGTTTACCAATTTCAGGATCTCCATATTTGCTTTATTTGGATGCTTGCATAATGTATGCCCAAAATTCAAATTTGCGTGATTACAAAGTAGAATGGAAATATCAGCTTCAATGTTCGTACTGCAAATAATTTTTTTTTCAAATATCATGGTAATCTTAATGATATAGCATCCTACTATGATATCTCCAACTTATTGTGAGATTCATGTCTGATATAAGCTACTCTACATAGGCTCTGCAAATCCGCTATGTTTAAATATATCCTTTGTGAAAGAGTAAAATAAATGTGACAATTATATATTCCTTTCTCAATGCTATAATATTTTTTTCTGTTATAATGAACAACTGAATTCTCAGCTGAGATCAAATGGGAATCTGTGGACAGAACAGGTTCTGGGAATGTCTTCCTTGTCATATGTTACCGTCAAAGATGTTACAGTGACGAGGACAAAAGGACCTCTGATGACCTGAGCCTAGATTTTCGAAGCTCTTTTAGCGCTAAGATGGTCGCGAGTGCCATACAAACATTAACATACGACTATCTGAGCGCAAGAAGAGCTTTGAAAATTTAGAAAATTTAGAAAATTCACGCAGTACTCCGCAGTTCATTAGCTGTAAGGCGGTGGTCTGTAAATAATCGAATCTTGACCAGACAATCCAGTGATCAACTGCATGAAAAGCCATCTACGCAATTGGGATACGATGACATGTGTTAACCATGCTAGAATGACCACCCGATCGCGTTAGTCGCCTCTTACGGCAAGCATGGGTTACTGAAGATCAATTCTAACCCGGATCTTCACGCATCGGTCATGTCAGTCACGCGTTGGCTGATTTGGCCGCAAGTATTTACATGTCGACATGATTTATCTGAAATACTGATGACTTTATCGTTAGAAAAAATCTCTCTCGTCTTGGGCGCGACGAGTGAACTGACAAAACTGGTTACAATTTTTGTCCCGTCCATTACCACACTTTGCAGTGGGAAGCAAGAATGTGAAGGAGTTCTTTCCTCACGTCAAGGGCACAGGTTCTTACTCCAGTATTGATACTTTATAACCCGATTCGGGTGTCTTCCGTGGTGCTGTTACTAAACTGGTGCTTAAATTTGTACAGAACAGTACTCACTCGTTGTGTTATGTACATTCTTGGGAGTTGGCGTTTAGATTTTGACGCTCTAAATACCCTCTGTAGAGACTAGTCATTGTCTTATATGTCAGTCAGTCCTCTCATAGAAGTTGGCGTTTTGCATTAGACTGTCAACTTTATCATTCACGTTCACATCTACTCACTCGAGTAAACATTTTCACAACTTTCAATTTTGAATTAATAGGCCAGTTTCCTGTTTCCTGAAAATTATTTTCATCTTTTTCAAAATAATGTGCACTTTCGAAGTTTAGCCCAGGGCGTAGATATGGTTAAATATTTCATCACTAGAACAGTGGTCTTCCCTACATGTGTACAATGTGTGAAGCCCATATCTCGTGTCCCATTTCTTGTGTGATATTGCTGCAAAATTGCTAAAAGCGACTTAAAACTCTTAAAACTAAACTCACTGACTCCCATCACTGTCACTGTGATATTGCTGCAATATTGCTAAAAACGACTTAAAACTCTTAAAACTAAACTCACTGACTGCCATCACTGTCAAACTATAGGTAAGGCTTTCAAGACATAATGTGGTTTAATTCAGTATACACAGCGATATATACGCCCAAAATATTTCAAAATACTATCTACATAATTTACAATATACACTCGGTCCTGACAAACAACGCTATCACAGACATTGATTCTCACAGATTGCGATGGCGTTATTGCAGATACTGAGTACCGAGTAAGTATCAGATGCAAATAAATAGCAATATATATATATATATATATATATATATATATATATATATATATATCCACGGTTCAGACTTTCTTGACAAACACCAGTCATTCTGTGAGAAGAATAAAATAAAAATAATACATCAATAGTAATGATCCAAGATTGGGATACTTCTGTACGTTCGACGTGGGAGTGTAAAAGAATGTTTGTGACGTACAAATCACTGTATCCAGGCGTCAACAGACCATCAAGTAATGATGGGGAAATTTCTCTATCCAAAGTAATATACTGACCTTATTATTTATTTAACATATGTTGGAGTTTAAGAAACGAACTTTCTGTTAACATTAACTGTTAACAATAATTTTGTGCATATGTACTGTTTTTTTTCAATTTACACCCATCCAGTAATTAAAACAGACCATGCTTTGTAATATCTTTAAGACGTCTCTTGCTGAATATGACCAAGCATTGTGTCAAGCTCTTGACATTTTGTGCGGAACAAGAGTTTTTCTGTTAACCTTCCTGTTCTCGGAAATTTGGCTGCCTGAGGTACTCATCTATTGTTGCTTTAAAGCCAGACTATGCCTTAATAGCAGTTGATGGCATAGTGAATGTATAAAAAATACGTTACCACGGAAGTCCTTGGGAAAATATTTGGTTTTATGTTACGTGTAAAGGTTGCTGCAACCCAGAAGCCCTTGTTACAGGTGTCAGTGTGATCATACTCTCCAGTATCGTGAGATCCCGTTTGAATTCCCATACATTCAGACGGCGATTGCTATCCAACTTGAGTACAGAAGTAAATGGATACTGAATCATCACTGGCATTGCACTTTGACGAGCTGTCCAAACGGGAAGGTACGCAAAATTACCACCATTTACTGTAACGTCCATATCTCGGGAACACAGAAGCGTGTCATCCTTGAAACTAATATGAAGAGGTAATCATCCTTCGTAATTCTCACACCATTCGTGACAAACGTGCAACAGTTTCGTCATAAAGTCCCATCCTTTGTAATTCATGCACCATCCAAACGAACGCCTAACGAACGTATATCAATAAGATCCCATCCTTTGTAACTATCACATCATCCTTGACAAACGTGAAACAGGAAGTTATGTCATAAAGCTCACATTCTACACCATCCTTGACAAACGGGTCCTCGGCCACATGATCCTCGTATAATCCAGTGTCCCCAGCCCTTGTTGTAACTATGTCCGAGAGGTCACACTGCCAACCAACCTCTCCATGAGCACACTCTTATACTGCCTCCATGTCTCCTTGTTGTACAGCACGTCCTTAGCTTCATCAGTGGTGATGTACTCGCGTTGCTGTAAAGTGGGCATTAGGTTACAAAATATTAGTAAATATCTGCCAGTTTATGAAACCAAAGTATGGACAAATAATTCGTGTTCGAATTGGTGCGTATGTCGACACACAAATAGGACATGGGTGACATGTTTCTGGACAGTCCAGTGAAAGGCCTTTTTCTGCATGTTCATATTAAACGTCACTGTCAAGTAGGGCCACGTTTGAAATATTTTTTTTCTGTAAAACAAGGGACTCTTTCTGCGTCATAATAAGGTAAACTAGTTTTAAATAGATTATTTAATGTCCTTACAGTCGATCGACGTTTCACTGTAAACAATGCGTCTCTAACCTTTCTTGAAGACCATTTTAACTCATGAGCGGAACCAACCACCTACATCTCAGGAGACCTCAGCATTAAGATGTTAACACCAATGATTCAACATGCACCTACAACCGACGTAGTTCTAAGATTGTTGTGGGAAGGTGGGCAATGTCTCTAAAATGTCCACTTTAAAGGCCAATAGACCAAGGGTTTGCTGGTTAGACCGAAGTTCTGTTTCACATGGTACAATGTACCTTCTTGGTTCAAGTAGTGGTAATGTTTTGATGTAGCATAGCGCGATATAAACCTGCTCGCTGACCCTTATTGTCATACCTACCATTGTCTCTACTCTCAACATGGTGTTGTTCTGGGCGAATTGCAGGAAGAATCTCTTGCTAATCTTTATCACTTCCGCTCCGTCGCTCACCTGCGATCAACCCAAATTCTTTACACGCCTCTTCAGCAGTTTCCCGTTCATTATAGAACGAACTTTATTTAATTATTAAACAATATTTTAAAGTAAACAAAACTGAAAGAATTCTATTATATAACCGTATTTAAAATACAGAAGTCGTCTGTACCACAATCCAAAAACATGAAGAAGGTAGATTTAGGTAGACAATGTGACAGATTGAAGAGCTGATGATAAATGTACAAGCCTTGAAAGGGACTGAGATTTTATGTCAGTGTTGACAACTTGCTGGATCAGACAGATCCCGGTTTGACAGCTTCCACTGTATCAATGATAGTGATTTAACATAACGATATTCCAGCAGGCCATTTAAACTAACCCGTTCGTGCATAGATTGTTATGATGATGTTCATTAAATCAAAGACTTACTAGACTGATGGCAGGTCCCTCCATGAACGCCAATGGGGGAGGATCAAGGTTCTCTAGACCCTAGGGAAGAAAAAACACGGTTTCTTATATATCTGTGTCATAGACGCTAAAATCTGTCATATACGAGTTCGCCTTTATATTACTTACATTATTTTCTAAAGAGTTCCAACTGTACCAAAAAGCATTTAAATATTTGACGACTGTTAAGCATACACTTTATTTACCACTATACACCTTGTCAAAAGTATCGAACTACACAATTCAAATTAAAATTAGAAAGTATAATTTTCGTGTTTCTTAAACTACACGTTAAATATGCTACATCATCTGTGATCACAAACACAGTCTGTCCCGAGCTACACGTGCATGCTTGCGTTGGGCATGCTTGTTCCAGGGGTCGGCTTGCAAAAAATGGAGTGTGCACATCATGCCTTTTTTGGCGTATGCTATGTTGGCAGGCACAGTTTAAATTTGATTTCAGGCACACATTAAGCTTTATTTTGACCAACCAGTGAAAGGCCCAAGCGTCCAGTGCCTCTGAACCAATTTATTGGTATGCCATGCCGTGCTGTTGGAGCATAACTGAACATTAATCACACACTCATCAGCAGGCTAATACGTAAGCACACTGCTTCCGGTGAAGTGCAAGATGCAACGAGGTCTGCATGTCCCAGAAGGACCAATGGCAGGGATGGATAGTGCTCTCGTACGCCAAGCCAGAAGACGCCCAAAGTAGACGTGTACACAGATGCAACATGAATGACATCCATACAACTGAGTGTCCATCAGCAACATCAGACGAAACCTAAATTCTGCAGGATTGACAGCAAGAAAGCCACTCATACGTCCACTCCTGACAATCACCACCGCCATGCTCGTTTAGCCTGGTGCCAAGCTCGTGCTCGGTGGAACCTGAGGATATGGAGAAGGATCCACTGGTCCGATGAAAGCAGATGTTTGCTGCATCATACAGACGGGACGGCACGAGTTTGGAGGCAGAGAGGCATATGATCAGAGGAACATTCAAGCTGATGTTCCATTTGGGATGGATCCGTAATGGTCTAGGGATGTCGTTCCTATGACTGAAAATTTACCTCATCACAGTTCCCGGGACACTGAATGGACAAAGGTAGCAAACACCTGATCCCGGACGGCGCTGTTGTGCCTCATTTCGACAACTATGCTCTCCCCACATGTCCAACTCTTAACGATCTCCAACACAATGCCACTGAGACACTACCGTGGTCAATCAGAAGTCCAGACATGAATTATGTTGAGTATTTGTGGGATAATTTCGGACGGAGGGTGAGAGCAAGGGATCCTCCAGTTCAGAACCTTCAGGAATTGACTCATGCATGAGTGGCAGCAGATCCCCCAACAGAGATATCAGACGTCTGGTGACCAGCATGAGACAACGTGTGGAAACTGTTATCGAAGTGCGAGGCAGTCACACCACATGCTGAGTTAGGCAGGCATTGTGGAACTTTGTAGTGTGTTCGACATTTATGAAGTGTGTTGTGTGTCTGCTGTAACGACCCAAGCAGCCATACATAATTATTTCATCTTAGTTTTCGGTGACTATAGTTTGCTACGACTAAACACTCAATTAGAGCTCAAATACGGTTTATATGAAGAGATTTGATGTGCTCTTCCCGGCACCATTTTATGAGACTGATGATCCAGTGGGCGGTGCGACATTTATGACAAGGTGCATATCTGCACGTCATACTAAATCGAAAATTGAGTTAGCGTCGTGTTATCCAGACAGGGCAATAACAAGTACCAAGTGTTTTTGGTTGGACACAGCAAGGTCATCAAACCATCGACCTTCCGCTCCATGGTAAAAGATCAGTACTGGAAGGTCTGAATGCACCTAAACACCACTTCGATGAACTGACAACGACAACGTATACTGAGATGCGATCCGGTTCTTGACATGCTCGCAACCTGTCCGTGGTTTCACTGCTCGCCAGAAAGTACCCGTATGTTGTCATGAGACTATGGAGCGGCGTATTGAACACGTATGGAACACGATTCTGGCAATAAGGATTAGTTGTTTCGCTGTTTGTTGTCATTATTACTATATACATTATTACTAGATACTATATACTCTAATATATACTATATGTCTGGCGGAAAATACGACTTCTAGTCATAAAGAGCGAAACCTTCTCAATCCTGATTCGCACATTCGAGTCGACTACTGGTGTCGAATACTCCCGGTCCTCAAAGTGTTTTCACTGGTTTACGAGTATCGTAGAGCAACAAACAGACTGTGGGTCAGGTCCCCACTTACAAAGCACCAATTCTTAGAAAGCATTATGCGTCAGTCCGGAACTTTTCATCCTCAGTAACTATTATAATATATGGCTGGACATGGCAACATGTGTGAGACACTGTTACTGTGTAGAAGTGCTCATCAGTTCATAGAGTATAATCGCTCCTCAACACCCTATAGTCAGAGGACTATGTGTTCATAATGCTTGATGTAACCTCAGAGTCAGTTAAGTAGGCTAGTCCTGACAGTTACATCCTAATGATACCCGCTACCAGGCAGACAAATAGTTGCCGATCAAGCATGCAGTTAATGGTGAGTATATAGTAGCAGAGGCGAGACATGCGAGTTGTTTAGAACAGTAATTCAGTCATGTCACTGTTGTGTGTGTGTGTGTGTGTGTGTGAGAGAGAGAGAGAGAGAGAGAGAGATTTTAGACGGTAATTGGTAATTAAGCTCTATACTAGCTAGCTAATACAATGCCGTGTGTCCTTAAGAGACGCTTGGATATGTGCATGAGATATTCCAGACAAGGTTATATAAATTGTTTTTTTAATCATCAATTTCTACCTTCATCGAATGATCGTGTGTTTCCATTTATTGAAAGGTCAGATATTTCATTTTCTTCGCATACAACTATCGATGGGCTTCAGGTTTCTGACGAAAATGAAAAATACATGCACGCACCTTTTCTGCCTTGATAAGCGTCAGCAAAGGACACACGGCGTATCCCATAACCATATGACGTCATAGCTAGATGACGTCATACAAACCTCATCATCCTTGGGTTGATACCTGAACTTTACCGCGATTTCCTCCAAGCCCTATAGTTTGGTATAAATGTCACATCAAGTTAGGAAAAAAAGGAAAAACACAAACTGCAAATAAAATACTGTTAACCAACACTCTTCACAAAACAAAGGTAAGAGGATTAATAGGGATTATCATGATTGTACACAACAGACTTTGGGTAAACCTTGGTTATTGAACTGAATTTAGCTTGAACTACTCGAGGGTGTATTTGAATCAAAATATCGTATTGTTTTGGTGATAAATATCTATCATTTTTGAAATATGAACATTGAAGGAAAGTATGTTTGGTACTTACTGACGACATCCCAAGAATTCTTTAAAACGGTCAGCTCAACACACATTGTTAATTCAAACTGGTATGTCAAGCAAGTTCACATGCAATTTGCCCCTTTATCTAAATAATGTTGTTGTTTTTTAAATATAGGTTTTGCAGCTGGTCATATTCAGAGCAAGTATAGAAATGACCCCAAGCATATCCCTCAGTGAACAAATACCCAGAAAAAAAACCTCCCAAAAAAACCAAACAAAGCAATACAAAATACAAACACATTGATTGGAACTGAAATTATTATCTAGAAATAATCAACCTTTCAATGCCCTTTGGGTATTTCTGAAAAGAACGAAATAGGACATCTTATATGTGACCCTTACCCCCAAAATAAAACAAACAAATTTAGCAATAATGTTAATAAACAACAACACACATGGCGTTAGCTTCTCCCTCCCCCATTACTTACAAACACGTCCCCAGGGCTGAGGGTGTCAAGCTGAAGATAGGCCCTCCTCTGAATCAAGTCTTTCTTTTTCCTAGGGGAGAGGCCAGCATCAAATTCTGTCTTCTCTCTGGTGAGGAACGTACCGTGGGGGGTCATATGATCTGCCACCCTTGGGGTGGATTTAGCTAAGGAGGCGCTACCCCGGGGATTCTTTCCTGGTTGCCTGGGGGTGGGTTGAGTGACGACTATAGGAGGAAGCTGGAAGTGGCTTTTGCTCCTCTGAAAACGTAGATATATCATACTGGTTGTATGATAGATTCGGGGTAAAGAACGTATATTGGAATTGGACACACGTTGTCATAATGTTATGAAAGTTTAAAGTTTAAAGGGGTCGTCAAGACGCTGCAGACCTAGGGTCCAAATCGTATGTTACCTGTTACAAATACATAATCGTAAAACATCTTTCTTTCTTTTATGATTTGTTCATTTTTGGTCATTATCAAACTTTTATCGTCAGTTCCTTTTGCCTGGCAGTTCATGAAGGAAGGTAGAATGAGGTTTATCGTAACATTTATAGTTAGTGGGCGCTATCCGCTAAAACACACAGATGGGCACTCGAAGTGTAAGATTACTAACGCAACTGGCTTTCCATGAATATTCCGCAAAATATAACGGCCGAATGGTGTTTTCAAAACCGCAGTTCGATACTCGAACGTGGACCACACAATCCAGTGACCGACACCATGATCATCGGTCTACGCGAGTGGTTTGATGACATGCATCAACCACGTCAGCAAACCTGAACACCCGATCCCAAGAGCTGCAACGAACGACAAGCATGGGTTGCTGAACACCAAGGAAATGACGAATAAACAATGGAGGTGTCACGAATGTTGAGCATCCTGTGAGTACACATTGTAAACTGATATAATCATGCATATGTTCTTATAAATGGACCCGTGAAGATCCAGGTTAAAATTGGCCTTCAATAATCCATGCTTATCTGAAAGGGCGGCTGACGGGACTGGGATCTGGCTTGCTGACTTGGTTTAAATATGTCATTGAGTCCCAATTGCACAGAACGATGCTCATGCTGTTGATCACCGGATTGTCAATCAAGCCATAATATTGGAATGCCCACCTTTTCTGATGCGTCTGTGGGAGAGGATCCCTGAGACCGTCGTTCTGGAATGGGTGAACCGGGATTGGAGACAGGGCTGGATTCACGGTCAGGTCTTGGAGCGGGGCTTGCTGTGACATTCTCAGGTTCAGTCGCAGGAACCTCTGTAGTAATAGCTACAGTAAAGTTAGCTGTTAAAATTGTCAATCCTCAAGAAGGTGTGTTCGATAAAAATATCGTCCGTGCATGTACAGGTTGTTCACCTTGACCTGATCAAGTGAATACTAAAGCATTGCGTGCCCGTGTCACATCTGGTTGGGTCTATTATTGTGAAGGAGTGCGCCTATGCCACGTGATTGTTAACATGTCCGAACAGCGGAGGAAAGGTCGGCATTTGACATCTCAGTGTCGAGAAGTCGTCAGCAATGTTCTAACTTTCTTTAAAAATTAGCTGCAGATGGTTTAATGTTTCCTAGTCGGGTTTTAGGCAGCGAGCTCCCCTATTTAGTAAAGTTAACTCGACCAGCCGTTTATGCCGTTTGACCTCCAAGGTCATGCATATGTAGAGTAGCTCAGGTCAAGCTGCATAACCTGTATGTTTGAGATAAGACCTAACTATATCGGTCATCACCATCATCATCATCATCATCATCATCATCGTCCTTCGTCGTCACTTTCTCTGCTGCCTAACACCCCCTGCATAGTCATGTCATCATGACTCTACACGGATTCATACCTTTTGCACGTACGGTTTCTGATGCACGTCACTATTAACAAAGCAAACATAGAGTCAATGCTCAGTACCTTTCTCTGTAAAACTGGTTGATTTTGCTTTCTTGCGACTGTGAGATCGGTCAGTCAGAGACCCTGCTGATAGACGCTCACTTAACTTTCGCCTCTTCATCAACTGAAAACGATAGATTGGCGAATCAATAGGTTAATCAAAGTTTTGAAACGTATCTACACTTTATTCGACATTGGTATTTTCCTGATTGAGACACGTGGTGTCATGAGAAGCGCAGGTAACTGCTTTCTATGAAGTAATTGGGCTCCATAGCCAACAAGACTCGCAGTGAGTGTATGTGTGGTTTTACGCCCATTTTTAGCAATATTCCAGCAATACCACAAAAAGGCTCAACAGAAATGGGTTTCACACGTTGTACCCATCTGGGGAATCGAACCTGGGCTTTCTGCGTAACGAGCGAGCGCTTTAACCACTAAGCTACACCGCTAGGTGTTCGCTCGTTATGCGGAAGACCGGGGTCGATTCCCCACACGGGTCGAAGGCGTGAAGCCCATTTCTGTGATATTACTGGAACATTTCTAAAAGCGGCCTAAACCCGTACTCACTCAAATTTAAAAGTGACACGTCGAGATATAACAGCCTCATTCATTTATCATGGCTGGATTATGTGCGTTGTAAAAGTATATGAGTTATTGGCGTAAAATAACACTCACTCGCATTGCCTAAGATCTCACCTCGGGTAGATTGATGTCAGTCTGACCCCTCAGTTTCCGCTGTTTAGCAAGTAGTCCAAGCATATCTGAAAACATTTACATCAGCAATGTGGTACGATCAGAGATGTGCTATCAGTAGCCAAATCCCAGCCAAGCTGCATGATATGAACAAAAGTGTGACGTACGTAAGAAGAGTATCACTCACACCTATTACTCCGTTTCATTTGAGATGAATTGCCCACTAACTCAAAATCTTATGAATGCAACAAAACCAATTTTCCAAAGTCACGTGAAATCGACAGACAAACTCTGGTGATTTGTCGTTGGTGATTTGGAACACCCGAATGAAAAAAAAAACGTTGTTTAACAAATGATCATTAGCCTCTTTTCGGGGGTTTTGAGGGAGGTCACTTGATGGTAGAAGGTCAAATGATCTCCAGGTGATTAGTCTTACCAGAGGCATGACTAAATGCCCTTCCGCAACCTAGTTCCTCTGTGTTCTGTGACGCAAACATTGTATCATTCCGCACGTCCACGACGAACTGAACTCGAACTACTTTCACGTTACCCTAAAACAGCAAAAGCCTAATGTTATAGCAAACGGGATAGGGTGATCGACTGGACGTTACTTGTGGGGAATGTTATGTGATAAGCGAACGAATAAGCCATTAAAGGCCAAAAGATGCCATAATGTACTGTAAACGCCACACTTCTCACATTTACCATCCATCCTCGATTATCATGGATACCACGTGGGCACCACTCATGCTATTTCCGGCATTGGTTTCAAGAAATTACCAATGGTAATCGAATATCTAAAATTTCCAAATAAAGTTGAAAAGCTACCTCATGACATGAATACAAATCATCGTCATATTGCTGACATGTTGGCGATAAATAGTCAAATGATAATCCGTTGTATCGGGATTCATTTGTGTGACGAAATCGTGTGTTCGAATCCCAAAACACGTCTTTTTAACGAATTTTTCACACCCTAATGGGTACGGAGGTTTCAAGACCGTGTGTCTTATTTGTACGTTTGCACTTATTCCAATTTATCCATTATTCGTTCAGTTTGAACCCAAGCGGACTGTAGAGAACTGCATGGCGCAATCCGACATGACGAAACCCGGGATTCGTACTTGGCGAACTTGCACTAACCGATTTGTACCGATTGTCGTTGTGTTAAGAGCAAGAAGGATTAGGCATACATCCCCTCTAGACCCCTCCAACATTACGTTGACACGACTTCACATAGACAATTTGTGTTCAAATCGAAATCGTGCTACTTACCGACTTTATAACGTAAATCCATGGTGAATTGTGAGCATCTTTTGCTATGACTCGGTTCTGGCTGAAACATACACATACAAGCTGCAGTGTCCACATATAATTACACATGTTGATTGTCAGAAACTAGTGATCCCGAGTTCGAATCCCGGTTTGTCCCATTGTGCATCTAGGGTCGTGAGCACCTTGTCAATACCCACTGGTTTCATAGCCGTAGACGTTAAAGACCTCTAACATGAAACTGGCAAACCGTGATATACTTGAGTCAGTTTGATTCTCATTCTTGATCGATAATCCAGCAATATAACAATGGGGGGCAGCAGAAATAGGCTTCACTGCCCCAGGTATAGCTAGAATACTATTCAAAGGGGTGTGAAACCTAACTCACGCACTCACTTTCACTAGTTGGTTGATTCAGTCTCATCGTACACCAGATTGAAAATGTTGTCCAGTCGTAATCATTCAGCAGCTATGTTATACAGTTGGACTATTTCTAACTACTTCAGTCCTACGAAAATAAGTTCCCATTCATACTATTGGTTAACTGTACATAGAAATACGATTAGACGAAATTATCGAAAACATCCGGTAGGTACCAATCCAGTTAAAACACCTTCGATTTATGATGATCTCCGGATTTGGCATTTAGAAACTGATGTGATGAAGAGGAACATAATAAAACCAAGTGATAATCTTGTTAGCATCTACACCAAAATGTAGCGTCTTGTGCAATAAAGAAGTTGTCTATCCATAAACGAATATTTAGTACGGAATTGCGTCCCTTTGTATGTAAGTCCACCATACAACATTAAATCGACGTGCCGAACCATCTCATCCAGGTTCATGACGCAAAGTTACTTCAGTCTTCAGTCAAATGACAGTTTGTTACCCGTAGTATGTGAACTCTATGGCTTCTTGGTTGTGTAGGAACTGGTCGCAGGGAAACTCCTTGAACAAGTCCAGTGACCTGCGAATGAAACACTTCATCAGGAATATTCAACGACTGTGTTGATATGTTAGGGAAACGGAATTAAAGGAAGCTTTAATCATAGTAAAAGTAGTTTGGTGTAAATAAAAATAGTTTGGTGTAAGTGTCTTTGCATATCTGCCATTTGGTATGATATTTCTCTTTTATATGCTTTTATTAATTGGCAAGAGTTCATAAAGGCATATCTTCTTGATCAAGATATGCTGCTGGGATGATAGCGAAGTGTAGGGCCATGCTACGAGTATGCTACTAGAATATGACGGGTATGCTACGAGTAAGCTGGGAACAACCTACCATAGAAAGTCTATAGGCGGGCTCTGGGTTGTATGTTGAAGTCGGATGAAATCCTGAAAGAAGAACAGTTCTCCTTATTGCTCCGTTGAACCAACGTTCAATTTAGTTATGAGCATGTACAGAATGAAAATTACCCGTGTACCTCAGAAACGAGGGTTTAACACGCGGATGCTGCCAATATCTGCCAGTGCGATACCTTACTGACCTTTCGGTTCTCTAGAGTGGGACAGGGTGCTCTCGGGGTCTCCGAATTTCTCTATTACCATTCAAGACCTCTCTAGCATAGGTATCTGTTGGAATCGAAAGTCATGTACTATGTTGCTGGGGCTACTCACGTCTCTGTGTAGCATCAACACCTCAACGGGTCCCTTGGAAACCAGGTGAAACTCACTGGGGAAGGTGCTCTCCACATCCTCAGGCTGAAGACCAAGGGACGCAGATGCATTGATGCATATATGTAACTAAGTGAAAAACTTGACGGTACTATTCCATTTAGACCATACAGTTAGGCCCATGTTCGTATTAAACAATCTTGGGGAATGAATGAAGTTCCCTTGTACATTAACATACGTTCCTACACATATCTTACTAAGTGAAAACCTTGTTGTTCCCAACGTATAGTTAAACCCGAGTCCGGACTGAATACAGCACTCTTGTAAATCAACAAAGGTTTTCAACAAGCTCGTCCACCATAAGCAAAGTCTTGCCAAATGAGGTTTCCTTGTGTATGACAGTGAGAGATAGATCATGAAATGAACAATCCATGTTTCATTATCGACCGAAACCATGTTAGTTTCGGATGATTACTGCTTTGCACGGAACATGTTTGTTAGATTCTCAATCTGCCCGACTTCTAAGGGAAAGGCACTGGAACGGCGAGGCTTCGATTTTGGCTGTATTTAAATGTCATTTCCCTTTAATGTGTAGGAACAAACACTTATTGATTAGAAAAATTTTTTGTTTCGGGCTTGAAATGGTGAATTAAACAAGAGAATTTCATTCAAAAGATTACTTGGTTGACGGTAGATATTGATAACCGAACATTCATCGACGTCTTTTTAGTGGTCCGTATTGAAACTAAATTTGTGGTGTCATGTCTCCAGTATGGGATGAAAATGCACGGTCGGCCTGTTTCGCATAATATAAGAGCAAGATCCAGATGTGATATTGTAAAACCATGCTCTCGACCTGATATACAGGTAGTAATCGGGAGGAACATAAACATTCCCATGATGTAAGAGGATGGAGCTACGTAGAAGAAGTACTCACGTTTGACGTCATTCCCTTGCTGAGGAAACCCATAGACTTGTTTATACACCCGGATGTCAGTCGATACTCTCGTAGTCGTTGTACTGGAATATAGGCGAGAGAGAGAAAGGGTTTAGCAGAGTTTAGTTTCTGCACCCCATCGACGCCAGGCCATGCTAAGAATATTTGCAAAAGTTCCGCAATTTCACTCGCAAATGGTGTTCACTCATATAATAACTCTCAAAACAACATGTTTTAAACGTGATAATGTGATACTTATTGAAACTGATGTTTTCACATCCATGAGGAAAATACAGGTGACCTAAGGAGCAATAACGTTACTATGTTATAACCAACTTACTTCTGCCGGATAGGATGTAGTAGAACCTCTCCGGCGCTCGGCCCTGGTAGGCGATATGGCGATTGTCATCGTACCTGTGATATATCGTCATATGAGTATTAAACAATATACCATACCCGTTTACCTCCTAATGTGATGCAAATGCACAATCATAAATAGCTGAATGTTATTCAAATACAGAAAACTACGGGTGTAACGAACTCAAATGAACCTCTAAATTTAGTTCGTTTTAACCGTAGTTGGATACATGGTACAGATTACGACTGCAAGTTGGCACCCATCGTTATATAAGCTAAAAACATACGCATACAGATATGGCTAAAATGAAACAAAGAAGGGCATGGCTGTATCATGGTAACGTTCTTTCTATTCAGTCTGTCTCCAAGACAGAAGAGAATATATTCCGACAACACAAATCAAGAACGAATGGTCAAGTCGAGAGGTATTAGCAAATACTTATGAATTGTTCTGGGTTATTTTTTAAATATATTTTTCGCTTTCATTGCATACATATATAACTATAAGAAAGGCAACTTTATTTCTTCGACGTAATGTCAGTCTAGTGCATGGATATGTCAATGTTTTGGATCTTAAATGTCTCAGCAGCTGTTTTCGATCCAGCCAGCTTGTATATAAGCTGAAATTTGGCCAACTTTAGTTTTTAGCCATATACAGTTTTTGCCAGGCAGAAAGGTCAAGTAACTAATGGCAATTCCTTTTCATTTTCATATCCAGTACATTAGGGGCCGGGGAAGGAAAACGTATATCTGCCTACCTTTCATAAGCGACGACCCTGGCCAACTCCTTCTCCATCTCCGACGGGAACAGGTGCTTGAAGGCCTTCGTGGCACGCAGCACCCACGACACCTGCAGAGACAGAGGAGCGTCTTGACTTTACACATGGCCTCCTTTCAAAAAGCACTGAGATGATCGTAAGTCACTATGGTAACTTTAGTGCAATGTTAAAGAATGAGAGTAAAGGTCAACCTTAGTAAAGAATGCTTCGTGGAAGAAACCTAAGGGTCTGGATTTTCGAAGCTTTCTTAGCGCTAGGATGGTGGTACGTGCCATAAGTTAACGTTAACTTATCACGATCTTAGCGCTAAAATGGCTTCGAAAATCAAGACCGTGGTCGACAAAAATGTATGAAGTAGTGAAACGTCTCCATGGATAGTGTGTCTGAAGAACCTTGATGATGGTTGCTATCATCGTGTAAGTCTTCAACATGCTGACCGAGCTTTAGGTGAGTGAATTACGTTCAGTACACACATATATCTTCCATCCCTATTTTGCTTGTTACTCCCACTGGCATCAGTTTTTGCAGATACCAATTATTCTCAAACGCTGACGTTCGATAGATACACGTTCAATAGATCTAATAAAACCAGTCTGTAAACAATCAACTGTGCTCATTGTAAACCTGTAGTTTTCAGCAGCCATTGATGCTTATATTAAGTAGCGACTCATGGGATCGGATAGTCAGAGTCAGTGACGTGGCTGTAAGATGTCATCGCATATCAACGTAAATCGACGCTCACGGGATTGTCTGGCCCAGACATGAATATTTGGAGATCGTCGTCATGTTACTGGAATACTGATGTGTCGCTAAACAAGAACGAAAACTAATTAAGACATGAAACAATACAGTGAATGTGACAGATTCCAAACTTACTCTCTTCAAGTGGTAATTGGTTCTGTATTCGGGTTGTGTTGTGAGAGCGAACTGCATGTCGGAGCTCAGCTGGAAACAAACATGAAAAAGGTGTTATTTATGTCTTTTACGCCAAATATGTTGTTGTACGCCACTATCAGCAACATTTCGGCAACAATGATGGGGGACACTAGACACGGACTCCGTACATTGTTTATATGATGGGAATCAAACCCGACTACTTGGTGTAACGATCAAACGGTCTACCTACACGGCTACCCCTTAAGAGTGCAAGAAAGACAATGAGTCCGAATCCAAGCGTCGCTCAGATAATGTTTCTTCGTCTGATAGAACCATACCCGTGCTAGTGGGTCTCAACAATGGCGGTAAACAGATGTTACCTGCAGCACCTTTTCTTCCTACAAAGTTAACAAGTGCGTTCCATACTGCGCACAGGTGTAAAGGGTAACCTGAAAGTGCCGACGGCCTTGTTTGACAAGTTATCTATACACTAAGACTCCATGTGGCTCAATGTAAAACTGGAAATGCAACAATCATTGCGGTGCAATCGCAATGTTAAATGCTATAGGAAAGCTCACCACGACCGCCATAACGTAATTATGACATATATACTGACTGTCAAAAGAAAGTATACGTCATTCAATTTCACCAATAAACATTGCAGACTTTCTCAAAACTTAGCTGGGTGAAAACATATGGACTGTGTTTTATGAATCAGTCGAGGCTGTACGTCTGAAGTCTGTGCTTGTGATAAGACTAATTTGTGGAACAAGGGACGACATACTTACACTAGATTTAAAAGCTGTTTTCTGTTGGCCGTTGGTGCCCTGTTTCCGTCGCATTCGTCTAAGAACTGAAGTTGACACTTCTGGGTCCTGGTCGTTAAAATGCCTGCAAATTAAAGGGTGAAGAATATCAAATTAAGAGGCGTTTAGAACAAACACCCTGTTGCTTCCTTTCACGAAGATCGTTTTACATAAGGGTGCGTAATACAAAGTACCACACATACCTTCTCCTGGGGACGGCTGATCGCGCTATTAGACCCACTACGTTGATTGCATAGGCCAGACGATCTTGGGGCTGCATACACAGTTGTAAATAACATTACAGTCAAATTTCAGTGTATCAAAACAAACGGAAGCGTATGGTGTCACTATCTCCTACGTAGGACATACTATCTTCTACGTAGGACATAGTATCTGCTACATAGGACTAAGTATCTCCTACGTGGGACTTAGGAGATAATGAGACTGAAAATAATTTCACCGTGGCCCTAATACGCTTCCGCAAAAACTACAACAGTATCACACATTGAAACTATTAACACAGGGGGAGGTGTGATTAAAGATCGATTATGTTGTTAGTTACATGTTTTATTACTGTTTAAATCCGACCTCCCAAACAAGTTGGACTAGGTGCCTGACCCCCACTATGGTGGACAGAGTAGAGAAAGGCTGTTCGATCTCCTGGCTTGAACACATTGTTAAAACGTTTCACCTTACCTCACCCCATCTCACAATCTATCGTGGGTGAAACTGAGGCTGAACCTCTTTTAATCTTTAAATGAAGAAGAGTCGTTTTATTGCCCGCACGTTTGACAGACAATTTAATGTCAATGTTTAATCTCATTGCCATATAATGTACAAGTAAATGATACATTTTTGAGAAAGACGGTAAAGTCAATAGGCTTCATTTCAGTAAACATGGGGTAACGCCTCACTAACCGACATGCTCAGTTATTTACACATATGAGCTGTACGTCTCATTCACATAGCGTGTTGTGAATCACAAGCTTCCGTCCTACTTACCCGCCATCCTTTGCGCGTCTCTTCCCGTATCTTCTTCACGTCGGTGTTCGTCACTTTCTGTAACATATATCCATGTTATTTAGATCAGGTGTTAATGTTGGTCTTCTAGCTTAGTGGTATCTATCGATGGCTTCATCCAAATCTCTAAATCATAGCTGTTAGGGCAAGAATCGTGAGTTTTGAATCCTATATTCGCAACAATTTCTTTACTTGGTATGGAAATGCAAACTGGATTTCACCACTGTGGTAAACGGGTATATCTTGCATCGTATCGAACTTTCCCCCCTCGACTGACATGCTGTGATGAAACCAAAATACCGTTCTAAGTGAGTCCGTCAGTCAAATCGTTATGTCTGAGCAGCGCTGAGATGCAACTGCAATATGTGTGTTCGTGGTAGGTTTTGTACGACTGACTGCAGAAATAAAATAGTAAATAATTAGTCCTAATCTTTAACTCGTGAAATTTTCATTACAATCCTGAATCATTTCATTTCAAAATGTATTTTTTTCTTTATATGTTGCTATTTTAATGTTGTAGTTTTTTTTCAAATTAATTAGATCAGGATCTATGCGTTCAAAACACGCACGCGTTTTCTGTGCATTTCTGTTTTTTTTTTTTCGTGGAACACTCAGGTTTCTGCGTTAATGAGAACACTGAATATTATACAAAATTCAACCCAAGAGACCAAACAAAATCACCATAAAGAGGAGCAACCGCGCAGGGTGGTGCCCCTTAGCTGTGTGAGTATCCGCTGATAATGTTTACTAGCCATAATTCAACTGCTTTTTGATCGTTAATGTCCCAAAGATGAGTCACTTCTCCCACATAAAGCTGACTCGCCCTGACAGAACTTAGAGACTGTTCAAAACGGCATTAAAACACATTCACTCACTCACTCACTCGCACTCAGCAATAAGATTTCGATTATAGTTTGTCATACATCTCGATCACGCCTGCGAGGTTACAAAGGTTTCAAGAGTTTAACAGTTTAACAGCACATAAAACAGTTTAACAGCATGTATATCGGACAGTAATATGCTGCCAAACAGTTGTTTACTTTGATGTGCTACGTCTATCCAGTCAACACTCTGAACACATAGCCAGGTGATACGTGTTCCAAGTGAAATCGTTAAGTCATAAATAATGAAAAGAGTACGTCCAATTGTTGTCAATCGGAGGTCATTGCGTACTCAAGGACGCCAGTTGTAATGACCTCTTGAATGACATATGTGTCTGTTGTTTAAAGCAGAGACCCTGTGTCCAAATTTGGACACCTGGTCAACTTTGACCGCTCTAGCGACCTTTTCTATGTGCATCCACACACTTTTAATATATGCAAATCTTCATGACGGAATGAAATGGCATGCCTCACTTATTTTCTGATTACTGCTATAGAGATATATACTTAACATCAAAAGAAACACAACATTAAGATTTTAGATAGAAGCTAAACATGAACGCATACTTTAATGAGACTATAATCCTTACCAAACTTGCGTTTTTTATACTGTTCAGTATAAATTTCTCTTCATATCATTGCTGCTAATGTATACTGACTGAATATGTTTTTACGCCTTTTTAGCAATACCCCAGCAGTATACCAGCAATGGGCTTCATTCCATGTACCAATGTGGGGAATCGAACCCGTAACCTCGGCGTGACGAGCGAACGCTTTAAGCACCAGGTCACAACGTTAACCCCCAACACACACACACGCGCGCCTGCTAATTTATGAATATGTAAGGAGATGTTACAGACTTAAATAAAGAAAATATTTTATTTTAATGATTCGTTGCCTCTCGCAACACTAACTCAACCAGCCATGATGTCGTACAGACAGCTCGTGAGATGGCATTGTCCATCACGCAGTGGCCACTCACGGAAATCAGCCAAGGGAATGATATTAATTGCTTAATTAAGATAACAGCTGGTGATAACCCTTTCATTAATGTACACTGAGAATATTGAGATGAATCAGGCTTGAAGATAATGGAACGTCCAGTAAATAAAGCACGACAATTCCGTCTGAGGTCGGTTCTAGGAAAACCTAGTCACATGTACGGGCGATATACGAATCGATCACGTGACGGATTTTGAGGATGACGGTTCCAAGACGTTGTACTTGACAATGGCACATCTTCTTTAATTCAGTACATTTGTAAACACTTCTCTTATGATATCTGCAGTATTGTCCCTATAGGATTTGATAAAATATAATCATCGTACTTTAGGGAACTATAAAAACAATCATAGGACATGTATGGTTTCGAAGATCAACGTTAAAAATCTGAATATTTTATGGACATTGTGAGCTTCTCAAGGTACGGATTAACATTGCATCGAAATTACAGCGTAGCAATGTCCGAATTAGTTATCCAGATAATACTGAAGCACCGACAACTGCACTTGCAGTCATCACTTCAAGACATACTGAGGTTCGGTAAGGGACGACGTGGTCGGCCTAGTGGTTAAAGCGTTCACTCGTCATGCCGAACAACAGAGTCCGATTCCCCTCATTTGGTACAATGTGTGAATCTCATTTCTGGTGTCCCCTCGATATCGCTGGAATATTGCTAACAGCGGTGTAAAACTGAACGCACACATGGAAAGTAAACTCTGGGTTATCATTCTTAAATCTTGATTTCGACTTTCAGGAAATATACACATCCAGAATCAAAGACCGTGTTTGAAAGTGCAGGTTCTTTGCAGAACAGGGCATTTGTGTAGCCTATCGTCACGTTGAAGCCGCGAGTTCGATTCCCCACATGGGTACAATATGTGAAACCCATTTCTGGTGTCCTTCGTCGTGATATTGCTGGAATATTGCTAAAAGTGGCATAAAAATGAACTCACTCGCTGTATATAGAAAACTTCCAATGGAATACCCCGACATGGTGAATACAGCTCATGGTATCCATCACTGGTCCTGATTCGATTATTTACAGAGCGCCATCATATTGCTAAAAGCGGCGTAAAACTGAACTCGCTCACTCATTCTTTGCAGTTCAAGTTCACAATTCTCAACAGATTGTATATAGTGTATATAGTGCTCGGGTCTCCCAACCACGACGCGGACGCTACTCCCCGTTTAAGCCGCGCTATCGGAAACTATCAGTATTACAACAACTTAAGGTTTTTGTCTCCACTGATCTCCCAGGGTTTGTCTGGCATTCGACATGATAAATGAATCGGGAATAAGCTCATTAATATAAGCCGACGCTAGGTCTTGTTAATGCCTTACGAAACCAATACACTCGTTTTTTTCACGCCTACTTGTTGTTGGGGAATGTAGGCTTCTTAAACGTTTTATGAATTCTCGTTTCATTGAGCGGCTGTCCCGGGCCTCAAGAGAGGGGAAGAGGTAGGGTAGGGGTCGGGGTAGGTGGTGCTGGGGACTCTTGGCCATTAAGTGTATTACTATCAATGTAACGCGTGTACCGTTACAAACGGGAACATTTGAAGGTGCTATATCACGAAGTCATTGTTGTTTTCGTCTTTTGTGCTTTGATTGAAATAAATGGTAGGTAGGTAGGTAGGTAGGTAGGTAGGTAGGTAGGTAGGTAATAACATGTCATACCGGTAAAGCAGCACACGTATAGCCTAAACCAATGTTTAGAACAAGTGTCTAGAGCTATATATATATATTATATTTATACTTCAAACATATCTCGTAAACACAATAGTGCTATACTGGACAAAAATAGTTAGGGATATATGTAAATTTTGAAATTATGAATAACGATGCATTTATAAATTGGCATTCTGATAGACTATCAATCATAAATACACCAATATCCCTAACTCATTTTGTCCAGTATATATTACACACCACGTTAGCACTTTACGTTTTTCGGGGCGAAGGGGTAACCTAGTGGTTAAAGCGTTCGCTCGTCACACTGAAGATCCGGGTTCGATTCTTAACATGGGTACAATGTTTGAAACCCATTTCTGATATTACTGGAATATTGGTAAAATCACGGTAAAATCACACCCAGTCATTCACTCTACCCTGTTCAACGTCTAACGGTGCGTTATTATTCGGCAGACATATCCTGAATATGTTGCCCTGAGAACAGTCAATTGCGGTACACTTTGACTAAAGTGGTGTTAGTGTTCGGCCTCTTTGCCTTCATGACAGTAACAGCAACGTTTAACCTACACGGGAACTAGTCCAATGAAGAATGTATCACCAAAGATTATCTCAACAAGGTTCTGATTTTAAAACATATCATAATACTACCATAATGGAAGAATGCATTATGGTATATCTGCTTCTCGGAATATCAACTTTGAAAATCAGTGGGTTTGCTTTCAGCACAAATTATAACAGATCAAACCTGGCCTGCTTCATGTTGTCGCAAATGAGGGCAAATGACCCAACTTTCTTTACATCGCATCAGTTTATCTTTGTACACACTTACTAAACCACAAATTACTTCAACGGCTCTTTAAATTTTCAAAAACATGTAAAACAAACTACGCATGGTTTCTCGTGCACCTTAGTTTAGTAAATGACAGTGTAAGGAGTAAGATTTCAGTCGACTTCAGGGAAAAATTCTAAAATTCTAGCAATGTCACAAAATGCTACGTATTGGTTGTACTCTTGGCCCAAGGCGTAAATAGAATTGAATTAAATTGCATCAGAAGTGTTAGGGAATTCTGTACATATAAAGTAATACTGTATATATTTTACTTTTATTAGTCTGCATAAGGTTTGCAGTTGATTCGCTTAAGTTAGCGGAGAAATTCATCTACGATGTAACCATATGTATAAACATAACACAAAGTGGGTGCTTGAAGTGAGTCTAAACCTTTGATGGGTAGTATATATATAATAGTCTAGCTTTTTGGAGTTCCTGAAAACGACAATTAATTATCTCGATATCATTTTAGAAAACAGCACACTTTACTAGAAGTGGCCCCGCATGTGGAAAAGTTATAGCTAGGTAGTTTATTTGTTGTTTAACGCCGAGTTCATATTCAAGCTATATGACGGCTGTCTGTAAACAAGCGGACCTGACAATCCAGTGACTGATATCATGAACACATATTTACGTATGGGATACGATAATATGCATCAAACCAAGTCGTGTTACTCACCTTTTCTGACAAACATGGATGGCAGAAGTTCAGTTCTAACTCGATCTTTACAGGTGAAAGTCTTAGTTGAACTGATTTATATATTTTTGTAAAAGCATTGGCTTTTGTTGATTTACAGCAATGTCTTCCGTATTACATTTTAAGCTATTTCAGTAATCTTTAATACCTTCTGTAAGTGTTTGTCAGTGTAGGTCTATTTCTTCTGAGTGTGATAACTATACCTAAACACAATCTCGCAAACATGATTCCGGATTCTGCCGAAATCTGTAGTGATAAACCTGCAATGCCGTTCAAAGAGTCGACACCCTACCCTCTATCCCCCCCCCCCCCCCCCACACACACACACCACCACCACCAACTCACTCACTAACTAGTATCATTTTGTCCTTACCCAAGCGGCCATCTATATCTGTTTCTAACCGTTAGGTACGAACTCTAAAACCCACAAACCTCACGATCTATATTGTACCACAGTGTCATATAGCATATGATCAGTTGATTGGCAGGACCAATCACTTATCAATCAGATACTGATTATAAGTTTTCCAAGCCAATTATTTCCTAAAGGTTAAAAAGGGCAGTGGTAGATAGCACCGACCGATATAATCTGACAGTCACAGGCTCGAGACAAAGTTGATCTGATTTGTTCGAAGCGATTATCGTCAGCAGATAAAAAGGATTAGTAATTTCCACAATGTAGTGTACACCTGGAGCATTTACAATTACAATTCAAGCTTTCGAAAACGAAAACAAATTGAAAATAAAAATAGTCACACAGTTTTTCTTATTTTCCTTTAACAGATGCAACGAAAAACTTAGTTTTAAAATGATTTGAATGTAAAAGGTATTTTGAAAGGATCTTGTATTGGCCACTTCATGTTAATGATACACATAGTAATAACATATAAGAGAACAAATCCACCATTGTATCGATGTAGACTGATGTTTCATGTCAGTTGTGTTAAAATTGTTGCTCCTATAAACTTAACTATTCCTAAACTCATCAACTTCAGAAATGGGACGCAACACGAGTATCAGTCACCAAAATAACAACAGTTAAATATTTCAGGAATATGTCTGGGTAGGTTGAAGTATCAGCTAATCTCGAAGAGAATCTCAAAATGGAACAATTCTAAGAGGAAAGTGTGATACTTTATGGAAACCAGTTAAAACAGATAATTCTAAAAAGGACATAAAAATTAACCGGTAACCTGTTTGCAGATTACACATGTCCTACTGTGCAGGTTGTGCCTACAGCGTGTTTATATAGACATTGAACGTACTAGCTTTTGCAGTGTGGGATATCAACATGGCTTTGACATATAGTTCTAATGAAGAATGAAACCAAGTTCTGGGTCTTTGCGAGCGAACGCTCTTGCCACTGAGTTACCCAGCATTCGCACAAGCTGCCTCATGGGATGTTAAAGAAGTCGGTACTTACCAGGATCCGTTCCATCTGCTCTGGTGCCAAGTCTTTGATGAAACTGGACATCTCCGCCCGTGGTTTGACCATCGCCTGTATCTCCGCCAGACGGTGGTTGATGTTCTCTATGGGATCCTCATCTGGAAGATATATAGCCACCCTACGTTTTATAGAGTCGAACTTCCTATACTGTATCTCTTCAGCTTCCTTCAGCATCCAGTTGTGCTCTACCTCAAACTCCGCCGCCCTTTCGGCTCGTCGTCGTCCACCTTCCGCGGTGTCGTCTTCGTACGACGCCGTCGACTCCGTCGCCCCAAACTCACTAAACTTATCCTCCATCTCACCAGCTCCTGAATACAGCGCGTGTCCATAACTCCCCTTCTCGCCTCCGCCCTCAAATGAAATACCTCCAAGATCCAAGGATTTTAAATTGGAACTGCTTAAAGGAATTCTGTTGACCGATCCTTGTCTTTTAATCAAAGGTAAAGTGAACTCACGGTCCTGGAGAGTCGCCATGGCTTGTTCTCCCCTGAGGGTTCGGTATCTAATGACGAGTTGTTTGACTGGGTCACCTCGCTGTTGTATTACGCATATCTAATCTACACAACAACAGCGCTCGTTTCACGGTCAGGTCGGGCGTAAAAACACATGGGATTAATCAAGTCGAGGTATTATTAATCAGGGCTCGATTTTCCTGCACCGCTCGTCCACGTGCTGTGATTGTTACTCTGAGACTTGTAACGTGATTTGTACCTGGTTCAACACTAGGGACGCGACACGAGATCCAGGTAACTGTTATTGTTTCGCGCCGCCAGTCCAGCACATATTGATCTTAATCAGTCACACGTAACGCTCAGGATTGTCTTTGAAGACGAATTCCAGTCTCTCGTGCTGTCAGGCAAGGGTCGG
Organism: Haliotis asinina; assembly: GCF_037392515.1. Taxonomy (NCBI): domain Eukaryota; kingdom Metazoa; phylum Mollusca; class Gastropoda; order Lepetellida; family Haliotidae; genus Haliotis; species Haliotis asinina. The sequence goes on from NC_090281.1 coordinate 72,299,027, forward strand.
CCACTCGCAGGTGCAGGTTGTATGCCCATCACCTCCAGGTGACCAGACAGTGGACACACCCTCAATTTCGTCACAGGTGTGACCAGGTTCATAAACGCTCTGTACAACTCCTGTCACCTGCACAGGTATCTGCCGGTAACAACGGGTAACTTTACAGAGCACTTCTTTAACATACGTCACGTAATTTATGGTGTGAAAAAATAATCCACTTAAGAATGTTTTCGTCCAAGGTGTGACCAACTCCATTAACGCTCTGCGCAACACGCAATCCCTTGTGTAGCACAAGCAACACGTGTAGCCAAAAGCCGTTTTACATAAGCCTTCTTTATCCTTTATCACGTAACAGTAACATACAGATTTTTATATTCACTTATGATACTAGTAATTTTGGTCCAGGGTGTGACCCAGTTCATTAACGATCTGTGCAACACACCTCGCACATATACGAAACGAATAGTTCATAAACGCAACACACCTCTCATCCTAGCTGAACGAATCTCTCTCTCCCTTCTCTCTCTCTCTCTCTCTCCCTCTCTCTCTCTCTCTCTCTCTCTCTCTCTCTCTCTCTCTATATATATATATATATATATATATACATATATGCAGGTGAGAAGCAGAAAAAGGACTTTAACGATTTTAAATTATGTCTCGCGTTGTAAATCGTAAATACATGCAACAGAAATGCAAGTTCATTGACGCTCTGTACAGCACCTTTCTCGCCTATACATCACAGGTAACTACAGATAGCTTCCAGTAACTTGAGTTAATACTGGTATTAGAAATGCAAGTTCATTGACGCTCTGTACAGCACGTTTCTCACCTTTACATCACAGGTAACTACGGGTAGCTTCCAGTAACTTGAGTTAATACTGGTATACTCTCTCTCGTGTTACTCATCGTAGAGTATATTATTATTAATAATCCACGCGTGAATATTTCATGAGATCTATGAACGACATCCGTGTTGCGCCTGTTTCGAGGAAAGCTGTTGTAAGGAATGGCGATCCAGTTTACGATATCATAAATACTACTCTAATCAAACTGTTCGCGACGCCCATGAAGATCACACTGTGCACATTCATTTAGGACAATACTGAATGCATTGTTAAAAACTATAATCTGAAAGAATCTCCATATGTCAACAATGAAAAAGAAAGCAAACAAACTAAATCGAATATGTTATAATGGCTGGGAGAATAGTGTGCTGTATACTTAACGCACAAAGCCGGAAAACTTGGCAGCTATGTCAATACCTTGCCAACAGATTACTTGAAGATAACGGACATCGTAGAATAATGTTTACTTTATGAATACACACACACACACACACACACACACACACACACACACACACACACACAGAGAGAGAGAGAGAGAGAGAGATAAACATACACCTATTTGGTACAATTAATAAAATTAATAATTCCTTTTGATTGAAAACGAGCCCGCCTTAGTGAGGTCGGACATTCAGTAACCTCGGGAAATCTAGACTTTATTTGAAGAAATTGCTAGATGGAGGTTAAATGATGAGGTCAGGGGACTGAATAGGGACCTCGACAACCTGCTGGTATTGGAGTGTCGAAAGGGTCTGGGTTCGAGCCCCTGTGTTTGGGGATATGACGGGGTGTACGTAAGGATCCCTGTACAGTGTGACCTAGGGTCAATAATCCGAGTCTCTTTTCTACAGGGGTAGATAGGGTGTGGGTGGGAATCCCTCCTCCCATTAGTACGCACCACACTGACACAATACACCCTCACTATACCCATAGCTGCGTTAAAGGGAGCACTCCGACACACCGAGACTCAGCGTGGGTCTATACAGAACTATAGTGTGCATGTGGCACCCTATCATACCAACCTCAACTATGAACACGTTGAGAAAACAATTACTTAATACGACAATTCATTTCGTTGTTGAGCCAAACAGCAACCATTGTGTCCACAGACTTTCACAATATATTGAAACACTACGTGTAGTTGAAAAAACCCAAACAAGTCGTGCAGTGTGACAATTAGTGACATGGGTAATTTGTAACTGTTAATACACACAGATGAGGTTTTGCCACTGCTGTTCGAAACTGGTGCAATCAGCGTAACAGGGGTGGGTAATTGACACAGTCATGCGCATGTAGGTGGCGCTCCAGGGGGCCAATCAGTTCGACTGGTTCAGTACAGTGGTCATAAATCTGAAACGGAGCCGGTAATTCATGTCCTAATATGGGATTTGCTCTGATGGTTCTTCGAACGACCCTTAACACTACACATTTACTTATTGTGAAAGCAATGATTATTTGTAGGTGGATTGTAGACATGATATTAGGTTTCCATTACTTGAAAGCATTGTTGCTCTGACCCTTCTACCAGCCATGTGTTCGACTGATAGACAGTTTCACAGAATGATGAAACCACCTCAGTCCATAACCAGTCGACCGTTGAAAATTGATTTTCACGTTAATAGAGCGCCCGCGACAAAATGATCTCACTTTTGATGAATAGTTTCAACATGGCCATAAAATCTATAGTTTTTGTTGGAGATGGGACATATAAAAATGTGTAATGGCGTATGTTTTCATTACCGGAGTAAATTACGCCGCACTTGATCTGGATAGGGGCGTTGTCATGGTAACACTTTGCTCCACTACTGGATGGATTCTGTTAGGGCTAAATGATTGTAAATAACGTTTTACGGTTCCGCGACTCATTGGAATGTTGAAATAGGTCTAGATGAAAACACCATCGGCATCTTGATGGTTCAACAATCAAGTGTGAACTTTATGAATGACATTTATAAGAGCATGGGTTGTTCTTATAGAAAGTTCGCTTCAGGTGTCTATTTAGTGTGTGTCTGTGTGTGAGCACGTGCGAGCGCGGTGAGCATGTTTGCTTTCATGAATCTTCTTGATCTACGTATATTAATAACAATCTATGTATATTTTTCGATTAAACTCCAGGCGACCCTAAGACAACCAAAAGGGACAGTCCCTCACCAAATTAGGGAAGCATGCAAGTACAAATACATAATTAAACACAATCTGGACGAACAGGAAGGCACAAGATGGACGAACGTTGGGAATGAATGAGTGAGTGAATCTATTAAAGTTTAACAACTGGTTTCACACTGGCATAAGTTCTGCCACATTGAGACGATAGAATTAAATTGGGTAGACAGACAGACAGACAGACGGGCAGACAGAAAGGTAGGTAGGCACTAATGTGGATTTAAAATACTTTTATGAAGATAAAAAAGAGATACAGACAGACACATGGCGGTATCTAACCAGCATGATATCACCTGCTGGAACTGAACTGGTTCTTCCCTCAGGATATGTTTCCTTCTATCTCCTTCGACTTCCGCTATTCGTTACGTGTTCCAAAGCATGAAGACCACACTCAGTCCCTGCGTTTTAAATCACTTCTTCCACACGAACAGACTGTACTGGATTCAGTAAAACATGACAATGTCTCGTGTGATTGCCTGGCAACATGCCACCAAGTGAGACATTCGACGTCTGCTTCCTTCACAGCAGACGGCAGCTAGTCAGGATCATTTGAGTCCCCGTGTGGCCAATCAAGACTCGGAATAGCACAACGCTGTCTCGGCTGGGACATTGACGGCTTCATGCCTCAGAAGCATGGTCGTCGGCGGGACTACCCTGACACGCACCTGGTAATCTGAAGGATTACTTCAAGTCATGAGGTTTTCGTGATTAGTCACTTCCAACAGTTGAACCATAAACTATAGGTTCTCGTTTTACTGCAGTGGTGAAGCGGTTAACTCGCTCGGTCGTCCCTCATGAGACTACTTTCGATTCTTTCATTGTAATAGTACGTGGATGTCAGTGGACATTAATATTCCCTAACTCAAACATACGTCAGAGCAGAGTTACGTCTCATTTACACGCCAGGAATCGCAGATCGCTGTTATCGGTGATAATGAAAATCAATGGCCTTGCACTCGGCTTCCCAAAAGTGGTTCCTGGTCAATATTTACATTCTTTTAGGATTTCTTCAAAAATGAAACTGACAAAGTGAGCTGTTGCTGAAATCTGTGCCAAAACAGAACCACAAGCAGAAATGTGTGTCTAACTGAAATTTCAGTCAAAATAGAACCACAAGCAGAAACGTGTGTCTAATTAGCGTTTATATATTCCCCAGGACTAGTTGAGTACGAATCTACCTCCGTTTCCCAACACGAGCAGAATCAGTTGTGTGGAAAAACGCAGTTATATGCTGGTCTGCCTGTCCAGCAAATCTATTGTGAGCGGGAGCTGCCATCGTTACATGATCAACTCCACACGCAATGTCAGGAATTCCTCTATACCCCTACATTTTTAATGCCAAGAAGAATACCCTGCCTAATTGACCGTTTGCTATACACCCGGGATCTTCTTAAAGACGCAGGCAGTTGTCCCTGATTGTGATTGGTCTCAGACAGGGAAATCTAATTGGTCCCTGGGATTTAGTACAATACCAAGAAACAAGATATGAATCGTTGGATGAATCCTTCATTTCTAGATGACTACGTCTGCATTATACAGCAAGACTCTAGTGTTTACAACACAGTAAAACATTGTCAATTTCGGGATCAACGCTCTCACATATACCTGACAAAAGTAGTGAGGACGTCCACAAATATTAATTAGAACTGAAGTTTCCCATTTGCACTATGCGTGGCTGTCTGATGGTCTCAAAACAATATGGTGGGCGGTATGGTAGCCTTGTGTTCAAAGCGTTCGTCACGCCAAACATCCGGGTTCCCGACATAGATATGGTGTGTTCAGCAAATTTGCTAGAAAACTGCAAAAGGTGGCGTATAACCTTACTCACTCATGTCAAAACAAGATGCAGAGAACATAAACTAACGGGTCAAAGAAACGACACCAAGTCGAAATCACTGATATCAGAAACCGACAAATACCATTGTTTAAAAGGAGAGTGAATTTGAGTGATTTCTACTTGGTACCATTTCTTTTGCATGTTTCTTTTTTTATATGTTTCCTAGTTGTAGTTTGCGCTACTATTCATAAGTAAATATAGATAGCATACTATACTACAATGTATATAACTACTATATCCTACAAAGTTATTACATGTGCAATTAAACAAAGACCTGCTGCACACAATAGCAGAGTTACATCACTACTATATCACCGCTATGTGGAACATATATCTCTGTCTAAAGATGGGTATAAAATGCTGGGTAAAAGATATACACCCATCGTGCATGGTGTCTGAAAAGAACCAGTTTGAAAAGAGCTAGCGGTCGACATCTTGGAGAACAATCTCCCTGATTTAAAAACACTTGTCATCCCTCGCCAATTGAACATTGTTACTCTAAGAGATTCAGGCGATCAAACTCACTCAGTCGCCACAGCTGTCAGACCTCCGTTTGTGTGGAGGCCGTGGACTGAGTGACTTGCTGTGCTGGATACTTATGAGTTCGAATCCCGGATTGGACTCAACCTAAGAAATTACGAAACCTGCATTTAACTATGAAAATTTAATCCCAGAAATAACATATAATGTCTGCAAAGCAAATGTATTCAAATGTTTCTAGTTCAGTTTGAAAGAATGCGTTAAATATTCTGAAGTATAATTTTGTGAGGTTGAGCAAGATTATATTTAAATGCAATGAACATAACTAATGCTTCATTCTGCAGTGACCGTGTCACACTGACACAATTCTTTTCAAACAAGCGTTGCCTCCCTGCAAAATGTATCTCATTAATCAGAAGTGTCATCTGGTTAATACTATTAGATATTTAAAAAAACTTCGCTGGGTTCAAAAGTATAAAGAGCGTCAGTAAAATCCCAACTCTGCTAGGGATAATATTATATGCACGTAAGACGTCACTTTAGTAATAAGTGGCATTCAATACGACTTGACATTCCGTTGGATAATTTTCTCCGCCTGTATAAGTGCCATTATACGATTTCTAGTGTCCATTGAGCGGCTCGTATTGAGCAAACAAAGTGAAAGCAGGTGAACTGTTTATGACCCATTAAATATCAGAGAGCGGTTGAGGTAATTCGGCTAATACAATCCTCGAATCACATGCCTGAACTACAAAACCCAATCGGTCATATACATCCCGGAAAACAGCTCGGTCACTGGCGAAGCACTTCCTTATTAATACCAATCGATAATCGATTTTCGATCAGAGAATTCTTGACAAAAACAAGCAAGCAATGAGAGGGTCTGAATCTGTCAAGAAAAAGAGGGACGTTCTACAATGGAAGTCTGATGGGGTATTAACTCGAGTTAGTAAGGGTAATGGTAGAGTTGTTTGTTCACCTGGTGGGAACCGACAGACACCGAGTGTTTCCCTGGAGATCCATTGTTTCTAATGGTAGAGAATATGACCAACCCACGAGTGGAGTGCAAGGACGCATTGAAACATAATGATATCTGATGAAAGAATGGCACCAATGCATGTAGCTATCTCTAGGATAGGTGTTGCTTGCAACAATATTGAAATATAATTATGGAATTGTAATTGTGAGTGTATGAATTATGATAGTTTTAGCAATACGACCACGACCACGACCACGACCACGATTACGACCACGACTACGACCACGACCACGACCACGACCACGACTACGACTGCGACCACGACTACGACCACGACCACGATTACGACCACGACCATGAGTACGACCACGACCACGACCACGATTACGACCACGACCATGAGTACGACCACGACCACGACCACGACCACGATTACGACCACGACTACGACCACGACCACGACCACGACCACGACCACGACCACGACCGCGACCACGACCACGACCACGACCACGACTACGACTGCGACCACGACTACGACCACGACCACGATTACGACCACGACCATGAGTACGACCACGACCACGACTACGACTACGACTACGACCACGACCACGACTGCGACCACGACCACGACTGCGACTACGACCACGACTACGACCACGACCACGACCGCGACTACGACCACGACTACGACCACGACCACGATTACGACCACGACCATGAGTACGACTACGACCACGACCACGATTACGACCACGACCACGACTACGACCACGACCACGACCACGACTACGACCACGACTACGACCACGACCACGACCACGATTACGACCACGACCATGAGTACGACCACGACCACGACCACGATTACGACCACGACCACGACCATGATTACGACCACGACTGCGACCACGACCACGACCACGACCACGAAAATTATTACGACCACGGCCACGACCACGACCATGACTACGACCACGACCACGACCATTACTACGACCACGGCCACGACCACGACCATGACTACGACCACGACCACGACCACGACCACGACCACGACCACGACCACGACCACGAAAATTATTACGACCACGGCCACGTCCACGACCATGACTACGACCACGACCACGACCATTACTAAGACCACGACCACGACCACGACCACGACCACTAATGATAGCAATATCAATAACAGCTACGAGGTTTGCGAGTGATAAAAGTTCTAGCCGCCCTTAGAAATATGATGAAAACAACAAGAACAAAAGCAACAACAACGCAACAACAAGAGCAACAGTGACAGCAATAAGAACAACTTATACTAGTACTGCTGCTACTACTAATACTGCTATTGCTGTTGCTGCTACTACTGCCGCTAATAAAAATAATCGCAATCACAGCTCCGTTTGTGAAAGATCATAGTGTAACGTATATTTTAGCAATATTCTTCATACAACTGGGGGAACAACAGATATATATCTTCATGTATTGCACCCATGTAGAGATTCACACCCGAGTTGTCGGCGTGACTAGCGGACGCTTCAACCACTAGGCCACCGAACCAATCCTAGGCAAAAGACTCGATCAACAGTAAAATGTAAAGATCAGTGTTAGCCATTTACAGGAGTGACATGGTGGTGAGACACCTTGACCAGTGATCCATGGGGAGACAAACCCGTTCAGAATATTGCCCCCACCTTGTTTAATGTCACGACACAAACATTCATATATAGCTGTGACCACAATTAATACCGTCCAAGAACACCTTTTTAAACAATGCCGTGGCACAAATACACACAGCAAACAAACGTCATGAGATTCAAGTAGGATGTTAAAAAGATCCCTATGACACCAACCCAGGTGAACAACATGGCTATAAATCCCGCAATCCCGCCGCCCTCGACTATAACAAACGTACATATGGCATTGAATTTGTGGTCTAACTGAAAGTGACATGCCTCGTGATGACGAAAACGTCAAGATCACTTCAGTCAATGAACGATTTGTCAGTTATTGCGTTTACCGACCGAGTGGCACGCCTGTGCAGTTCCAAATCGTTTCTGGAGAACGGTTTTATATTTCTCGGAATCAATATCTTGAATAGCCTCATGGGTGATTCAGATATGTCAGTTACGGTGGCATGAGAATGGTCAAATCACTCAAATATGGCGATACAATCTTGGCTCGGATGATCGGCTTCCTGTTATACCATGGCGAGTACGAATTGAATGAGACTTAAAGTGCACGTGTGCCAAAACTGTCCGTTAAATGGGGTCGTTGGGTAAAAGTACACGTGGCCAGGCATTACCACGTTGAAACATAGGCTCTGTTCTGTCACATATTGCCAAACTTGGGATATAGGTGACTCGTTCTGTCGTGACATTATAGTGATACGCTTTCGGCAAAGAAGACCTGTTCTGAAGGGACGTTATAGTGACAAACATTGGGTACATTTTCATGAAATAATAGTGAGGACTTGGGTACTGGGCACCTGTTCCTTCGTAAAATTAGACAAGCATAAATTTCGTCACAAGCACGGGGTACTGGGGATCTGTTCTGTCACAAAATTGTCGTGACAAGCACGGGGTACTGGGGATCTCTTCTGTCATGGAATTATCGTGACAAGCCCGGGGTACTGGGGATCACTTCTGCTATGGAATTATCGTGACAAGCCCGGGGTACTGGGGATCACTTCTGTCATGGAATTATCGTGACAAGCCCGGGGTACTGGGGATCACTTCTGTCATGGAATTATCGTGACAAGCCCGGGTACTGGGGATCACTTCTGTCATGGAATTATCGTGACAAGCCCGGGGTACTGGGGATCTTTTCTGTCATGGAATTATCGTGACAAGCAATGCGGTACTGGGGATTTGTTATATTTGTACCGGAAAGATAGAAATGGTCTTTTATAAAATTCTTGAATCCTTTCGGACAGAACATAATTACAAGCAATACACTTCACGACGTTTTATTTTCCTTCATTTTACACAATGAAACTGTCAACGTTTTGCTCTCCCTCATGTTACAAAATGTAAAAATCAACATTTTTTCCCTTCATGTCACGCAATGAAAAATATCAACGTTTTATTTTCCTTAATGTCATACAATTTATATTACAACTATTAGATAAAACACACACATGGATCATCTTTACAAAATTGTATCGAATTGCAAAACACTTGCATATACACCTATACAAATTTTCAAAATTAGAGAACTAAATTTAAAATCAGTATTTTGGCACTGGCCATAAGATAATTTAACGGTGTACACTGAAAAAAACCCCTAAATCCTTATCACATGCAGCTGAAGTAGTGATATTATCAGATAGTACACGTTGACATAGCGTTCACTGGTCTCGTTATGACACACCTACCTTTCTCCTGCAGACTTTCCAGTTGTATTTGTTTCAGTTTGGTGTATGCGGCCATCGTTCCCTCTTTCCCAGAGTCTTTCACACATCAGCTTTCACCCGCTTCTCTAAAAGGAAACCAGGAAGCCATTAGGGAGAAAAGTATTACTGGGTGAATATGCTGGTACGCCGCATTTTGTATGAGGACATGGGAAATGTAGTTAACTTGTGTGTGGAATCGAACCCGAGCCTTAGGTGTAGTAACAAACCCGGCTGAACTACTGGTCCCATACAGGCGCTTATCTGGTACATATGCTAAAGTTATTCTTGATTATTATTGAATAATAAGTTGATTAGTTTGTTATAGAATAAGCAAACTCTATTCGTTATTGCTTGTGTCGTCGTTGTTTGTCTTCTGTAATTTATATCTCTACAAATTCTCTTGAAACATTGTATGTCACTTTGTTGATGATTCTGTAATTCTGTAATTAGTTTATCTGTACAGTATCATGGGCTGAATCATTGTATGACTCGTGATACTGGGACCATACAGAATATTACTATGAGATCATTTTATCGTTTAAAGCCCCGTCCACTTTAACTTATCTTTATTTTATCTTTATCTTCAAATATGTGTATAGAAATTACTACCAGCTGTGTGAATGTATGAAAACTGAAAGATATGTTAAAGAAACACCTCCTTGCACGTTTTCACACGAATGAGGAACGTGCTAGCAACCGTTTTCACATAGTTATTGATTCGAACATTCAGCTATTCATACACATCAATTAAAACCTAAAACATATTATTACAAGGGAGTAAATGTTGATTTACGTCGCAACCAGCAATATCCATGCGAACTGTGTCTGTGCCAAACAATCCAGTGAGTGATACAAAGATGAACACTGTCGACCCCTGAAGATCAGGGTTAAAATTGATCTTCAGCAACCCATGTTTGCCGTTAGAGGGACTAACGGGTTTGCCCAGCCAGGCGTTTTGACTTGGTTGACATATGTCACGTCATTGTATCCCAGTTGCGCAGATCAACGCTCATGCTGTTAAACACTGGATTGTATGGTCTAGACCCGATGGTTTACAGACCTCCGAAATAGCAATGCTTAATGTAGCGTTAAACAACAACAACAACAACAACAACAACAACAACAACAACATCAACAATGAAATGTAAGTTGTCTGAGCACAATCAGTCAGGCACAACTTCAGCCATCCAGTACTCAATGGTGAAGTAAAATTGTGAAAATCAAAAGTAGATAATGAAAACAGGAAAATATATGGTCATTCTGAGAATTACACAAGAAACGTAATGATTACGATAGCAATAACAAAATGGTAAATTTATCACCCACCTTGGTATGAGCTACAACCAGTGTATGTAATGGTTACATACACTCTATTACTGTAAACACAACCGAGAAATCTGACACAGGCTGATATATAGCACATCCCAAATTCATCAAAGACATTTGGTTATCACACGACACTCAACATCAGTTACCTCCCCTTGAATCCACGGCCATATTGACAAAACACTTAGTTCAGTTTGGATAGCTTTCGTCAGGCTAGAATCATAGCTCAATAAAACAGGTTTTGTATATGTCACTTGAACATATATCTGCCATAGAAAGATCAAGGTATTTCAAAAACCAACGTTTGAAGCACGTGTTTGAGTTTTTGATTATCTTAATGGGATGTGCTGTTCCGTGACCTGTTATTGAGCCCCTCAACACGTACGTAATACACAGACATATGTATGGCGTGGAATATCTAACAAGTGGATGTGCTCGTGTCAATCACGGTGTGTATAGGAGTGCTGTACTTTGTGGTGGCGTGTAATATATGGAAGCGTGTAACAGACATTCCAACGTGACCATCGACATATAGTCTAAACACTGCAGTTACAGTTCAAATATCATTTCTTAATTGCAGTCTCAATGTGCCTAACAATTCTTGAGTTGAGGTGTCTTGGAGACACTGAGTGACACTGAAAACCGTCTAAAAGAGGAGAAAATGTGTGAGACAAAAACCGCGAAATTTAGTCAAAATCTTTCCTTTCAATAGTATAGGTTATCCAAAGGGATCTTGTTCACCTAGTGACATCGTTCTTTGGAAAAGAGCTATTGATGCTAAAGTTATGAGTAAACAGAACACTTATAGTCCGTTTGGCTCAAAAACGGAACGTACGATGAATTGCAGCGTAGCTGCACACAGGTTAATGAATAAATAACTTTCTCGGCACTTGTGCACGTGCTTCTCGAACATCTGGCTGTGCCTTTCTCTGCACTCCTCCCTCGTAATAAACAGTGAACTGTGTCAATACTTTAATGATAGTTTGTTAAACAACTTTTTTATTACTGGGACAAAAATTCTACAAAAACCTCACAGAGTTGGTTTTGATTATGCTCAGCGTTTCATTGAGTATGTTATGCTTATTAGTTTTCGAGTTACATTGCAATTCATCGGCCCGCTTTTGAGCCAAACGGACTATAGTTTTGATTCACGAATTACACAGTGCCATTTAGAAAGAGGTCACATGTAACATATTCATGTTTCGGATTATATTTCTTAGTAAAGCACAGATTCTAATACTTTAGTTGGGTTGTGTCCAGTCCAGGATTCGAACCCACACCCTCAAACATATAGGTCGTGAGAATTTCAATATAGACGGTAGCATATATATATATATATATATATATATATATATATATATATATATATATATATATATATATATATATATATATATATATATCCCTGTCCGTCACACAACAGTCCCTTTAATGTGCATACAGCTGAAATGTAACCCTAACCCCTGAGTCAACAGTCATCAACATACGGCGGCTATAAGGATAATGTTCCCCGTGCTGACACATATACTTATGCTGGGGAATAGGGTTATTTTGATAGTAAACCGTCATAGTTAAAGAAACGCAATTTTCAAAAAAAATTTTAAAAAATGATATCTCATAAAAGTAAGCGTTCAAGTTTATGACATCTATTTAAAAACTTGACAACATGCATTTCTTTTGCTGTTGAGTATATATACTTCTAAAATATAGTCAAACACGCGGCATTTGTCGAATAAGCAACTGGTTATTGTTAACACGTTAACCGATGTTATAGTGATCTGACGCTGAGAGACATCAAACATCAACTTGACATTTGTAACGAAAGAATGAGTTTGCTAAATTTATGTATGGAAAAATATGCATGAACTACTCGACCCTTTCAAAACAATGAGTAGTTGATGTAGGTAGTGAACTAGGGAGACAGTAAGTTATTGCCATGCTGGGAACTGAAGCCGTGCCTCTGTATGTTTCATGCATACAGACTTTAAGACAGGCAGACATTTCGGAAGTTTGTATGATAACGCTGTGTAAATAATCGAATCTGGACCAGAAATCCGATGATGGATTCCATGAGCTATATTTACGTTGTCGGAGTATTCCAAGGGAACTTTTCTAAATAGAGTGAGCGAGTTCAGTGTTACGCCGCTTATAACAATATCCCAGCATTATTACTTCGGAGGACACCAGTAATGTGCTTCACACATTGTACTCATGAGGGGAATCGAACCCGGGTCTTCGGCGTGAATTGCCAACGCTTTAACCACTAGACTATCCCACCGCCCCTTTCCTAAATAGAAACGTGTAAACATCAAATCGGTTTTAAGACATTTTAAGACTTGTCTGTCTACAGAATACGAATCAAATTTTTGACAATAGTAACATACCTCCATACCCTAGTTGGTACAACGCCTGTTCAGAGCGAGGAATGACGGTGGTTCGATAGTCATCTAAAATACATAATACTGATTTTCTGCCTTCCGTGTTTGACATCTAATTCCCAATTGCAAAGGGACCCCCATTTCAAGTCTCTTCGTTGAACGATGTAAATAAATAATATACAAAACTTACCCGAACTACAGAGGTCTTCAAACAAATAAAAGCGAGGCCCCCAGCATTTCCTTATAGAACTGAGAGTCAATATACCGCTCACCGCGTAAACAACCAAGCGTTGACGTGTTGTAACTGTCTATATATATTAAGCGTCTCAGTAACTGTATATCAACATACCGCTATCAAATCTCACATGAAAATATCACAAATATAATTAAGTTTGATTATAGGTACATTTGGACCGCCATGGCTAATCCCCTAATATCAGCGGATATTGAATGAATTCCGGCGTCGCCATCATTGTTGTACGAGGCCTTTCACTTTCAGACATTATTCACAACGTACCGAATTCACAACAGCGTAGATCAAGGTGACAATGAAGTACAGCGGATATTTTTAACATTAATCTGCCATAGAGATAAATAAATTTATAATTGGTACATTACACACGCAGTGTGAGGAGCTTTTATAGGATTATGATACATCCTGGAGCAATGTACGTGATCGCAGCAATTTTTGGTGTGTGGAGTTTGATGGGTTGCCACCCATGCATTGGGCTATGTTCCAGGGGGTTTATAGGGATTCCCTTTTCTTTGTGAAGCAATTATGTTATAAGTACACATCATAAGTAGCTGTATATAAAATGGCAGAATAAATCAACTGGAAGAAATTGACACATCGTGTACTTACGGATTTACAACTGAATGTGACGTCACACCGAACAGAGCAGAGTAATGTCGCTTACCTGTGTCACGATCAGCCGAAAGTGACTTCAAGCTCAAGAATTATTTGTGAGTGAGTTTACTTTTACGTCGCTGTTAGCAATATCATGGAGGGGGACACCAGGACTTTATACATTGTACCCATGTGGGGAAAGGAACCCGGGTCTTTGGCGTGACGAGCGAACGCTTTAACCACTTGGCTACCCCACCACTCTGATCCCCTTTAAGGTACCCTGCTCCAACTGAACCAGATACATTTGCCCTGACACAGGTAAAAGACTGCTCAACCACAGTAGAAAGCCACCTACACATTTAAGAACTGGTAATCTTGTCAAGGTTGTGAGTGGGTTGGGACTGTGTGGGTTATTTGGACCGTACCAGATGTTGCTGACCCTGTCTCCCACCCGATCTGGTCATTAATGTCATAATCATAATAACAATAATAATATGGAGTATCTATCAAGCGCTGTATCCATCAGCAAGATGCATGCTCAAGACGCATAAGATGAGGGAGAGAGAAAATAGTATATAGCAAAAAAAACAAAAACAAAAAACCCAAACAAAAAAAACAAAACAAAAAACAAACAAACAAACAAAAAACAAAAACAAAACAAAAAATAAACAAAACAAACAAACCCCAAGACATTACAGTATTTTTGACCGCTAGCCGGGTGGACATTGTAGCCACAACACCACGGAGGTGTCAGCGGTGTCGGAATTGACGAGACTGCACTTGGTATGATTAATGCTTTCGTGTTATGGACGTCACAACATAAGATTATGTTTATTAAACATTCGGATCTTTAAGGCTCAGGTATGTGATTAAGGTAAATCAAATTAACTGAAAATACGTTTATCATTCATGTTTTTATGATATGTGGGTATGACGTAGACTGCTGTCATTTATCATCAGTTATATCACTTCGTTTTCTTCGCGACAACCTTGTACTCGAGGATATTTCATTAGTTGTGCGAATTGGGGTATATTTAACCAAATGCGTCGTTTCTTTAAAAACTGCAGCGAAATACATGTGCATCTTCCTCGCCCGTCAAACTGTTTATGAAAACAGATGGTTTGGCTAAGCCTGACACACATGCACACACGTGCACGCACGCACACACGCTGTTTTTGTAGTATGTGTGACTGACGGGTACTAAAGCTTTTCACGAACACTTGGTGTCATCACTGATCACGGTTACTCATTGATTTCATTCATATGATTTTCAACGCTGCTTTTTTGTCTTGAACGCCAAAAGCAATGACTGGTTCTTCTCTGGCACTGGCGTGATGCAAGTGAAGTTAGCAACAGACAGTGCATTTAATGGCGTGGCACTGGGGTAGCCGAGTTATTACGATGTTCGATTATTACGTTGAAGACCCAGGTTCGATACCCCACATGGGAACGATGTGTGAATCCCATTCATGGATCCAGTTCCCATGGGTGCCCCCCGCCGCCCTTTCTAAAAAAGTGTCCTCACCTGTATTCATAACCACTACCTCAGTTTGATCGCTGCCTATCGCGACACTATACAGCCATCTACAGCTCCAAATTTCAGCAAACGCGATACAGTCTGTTAAGCAGTTTACGTCCCTGATGCAAAATAATGTCAAAGAATTAACATTCATATCAATACAGGAAACAATAAACCTACAGAAAATCAAACGACGAACATGTTGAAATACCTACATAACGGCGGCCATGTCCATATGATATGTGAGCTGACTAACATCCAGAACTATTCTAGACAAACAACAATAACTTAAACAAACATTAACTCAAATATCCCCACAATCAATGACGTTTATAGGGCGGATCAAACCATGGTGTTGTCACAACCAGTCATACAACACCGGTGAACATTCCACTCCACCCCCCTGTCACCACGAGCCAGCGTTACGTGCTGTCCCCCATTCAACGCATCAGTCAGGGGGCGCGGGACTATATTAAACTGACACAAGTAATCCATGCCTAGATCGATATGATTGAAGCATAAGCCTTTACGAGATTAGGAATTAAAATATGTATTGTCTGGTGGATAATGTATGGTGGCGTTGTTCACTTACAGAGAGAATCACTAGTTTATTGTTTACTTGTAGTGCAATGGAGCACTGTCTGCGGTTGTCTGTATGCAGTGGTCGAAGTTTAATTGCTTCGGTTAGAATTGATAAAAAATGTGAATAAGACTCGTTATTTGAGCGAGCGATTTCGATATGGGTGTTGTGTTCTTTATGAATAATGTAATCTTCGTGACCGCTGTGATTGATGAATAGTTTCATTGCCAGGCAGTGACATGGTCTTTTTCAAAATATGAACTGGTTTCAAGCTTACGTATTTGTCTGTTTTCTACTCCATACGTCCACACCTTTCTATGGTAAGTGTTTGAAAGGGCTTGTCTAGACTGGCTTTTGCATTGAACTCAAGTTAGGCACCACCCTTGTTTTCAAATACTGCTCAAAAGATTTAAACATCATTACTTATTTTATATGAATATACATGTAGGTATTTGCTGTGACACGAATTTAGCACAATATTATGGAAATGTCGAGTGCTCTTTAACGTCCTTTGAGTTATATATATATAATGTGTAATACCTCAACGTATGCATTAACAGCTTATTTCTCCAAGTAGTAACAACAATTTCTGAATAATGCAGTAACTGAACTGAAACGTCAATGAGATATATATTGGCATATCTAACAGTTACAGAGATCGGCTTCAGATAATCGCTCTCAGTGTGCTGTTTCAGTATAACGTGTGTGTTTATCTATTATCCTCGTCTTCAACAATTCCATGTTCCTTACATAACCTATACCGGATTATCCAGAGAGGGACGGTACCTTAAAATGAGCAACCATCAGCCATCATATGTGTTACTAACCCGCCCCCCCCCCCCTCCCCCCCCCAAAAAAAAACAAAAAAACCCCTAAAATAACTATAATATCATGCCATGCAAAAGCATCGCAAACATAACTCAACTGACTTACAAAAGAAAGTGCACTGGTGTTAACAACACGAAACGACATGTTTCATGTCACAAGTCACCACAAAACACTTTTCAAAACTTCCTGCTGTTTTATTTTGGAAAATTCACCCAAAGCTCCGGGGTCCCGTTTCACAAAACTCTCGTAAGGCTGTGATCTCGTAACTTTTCTCGTGGCATTCGTACGCCTCATATTACAGTATAGGAGGTGCCAGTGCTACGAGAAAGGTTACGAGATCTTAGGCTTATGAGAGTTTTGTGAAACGGGCCCCAGGTGTATAGTTTCTCCAGTGCGTCAGTAGTGTATTGCGTGTTGCGCTGAACGTTCTTCTCGGTGTGTAGATATTACCGCAGATTGTGGTGACATGAATCAGTGGCATAAGGGTGTATCGACGCAAGATGGATCCATATGATTCTCGTGGGGTTTCCGTAAGGGCACGTTTCAAATATCCCAAAGCGTTAAAAACGGACTAAGGAGCCACGGGGGTCTACAATGTGTCACCGGGCTGTGAAGATGCCATCGTGGTTTTGACTGCGTCTACGCTTTCAATCACTGGTTTTCCTGGACCATCCCTACAAATGCTATCTCCAATCCTGCCCCAAAGTGGATTTCTATACGTATAGGCCCGTGACGATCCGGGAAAGAATTGGTCTTCAGTAACCCCTGCGTGTCTTAAGAGTGAGTGAGTGAGTGAGGTAGGTAGGTTTTACGCTGCACTCAGCGATGTTCCAGCTATATGGCGGCAGTCTGTAACTAATCGAGTCTGGACCAGACAATCCAGTGACCAACAACATGAGCATCGATCTGCGCAAATGGGAACCGATGACACGTGTCAACCAAGTCAGCGCCTCTTGCGACAAGCACAGTCGCCTTTCATGGCAAGTATGGGTTGCTGAAGGCCTATTCTACCCCGGGAGCGTGTCGTAAGAGGCGACTGACGGGATTGGGTGGTCAGGCTCGCTGACTAGGTTGACACATCATCGTATCCCATTTGCGTAGATCGATGCTCATGCTGTTGATCACCATATTGTCTGGTATAGACTCGATTTTCACATACAGCCGCAACAGTTGGAACATTGCTTAGTGCGGCGTATTACTTAACTCACTCACCACATGTATTCGTCGTAGCCAAGCATTGCCAGTTTGAGCGAGCGAGTTAGATATTGAAATGCATTTCATATCCCGGAATGTCAGTGAACCCACTGCCTGAATTTCTAAGCAAAGATTAATACAGTTATAGGATGCGGTGACTTATTCAACCACGTCACCGAGCTTCGTCACTCTTTCCATTCATTAGAGCCAATACTTCCAAGAATATCAAAGTAGAAACACACAGACATTCACGGATATGATTTTTGTCAAATTGGACGTCTTCCTTCTGGCTGACTATATATAGGCATGATCATGGTCAGTCATCATAATGCACACGAGTTTTGTTTGTAGTTTAGTTGTCTGGATTGTTGTTAAGGCTGCTGCACTCCGGAATATTCCAGCTACATGACAGCAGTCAAAATAATAGACTCCGCACAAGATACCCTGTGATAAATAAAATGAGCATCGACATTACATTACTGAGATGTGATGATAGGAATTAACCAAGTCACTGAACCTGACCACCAGATCCCGTTAGTCGCCGCTTAAGACAAGCATCCTTAACAAACGAAAATCCGCATAAAAAGACAATATTTCCCCCGCAAGGTGATATCCTTGAATATGGAGAAAACCATGCTTTCAGCGACTGTTTACTCGCTATTGATAGTGCTGTAGTGTGCTTCACCTGGAAGGGATCCTACGGAAAACAGCATTTGGAACCGGTCCGGTACAAACCTTTTAAAAGTAAACTTCAAAAGGTATTTCCAAATGTCCACTTTCGCTGTGTTCTGACTGGTCAGTCTCATAGGTTACTTGACGCTACCTCCTACTAGGGTTCAAGTCTCCGTAGAGGAGTGTAACCAATAACACTGATTAACTGAAGACCAGTTCTAACCAGGGTCCTCCTGGGATTTATAGTTTGAAAGCCACACTCGACAGTATTCCTGCAAAATAAATGCCATGTCTAACAAACATTTTGGGATGACTGGTTTCTTTGGTTCAGACTATTACATTTTATTATAGATCACCCCTATATGACTGTATCAGCCTGCACTTGCAGGATTGGGCAATAATGCTTATTAGTCATCTGTGCCCGATTAATCTTGGATATTCACACCAATGTCTGGGCAAACAACATGCGCCTGTAATTCTATATAGAAGAAAACAACAAAAACCGTCACATTTTTTTCTTTTTATTCACCCTAATACACACTTTTACTCGTTATCCACATTGATGGTCTGTTTACCTGTAATGAAGAAAGTTTTAGGTTATTATTATATACATATGCACAGGGTCTTAATACTTGCCATAAAGTTCAGAACAATCAGAATTTTGTTTTTGTAAATTAACTATGATAATGTACAATATTTTAGTACTTTAACTATCAATTTAATTTCACTCATTTACAAAAAATTAATTACCACTGGAGGTGGTCCAATATGCTTTTCCTATCATCTTGTAAAAAAAACATTAAGCAACATATCACCTTTTAAGAACAGGACAATTCATTCTTCAATTACACTCATAAAATCCTCCACCAAAGTCTCTACCTTAACCTGACAAAGCCAGTAATTCAAACTTCAAAAAAAGAAGCCTTGAAGAGTTACTTCCCCTCAACACTGCAGTGATAACATTTTAAAATCTGGAACATTTATCCACCTTTAAACGTTTCACAGCCAAAGCATTATTTGCAAAACGGTATGATCTTACCACAGTAAGGTACATACTTCAGCAAAAGGCCTTCAGTTCAGTATACGAGATATGATCACCATGCAGGAAACTGACCAGAGCTAAACCTTACAGAAATGAACATATTGACGAAATGATTTGATTTCTAGACATTTTTCAAAAGGTTTTTTTTTAGAAATGGTTTAAAAGGGTCAATAAAATGTGACAAAAACAGATCTTGTTTTGATAGCATTACGGCATACCGAAGGCAAAACACTGCAGTTCTACTAATACTGTGGTATACCATTTCAAAAATACCTAACATGCAGTTCCAACAAACCCTAGCTTGCCATACACCTAGTCTTACCTTTAAAATCCGCACAGGGAACGTATGTGACGAGGGTGTACAGTCTGTGTGTCGAGTCTTCATCTTCATTCCTCTTACGGGCAAGGCGGACCCGGACTCTGAATGGGACATTCCTAAAACAAGGGAAGAGTGTTGTCAGCAATCAAGACATGCAGGTGAGGGAGACTGATTTTACGTCTCTTCAAACCACCTGTTGACTCCTTTGGAAAGTGCTTCCTCGCTCAAACAAGATGGTTCATCGTTTGCTGCCAGCAATATTCCAGCCATGAGACATGTTCACAAAGATTTGTATCTGACCAATTCATTGACTGTTGCCATAAGCACCGGTCCATGCTAGTTGGGATATGATGACATACATCAAACAAGCCAAAGATCATGGTAACCTGATTTAATATGATGCCATGACGAGTCTCTGAAAGCTTGACTATTGTTCGTCATTCTTATTCAGACAGCCTAAACATCTGTTCATGTGTGCTTGGTGACTACAGCTGTGATGATGCATCTAACTATTGATGGATTGCAATTGCCGAGTCTCTGAAGGCAATTAATATCAATGGCAAAAACAAAACACTATTGACAGTATGTGAGTATTGACTGTTAAGTAACTAAATATGCAGAACAAATTACACAATGTACCAAATATGTTCACTTTGATTTAAGAGTTGTCTGCCCTTGTTATTTAAACAGACATGGCATGTGACTTGGTGTTTGAAAGTGTGACTAACAGAAAGTTTAGGTTTTAACTGTTTATTTGATTTGGGTTTCAAGTTTCTTGTCAGTTGTCAAAAGAATCTGAAACTACTATTACTACTTATTTTCAAGCCACAAACTATACATTTATATGGGAAATGACTTCAAATAAGGTAAATCAACGAGAAACTATAGATACGTTAGTCACAAAAGATTATACGGTGGCAATAGTATGATGCATACTACTGCTATTGCTGTAGTTGTTTCCCCTTCAACAGTCACCCATATTGGTCACCTACCTGACTCCCTTGGACCACATGTGCTTGTTCAGTCTTGTGTCCACACGAACATCAGGGGTTCCCATCATTTTTTCAGCAAACTTACGGATCTCCTTGATGGATCTGGGGGCCCTCTTCTTGAAGCCACTGTAAAATGGTAAGTTATTGTAGCTACAATTCATTCTGCATTTACAGCTTACAGACCTTCCTCTTACATGCACATTTTAATAAACTAATCCCATCATCTCCAATTCTTATCCCTTACCAACTCTTACATCATTGTCACAATGCACACAAGGAAATTATGGTTCTATCCCAAAACATCCACATCTCAAAACATCCCCACATTGTTAAAACATTAGCTCTATCTATCTATCTATCTATCTGTTCTACATGGACCTGTTTTAATGTACTTTGCCTTAATAAAATGAACAATCTGTTATAATCTACAATCTTTTACTAAGTGAACAGAAGTTCTATATATACGTGTAGCTCTGTATATATAAATGTTCTACATAGACTTATTTTAACATAATAGCCATGTCGAAACATAATGTACAATCTATTACAAAGTGACTGCTTGTATTCATTACTGATTAATGGGCAAAAACATTAGACACAGAGGTAATCAGTGTACCAATGTGTGCAAAGTCAACCTGAAATGTTGCTATAAGCTGTGGAAGGATTGGGATGTGGAAGTTTTGCGAGGACAGGCTTTCAGGGCATTTATATGCTTCATTCCACCCATCAGTTCAGATGATCAATGTTTTAATTCTGGTTCTAAAGAAATTATCAAAACATAGTTCTCTAAACTGTTTCGTCAAAGGACCCTCAAAACTAATAATTGGGGGACCTCCATGTTTGCAGGTCGAGGTAAAACCCGCACCTAATCGGTTATCTATAAAGATGCCCCTCAGCAGCATAGATATTCAAGAAACACTCCATTGGCTTACATTCCATGAATCCTTTTGTGAATATGGATGGTGCACTCCTTGGTGATCACCTCGTTTGTCACAGACTTCTTCTTCTCCCTTCTGCGTGGTGGAGCCATTTTCCTGGAACACAGATTGAGACGTTTAATTTCTCATTCCCAACAGTATAACAAGACTAAACAGAAGTTAGTATAGTTTAGTATAGTTCTCAAAGTTGGACATATGACCACAGACCACGTTTAGTACTCTTTTCATATCTAATTCAATGAAAATTTCAGTCAGTTTTGATAACAGATGAACTTTCTGCAAAGACAGATTACACATGCAAGATTCATCTCTCAGCAGGGAAAGGTGAACTATGAAAATAAAGACCTATATTATGACTTGACCACACCAATTAACATGTCAGGGAGCAAAATCACACCAAAACATTCAGAATTTATGGGTTAAGACTCCTGACTGGTAATTGTCATCATTCTTCAGTTTTTTGTTCTGAAGGAACTCTACATATCAAACTGAATTATCTAGTGACTTTTATTCAGAATTTACCTCAATTTACAAGTCCATCTGCCTTTAATACAGTTTTAGATGTGGTATCCATGGCAGAACTGATAACAGACACTGAAGCTGAACAATCAAGATGATAAAGGAATTTGAGGTTAGCAGTGTTGTAGAACTTGGTACCAAAATTAAGTATAAAAAAATAGTTGCATTAATATTCATGTATACGGTAAGAGTTTCACCCATCCTAAATTTTATCTGTTAATATATACTAGAATTATAAACAAAACTTAACCTAACAATTCCTAGAGGAAAATAACTAAAAGCCCCCAAATTAAGTACAAATTACTACACTATATAGGGTTGAACTACTTAGTGTTACCACCGTTTATCTGCGGCAGAATAAATAGGGGAACAGAAGGAACTTTTTCCTCTGGCTCAACAGGTTTTTGATCAGATAACAGTAAACATGGTAAAATACTTTGCGGACAAAAAAGGAATGTAATCTTTTCATATTGTTCTGCCTACTTCAGACAAGATGATTTATTCCATAACCTTTCCATGTATATCATGCGTTTTCCATCGTTAATCCGTCAGTGAAGTCAAACTTAACCTTTTGTTCTTTTTTTCACTGTTGCTGATGCATGAAAATTTGATTTGTAGGTTTCTTAGGTCCCACCGATAGTGTATATCGTCTTGTTGACCTACAAGCGGCTTCTCTTGGATTTCCACGCATTATAGCGCTAAAAGCATGAATCGTACTCGCCGATTGAAAACATACGACGGGAGGATGCAGATTTGAGTTTTCTCACTTGAAAACGAGCACATATCATGCAACAATATTGTATGAGCGTTCATCTTTTCCTTCCTGTGCAGGCTTTGTAGGTATTTACGTTCAGATCCAAGACTGGGCGTTAGATTTTGCGTGAAATCGGGTCTGGCATTAGCAATAAGACCACTTATGTAGCAAGCCATTTTGTCAATTTCAGACAGGTCTTTATCTGGCTTCAGGTTGAACTACAACTGTCGACTTATGTTAAAGATTATGAACACTTATTATATATAAACGATTTTGGGGCTGTAAGTACGTCTAGTGTGCTGTTGTATGGTAAAATGAAATATCAACAAAACATTTATTAATCATTACAGAAGCGAGAGATGGACTTCCATTCGACTGACAGCATTTCCTAAGCAATCGTAGATCCTAATACACAAATACAACCATTATTGGATGCGGTATTGACCCCTAATGCATTAGGAGTATTGTGTCAGAGGTAAATGGCAAAATTGATGGAGATGGGACTAGATTTGAGTTGGAATCCATGAGTATACCTTGTTTCGAAGGGATGGCAATGTGTTGAAAGGAAGTTGCAAGGGATGACGGGTAGGAATGAAGTTTTAAGGGGAGGTAACTCTTCCGTTTTTTCAAATTGTATTCACTACGAACTATCGGTAGCGCACACGGACTCACGTGGACATTACCAGCCACACTTCAAATATCTTTTATCTAACGTATCTAACGTTTTAATCACCCAACAACGGACGGACCATAACATTTATTTGTTTTATGAATTCATTGATCAGCAAATTATACCTGGACAAGTAAAATCGCATGAATGCAAACAAAGAAGGTATAGGAACATCTTGTTGTTCAATTTATATTAATAGACTTAATTGAGTAGTTTGTGTTCGAAGACGGTCTGCGCATTAGTAGACTTCAGATATGCATGAGTGAGTGAGCGAGTATGGTTTTACGCCGCTTTTAGCAATATTCCTGCAATGTTCTTGGAAATCAGAAATTGACTTCATACATTGTACTGACGTGGGGAATCAAAGACTTTAACCACATCAAGAGAACTTATCGGACCGCTTTCGTGCAGTTGTTTGCTTGTTGGCCACTGAGTGTGTATGGGCCATATATCAGCTGTAACGACGAGGCTTCTCCACCGTCCCACAAATAATAAATGAAGCTATTCTTCAAATAAATAATTCTTACGAATTTGATATGTTTTTATAAAAAAAATACAATGTTCACACAACTTTAATAACTCATGTACTTAAGATAGTTACTGACGTATGTTACGGGAGTTGTAGCTGCCTTGTCTCAAGTACACTGACCCAAAAAAGAAACGCATAGCTGAAATCTCATTTTTAAAGTAGATTTTTTCGGAAAATATGGAATGGAATGACAATTAATGTAAATATTAAGTGTTTTTATAGTCAATACAACCAAAAACAGACAAACAAACACAACCTCTGGTGATTATTCGCCACACCACAGCACCTTGAAAACGCTTTGTATAATCTGCACGTGGGAAAATCTGAAAGCATTATGCACGTGCAAATGCAGGATCTCAATCTTGATTATGATGGCTATAAAAGGGGACAGGTCCTGTTGCGATTCATTCTTCGAATTTCTTTCTATGCGACGCGAAAAATGCCAAGGTTAAATGAAGAAAACAGAAATAGAGCCATTGGACGTCTGGAAGCTGGGGAAAGTCAGTCATCAGTTGCCAGACCTCTGAATGTGAGGCAGAGCACGATTTCCCGTCTCTGGCAACGATACACGCAACACAACTCGACCAGAGACCGTCCAAGGAGTGGGAGACCAAGGGTAACAACTCCAGCACAAGACCGCTACATCCGGGTGCTTCATCTGCGTAATCGGGCCGTCACTGCTACGTATACCGCTGATCACGTTCCTGGGCTGCGTAGAGTCTCTCCACAAACCATCAGGAATCGCCTAAGAGAGCATGGAATTCGACCTATGCGACCTCATGCAGGACCTGTTCTGCATCCCCATCACCGTCGTGCACGTCTTCAGTGGTGCAGGAACGTTCGGGCATGGAACCTCTTGAATTGGAGGAGGATCTGGTTCAGCGATGAGTCACGTTTTCTGCTGTACAGACATGATGGAAGGATGCGTGTTTACAGACGTCGAAATGGGAGATATGCTCGACAGTGCGTTCGTGAGGTCAACAGACACGGTGGTGGAGGTGTAATGATGTGGGGAGGCATATCTATGAACGGCAGGACACAGTTGGTGCATGTGCAAGGGAATCTCAATGCTGTACGCTACCGGGATGAAATTCTGAACCGTCATGTTGTTCCTACAATTGACGCTAGAAGGGAAATTTTCCAGCACGACAATGCAAGACCGCACACAGCACGCATTACCACGGATTTCCTTGCCAACAACAACATTACAGTTCTTCCATGGCCCTCAAAATCGCCGGATTTGAACCCAATTGAACATTTATGGGACCAATTGGGTAAACGGTTACGACGTCGACAGCCGCAGCCACAGACACGTCTACAGTTGGTGAATGCGTTGCGAGATGAGTGGAGAAGAATCCCACAAAGGCGGATACGACGTCTTATACAGTCAATGCCCAGGCGATGCAGAGCAGTGATTGATGCCCGTGGTGGTCACACCAGATACTGACTTTCTCACTATGCCATGGAAAATAGACACGCTTAATACCACTGTGAATGATTGTATATGTCTTGACACACATTTGTTAATACCCGTGTGAATTATCATTGCTCAAGTTCCATTACTTTTTGTGCAATTTAAGTTAATAAATCATCTCTCATAACATTGGATTTTCACCTATGCGTTTCTTTTTTGGGCCAGTGTATTTAAAGTGAATGTCTCAATGTCTTGTGAAATAATGTCGGCATTGTGTTCACGCAGTGGGTTATTAGACGTATGAGTTCTCAGGTAACATCTCTAATAGCTGTGTACTTTCTCCACTAATCCTTTCCTGGACCAACGCGGATTACCTGTCATATCTCACCTGAGCGTTAAGTCACAGGTGATAAGCCTGACACTCTCAATGGCGCCGCCAAGAAACACATATTACCAAAAAGAATGCAAAAGGTAAACCATATTTTGACCAAATGTACATGTCTTAAACAACGCTTGTTTTTATCTCACTAACTGTTAGTTGAACGTAATCATACACTTGAAAACTGGAGTTAATTATAACAAACAAACAAATACATTGAAAAATCACCCCAACCCTTCAAACAGAAGGTTGTGAAAGGCTGCTATGATATATCTCTGATTAATTTCGTTTAGGCTTTAGCTACACCAAACCCTGCGTATAAACCTTCTTTTCCAGGCAATTATCAATTATTAATATATAATATATTAATATATCTCACATATATACTGCATAGAACTGAGAAGCAAGTTTTGAAAACGTGAAATCTCACACAGAAAAAACAAAATATCTATCATAAATTATATGAATATTGACGCATTCTTAAATCAGCGATATGACATAAGAGCCACATATTCCTTAAAACAGCGTTAAATCAAACACACCGACTCATGTTCAATGAGGCGGTGTAACCAAGTGTTTACATATTCGTGCGCCACCTAAACATCCGGGTCCCATTCCCCACCTGGTTACCGCGAGTGACGTCAATTTCTGGCATCCTTCGCCGTCACATTGCTGGAATATCGTAAGAGGAACGTAAAACTAAATTCATTCACTTATAAACAGGTTCATTTATAATTGAGTGCAACTATTTTCTATTAATACACTTTGTTATTATATACGTGACATTTTAGACCCTTGAATCGCAGCATTTACATGACACTGTTTCAACCAGTACCTCGCCCTATATTTCATCACGATTACCAGAAAGCTTAATGACAAAGTAACCTAAGCACTATTATCACAACGAGGCTAGATAAAGTCAGGCAAGCGTGTATAAGATTAGCAAGACATTAGTTAACCTAATACCTTTTGGATAGACCTGCGGACTAGCTAACTGACTCTAGGTCAGGGCCTATCGTTTCTTGTCAAGCTGATCAGCGGCGAATAGCCTACTCGCCCCTTTCCATTGATCGTCGGATAAAAACATAAAGCGCTGGTACCGAATTTATCGCTTTTATCTTGACCCCGCTCTTGATTTGTAACAAATATTTCTGCTTGGTTTGCTTTTACATTTGACTTTGGTAATAAATCAAATCTTGAGGGTATTCAGTTGAAAACACCGAAACGAAAAATTAAGCGCTTGAATGCAACATTGTCTCTGGTAAGATGTGAATTACTTCTTCATGGAATATTCTCACTTGATTAAACCACTAGACCTTGTAAACAAAACCCTGGGCGGTGAAGACCCAGGTTGGATGTGGCCTTCGGTAACCCATGCTTGTCGAAAGATGCGACTGCCCTACCACGATCGGGTGGTCAGGCTGATTGGCTTGGTTAACACATATCATCGTATCCCAACTGCGTGGATCGATGCTCATGATGTTGATCACTCGATCGTCTGTTCCAATCTCGAATACATGTATTTACAGATCGCTGGGGTATTGCAGAGCGCGGCGTTAAACAGCAACAGCATTTGCAGCAACAACAAACCCCCAAATACCCCATCCCCCCAAAAAAACCCCAAAACAAACAAACAAAAAACAAACACCCCCCCAAAAAACAAAACAAACAGACAAAAAACAACAACAACAAAAACAAAACAAACAACTAACCAAAAACCCAACAAAAAAGCCCCCAAACAACAACATAAACAAAACAAACTCCAAACAACCAAACAAAACAACAAAAGACAAACAGAACACTATTATGGAAACAAATATGTGAGGTACCTCTTTTCGGGTCACATTTTATTAAACCAGAGATGTAACTTAAGCACAGTTTGCCTATTTGCTTAAAAATGCAGATGGACGTCGATATAACATGGATTCTCCCACTAATAAGACATAGAGTTGGTTGTTAGTAGTAACGCTGAGAGTGATCGGCTTGTGTGCATGCGTGCGTGCGAGCATGTGTAAGTGTATGATAAGTATTTATAATGGGACAGCCATGAAATAAGGCTATCAATCATCTGCAGAAGTAGCAAACTTAACAGTCAGTTATGAAGACGGCTACGGCTGTGAAACATCCTCATGGCTGTTTAAATACTACCATTTCTCCTTTACATTCACTCAATGTAGGATTTATTTGTCATGACCAACTCACTTAAAAATATATATATGAGGTGAATATCGCCACCAAGTAACATTCCGCATGCCTCGCCCTCGCGCGTATAGTCTGTCTGTTGTTTAACGCCCCGCATTGCAATTTGACATCGATGTGACCCCAGTCTGTAATAACCCGGATCAGATATTCCAGTGACTGACATCATGAGCATTGATTTTCTCACTTGTACTATCGTAGGGAGCCTGGCCATCCTTGGTCGCCAGTTAAACCGATCATGGATTGCTGAAATAAATTCTTACCTGAGTATTCACAGAATACATGTACTTGTATTACCCGTGATAGAATTTAAGTTTCGAATTACGCAGCATTCATTGTTTTAGGGATACTCTAAGGGGTGTTTAGTAATATGGAAGTTGCTTTTTACGGTTTGTTCGAACGAGGGATGTGACGCTGTGAAATAACTCTATTTGGAACATTTACATCTAGATACTTTCCACGGAGCTGCCCCTGGAAGATGCTACATGAGTGATGATGATAATATGATATGGAAAACCGGCTGCTTCAACACCTGTTAAAACAATCATCATGGTGATGACGACGACGACGACGATGATGATGATGATGATCATCATCATCACATACTAGCCACAATGAATATGTAGTAACCTTGTCTTTGCTATTTAGTGGGGTAAGCCGGGAAACAGGATCACTCACGTTTGTTGTGGAAGTTGAGTGTTGTATAATGACGCTCTCAGCAATGTTCTAGCTCCTCTACGGTGGTTTGTAAATAACCGAGTTTGAACCATTCTCTCTGCGTATTTGTGGTGCCAAGACATGTATCAACCAACATACAGAGCGCGTCTTGCGACAAGCAGCTCTTCTCCACTTCGTAGTTAAGGTGACATGAGTGAGTGAGTTCTGTTTTAGGCCACTGTTAGCAGTATTCCAGCAATATGACATTGTTCCCATGTGGGAGATCGAACCCGGGTCTTCGGTGTGACGAGCGAACACTTTAATCACTAGGCTACCAATATGAAGGACAAATGATACCTAAGGTAATTCTGTTCAATACTCCTACTGAATCAAATGTAACTTAGTATTAACATTGCCTATGACAGTTCGATATCACCGCATGTCTTCACTTTGCATTGGAAGAGTCATCACCTGTTACATGTTGGTATTTAAATACAATGACTTTGCAATCATGCGGTCATTTATGGATCGTGCGATACATTATTTGAAGGTATATTAATTTACCAAAAAGAAGATTTGGTGTTTTGTAACGAAGGTGTAACTTGGCTTTCAAAACATATTCAATTTGTATTTACAGCGATGCCCAAAGTGCTTGTTTATGCGTTAAAATGTACTACGCCAGTGAAATATATCGCATACTGGTTGTGTACGTCTCAATACAACATTGCCAAATGGCGCTACTGTTGATAAACAACATAACTGCGGTTCTCATAAATCACCATTCATTCCGGATACAATCAGTTTCTTAGAGACGTACTGTGCGACGCGATATGCCGGACACTATTTACTCTCATACAAGGTCACTGATCTTTGTTGCAGGCAGGTCACTGTCAGTGTGTTTACCTGGTGTTGAGAATAAATAGGTACAATATATTCATTCTTTTATGTTCAAATACCAACTGTTTATTTTCTCGAGTCAGTGGGGAAGTAGTATATGTTTTGCTCTAACACATTCCACTTTTTCTTTCTGGGTTATAAATTACATAACCACGCGTAATACATTATTATATGTTGCCGCATAACAAATTGTATGTTGTCTTATCTTATGATACATTATTTCATTACAAAATTATATTTTAGATCGTTATGAAAGTATTTAACGTCTCCTTATAATAGTCTCGATGTAGACTATAGCCCTCTTACATAATTTTATGATGTCTCGTAACATAATCATTTGTTGCTAGGTTACATAACCAAAAGTTGTCTAATTATGCAATTTACATGCCTTTATGTCACTGAGCGTAACCATATGTTTTCCCTTGTACAAATTCATGTATACTGTCCAAAAAGAAAAGAAACGTATAGACGAGAAATCTGTTGCCAAAATGTTGTATTTTCAAGCATGTACAACTCATCCACAAATAGACTTTAGTGCATGAAATTTTACACCGGTTTAGAAGAAGGTAATGTCTATACAACCAAGTGGATACTTTTAGACAAATGAGACGACAACGTGACGACGTAGCACGACCGCGACGTCGAGTTTCCTGGCTCTCAGACCAATCTCTTTCAACCTGTTCCGTACAGTTTGACCGGATATCCTCTGAAGTCCAGGCACCCCTGACTGCTTTGCTCTCACTTCTGGCAATACGATCACGCAACTGCAGTACTCGGATATACCGATCATGGGTTCCAGTGGTAACTCGAGGTCTGTTTGTACGGGGACGGTCATTTGTTATGCCTGTTTGATTGCAACGAGCTGCTAGCCATGATATCTTGCTCAGACTTACATCCAGGCAACAGAAGATTGGTAATTTCCGGCATGCATTCTTTCAATGGCGATCTTTGGTGTCGCAGGGTCAAAACGTGACGTACTGATTTGACCTTGAAACTGCTTCAAAACGAGTGCCAATGTCTGAAGGTAATCTGGGTTTTCATTGCCAGACAGTGAATGCTGTTTGCTGCACAATTTCAAGTGGAAAGTGATTTCTGTTGCCTTGTGGCGAACCTTTTAAATCTCATCAAAATCAACATTTTCTGGTAAAATAGATTTTTTGCTTGTACAATTGTGCAAAATCATGTTATCAACACATCAAGATGTCACATATGTTGACGATTGTTTGAACACAAAAGGTAGTTAATAGATTTTTAAAAATACCAATCCCAATGCGTTTCTTTTTTTTATAGTATACATAATCACACATGTGATGGAAATGAAGTCATATGTTTCTCTCATACATACGTATTTACACATATTGGCACCCGTGTTTATATTCACTTTACAGGACATCGTCTGCTTATCAACATTACATTATTAGCAAAAGGTGATTTGTTTTAGATCATGAGAATGTCTAATCCATAAGCACATGTCTTCCATGCTACGTATTGTGTCTCCCCGTCCAGTGAAAGTATGAATGCACTGACACATTGTCAGGTTGCTGTCAGGCACATAATTGTTTGTACTCTAGCACATAATAGCATGTTATACGTTGTCAATGAACATAATGCATTGTTGTCCTAGACCATAAGCATGTGCTGCCTACAACAAAATCACATTCTGTACCTTAACATAGTGTCTTGTCTTAGAACATAATCATGTGCTGTCCCTCAGCATAATGTTTTGTCCTACAACATAATCATGTGCTGTCTCGGACATAATCATATGCTGTCCAGGGCTATAATTATGTGTTGTGCATGTTGATAATCATATGGTGTTTCAAGTCATAATCATACGTTGTCCAGATCATATTCACACGTTGTCCCAAAATATAATCACATGTTGTCCTTGAACAAAATCACATGCTATCCTAGAACCAAATCATATGCTGTTCGAAAACATGATCGCATGTTGTCTTAGAACAAAATCACATGTTTTCCCAGAACATGACATCTAACAAGTGCATGAATAACAGTGTTGTGTTGGCGTCAAGGGTAGTGCGTGATTACACTGTTGTTTTGCTACGAAATCCCAATGCAGGTGCTACTTGTCTATCAACAAATGTTACATTTGTCTCTGTCACGTTGTCACGTTTTAACACAGCGGTTAAACGTACGCTTGAAATACGACCCTCTCATTCTTTTAAGCAACCATTACTGATTCACAAATTCCAAGCATTTACAATGTACACGCACACTGTGTCCGCCCGTTGGGTGGATCCGGGTACAGACACTCGGGTATGTCTTGGATACGCCGTCTCCCATGGAGGTCATTGAAGGCATCTTGACACAATGGTATCTCCTACGTCAGGGGCCCTGTCACCTTGTATCTACTTCTGACTAGTTGTTAGGAATGTATGATAGTTCTCAAGAAGCCGATAAGGAGTATTTTCATTTGGCAGGGGAACATTATCGTCAGGGGTTAGGTGGGACGGACGAAGAATTTCGTCTGTTCAATTAATCGCAAACACGCTTTGCATTAATCGCGTGTTTTTTCCGATATTTTCTGTAAAGTACACATGGTGGTTTGTGCAGATGACAGTTTTATGAGTCAGTGACTGTGTATTTAATCAATCAATGACATTCTGCTTCTGTAAGTGATAGTATTAATGTATTAAAGAGCATACTAACGTTATGCTTTAAAAATACAACTACAGTAATCTGAACCAGAACGCTTAACATAATTTAAAGGAATACTTTCTATGCGAGCTGATATAGCTGACAAATGCCTAGTGCGAACCGTCTTAGTTAATCGCCCTAATGGTTGTAGCCAGTACGAAGAGTTCGGACTAGAGGGGTTTGATGCCATGGAACTGTGGGCAGTTCTGTGTAGGTGAAACATATCGAGCCATGAACACTAGAATAATAATCATCCCATCAGACAGTAACACAACCATGTCGGAACATATCACTAAATATCCCGATGCAAATATCATTCGGGAAAATATCCAGATCCTGGCCAACAAGCTCCGTGACACAACCACCATCAAGACGTTCAACCAGCTTCTGTATTTGTATTAAACAATAGTTGTGCCAATCATCCCGGATGATGAGGTAGCCTGGTGCTTATAGCGTTCGCTCGTCACAGCACAGATCAGGCTTCGAGTCTCTCCAATGTGTGAACAGCACAGATTCGGGATTCTTGATACTTGTGTGCCCATTCATGCTGTTTCCTGAACAGTGTTAAAACGGCACAAGAAGCATGCCCAGTCCACTCACTGCTTTTATATAGCTAGTACATAGCTAAATTCAGCTTATTACCTCGCTGTTTTGTGCTTTCTCATCGCACGTTGTCTGTCTATAATAATGTTGCAACATTTCTTTTTGTTGTCATTAGTTAACGTGTTATTTCGCTCTTGTCTGATACCCATTGTCAGTGATAGTCCTTCTACCGTACAGTTTCCGTATTCAATATTCACACTTTTGTATGACAGTTCTACACGGACCTATCCCGACATGTCGCCATTGCAGTACAATAGAAAATTGTTATCCACAAACTTTTGTCCTCCTTGACACACACACACAAACACAAAAAATGTGATTTCTTTGATGCGTTCAATCAAAGACTATTATCCAGAACGTCCCTCGTAAGTATTGACGAGTAAATAAGGACAATCGGATTATACTAATCCACTTGGTTATGTTAAGTATGAAGGCACCTTAAGAAGTATGGTAGTGTGGTGTGACAAGGCGGACACTTGTACCCCCGTATATTGACAGTCAGCGTCTTACCCTGTGTCAGTAAGCAATAGTGATGTCTGTGTAAATATGTAGATTATCGCCGATGTCAATTAGACGTTGACTGGGGTCATATAACGATTTCCGGTGCTTTGAGGTCAAAAGAACATTAAGATATTTGCTTGCGTGGAATAGGTCGATGAGTGCCTATGGAACAAGATTTTTTATGCCTTTAGCAATATTACGACGGTGGACATCTGAAATGGGATTCGTGCACCACTTACCTTGGACTTTCTCGTGAAGAGCGAACGCTTTTAACCATATCAAGACTCGAACTCGCATCTCTAGACGACCAACTAATGGGCCAATTTCGTGTAACTCTTTGAAAGTTGACCGTTGAGTGTATATCTGACACATGCTAGGAATCTAGTGAGTGAATCTGGTTTCATGTTGCCATAAAAATATTCCAGCAAAATGACTGTTGGATATACTGGGAATTTTGTATTGACACTTGGTGTTTTATTCGATAGTCTTGTGTCGGTTAAGCATCAACGTTTTCCACTGATCTTAAGTTTGCAGCGTATCTGAGACTGTGGAAAGTAGGAACGTACATTCTGATATGATATGAAAAAAGTTGGCAAGCGTTAGGAATGTTGGTTGGCTGGTTGTGTAACGCAGCACTCAATCATATTCCAGCAATACGGTGGCGGGCTGTAAATAATCGTGTCTGGGTCAGACAATCCAGTGATCAATCACATGAACATCGATAGACACAGCTGGGATACCATGAGATGTGTCAACCAAACCAGCGAGCCTGACCACCCGATCCCGATAGTCGCCTCTTAAGACAAGCATGGGTTACTGAAGATCAGTTTTAACCCGGACCTTCATGGGTTCCTTCCAAACAGATCTACCCAGGAGACGGGGTAGCACACACATCCACTCATGAGTGTATATCTGGGATATTAACTGTTCCTTCTTAAAAAGGGGCGGTGGGGTAGCCTAGCGGTTAAAGCGTTCGCTCGTCACGCCGGAGACCCAGGTTCGATTCCCCACATGGGTACAAAGTGTGAAGCCCATTTTCTGGTGTCCCCCGCCGTGATATTGCTGGAATATTGCTAAAAGCGGCGTAAAGCTAAACTCACTCACTCACTCACTCCTTCTTAAAATTCCATAACAAGCATATTGAGCTTAATAATCTACACTGTTTGCCTACTGAGCCATGAGTGGACTTATAAATTGGTAACAGAGTGGGGTTTCTGATCCATAAATCAGTGCTGTGACTGAGTTCTGTGACTGGTGTGTAGCCTGCAGCTTGTCTGTGTGATCTCTGTTGTTGTAAAAGCAGGTAGATTTATATCCCCATTGTCACTGTCAGACGCCGTGTATAAGAACCCTCAAGTGAACAAGGGCGTCTAAAATGGGTGAATATTCGTTTGTGTCGTTTTATTTCAACAATATTTCATCAGTGAGAGAAACCAGAAATGATCTCACATTTTAACAAAGTTGGGATTCGAACCCGGAACTTTGGTGTAATGAGTGAATTGGTTAACTACATGGCCACCCAAGATGAACTGAGTGAGTAGGGTTTAGTTCGCCATATCGTGGCATGGACCATTAAAAGTCATAAACATTGTACCAAGTTTCGAAAAAGGATCTTCGGCAGGACGAGCAAAATGTTTCACCAGTCAGCTACGCAACCAATGGCTAAGTCAGTATATAGATTTGAAAATGACGTACTTTAAGTGATTGCTTGATAATTATAGCGCGGTCTGGTCTTGTGCGCGTGTGTGCCGAAAATACTTTTTGAAGTTTTTGCACTTAGCATGAGGAAATGCTAAAACAGAAAGGAGTCACCTCAGAAGGTCAGAGCCTTTAGGGATATTATACAGGAAATGGTTGCTGGTAGTTATGTAAGTATTACATTGATGCATTCACAAGTATAGTGACTGTTGAAAGGCTTTCATTGTATGCGATGCGATGAAATAGGACGCGATTTCATTGACAGGTGTCTTTAAACAGGTTTGGTGTCTTGTTGAAGCGATGCGAAGGGGTGCGGTGCGATGCGATTGAAAAGAATCTTAAAAAGGAACCGGACTTTGATTTTTTGAAAGTTCCAGGAAGTGCTATCCACGTCTTCTCAACCACCACACAATGCATGTATATTCTTGTAGTCTTAATTTAACCTAAATTACACGAGAGTGTTACAGCCCCAACATGGCATTGCAGGAAGTGCCTAGATCTACCAAGGCAGTGACCTAACCAAGAGCGGATGCTGCCTTTAATTCGCCCTGTACAACAACTAGGAGACATACCCTTTACAATGACAAAGCCAAGTACAACAGCTTGTATATTAGAAGTACAGAGCAAGGAACGTTACGTTTATTACACTTAAATCACGACTGAAGACAGCCCTAGTCTGAATACTTCTCATTTCACAAAAGCACAATCGGCATACTGACACGGCCGCGGTTCACCGTGCTATATATTACATTCATTGTCGGTATTAAATTAAACATTGACTTTCACTTCTCTTCAATCAGTGTTGATATAAACAAACATACTCAGTTAAACAAGCATTTGTCAACGTATTGCGTCCCATATATAGTAACTATAGACGCCAAGATCAACAAGAGCACCGGTTCTAATGGCTGTCTCATGCACAGCATTACTCTTGTTGCGACAATCACAGATTAACTCGACCTGCTTTAATGGACCGGGGTCGTATGTATGGGAGAACCAGGGTCATGTGTCCCTCACGTGTAACTCGGGGTCAAGGTCCACGTGACGTTGCAATGAACCGATGTAATATTGCCACAAGTGTCGTGAAACGATACCAGGGTATGGATTCTCTTTAATAATCACAATGAATGTGTGTAATGTGTTACGTATGAGATCTGATTACCACACTGTTTAAGATCAATGTTATGGTAATGACGTATTTCTAAATCCCAGTTATATGGCGGCGGTGTGTAAGTAAGGAAAGCTGGTAAAGCCTGGACAAGATAATGTCCTTAATACTGACATGTTAATACACATAATTTATTTCCGCATTTTGAACAACACAGTCACAGAAAGGTATTTTTCAGAAACTAAAACGAATTTAAGAAACGTTGCAACATCTATTTAGCAGTGAGAAATGTGCTAAAAAATGAAGGCCATCATTTCTTCTGTAGGTGAATGGAAATATCGACGTCATGTGTCGAATTGCACAAGCATGAATATTTAGGAGTCACTTGATCTGTTCTTTCAGTGTTTTGTTCGGAAGATTTTCTTCTAACGCTGTAGTGCATATGAAACATAGTGATATTGAAATTCCGTTTGTTTATATTGCATGATCTCAGCCTTTCTAAATTTTCATAAATGTACAATTATCAGTCATGGAGAGTATAACCTCAAGATAAACCGTTTAAAGAAAATTCATTCATAACTAAATTTTCTAATTTGGAAAGGTCCTTAAGATGTTAAAAATGTATAGATCCAAGTTAGTATCTGCTAAAACTGATTAAACTTAAAAATACTTCAACAAAGTGTTTAGGTGTATATGATTTGTTTATGTCTGTTTGAAATACTACGTAATTACGGATCAGAGAAAGGCACTTTAACATCTATGAAAACAAACATATAACAACTTATATATAGTTCAATAACTTATACAGCATATTATTGAACAATTCATAAACGTGTACACATATACATTATACTACATATACATCATACAACATATACATCATAAAACTTATACATCATGCAACTTATACAAACATTGTACACCAAAATGATAAGAAGAGAATACACAGAATAATAGTAAATACATTGAGTTTTTACCGGTTCAGATTTCAGCTGATGTGCAAAAGAAAGGGCACCTGTCGATTGCTTTTATCGTTTGTGTCATTTAAAAAACCCAACGTTTAGTAGCATACAAGCAAAAAGTATTTCTACGTAGGTTTATGTTAAAATATACTTGAATTTAAAATATAAACTTAATCAGTGATAATTGTTATAAAATTATATGTTAAAAATAATATAATATCAAACACAGTAGAGGTCATAAGGCTGCAAATTCATTTCTAACCCAGTCGTCATTGAAAGAAATGATGTTTTTACACACATTTACCTTGCTAAGATTACTTTATAAAACAGTTGCAGGTAAACATATCTGAACAACTTTAACGAGAATTCTTTCATTCTATAATTACATAAAAAATCCAGTATCGGTATACATGGTACATGTTACTTGCTTTCATGATGATCTAGTTTATGGACCCGACATTGTATGGAACAGCATTAACGTTGTCAAGAACTTGTATTTTGACAACGTTCCCAAATGACGTCGCGTTTACGTGGATACATTTTTAAAATCTGTCTTCAATTGGATTATAACAAATGATGAAAGCATCTGAACCAAATTATAATGCATTGGTAGCGTTGAAGAAACATATACAATGTATACAAACTCCGTTAGTCGTTCATAATACTGATAATGGACGGTACTACTGATACCATTGCACACAATCAATAAGTGTATTCCGGTGGCAAAAGAGAAAACATTAGTTTTTAAAATATTTAAACATTTGTAGTCTGAGTAGCATTTGTACATGTTGCTGTTTGCTTACTACACGGGTATTCATAGTTGGTTATCAATATTCCAGGTTTGACCGGACGAACCGGTGCCTAATAGCATGAACAACGATGTTAACCATTGTGACCACCCCATCCTAATTTGGATTTGTTCTGTGAAACTCCGGGTTACAATTGGTCTTCAGTAATCTATTCTTACCGTTATACGCGACTAACGGGATTGGGAGGTGATGCTCGCCCACTTGGTTGAGTCATGTCATCGTATCCCAATGCGCAGGCCGATGCTCATGCTGTTGACCACTGGCTTGTCAGGTCCAAACTCGGTTATCTACAGACCGCCACCATACAGCTCGAATATTGTTGAATATGGCGTAAAACTAAATCCATTCACTCACTCACTAACTCACTCACTCACTCACTCGATCCTACAAAGGAGGCATGGTTACGAGTCATTATGGAAATCCTCACAAAATTCTAACAAAATCCAAACGAGAGAGACAAGCATGGAATACTGTGAACCGACTCTGTCCAAGAATCCGGCAATGGGGATACAAACGGTATTTATAACACCAGTTTAATCCGGGGTATATCCTACAGAGCGAGTCGGGGTAACACTGTGCTAAGTCCGTGATATAGGCTTAACGCGCGTGAGAATTCGAACCCTTGGCGAACGAACGCTTTATCCTTTGACCTACCCGACCGCCCCGACACAAACGATAATACTTGGGTACAACATTTCTTGAAGTATCGATCAATCATGGAATCGCTTTGTCCACAGCTACTGAGAAAAATTACTGTGACATGTACCATAGATCTTCTGTTCTATAGAAGCTAGACGGACGACAGAACGTACTCTCATATACCTGAAGAGGCCTATATTCAGGTTTACCCTAACAGCCTGTTATAAGAACTCCCTTTCGGAACCTTTTGTTGGATGAATCGTCAACGGAGGGTGGATTAAACACATGCATAGTTTACGTTACCCGTTGCAATGATAAATCACAATTCATATTAAACGTTCACACGCATGTAGCCCAATAAACCTGTAGGAATAATGTATCGACTAATACACCATTGTATGGACGCCTGGTGTTGCTTTAACCAGATTTCATTGCGAGTCGGGACGGTCCTCGAAAATTAAAGAAGTCGCATTGATTCGCATTAAGAAGAAGAGATTTGTCCATTGATGGCGTTAATATGTCTCGAAGCTGTTTTTCTTGTGTTCAGCAATTCATCCATTACGGTAACGCAACACGGGAAGCTCTAAACGACGTTGTGTTCGTGTTTTATACTCTGTTACAAGCCCGGAACGTCGCTGTGAGGAGTCAAGCTTACACACACGCATAGCTGATCTCGTCTTAGTGTCAACTGTCACAGTGGTGTTGCTGGAAGGTCAACGATGTAAGTGCACTACTCGCATGTAGGTACAGTGTTGGTTTATAGGTGTAATGTAGTCCAAGGGCCATCGGGTGCTAATTATACCAAACTATATTACGTCAGTATTAGCTCCTGTTCATAAAATCGTATCTTTGATCCTCCACAATCGGTTAATACGTTATCTCGATTACACTTCCACACTCACGCCTGTTCAACGTTTCCAATACCGCCATGTACATGAATATATCTCAGTACATCAAACAGTGTTAAAGTACAGTACAGCACACCACACCTCAGTACATCTCATCATGTTGAGTCATCCACGTGAACCAGAGGTTGAGTCACGAGATGCATTCCTGAAAATTTCTCCGGAAGTGCTTCCATCCAACGTAAACATTTCTCAATCGTTGGTGTCCTCTCGCCGCCATATTTGATTTCTATCGCAGCGCCA
Organism: Haliotis asinina; assembly: GCF_037392515.1. Classification (NCBI taxonomy): domain Eukaryota; kingdom Metazoa; phylum Mollusca; class Gastropoda; order Lepetellida; family Haliotidae; genus Haliotis; species Haliotis asinina. The sequence goes on from NC_090281.1 coordinate 72,339,499, forward strand.
CGCAACCCCTCAGACGACGTCGTGTTATTGGTGGAGTTTGTGGTGTCGGAGACATCGGATTTTCTTGCCGTGGCTGTCCGTGGCCTCTTGGTCCTAAGAGCTGAACCCCCTCGCCTAAGACTGACCAAGCCCTGGCGTCTTGGACGCCTTGGCGTTTGACTACACGTGGATCCTTCTCGGTGCCAGCCAGGGCGTGGTGTTCGAGTCGACATGACCGTTATATATATAGTGCGCCAAGAACCTATACTCACTTCAACTCAAGTAACGGTTTACGATGTCCACCGCTGGATAAATATAGTTGAAATAATTACACACCGAAAACTGCAGCAACACACCTGCTGTTTGTGTTTTCTTCAACACAGTCTCCAAGGGTATGATGGCCCGAGATCTCGTCAGTATGTACACACGCGACGCTCCTTAGCTGGATGTGTTGTGATCTGTTCCTTGTTGATCAACAGTAGGGCCGTTTTATTGCTCTGTTGATGTAGCGTGAAACCGGATTTGTCATGTTGATGGCATGGAAAATGGCATGGAAAAGACAATGGCATGGAAAAGTCCAGAGCAAGTCCAGTTCACCAGCTTCTAGTCCAAGTCAACAGGTGTTCACTGAATGAAAAATCACACCGAACCCACTCAAACATCACCAGTACAACTCGTCACAGCGTTCATAAAGACGTGCGCTCAGAGACAGAGATAATTTTTTCAGAACGCCAGTCGTATTTTTCCAAAACGAAATCCACGTGAGACACAGCCCTGTTAATGATCCATTGTGATCTTTCAGACAAATCGTCCACAATTTCTTGAAGGTACACTTTTTGGCAATTTCATTCCCAGATTCCAACAAAACGTGGTAATATAACGCTAAGATCCTACTGTCTGCCTGTACGGTAGAGAGTCCGTTTGACGAGAGCCGTGCTGACACACTGATTTAATCCGGTACTACCGCCAAACAACGCGTGCTAAATCGCTGTTTATACACCAGTGACTAAATCCACTCTCGCGATACTGGGCGTAGCGCACGGCTCCCAGCCTATCAATGTGCGGGTACTTGTAATCTCGGTTTGTTTCTTGATTTGAAATTGGCTAGCGACAGCACTGTCCTATCACAATCATGTGCGTGCCATTCCGCCTCTTCTTCGCCGTGACTCAGGGAGAGTAGATCATCGCGCTGTTATAGCGTGAGTGGAACAAAAGGTGATTGTGACAGTTGGTTGTAACTCTGTAGGTGCGTGTTTGATTTTGAACGATAGGACCGGGGAGCAACGGTTTCATTTTCACTATTTTACGTTTGTTTATATCTTTGTATAGGTCGTACAAATTCTATCCTTTATGAAAATCCAGGGGACAAGTTATTTTAAACGTTGAAAATAACTCCGGAAGTGATATTGATATGACTTAAAAGTGGACTAGGCGATCTGAAGCTTTGAAATGACCAGTGTCACGGTATTTCCACGTTTCAAAACTCAAGTGAGCCTTTGTAACCAGGAGAAATCTCCTATTATGTAAAGTAAAGGTAAGGTATTGAAACGTGGATACCGAAAAGCATATAAAAGACCTAATAGAAATTGTCCAAACAAAAATAAAATAAAATAAAAAACAGAACAAAAAACAACAACAAAAAAAACAACAACAACCCCCCCCCCAAAAGAAAAAAAACAAAAAAAAAAAAAACAAAACAAAAAAAACAAAACAAAACAAAACAAAAATAACCAAAACAAAAAAAACCCCAAAAAACCCAAAAACAAAAACCAACCAAAACAAAAGAAAAACAGCAAAACAGCAAAATAACCACAACAACAAACAAACAACAACAAACAAAATCAATGACAACCAAATGTCTAATATTAGGGCGCAGATTTTCGAAACAATCTAGGCTACAATTAATCTTAAGAGCTCACAGTTACCGGTAGCATGAATTATGTTTTCCAAACTGCGCCTGAGTTAGAGCGGGATCTGTCGTAATGACGTCACAGAAATAATAACGCTGTTTTGGGTATGAAATGCCAATGGTCGAACATCGGACACATGGTCCACTGGAGCACCGTCGTGTTTACCCGACATAGGAATGTACTGCTGCGTTCAGTGGATTACCATTTCAGTTGTTTTTGTTGATTTTTGAAGAGATTTGGCAGTCTGAACATCCCTCACAGTTGCCTTTCAAGACCGTGATTTACATAACGTCAACATGTGCGTTAAAACTGAGGAAGCCATTTTGACGTTATAACCTTGAACCTTGGCATCATACTGTATCATATAATACAGTAACTAGATGTTTGTTTTGGGTTATCAGAATATCCTACTTTACAGGTTGTCTTTTGATGAGTTGCGTCCCCTTGCGCTGCCAGGATTCTGTGATCGAGGAGGAACAACTAACTTCAGTGTATACAGTACACCGTACACAGTGCATGATAAACTTCTGGTTACTCAATGCCACTATTCATTCATCTCACGCTGCAATAACACAAACCTGCGTAACTGAAGTACTTTTAACACACACGTGATGGTTATCCAAACACTCATGTTTTCCGATGTAATATAGTTAATGTATCATAAATATTCTTGTGTTTAAATTCTCCAACAACCAATATTAAAATCATGCCGATAATACCCGGTTTCTGTACATTTAAAATCCACATTTGACAACGTATCTTTTAAGTTCGCAACGTACCCCTACGCTTGGGGCGTTTTTCAGACTTTAGACTATTGAGAGCTGTTTTTAACCTGATTTCAACAAATGTCAACAGGAACTCTTCCAGAACAAGCTTCCTCACGGGCTTGACATGAATGTCAATAGGTTTTCAATCAGTTGGGGTAAGCATTCGGTGACTAAGGCAACTCATCCTTTGTACAACGAGGAACTTGAATGAATGTAAATAATCAATAAACAATTTGTTAAAAAACTGAATTTGTCTCAGCAGGTATCCAACAATGTTGATTAGTTTATAAACACACCTTGTACAAATATTTTTAGTATTGTAAAACCATGGACATAATAAGGGGATGTGGCGTAGCCTAGTAGTTAAGCGTTCGCTCGTCACGTCGAAGAGCTAGGTTCGATTCCCACGTGAGTACAATGCCTGTTGCCCACTTCTGGTGTCCACCGCTGTGATACTGATCGAATGTTGCTAAAGGCGTAGATCCATACTCACTCACGCACTCACTCACTCATTCACTTGCAATAATCGTGTAATGTTTTAAAACATCACCAGATCTCTCGCCATAAAGTAACAAGACGAATGCGGGCATATAATTGTTTCACAAAGATCAGCTAATTTTTTTAACTAGGCAACGTAGTTAGGTCAAATCACGTGATATTTTTTCACGCTTCACTGATTTTGAAGAGCACATATCTGTTAACCCTATTCATTACACGTAAACATGCTCTCAATCATAATACATAACCAGAGTCTGACAGTATCTGGTTCTTTTATGAGTTAGAAATGTTTATGCTAAAAAATCACGGGCAGTGATGGTTATACTCAGGTTAAACGTACATCTTTAGCGCAGACTGTACCTGGCATTAAGCTGCTATTTCAGCTTGTAACATGTCGGGCAAAAGATTTTGAACACTCATAAATTCGATTTGATCAAAAAGTACAAACATTGTCAAAACCTTGTCAGGGTGATAACACTGCAAACTGAAGTTTGTGTTTAACGTGGTGTTTAAGTGGTTTTTAACGTCGCATTCCGCATTACTCCAGCTATATATTGTATGTAAATAAATGAGTCTGAATAAAATATCCAGTGGTTAACATCATGAGCATCAGACAATGCAATTAGGATATGATAGCTATGAGCTCAAACCCATAGCTCAAGACAAAACCACGATACTCTATAAAAACCTGTGATGAACGGGTTTGAATTGGTCTTTGGTAACTCGTGCCTTTCATAAGAGACAAGATCTGGTTGTCAGGCTCGCTGGCTCGGTTACACATCGCGTTATCGATGCTCATGCTGTTGATCACTGGATTGTCTGACTTGATGTTTTACAGACCGCTACCATATAGTTGCAACATTGCTGATAGCAGCGTAAAACAAGAAACAACAATCAACGACCATAAATCTAACCTGTATACATTTGACGAACCTTTGACACCTTGGTATGTATACATGGACGTTCATTGTATCATACTCCTAGCGCTGACAGAAATAAGAAAGTCAAGGTTAACGGATTTTCAGAGGATAACGAATTTGGATGGTTTCACTTCCGTATCATACATCATATGTTCCATGGCCGTTCAGCCTCTGTGGATGAATAAGTTAGGTCTAAGGCCATTTTAAATTCTTTACATCGTGTTTGTTTTATGCGAGACGGTGATGACAAAACTAGAAATATAATGAGAATGTATTTCAGATTCGAACCTACAATCAGAGGTCACTTGCACATAACCCTTCAGCGTTTAGATGACTAGACCAAACGTTCCCCGATTACCTTCAGTAAGTGAATGCATGTTGTTGAACGGCACTACATTCCAGTTACGACAGTCTACAGATCTTGAATCCGGAATGGACAAAGCAGTTATTGGAAGCATAAGCTATGGTCGGCATTACGAGGACTATGTGACCTTACTGAGTGGATTCGGAGAAGGATCATATTGAAGATCCTGTTCTTCTCGGCAGTGTAATATGTGTTTTTAGTATGAACTCAGGTGTCGCCAGTTGGTTGTGTACTTCAATTGCCTCTTTCACTCTCAGTTTTCAGTTTGCTTACGTTCAGTCACGGCGTATAACTCCATTTCCAGGGGATCCTGTCAGTTCGGAGATAAGTGGTTTACGCGTTCTCTCATCATGTCGAAGATCGGGTTCGATTGTCCCCATGGATACAAAATGTGAAACCCGTATTTCTGTTGCCCTAATAGACACCACTGAAAGGAAACCGCAAATATCTGTGACTAACATGATATTCCCATACACAGGGAATACGACGGCATGCATTAATCAAGCTAGTGAGTCTGGCCACTCGATGCTGTTCCTCACTTCTTACAGCACGCATTGGTTCCGTGACAAAATCTATTTTGTCACCTGGTTTTCTCAGCTTAAGAAACTCTGTGTCCGTTATACTCTCATGCAGGAGGTTTCCATGAGATATGCCGACACTAGGGTAAAACACCATTCATGTGGATGTTAATTGTACAATTGTGTATATGTAATTTATATAATTATGACTTATCATAACATCATTATCAAAGAGAAGAAAATATAGTTTAACAGCATTAATATTCAACATGATATTACTTCGTCCATGGGAAATGGTGTAGCCTATAATCCATAATTTGTTGTGGTAAATCGAATCAAAAGATTTAGCCAAATATAGAACGATTGAGTAGGATTTAACACCTCTATTTCCAATATACTTTTGAATAAGATCATTGAATACGTCTGTAAAGAAAGAAGACAGAGTTACAAAGATGATGAAGGAAATTTGCAATTAATGTAGCGCAGTTCTGTGTACAGGCTCATGATTGTCACACTACCATTGAAGGGGGGCAACTCTTGTATCCTTACCTCTTGTCTGTCCGCGACGACTGTCATCCTTATCCAAAGGCGAAGTATGTTCCACGATCTTATGCATATTTTCTTGCTTATGCTTCTTTGTAATTATTATGCTAAACCGACTCATTGCCTGTGATATTAGTGGTGTAATAAAAAACGAGTAAACTGATATCACAATGAAATTAGCACGGTAGGATAAACAATGCTGTAAGGGACCTGAATCAAATTTGCTACGATTGTTAAATTCATTGAGCAAAGTTCCCTCTTAAGAATAGGAGTAAAAATCTAACTTCCTATACCAACGACGTGGATACGCTCACATAGTGTCCAACTGGACAATACATATGCGGCACTCTCATTGTTTTATCGTACATACATACAAAGCAAAACATGTACAGATCATACTGTAGTTATACTTCACGCTACGCCGACCAGTAGCTTGGGATGTCTCTTCAAACGTATACCGATTTCTATTTCGTGCTCCAACTAAGGCCCACGAACCCATGGCCCACCTGTGTGTTCCAGGCTCCATCTAAGGCCCACGAACGCACGACCCATTTGTGTGTTCCAAGCTCCATCTAAGGCCCACGAACCCACGACCCATCTGTGTGTTCCAGACTCCATCTAAGGCCCACGAACCCACTGTCCACCTGTGTGTTCCACGCTCCATCTAAGGCCCACGAACCCACGGCCCATCTGTGTGTTCCACGCTCCATCTAAGGCCCACGAACCCACTGCCCATCTGTGTGTTCCAGGCTCTATCTAGGGCTCACGAACCCACGGCCCATCTGTGTGTTCCACGCTCCATCTAAGGCCCACGAACCCACTGTCCACCTGTGTGTTCCACGCTCCATCTAAGGCCCACGAACCCACTGTCCACCTGTGTGTTCCACGCTCCATCTAAGGCCCACGAACCCACGGCCCATCTGTGTGTTCCACGCTCCATCTAAGGCCCACGAACCCACTGCCCATCTGTGTGTTCCAGGCTCTATCTAAGGCTCACGAACCCACGGCCCATCTGTGTGTTCCACGCTCCATCTAAGGCCCACGAACCCACTGCCCATCTGTGTGTTCCACGCTCCATCTAAGGCCCACGAACCCACTGCCCATCTGTGTGTTCCAGGCTCTATCTAGGGCTCACGAACCCACGGCCCATCTGTGTGTTCCACGCTCCATCTAAGGCCCACGAACCCACTGCCCATCTGTGTGTTCCACGCTCCATCTAAGGCCCACGAACCCACTGCCCATCTGTGTGTTCCAGGCTCCATCCATAGCGAATATATTACATTTACACTTGAAAGATACGAATGTTTAATGCTGCCCTTTTTGTAACATAATACGGTTCGATTTGTTTTCGCTATCCTCGTAGTTTCGATTCTTTTCTAAGTGCAACTATCTTTTTCGGGATATTACAATTATTTTGAAATAATTTTATAGTTTTCTTAATAATCCGACTAGTTTTTGTTTTTAGGCCATATTCTATCCTTAAAAACCAGGGTAATGTTATCTGTTTTGTTCCTTGTTGACATGCAACACAAAACAATGTATCTGATTAATGATTTACCACCAATGCGGTGTGTGTGTTTGCGTGTGCGTGTGCGTGTGCGTGTGCGTGTGCGTGTGCGTGTGCGTGAGCGCGTGCATGGGTACGTGCAAATGTATATGTGTGCGTGCGTACGAACGTGTATAGAAGAGGTTGGGGGAGCGGGGTTGAGTTGATTTTAATCCATGTGTCCTAATATATCCTGTCATTGTAATTCCAAACTACATATTTCCTCCCGGTGGATCTATTTATCTTCCTGTACAATCCAAAAATACTAAGCTAACCCATCTCGTCAACGATCCACCCGTTAGGTCACACTCTTTTGTCCAAGTATAGATTTCTCGAGGAACTGACACGGCTGGGCCGTTGCCTATTTGCACACTGAGAGCTCATTTCTCAGAAATCCCACCACGCGACGAAGGGCATGTTTCTCCGTAAGAACATGCACACACTGCATTTTTAACATTTTTATACTGGTGCAGGTCATTTAGCAAAGGAAACGTGTGTGCTTAACCGTTCCATAATAATCCAATCTATTGAGATACACAATGTTACAACAGCGGTAGTATCTGAACGAGCCTTTTGTCACTATAGCGACACATCAATGCTTTGTAAGTCTCATTCATTTCCTCGAGAATTGTGTTTTGGTAGAAACGACAATGCGGTGCGTATTGCATAACTTTTCCTTTCCATTGTTAGTTACATTAGGTATTGACCATATATAGTCAAAAACGGGGATAAAAAATATAGATGACACTACAGATGGTCAGAAGAAGGATGCATGAAACAATGAATGCCAGAGATGAAACGGTTTTGGGTACAAGACCTAACGCTCAAGCGTACCAAACACATCCCTGCCCTTGGCTTGGGATAATATTTGATTTTGAAATTTTGGGAATGTACGTCAAATCGCTCTGAGAAATTCGTACTGCTGATTTTCGTTATCCACAGTTACACGGAATATCTCTGATTTATTGCAGACTGGGAGTGTTTTATCTATAATGTGATGCCTAGGCTTTTATTCTGTTCTTCAAACGCAGCTAGAGGAAACCATTAAATGTCTTACAGTCTGCAAATTGCAGATTTTGGCACAGGTTTCTGCAGACAAAGGATGTGAACGATGGGTGTTACTGGCCAGAAACACATCTACAGTGTATGACATTGATTAATCAGAAACCAAGCTTTAACGTCAAACAGCCTAACACATTGCTAACATCTTATCTCTGATATGAATATTTTCATATAAATAATCTGGCCACACATTACAGACTTACAGGGGTTCTATGAGGTATATTTCTTTCGGGACATAATTGTTTGACGATCTAGCAAAACAACGTTGGAGATACGCCAGGCCTACAACGTTACGTTACTGACCAGGGCACGTTGTACAAAGTATCATCAATGCTAGGGCAGTCGTTCGTCTATGTTGCTACGACAGTCGTTAGTAAGTCTACGTTAAGATATGGGAGTTAAGGTCACCTTAGTACAAGGGCACCCAGGCGTTTAGGAATCTTCTGTCTGGAGCTCCTCTGCGTACTCCCGTCGAGAAAGGTATTATTTACCCACCGTTAGCAAGTGTAGGGAACAGTGTAGTGTGACGTTCTGGTCACAGACAGGTCATTGTAGTGAGACGTCCGGGTTTGAAGCATATCAGTGTTGTGAGACGTTTGGGTCACGGACAGATGAGAGTAGTGAGACGTTCGGGTTTCAAGCTTGACAGTTTAGCGAGACATTTGGGTCTCAAGCAGATCAATGTAGTGAGATGTTTGCAGTAGTGGCAGTGAATTCAAGCTGCTTTCACCAACATGTATTCGTTATTTTGTAACCGTATTTCAACAATGGACTAGACCGAGACCCGTATTCCCGTGGTTTATGAATTCTGACAAAATCAGTCTTAGACACCTTGACTGTCTCTATACCTCAAAATAAACATTTATGTAGCACAACAACGTCTCACAAATACTTTCCACTTGACTGAGGTGCCCGCAGAAAATCAATATCATATTCTGTCCCGGGAAAACTAGTTTTCCAAGAAATTGTATTGTTGTCTTCGTTGTTGATCAATACATTACGCAAGTCTGTTCGCTTTCTGTCGATTAACATGCATTTTTAAAAGTTTCCATGGGTGTTGTGTTCCCAACATGTACTGAAGTATCAGTCACAGGTAGTATAGCCAAGAAGTTAACCTTCAGGAATCTTCAGGAATATCAATGAAGTGATATATTTGAAAACAAACCCAGTCAAACAACCAGTTCCCTTCCACCGGTTAAACATCTAAACCAGAAATAGAGTAGGCGGTTAACACGACCTTGTTTTGTTCAATATCTCAATGTTCTGGCTGAATTAAAATTACCCATGAGGTTATGCCATTGGTTGCTGGATTTTTGTTTGACGTCGCACTCAGCAACATTCCAGCTATATGGCTGTCTGTAAACAATGGAGTCTGAACCAGACAATCTAGTGATCAACAGCATCAGCATCGACATACGCCAATTGGATACGATGACGTGTCAATCAAGTCAGAGAACCTGACCACCCGATCCCGTTCCTAGTCTACGTAGCAGCAGCACAGGACGGAGCACATGGTGCTGAAACTAGTTTAACGCGGTCAACATAATCGAACAATGGACAGAAGACCCAATGACCTCAGGTGCATTCATATGTGGTGAAAACGCTCGCACATTTAATTAGCTATTTTAAGTTGTCAAAACGCCAAATCGTGGACAAACCAAGAGACACTAATGAGTACAAAGACTGGGCCCCGTTTAACAAAGTTCTCGTAAGCCGAAGATCTCGTAACCTTTCTAGAAGCATTCGTACTTTCTGTGTTAATGTACAGGAAGTACGCATGCTACGAGAAAAGTTTTTGTTTTTAGTTTCTACTATTTCATTTTTATAATTGTCCATCGTTGTTGTTTACATCTGAACATCGGAAGCCTCCAGGGGCATGACTTATGACACTCTTCTGCAGTGACGATCTCTTCCTATAAGAATAATCTATAACCCCTCATACACCCCATACCTAACGGGTGGTCAAAGATGAATACTTATAAAAATGAAATGGTAGAAACTAAAAACAAAAGTCACCGAGACGGGTGCTCCTTCCGGTGACGCCATGTTTTGATGTGTGAGTTTCAGGACGCGACCGACAAACAGTGTATAATGTGTACTGCGCCTGCTTAACAGCGGCATGGTCTCTCAGTAGGCTAGCGATATAAAACCAGTTTACATCTGGTGCATGCCGCCACACACACACACGCATGCACGCCGTCATATGAGCGTGTATATTCTCAAAAAAAGACCGACGTTAAACCCCCATTTCACCTGTTCAAGTTATGTACAACCCGACCAGGACGACATATAACGTGACCTTCAACGATCACGCTTTACCCTACCATAGCAACTCCAGGGAAGTTGAGTGTACTTGTTCAGTGAGCTCACATGCAGTATAACGAGCTGATCAATACTATAGTTTAGGTGATACAATCATGTTGAGGACGTGTCTGCATTACATTCAGTTGACGTTGTCTTTCAAATCTAAGCGCAACACATCGAGCGGGTTAGGCTTATGGGCACGGGTTCCTCGCCGTTGTGAGGAGGTTGATGGAACGAAGAAGAGGAAGTTGATGGATTAAAGAAGAGGGGGTTGATGGAACAAAGAAGAGGAGGTTGATGGAACAAAGAAGAGGAGGTTGATGGATTAAAGAAGAGGAGATTGATGGATTAAAGAAGAGGAGGTTGATTACAGGCTACTGCATCATGGTGCATACCCAACTGTACTCCCATGCCATATGCTCGGGCACCAGAACACCAGTGAGTAAATTCTGACAGTTGAATAGACCCTGTATCCATTATCCAACCTTGCTATTTGGTGAGTAGTTTTCCCATAGTAATGTTGGAAGTCTAAAAGCTCATACGGGTTCCACTTAATTTGCACGCTAAGAACTTGAAGCCCCCGGCCCATGGCCTTCCATATTCCATTTAAAACGCTACGAACCCAGCACCCTTTCGGGTATTCCACATTCCATGTAAATCCCACGAACCCACCACCCTTTCGTGTGCTCCACATTATGCCAAGGCTCACAACACATTGTTACGACATTTAATGCAAATATGAGTGACTGAGTCGAATTTAAAGCCTATCTGAACAGAGTAGAAGGAAAACCCAGCGTAGCGTGTGTATGAGATATTTGGTTTTGTTGGCAAATGTTCGAATATTATAAGTAACAGCTTATTTATTGTGTATTTGGTGAGTTGTGTTCACATAGTACTGTTAGAAGTCTGAAAGCCTATTCGGGTTCCACTTTTCCACAGAACCTGAAACACCAATGGGTGTGTTTCGATTTCACTCAGTGAACCCATGACCCATTGGTGTGCTCTACACTCCCCCTAAGGCCCACGGACTCATGACTCGTCTGTGAGTTTCACATTCCACATAAGGCCCACGACCCCACTAGCCATCTGTGTGTCCAACTCTCCACCCAACGCCCAAGACCCCATGTCCCATCTGTGAGTTCCACGTTCTTCTGAAGGCCTACGACCCCATGGCTCAAATGTGTGTTCCACATTCCACCCTAGGCCCACTACACCATGGCTCATCTGTGTGTTCCACATTCCACCCAAGACACACAACACCATGTCCCATCTGTGTGTTCCACATTCTTCTGAAGGCCCACGACATCATGGCGCATGTATGTGTCCCACACTCCACTCAAGGTCCACGACCCCATGGGCCATCTGTGTAGTTCACATTCCGTCCCAGGCCCACGACATTAAGGCCCATCTGTGTGTTTCACAATCCACCCAAGCCCCATGAACCCATGACCCGTCTATGTATTCCACACTCCATCCAAGACCCACGAATCCACGTCCCATCTATATGTTCCACATTCTTCTGAAGGCCCACGACTCCATGGTTCATCTGTGTGTCCCACATTCCACCCAAGGCCCACGACCCCATGCCTTGTCTGTGTGTCCCACATTGCACCCAATACACACGACCCCATGGCTCGTCTGTGTGTCCCACATTTCACCCAATACCCACGACCCCATGGTTTGTCTGTGTGTCCCACATTCCACCCAATACCCACGACCCCATGGTTTGTCTGTGTGTCCCACATTCCACTCAATACCCACGACCCCATGGCTCGTCTGTGTGTCCCACATTTCACTCAATACCCACGACCCCATGGCTCGTCTGTGTGTCCCACATTCCACCCAATACCCACGACCCCGTGGCTCGTCTGTGTGTCCCACATTTCACCCAATACCCACGACCCCATGGCTCGTCTGTGTGTCCCACATTGCACCCAATACCCACGACCCCATGGCTCGTCTGTGTGTCCCACATTCCACCCAAGGATGAAGATTTTTATGGATATCAACTTCTTTATGAGAGAACACAACGTTTCGGAGTTAATGCTTACTCCTTCATCAGGTGATTGAGAAAGGGATACAGAGGTGTATTTATATGTACAGGTAAAACAGTCAGTCATCAAATATCACGCCTCATCAAGACCAAAGCCAGCATCGATGTCACCTTCTCCAGTGGCAAGACCATCAAGACCTACCTAAAAGCCAACGGTAAAGGACCCAGCTGTGAACACCCTAACCCGAGAGGATGCATCTACCAGATCCCTTGCAACTGTGGCGACCTATACATTGGAGAAACGCTGAGACCAATCAACACCAGAATGAAGGAACATCAGACCTCAGTCAGGAAACTCGACCAGAAATCGGCCATCTCTGAACACATACTCAAGAACCCTGAACACTCAATTCGATGGGAGGACACTAGGATACTATCTACCAACAACAACAACTGGCGCCAAAGGAAACTGCAAGAGGCCATCGAGATCCGGAGACAGAAACCAGCCATCAACCGCGACCAAGGAGTGTACCTACCAAGTGCCTGGGACTTATTGATAAATTAATCTCATCTACCTGTGTACATTCTATCTATGTAATTCATGTATAGCCTATCTACCCGAGTACATACTTGTGTTTGTACATCACCAATCCTCATGTAAACATGCTCACCCCCTATCGTGTGTTATGTACATCATCCTATCATGCGTAATGTATCACCATTGGCTTCCATCCTTATCCCCAATCATGTTATGTAAACATATCCAATCAACTGTAATGCATTACCATTGGTTTCCATCATTGTTATCTTAACTATCGGCTTCCTATCAGTGCTTGTTTATACTAGCTTTCGTTAACTCATTCCACTTGTTACTTTGTTATTGTTTTACCTGTACATATAAATACACCTCTGTATCCCTTTCTCAATCACCTGATGAAGGAGTAAGCATTAACTCCGAAACGTTGTGTTCTCTCATAAAGAAGTTGATATCCATAAAAATCTTCATTCTTATGTATTTTCACTTCTAAATGACATTCAAAGACTTGATTCCACCCAAGGCCCACGACTCCATGGCTCGTCTGTGCATTCCACATTCCACTCACTACCCAGTGCCCCAAGACTCACATGTGTGTAAATCTCCAAGAACGTTCTATGCAATAACATGATGTTTATATGCAATTGATGTTTTGCATTCATTGATGTCAGGCGTTGTCATGTTAGGGCTGTTGCTATGTACCTGCGTGTAGATTACCCAGCGCTACAGCATTATGTATAACCAGCCATCCTTTGCGCGTTTAGTATTCTGATGTCAGTTGAAAGAAGGAAAAACAAGCAAACCTTTCTTTCTGGTTCACAAGTAGTACGATAAATCACAAGTAGTTATTGTACCTGCCTTGTACAAACGGTTTTTTTATAAGTGTAAACCGGGATTTAGATTTCTGATGGAATTAACAAGCTGACGTTTGGTGGCAATGTGGAAAAAAGTTCTTTTTCGTTTCACCCGTGAAGATCCGGATTAGAATTGATCTTCAGTAACCCATGCTTGTCGTAAGAGGCGACTAACGAGATCGGGTTAGGCTCGCTGACTTGGTTGACAGATGTCATCAAATCCCAGTTGTGTATATGGATGCTCATGATGTTAGTCACTGGATTGTCTGGTCTAGGACTGATTATTTACGGACCGGCGCCATATAGCTGGAATGTTGCTGTGTGCGACATGAAACTCACTCACTCACCGCAGTTCGATACAATGGCCAACATAGGTATAATCCGACATCTCAGTATCAAGGGCGTAAATCATACTTGACAACGTTGTTGAATGGTCAACGCCATTGGCGTATCAACGAAATCAATCATGAAGCGTCAACGTCATTGGTGTATCATCAAGGTTAGTTCTGTAACGTTCCAGGACTGCTCAGTTTCATACAAGGGACGAGACCGCGAAGCTCGAACAGCTTTCACTCAGTTTTTCAAGATCGAACCTCTCTCGTCGGTTTCATATTTGTGCCACACTTGTTACAAATTGCTTTCACTAAGGTATCAGTGTCTTCAGCTGTATCCCTTGACATGCCCGTTATATTGACGGAACTAGCACCTTCATGTGACGCTCCAAAATGTCTGATATCTGTAACCATGTTTCGTTTTTCCAACCTAACAGATCTACTCTGACTACTATTTGCCTGACAAAGACATTCGGGAGATGAAGAACCGGTGGATTAACTGGGGCCAGGATAGGGTCTGGGGTCTGGATGTATGGCGTGATTTGCAGGAGCGAAGACGATGGGCGATCGGTAAGTCCACCAATCGTGGATATATTTGCCTTATGTAATATACTTGTTACAGAAGGAGTAAACTGGTACATTGAAGGTGTGAGTAGGTGAGTATGGCTTTATGCCGCCGCTTTCAGCAATATTCCTGCAAATATCACGGTGGGGGACACCAGAAATGGGCCTCACACACTGTACCCATGTGGGGAATCGAACCCGGGCCTTCGGCGAACGCTATGACCTCTTGGCTACCCCATCGCCCCACATTTAAGATGTGATCAACATAGCGTTACACACTTGTTAGAAAATAAATCAGATGGCTGGCTTGAGATGTGTGTGATGACTGCATTAAATCTTTGTCATTTGGTGGCACAACTGGTTAAGTTGATATTAGCTGCCACGACTGACCGACCTCTTTGCACAAATAACTGAGCTGTGTCGAGACGACTGATCTTGCCTCAAACAGCTGATGGTAAATAACCCCGACATGGTTACTTCAGCAAGCGGACCGAGCATGTCAGTGGACATAACTGTTAACAAAAGAGGAAAGACATCCCGCTCCAGTGGGAATACAGCGGCCTCTAGCTTCATGTTGGGCGTTTCTCATGGCATCTACCTCACACACAGGATTAGACGCCCTTGTACTGTGGTAGGTACATGCTACTCATAGGTTTATTCAGAAGGTTTCGGTGAATGAGTGAGCGAGTGAGTGAGTTTTAGTAATATTCCAGCAATAAGATACCCAACTGCTCCATACGTTTTCGGGTGTAATTGAATGCAGACATGTATATGTGTGTTTGATCATCCTACAAAACTGCATTTTGATGTAACGTATCCGTTGTATTTTATGCTGTAAGAAGGTGTGATACAAATCAGTCGTGTTAACACTGCATTGTGGTAATAAATGTGTACAAGGAGTCTTGAGATGAAAAAGAACCTGTTATGGCAAAAAATACGTTGTTAATAAGACATGAACTGCCATAATAAGATATGTTGAAAAATGTATGTGTTGTCACAGAAGTGAGTAATGGTAAAACTGTTCTGTTCCTCTTGTGTATAAACATGCTTTGATTGTTTCTAAAAGGTCTCCGAGCAAACCCAGATGCAACCTTCGCCGTGAAAAATAACAAAACAACAACAACAATAATAAAATACCCCAAGAAAAATAAAAACAAAGTATTTTTATTCTCACAAACAACCTTACAGGTGCATTTACACATTTCGCATTCATATTTTTGCATTTAACACATAGCGACGTATTTCCCTCGAATATTAGTCGCTTCGTTGTGAACGTCTGTCTAATTGCATGCGACTTCGGTTCCAACTAATTTCATAACACCTGTTGAGGCCATTAGTACCACTGTGTGAGTGAGTGAGTATGGGTTTACGCCGCGTTGAGCAATATCCCGCCTACATACCGGCAGGGGACACCAACCAGAAATGGGCTGCACACATTGTACCAATGTGGGGAATCGAACTTGATCTTCGGGTTACAAGCGAAGGCTTTAACCACCAGGCTATCCCATCGCCCCAGCACTGTGCGAAGATAAATGTTGACAGACTCAATATCTAGTTTACCTGTCCTTACAGGAGATTCCTTGTCCTCGTGTCACGGTGAATATTAGAGACGGTGTCAGCCTTTGCAAGGGACGGGCCAAGCTGAAGCGTGTCCTTTGGAGATCACCGTTCTCCCCTGCTGTCGTTGCAATTCACCTCGATCTCCCTGATGAGGAACCTCTCAGAAAGGTGTTTCTATTTTCACAGAATCATACACCCAGCGGCAGTTTGAATAATTCATTAATTTTAGTTCACATATGACTGACACTTACTGATATAATGCAAGAGGAATTTTGGTTACAAGAGGTTTAGTTATGTAGAATCTTGTGTAGCAATAGATTATAGGTGCCACAGTAGTCTGTGGTTGAAATGGTTTTCCGGTGTATAAGGGTCTGTTGGAAGCAGAGGCGTCTGGAAACAAGGGCTTCATGGGGGTCTGTTGAACAAAAAATGGATATGCATAGGAGTGTTTTGAACAGAAGAAATTACAGAGTGATCTACTGAATAAGCCCCTAGGACTTTAAGATACAGTCTATAGGTTTGTCTTAGCGAAAGTAATAGTGAACACAGAGGGATATGCAGCGATTGTTTGGGTCACAGGGATCGTTGTAATACTGTGTTAAGTTCGTGAAGAAAACGTTAAGTTGACGAGACGTGTGGGTTTCAGTGAGACCGGCGGGGTGAGAATGATGATCACAGATGACTAAGTGTTGGTTAAATGATGGATACACTGATGGCGTTATAGCTAGACTGGGATTATTGAGGGTCTCTGTAGAGTGAGTGAGTGAGTGAGTGAGTGAGTTTAATGTTACACCGCTTTTAGCAATATTCCAGCAATATCATGTTGGGAAACACCAGAATTAGGCTTCACACATTGTATTCATGTTGGGAATAGAACCCAGGTCTTCGGTGTGACGAGCAAACGCTTTAAATAGGCTAGGGTACCCCACCCCCCACCCCCACCTCTTTAAAGATAGTCGTCATCATTCAGAGTTGGAACACTGAAGGTCGGATCTCATGCTCATACTAACCACTGAAGACATCTCCAAACAGATAATTGCTTTTTGCGATTCAGAAAAATCTGCAAGCTTGATTAAAACAGACTTTACCCTCTAGTTCAAGGACTTGTCAAACCATCTTGCACGTGTGGTGGAAGAACCGAACGACAGAGGATTCTACTTCTGGTTCATCAGACGAGGACAATGGAATACTCCCATCAGAGGCTCATCTGCATATTTCATAGATTTGGACGGGAAACACAAGGAGGTACACAGTTTCACCCTGGTCTTCTTGTTTTGCGTGGTATGCCACATCGAAATCAGATAAAGTCGAGCCTGGAACAAATAGATCAGTCAATGTTGTTGCTAGCATAAAGGACAGAAAGAAGATGTGTAATAAATGTGTAGTTAATAGTTAATATACATCGAAGATACTTATCCTTTTGTGGTTACTTGGCTTAAATGAGGATAATATGTGTTGTAAATATTTGTGTGTGTGTGTGTGTGTGTGTGTGTGTGTGTGTGTGTGTGTGTGTGTGTGTGTGAAAGTGTGTTTTAGACAATTTCATAGTGGGAGATAAATAATTGACATCGATTAACCAGTTTTCTGTATTTGCAGTACAAGATCCACGCCAGGGATTGCGTTAAGTTTGTTGTTGTGTGAGTTGTCATCACGCTGTTTCGAAATATCTTGAATGACACTGTAATTGCGTCAACATGGCAATATATACCCGCCAAGATTCGGATTACGGTTGATCTTTAATTACTATCGTACGAGGCGACGAACTGGATCGGGTGGTTGACTTGGTTGACATTTGTCATCGGGTCCCAAATACGCAGATCGATGCTCATGATGTTGATCGCTATATAGTCTGGTCCAGACTCGATTATTTGCAGACCGCTGCCATATAGCATCGTTGTATGCGGCGTAAAACTAAACTCAGTCAACCGCTCAACATGCCACTAATCTGAATTGGCATATGGATTTAAACATTTTATCACTTTATGCAACAGATTTAGATTCCATGAAGAATGAATGAGAAGCATCATCTTCCTACTCCAACTCCTTATTTTCTTCAACGTCTTCTGTTGCTTTCTTCCAGTCATCATGCATAACCTTTAGTAAGCAACTGACAATGTTTTTATGTAGGAGTGTAGAGTTCTGTTAAAGTTCTGGTTTTGTCGTCATATGCGTAGTAATGCCTATTGGAATCAGGTTATGAATGCCCATGTCATTGTTTCTGTTCCATATTTACACATACATAATGACGGTTGTCCTTAAATGTTTGTTTAAAGGCTCGGTGAGAGGAATCGTCTGTCTTTGCCACCTTCTACATCTTCTGACTCCTGTTCTCCTAGGTAACCTTTTTCTTGTCTTCATTATACATGTGACAATTTTCTCCAAATCGAATACAAACGATTGTAGAACTGCTGTTTTAGTGTTTGAAAGGAACATATCTTAGAGTTTTCAGGGAATGAAAACGTGTTTAATTCTCAATATACTCACTTCACTTGCTCAAAAGTTATAACTGAATATTTCCTGAAGACACAGAACTTTATGTTCTGAACTTCATGATATAATAGTCATCACTTTTAAGTAGCAAGTTGCGTCATCTTACACTAGATATGGAATTCGCAAATGCATTTTAGCAGTTTCTACATAAAACAAAAAACAACAAAACATCCTGAAAATCTGAAACATTATGCCAACCAGTTTTGCAAGTCACGATAATGTTCCCCTAGGAGTATACATCCTAGCGATGGTTGTACTTAGTATTGACCTTGTTTCAAAATGATAATAAAGGTTTGGAGAAATAGCATTTTGAACTGAGTATTCTATCGGGTTTCCCTTATCATACTAGCCATGAAGACAAAAAGGCCTACATTCGGCTAAGAGGAATCACAATGCCATTTTGCATATGCCTGTTTTTATTTCATGTCCTTAATAATTAAAAACAATAATGCTTTTCCTCAAAGTGTTTGTGGTCTTATACGGTGTCTGCTATTCCTGCTTGTCCTTTAATAGCCTCTTGTTTGATTTGTACTTAATGCAGAATCAACAGCTCCATCTACAAAATAATTACGTTTGTTTGTATTTCCCAACGTGTGTGTTGTTGCGGTTTCTTATATTGATATCTGTTTTTCATCTTTCTCTGTTTGCAGCATAAATTCAAACCAGCCTCACAGTCCTCCTCCTGCTCCCCCAAGGTAATCATCATCATTAGGTGTATAGTGTCTAAGGTACAAACCCGTGAAGATCCGGGTTAGAACTGATCTTCAGCCACCCATGTTTGTCGTAAGAGGCGACTGTTGGGATCGAGTGGTCAGACTTACTGATTTGGTTGACAACTGTCATTTTCTAATTCTATGTTCATGCTGCTGATCACTGGATTGTCTGATCCAGACACAATTATTTACCCACCGTCGAAATACATACATAAGTAACAAGAAATGTAACGGTCAAACGGAGACAGATAAACATGTAAATGAGATCTGAGCAAGAGTGTCGTCAGAGGCGTGTAATTGGCTGTTCAGAGATGGATGGGTAAGGTCGTGAGTTTGAGTCCCGATTTCGCATGTTGTGTTTCTAGTGTGATAAAACGAGCAGGAGTTTCTCTAATGAGATGATTAAGATCCTTATAGTTTCGACCGTACTCTCAACGTCATGGTACCGCTGAAATAGAGCTGAACGCCAGGTTAATCAAACAAAAGTCACTCACTCACTCGATAGAATAGTGACATAGCCAGTTTACTATCATTACGCAACACGATATTCTTTCTTGACTGTGCAGACAAACGCGCATATTTTGAAAACTAGAGAAACTGGCCTTGTGAAATATTTCGGAGCGTTCCACAGTGTGGATGATGGCAATGTATATTATACATAAACTTAACAACCAAAGCAAACAAAGCAAAATAGAAGTATTTTTTCATTCTTTAGGATGTTTTTTGAAGGAAAGTTGACAATACCGTGTGTTTATGTTGATGTAGTGTCCTTTACAACGACACAGATGTAAAACATCTACATCTAGAACAGAAGGGGTAAGACGCACACAGGGCGCACAGCCTGTGAGGAGTGAGTGACTGAGTGAGTTTATTTTTTAATAATAATCCGGCACTGTCGCGGAAAATGGTCTTCATACACTGCACACATGGGACAATAGATTCCGGGTCTTGGGCATGGCGAGGGAACGCTTTAACCACTGGAACTTGTTGTAGGATGATGCTCGAAATATGCTTACATATCTAACGTGAGTTTAAATTCCTTTTAATAATGGTTACACTGTGCATTGTTTACAGAGTGCGTGCAAAGGATAAAGCTTTTCAAACCCCACGTTGAGTTATTGATAAATAATTTACCGTATTGCCGTTCTCAGTATCAACGATCAGTCTAGAACTCTTGATACAGGTGAATTATCTATTTATTCAAAAACAAGGAAAATAAGAGAAATAGACCTAAACGGTTTATTAAAAATTGGAGATCAATCTCACCACCTAACGTTTCCAATACATTAGCTTCAGCTGTTATTGTTCAAAGAATAAGATCTGTCTTGCCACAGTTGATCAATGAAGATAAAAAAGGATATATGGCAGGCCGCAACTATATGAGCTTTTTTATGACTTCATGCATTAAACGGAAAGGTGAGGTGAGGTGAGGTGAGGTGAGGTGAGGTGAGGTGAGGTGCTAATATAATTGTTTCGTCCATTTGTCCTAAGGTTCCTAAATCAACTCCTCAATTATTTTCTCGTAAAAAGCATTTACAATCGTGTTTTCATGTTAAATGATCGGACAAAATATAGTCAAACAGGGAAAGTGAGGTGGGAAGCTACATCATTATTTCCATCTTTACCGTATTTACCATATTTAACCACTATGACAAAACTTAGTGTTGATATATGGGCGAAGCGTGTCTGTAGGAATGTAATTCGTTTCAGAATTGAAAACAGCAAACATGTAAAAACCTGAGAATCACCACCTGTGTTTTATATTGTTGGTGCATAACATGCACCATATATCGATCCAAAAGTATAGTATGATTTTTATAATATTACACTGGCAGCAAGATTAAGGATATGTTTTCAGGTAAAATAAATTTCTTCCAGAAACCAAACCCACAAATACATACAAACCAATGAATCACCATCGCCCGTACATCATCAGGTCTTTAATGATGGCGCACTTCACCGTATTGCCGTTTTCAGTGTCAATGACCGATCGGGAACTCGTGGTAGGACGATGCTCTAATTCTCGAAACATGCTTACCTAAATTGAGCCTAAATTTTCCGTAATAATAGCTGCATAATTTACGTTCTTTACAGGGTGGTTACAAAGAATACAGCTATTCAAACCAAAAGGTAGGTGATTGATAAATACTTTTCCGTATTGCGGTTTTCAGTATCAGTGAGCATATTATTAATAAATCATGGCGTTTATATCAACATTCCTCTTTATACTCTTACAGTATACCGAAGAGCTGACAAGAGCTTTTATTTTGCAGGACAGAAACAAAGGATCAGGAAAATCAAGCAGAGGAATTGAGGTGTGACATGAATATAACTAAATATATAAATCATGGTGTTTAATATCAACATTTAATACTGTAAACAGACAAGGACAGAAAGAGAAGTCAAGAAACCTGAAACATAGGAACTGAAGTGTGATATTTACTCATTGTTTCGTGTATTAGTTAACCGAGAACCTGTATAAGGTATGTGTTTAAGTTAACAAATGTGTTCTAAAATTTACGAATTAATTAAAATCAGGTTTTTACAGTGCAGAGCACATTCAAGGGCAGTATAATACAATTATTACAGCAATAAAGAAAGATGGCGATATTCGCTACACTGCAACAATGGTTAAGCTTCCAGAAGAAGTTTCGTGTCCAGAGTAAAAAATGGTCTATACCTGACTGTTGATCTTCTTGTATCTTGAGTTATAATGTAAGATGAGAAGCAAGAGTTAACTCCCCTCAAATACAAAAAGCTCCAAAAGATTCTCCAACTTGACATGCTAACGCAGTTTCGATATCCCGAATTACTAAATTTCCGACAGTCACATTTCTATCATGTGTC
This sequence comes from Haliotis asinina, assembly GCF_037392515.1. Classification (NCBI taxonomy): domain Eukaryota; kingdom Metazoa; phylum Mollusca; class Gastropoda; order Lepetellida; family Haliotidae; genus Haliotis; species Haliotis asinina. The sequence goes on from NC_090281.1 coordinate 72,361,798, forward strand.
GTCACTATGCTGAATCTATGTATATTGAAGTAGGAACGTAATATTTTCGAAAAACAGTTTTCCTGTTTGAAATCAAACTGATAGGCTGACTGAGGTGAGGTGAGGTGAGGTGAGGTGAGGTGAGGTGAGGTGAGGTGAGGTGAGGTGCTAATATAATTGTTTCGTCCATTTGTCCTAAGGTTCCTAAATCAACTCCTCAATTATTTTCTCGTAAAAAGCATTTACATTCGTGTTTTCATGTTCAATGATCGGACAAAATATAGTCAAACAGGGAAAGTGAGGTGGGAAGCTACATCATTATTTCCATCTTTACCGTATTTACCATATTTAACCACTATGACAAAACTTAGTGTTGATATATGGGCGAAGCGTGTCTGTAGGAATGTAATTCGTTTCAGAATTGAAAACAGCAAACATGTAAAAACCTGAGAATCACCACCTGTGTTTTATATTGTTGGTGCATAACATGCACCATATATCGATCCAAAAGTATAGTATGATTTTTATAATATTACACTGGCAGCAAGATTAAGGATATGTTTTCAGGTAAAATAAATTTCTTCCAGAAACCAAACCCACAAATACATACAAACCAATGAATCACCATCGCCCGTACATCATCAGGTCTTTAATGATGGCGCACTTCACCGTATTGCCGTTTTCAGTGTCAATGACCGATCGGGAACTCGTGGTAGGACGATGCTCTAATTCTCGAAACATGCTTACCTAAATTGAGCCTAAATTTTCCGTAATAATAGCTGCATAATTTACGTTCTTTACAGGGTGGTTACAAAGAATACAGCTATTCAAACCAAAAGGTAGGTGATTGATAAATACTTTTCCGTATTGCGGTTTTCAGTATCAGTGAGCATATTATTAATAAATCATGGCGTTTATATCAACATTCCTCTTTATACTTTTACAGTATACCGAAGAGCTGACAAGAGCTTTTATTTTGCAGGACAGAAACAAAGGATCAGGAAAATCAAGCAGAGGAATTGAGGTGTGACATGAATATAACTAAATATATAAATCATGGTGTTTAATATCAACATTTAATACTGTAAACAGACAAGGACAGAAAGAGAAGTCAAGAAACCTGAAACATAGGAACTGAAGTGTGATATTTACTCATTGTTTCGTGTATTAGTTAACCGAGAACCTGTATAAGGTATGTGTTTAAGTTAACAAATGTGTTCTAAAATTTACGAATTAATTAAAATCAGGTTTTTACAGTGCAGAGCACATTCAAGGGCAGTATAATACAATTATTACAGCAATAAAGAAAGATGGCGATATTCGCTACACTGCAACAATGGTTAAGCTTCCAGAAGAAGTTTCGTGTCCAGAGTAAAAAATGGTCTATACCTGACTGTTGATCTTCTTGTATCTTGAGTTATAATGTAAGATGAGAAGCAAGAGTTAACTCCCCTCAAATACAAAAAGCTCCAAAAGATTCTCCAACTTGACATGCTAACGCAGTTTCGATATCCCGAATTACTAAATTTCCGACAGTCACATTTCTATCATGTGTCGTCACTATGCTGAATCTATGTATATTGAAGTAGGAACGTAATATTTTCGAAAAACAGTTTTCCTGTTTGAAATCAAACTGATAGGCTGACTGAGGTGAGGTGAGGTGAGGTGAGGTGAGGTGAGGTGAGGTGAGGTGAGGTGAGGTGAGGTGAGGTGAGGTGCTAATATAATTGTTTCGTCCATTTGTCCTAAGGTTCCTAAATCAACTCCTCAATTATTTTCTCGTAAAAAGCATTTACATTCGTGTTTTCATGTTCAATGATCGGACAAAATATAGTCAAACAGGGAAAGTGAGGTGGGAAGCTACATCATTATTTCCATCTTTACCGTATTTACCATATTTAACCACTATGACAAAACTTAGTGTTGATATATGGGCGAAGCGTGTCTGTAGGAATGTAATTCGTTTCAGAATTGAAAACAGCAAACATGTAAAAACCTGAGAATCACCACCTGTGTTTTATATTGTTGGTGCATAACATGCACCATATATCGATCCAAAAGTATAGTATGATTTTTATAATATTACACTGGCAGCAAGATTAAGGATATGTTTTCAGGTAAAATAAATTTCTTCCAGAAACCAAACCCACAAATACATACAAACCAATGAATCACCATCGCCCGTACATCATCAGGTCTTTAATGATGGCGCACTTCACCGTATTGCCGTTTTCAGTGTCAATGACCGATCGGGAACTCGTGGTAGGACGATGCTCTAATTCTCGAAACATGCTTACCTAAATTGAGCCTAAATTTTCCGTAATAATAGCTGCATAATTTACGTTCTTTACAGGGTGGTTACAAAGAATACAGCTATTCAAACCAAAAGGTAGGTGATTGATAAATACTTTTCCGTATTGCGGTTTTCAGTATCAGTGAGCATATTATTAATAAATCATGGCGTTTATATCAACATTCCTCTTTATACTTTTACAGTATACCGAAGAGCTGACAAGAGCTTTTATTTTGCAGGACAGAAACAAAGGATCAGGAAAATCAAGCAGAGGAATTGAGGTGTGACATGAATATAACTAAATATATAAATCATGGTGTTTAATATCAACATTTAATACTGTAAACAGACAAGGACAGAAAGAGAAGTCAAGAAACCTGAAACATAGGAACTGAAGTGTGATATTTACTCATTGTTTCGTGTATTAGTTAACCGAGAACCTGTATAAGGTATGTGTTTAAGTTAACAAATGTGTTCTAAAATTTACGAATTAATTAAAATCAGGTTTTTACAGTGCAGAGCACATTCAAGGGCAGTATAATACAATTATTACAGCAATAAAGAAAGATGGCGATATTCGCTACACTGCAACAATGGTTAAGCTTCCAGAAGAAGTTTCGCGTCCAGAGTAAAAAATGGTCTATACCTGACTGTTGATCTTCTTGTATCTTGAGTTATAATGTAAGATGAGAAGCAAGAGTTAACTCCCCTCAAATACAAAAAGCTCCAAAAGATTCTCCAACTTGACATGCTAACGCAGTTTCGATATCCCGAATTACTAAATTTCCGACAGTCACATTTCTATCATGTGTCGTCACTATGCTGAATCTATGTATATTGAAGTAGGAACGTAATATTTTCGAAAAACAGTTTTCCTGTTTGAAATCAAACTGATAGGCTGACTGAGGTGAGGTGAGGTGAGGTGAGGTGAGGTGAGGTGAGGTGAGGTGAGGTGCTAATATAATTGTTTCGTCCATTTGTCCTAAGGTTCCTAAATCAACTCCTCAATTATTTTCTCGTAAAAAGCATTTACATTCGTGTTTTCATGTTCAATGATCGGACAAAATATAGTCAAACAGGGAAAGTGAGGTGGGAAGCTACATCATTATTTCCATCTTTACCGTATTTACCATATTTAACCACTATGACAAAACTTAGTGTTGATATATGGGCGAAGCGTGTCTGTAGGAATGTAATTCGTTTCAGAATTGAAAACAGCAAACATGTAAAAACCTGAGAATCACCACCTGTGTTTTATATTGTTGGTGCATAACATGCACCATATATCGATCCAAAAGCATAGTATGATTTTTATAATATTACACTGGCAGCAAGATTAAGGATATGTTTTCAGGTAAAATAAATTTCTTCCAGAAACCAAACCCACAAATACATACAAACCAATGAATCACCATCGCCCGTACATCATCAGGTCTTTAATGATGGCGAGGAGGTTCTGGCCCGGTGGGAGGACGACCGATGGTACTACAAAGGTAGGAAACATTGCCTATGGGATTAGTTTTAACAGTCTGTTGACATAGTGGCTTCACAAGGTACCATTAAGTTACCACCTATGGCTAATCCTACATTTAGTGATGGCGGGTAGTTTCTGGCCCTCTGAGAGGATGATGGATGATTTGCTTGTTTTTCTTCATATCGATCGAGACCTGTGAAGAGTCGGGGTAGAATAGGTCTTCGTCAACCCGTTCCCAATTGCGCAGGTCGATGCTCATGCTCTTGATCATTGGATTGCCTGGTCCAGACTCGATTATTACAGACCGATATCATATAACTGGAATATTGCTCAGTGCGGCGTAAAACTCACTCACTTATAAGGATGGGCCTGGGTCCTGTTTCAAAAGGCTCTCGTAAAGCTAAGATCTCATACCTTTTCTCCTGTGTCACAGTACAGGAGGTACGAATGCTACGAGAAAAGCTACGAGATCTTAGGCTTACGAGAGTTTTTTGAAATAGTGTCCTGGTTTGATTCCCCACTCAACCTTTCAGGAAGGATTGTCCAGCGCATGGACAACGGCCACTACAAGGTGAAGGATGCCACAGGTCGAGATGACATCATCAGTTGGGAAGATATCGTCCGGATAGCAGATCATTACGACACAGTGTCCTCTCAAAAGGTAACACGTGAACGTATTTTTGTAAAGAATATGCATGTACGTGCATTTGTATGTTATAATCATTTGAAATATATTGTAATCATTTGGTATTTCAGGTCACGTGAACGTAAGTCGTGTGAGCCAATGTTGTGACCAGTTGTCTAATTATTCACCTTGCAGTGGTGAAAGCATTTTCTCCGAACGCCAAAGACCCAGTTACGATTCCCTTCATGAGTGCAGTGGAAATTATCCATTTCTGGTTCCCATGATATTGCTGGAAATATTACTAAAAGTGGTGTTAAACAAAAGCTCACTCGCACATTCATTTCAGCGAGTCATCATACTCACTATCTAGCTTAGCGGTAGGGACCTTCTTCATCTTCTTCCTATAAATCGAAGTCTTATAGCTTGAGTATTCATTTTCAGTCAATTTATTAAAACGTTTAGGCATTTGCGTCCTCTGTGTAAACCAGCTCTGTTGTGTAAAAAAACTGTGCCTCGTGACTGAGTCCTCTTTCTGTCACAGAGAGCCAGTGGACGTGTCCTGGCCCCGCACCCTATATACTACTGGAGTTACGCACCTGGCCGGGTGATGGAAACGCTTGATCAGCGTGTAACTGTCCGTTTCTATGACAACAATCAGAAAAACATCAACAGATGGGACGTGTACCCTGCCAGGAACCCGAAGAAACATGACAGGGACGTGGAGGAGATTCGCCATCGAGAGAAAGACTGGGAGGGACTGGAGGCTTTAGTCAGAGATGACTCAGGGGTGTATAGACTGGGTAGGTCACCAGAGACGAATCAGGGGTTTGCAAACTGGGTAGGTCACCTGATAAGAATCAGGGGGTGTGTAGACTGGGTAGGTCATCAGAGATGACTCAGGCGTTTATAGACTGGGTAGGTGACCAGAGACGACTCAGGCGTGTGCAGTCTGGGTAGGTGACCAAAGATGACTCAGGGGTGTATAGACTGGATAGGTCACCTGAGAAGAATCAGGGGTGTACAGACTGGGTAGGTGACCAGAGACGACTCAGGCGTGTGCAGTCTGGGTAGGTGTCCAAAGATGACTCAGGGGTGTATAGACTGGACAGGTCACCAGAGACGAATCACAGTGTATAGACTGGGTACGTGACCAGTGAACAATCAGGGGTTTACAGACTGGGTAGGTCACCCACAGGCAAACTGTCGCGCAAATGGGGTTGCGGGAAGAGGTAATGGAGGCGAAGAACGGCCTGATATACCACGAGTTGCGCTTAAAATGTTGAATAAAAATTATTTCAAGTGAGTAATTGTTCAACATGGGGTTGAAAATGTGAGAGCACATTCCAGTGAAGTAATGGATGTATACCTTTGATCGTGGCCTTATTATATTTTGACATAAAAAGTATTTTTCGAACCAATGCGAGGGAAGTACGTTGCCAACCTTTGCTCGCTTCGCTCGCATGTAAGAAGACTAGTAATTTTCTCAACGCTGCGCAACCCATTTGCGCTACAGTTTACATGTGGGGCACCAGAGACGGATCAAGGGTGTACAAAATGGGTGGGTGACCAGACATACGTACAGACACCACAGACACTATACTGTCTGACCAAATACTGGATCTACCTTTCCAGGTATAGTTGAACAACAGATAGGACGTCAGCAGAAATATTCCGTGAGATGGGACAATGGCCAGTGTGGCGAACAGATGTCCATCCACATTTACGGAACCTACACCCCAATGATCAAGTTCAAGAACGGCAGCTACGTCCTGGCACTTGCTGACCCTGACAGATTACATTTCCTACCTGGCCAAGTGAGAGATGTGCATGGAGATGGGGACAGTCAAAGCCTAGAAGTGGACTTTGTCAATGGGAGAAGGTATAACAGGAATGTTTCAGAGACAGAATATTGAAAGTTGAACGCACTAGTGTGGGAGACAGTAGCGATATTCGAAGGACTTTAAATGAATACTTGACCACCTCGCTTAAACATGTTACCCACAGGTATAGTTCAGATCCTCACATAGGTTTATATACAAAGTCTTGAATGTTGAACAACTTGAGACTACAGCAATATTGTATAATGCGCAGACATACTCTCTTTCACGAATTCTGGTTTTAGCTTAAGGCGTGTACTCTCCAGACAGGTACTGGGTGAACAAGATCGTATGACATCCTGTAGACAAACAAATCACGTGGCACTATATGTATTCATTTTGCCTTGGTCGTTCCTGTTGTTAAGGTTGTCTAGGAATCACCGGGACCGATGTTCGAGGGTGTGCACCAGTCTGCCTGTCCCTCGACCTCGTTTAATCAGATCGCCACTGGAGTACAGTTAGAATCCCCATATAACTTTACACGTAAAAATATGGATGCACAACAACTTGAGACTTCACCACTATTGTATAATATAGAAACATACACTCTTTCACAAATTCTGGTTTCAGATCAAAGGATATACTGTCCAAACACAGTTACTGGATGAACAAAATGGCGTTCCTTGAGGCGAAGGAGATGTTTCTAATGCATCACCAAGTTTTGAGTGATGAGGACGACTCTCCCCGTTACGACTAGGCTGCAATCTGTTCATCTCCATCCCATATATATTATCTCGGAAAGCATGTAGAAAGACTCCATGTTTGATCTATGGTCACTACTTTCACAGTTCACCTGACTATCACATCACACAATATGGCGGAATCGTAACTGTTCCTATTGAAGTCTCTAGCTTTCTAATTCTCGTGTAAAAATGGAAAAGGCTGTGACGAATATGTGTCATTATTACTTTATATGAAAGTGAATATATTTTCACCATCCATATTCTATCAAAAATCGCCCGCCATGCTGTACAAACCACAAATCGGCGCGTGTTGCTCACGCTGTCAATATTTCCATGCTGCCCAAAGTATTATGTTGGTGACGAGGGTACCAGTCGAATTGCCCCATCTTCAAAAGACTCCTGCAGAATTGGCCAAATTGCAACAGATTTTTGTCAGATTGCCCTAGCTTGTATTCAAGATTCGCAATTTATTAAAATGATTAACTATGTGTCATAACTGCATAGTCAACTCTGATATTGTATTCTTCATATCAAAGTTAAAAGAAGTAATATTCATGATATACGTTTGATTAGTAAACTAATTAGAACAAAATGAATATTCCTGCATAGCAAACATTGCAATACCAATTATTGTGCATGTTACTAATGCTCTCTTTAGTTGCAAGTAATTCTACAGAAGCAGAAAGTTTGTCCGTGTCTCTTGATGTCCGTTCTCCGACAATGCTCAGAAATAACCATTATCAAAACACCATGTCATTTATATACTGGTCAGATGTAACATTTCTTATATTAGGGATTACATTTTTTCAGTAAAGCACTGGTTCTAGAACTTTTGATTCGAACCCTGTGTGCTTGCGATTAGGTACCTGACTCTGGTTCGAATCCTGGATGGAACGCAACCTAAGACAAGTACTGTACTGTGAAAGTGTAATCCCACCTATCACGTGTATTATAAATAACCTTCACTTTAGCTATGCCATAACATGTTGTTCTTTCTGCTTTTGTAAAGAAACAAATAAACTGAAGTAATGCTGGTATTATTGTTGACTGTTGTGTTTTGTATGGCATTCGTTTTTCCTCTATAACAATCCTCGATGGGAGCTAAGTAGAGTGTGACTCATTTTATATAGTTATTCAGCTAGTTCAGTAATGTGCCCATACAAAACGCGAGTCCTGGTTTGCACAAGACCTCTGATTCGAACACACAAATCGCGAATCCTGACTTGAAAGGCTGTTTATCAATTATTGCTATTAGTAAATGAAAACAACAACCCTGAGACGACTTAGTGCCTAAATTTGTGTCTACGTAATTGTTCCTCGTCGATTAGTCGTTTCTTTTCCTTGGTAATGAGAAAAGAAGACATGAAGTCTTTGGTATTGCCCTCCCCTAAAATGCGCAAGAAAACAAATTATACTTCATTGCTGAAATATGCAAGGGTGGGTTTATCACCAATGAGTACGGTGTTTAAAGTAAGATCACGAAGACTGAGTTAGAGTGAAGGAGTGAAGGTGTGAAGAGAAGATCCCGGTTCCTTGCAAGTAATAGGGCTAACGCTGACTTTATAGTGCTAGCTCTCAGAGTGTTTAAGGGTTCTTCTATGTTACCATTCCTTTAACATCCCACATCGTCACACCTAAATGTCACTTGCATATTAAACCCCGCTTTTATGTGATGGACTTTGGAAATAATAAGACGGTTGACTGCTAAACAATGAGTCTCACACAGTGTAATCTTTTGTGTCGATATTTCGAGAGAGAAAGAGAGAGAGAGAGAAAGAGAGAGGGGAGAGAAAGAGGGGAGAGAGAGGGGACAGAGAGCGGGGAGAGAGGAGAGAGAGGAAAGAGGGGAGAGAGAGAGAGGGAGAGAGAGGAGAGAGGGGAGAGAAAGAGGGGGAGAGAGAGGAGAGATAGAGAAGGGAGAGAGAGAGAAAGAGAGAGGGAGGGGTGGGGGTGGGAGGAGGGGTTGTTTCGTTGGAATTCAGCAGAAAGTGTTCTGTATCGTCTGTACCATGAAGACGACCCATGTCCTGGAATATGCATAACATGATGACGTCAGCCGACAAAGGACTGAGAGTCAAACTGCTTGTTTGTTGATCTTCTTCGTGAGAGTTTGCGGTCACTGCATGTTTGTCTGTCTATTTTCAATTTTGACATTATTTCACAAACGAAAACTTGACAAAGGAGAAGGTATCAACTCGATGATTTCCAAAGCTTGATAAAAACCACGCTTGGCACAACGCATAACTTGAACATGATCCAGACATTTTCTTGGAACTGTTTGTATCTATGAGGCCTTGGTTCGCTACGTTGAGATTAACTGCACCAAAGACAGCGGAGGGAGTTATCATTGCCACATGACCGCTAAAGACATTATCATCCTCTACCGCCTACCAACATCAGCGGCGAACATGTAACGCCACAGATGTGGATAACGTTGCATGTCAAAACATTGATTAGAGAACAGTCTCGTTTCCTGTTTACTTGGTTCCGTCTTATTGCGCAGCTTAGTGCGATAACCAGTCCAGAATTATTAAACTATGTCAATTAACTGGATGCATAAATATTAGTCAGTATGATCTGATAAGTCTATGCACTTGAATATTGCAACACTAAGCTCCTGAATAAGCGCAAAACACATAACAGGTTTAACCAGTGAGCCAGATGCATTGTGACTCATTTTACGACCTCATCCAACATGGGCAGTCTGCGATTCCATAGTTAAGGTATGCTGCCTGAACCTCGACATAAAGTATAGAAAGACGGTGTTATTAAAGTTTATAATTACTATTGATTTATAAATATCATTTCCTTATGAAACAAGGAATTGGAATTCAGTTTAACTAGAATTGTTTGAGGTGTCAATTTACACTTTCACACGAGAAAATTCGGAGCGGCTGAAAAGTAGGTCAGTGTCTTAACAGGTTAATGAGACTTATGTTTCGGTATGTACAGAACTTAAGAGACAGTCTTGGTATCACAATCACGAAAGTGGGCTAAAAGCGAATTGTGACTTGTGCTACGCTAGCTAGTTATTGCGGGATACACAACTATTTTGAATCAAGCCTACAAGCGCATATGGTGCCATGTAACAGTTACGTGAATTATAAAACTATAGTTTGTTTGCCGAGAAAACGTACCGATGAATACCACTTTAAACAAAAAGGTAACTCGAATAAAGTGAAATTAAGACTGCAAATCCTCATAATTTTACCTTGCCGAATGTACATGTAAAATCTCAGAAATTCATACAACTTAGTATAAAAGTTGTTTAACAAATAATGATAGTTTCCAATCGCTATTACTGGTTTGCAATACAAGGGGTGGAAAATAGTGGTGAAACAGTGGTCCCACCCAATCGGTATAAGGTTAGAGGCAATCATACAAAAAACATAGTATTTATCTTACCGAACACAAAAATATTCATTTTATTCTGCTTGAAACACGGGTAAAGGATCTTAATAAGGATTACCAGCGTACCGGAGTAATTAGCCAATACTTCAAGTGACATAGATTCTAGCAGACGACAAGAAAAAATTTAGACTCACCTTTTATCGATCTGAATTCGCAAAAACATCGGTAATTTCCGTCCATCCGTAACTCAATTACGGATTTAAAACACGAAGTGTGTTTCACAGTTCGGCATGAGCAGGTAAGAAAATGTGTGAGGTAAGATGATATGATTTTAAAACGTCATTATACCGCATACCACGTGCACGCCATTAGGCTTGGTATGGCCAAACATTTTATCCTCAATATGGCGGCCGTGGTCATGGAGACACCCTCGCTAGAACCAATCATACGCAAATTAATCAGGAATGAGTCCGTCTATACCTGTCAGTGTATTACCTTGTCAGGGGAAAATGTTGATTCAATCGGCAATGTTTCCTACCTTTGTAGTACCATTGGTCGTCCTCCCACCGGGCCAGAACCCCCATCACCAACTTCAAATCTATGATTAGTGATTGGCAGTGAATGACAATTACTCAGGGTACCTGCTTATGAAGCCACTATGTCAACAGACTGTTAAAACTAATCCCACAGGCAATGTTTCCTGCCTTTGTAGTACCATCGGTCGTCCTCCCACCGGGCCAGAACCTCCTCGCCATCATTAAAGACCTGATGATGTACGGGCGATGGTGATTCATTGATTTGTATGTATTTGTGGGCTTGGTTTCTGGAAGAAATTTATTTTGTCTGAGCACATATCCTTAATCTTGCTGTCAGTAGAGTGATTTTGTTCGATCACTGTATTGTGTATGTTATACACCAACAGTATCAAACACATGTCATCATTCACCGTCTCATAATGATGATCGCTGTATTGTCTGACCCGGACACGGTTATTTACAGACCGACAATAAATAGCTAAAATATTCCTGAGTGTGGGGTTGCACAACAAACAGAACTAACAACAAAGAGGATGAACGAAAACGAGTCACTAAAATTGACGCAGATTGTGACTTCGAACATACATATTGCAGAAACGCTTTGCAAACGCTTTGACTATCATCAGACTGATGATATGCGGCAAATGACAGGTCAGACGTATGACACTCCCAGCATGCTAAGCTCGAGAGTGACCTCCCCACACATTACCATCACCCGCGCATTCTCCATACGCGCAACCGGGTGCTCAGAGTGACGTCATCAGCATCAACAGTGTTGGGTCAACGCATCAAAATTACTCTAATTACTCATGTTGACATCCCACCTCCCACCTCCGTGGTTTGAATAAGACGTTTTTTTTACTCATTAACCTGAAACATAGAACACAAACGTGAATGTTTTTTTCAGGAGAAAAAGAATTATAACGTCCTATATTCTTTGTCACCAGAAAGTTGCTTCAGATATTTGGGTATGGTTGCGTATTGGATCAAAGAAGGGATGTTGTCGCTTTGTCGCCCTTTGAGAGATAAAATGTATGATCGAAAGCGTTTGGTAATGCTACAAAGAAACCGGCAAATGACCCACATTCTTTTGTCGCTGTTTTATGAAATTTGAAAAGGTCTCTTCTAGGATTACAGAGCTCAGGAGGGTAAAATATACAAGGTAGATATACTAAGTTGATTTACACATCCGTTATTTACTTAGTTCACATCCAGAACTTTGCTCTCATTTCTAAAAAGACACTCTTTATATTAGAACCAAATATAATAACATCATTAAATAATAGATTTCCTTTCAAGTGCAGATCCGGGTTAGAACTGGTCTTCAGTAACCCATGCTTGTAAGAAGCGACAGGCGGGATCGGGTGGTCAGGTTCGCTGACTTGGTTTGGACACACGTCATCGTATCCCAGTTGCTTTAGTCGATGTTCATGCTATTCATCACTCGACTGTCTGGTCGATTATTTACAGACCGCCGCCATATATCTGGAATTAGCGCTGAGAACGGCGTAAAACAACCAGCCAACCAACCGATTACGTGGAAAACAATATTTCTCAAAGAAGATTATTTTCTTTACCCCCACATTAATGAAATTTACTGAGACAGAAATTCGATTATAGGAAATGAAGCAAACACACAGTGAGCGTGTGTGTGCGTGCGTGCTTGCGTGCTTGCGTGTATGTGTATGCGTGCGTGTTATATATAATTCATGTCACACCTCTTTTCCTCTCGTCTGAATTGATTTGTTCCCTGTAACTATCCAGCAACACAAAAATATTTTCATTAATCTTCACAACTCGGTGAAACAAACATGAAGTGTTGATTTCAAGCCATTGTGCTTCAGTCAGTATCTGATTATATGTGGAACGCACATATCACGCAATGACAGACACCAAAACGATAGTCAGTTTCTTATCATCAAGATCAAAACCTACCTGTCTGTCTGAACCATACAGTCCCGTGCGTGATATCTACAACACAATACATAGAAGTGTATGGATAAACGTTAGGACCTCATTTTATAAACCTTCACCTATCGCAGAATTTCAACTGTATATATAGCTGCAAATATCTGCACACAACATAAATTTCATTTCCCAAATACCGCGGCAAGCATGGGATTAGATCACCGCTCACTACCGTGTTGACGGGACTCAATTCCGAATCGGACAAGTAAGATAATATTATCCAAGAGTCCTAAATAAAAAATACGCCAAACAGCTGACGTTTTACAATAGCAGGCGCATTAATGGTACAAACAACAGAACTGAAGATATATTTTCAACGAGTTTGCTGTTGGGGCCAAGTTAAAAACAAAGATGCTGTGTTATATGTCATAGCCCTGGGTTAACATTGCAACAGGACAATGCCCGCCCTCATACGGCAAGTGTTGTTATGGATTTCTTGCAACGCCACAACGTTGACTTACTGCCTGCAAATTCACCGGATCTCATCCCGATAGAGCATGTTTGGGACGAGATGGATCGACGTCTACGCCATCTTCCCCATCCGCTTGATAACGTCCTTGACCTTGCAACAGAACTTGAGAGAATCTGGCATGACATCCCACAAGCCTTCCTTGTACGTTTGTCAGGCTCCATGCGTCGTCGATGCACTGCTGTTCTGAATGCCGATGGTGAACATACCCGTTATTGAGCTAGTGACATGGTCGTTTGACCCCTGTCCCGCTTGTGAACACGTGACGTCATTGTGATTGACTTTTCAATCCTCCAGACTTGTTATGGTCTCATGATCCCTCCATTAAAGTTTATATGCACCTTTGACATTGTTATTGTACTTATCAACTGGGATAATAATCTGACAATGCACAGTTTCTTTATGTGGTTAGTATATTATTCACGCAACTTGCAACGCGTGACAATGACCAGAATGGATCTTGACCAGAGTGAAGCTGTGTACCTCCTTGTGCTTCCCGTCCAAACCTATGAAATATGCAGATGAGCCTCTGACGGGAGTATTCCATTGTCCTCTTCTGATGAACCAGAAGTAAAATCCTCTGTCATCCGGTTCTTCCACCACAAATGCGAGACGGTTTGACAAAGTCCTTGAACTAGAGGGTAAAGTCTATAAATGAATAGAGAATTGTTCAGTGGTGTAATAAAGACAGATTTCGCACATCCCATTTGTTACTGCACCATAACTCTCCCTACTACATCTTCTCCGTAACCAGAGACTCCACTCAAGAGGGCTTTCTCTCGCAAAAAGGTACAATACGTTAGGAATGATACTTCTTGTATATATATTATGATACCAGGTTCACATTCTTATACCGTAAATTCGTATAATATAGAATTCGTCATCTATAAAGTACCTCGGCTTTTAAAATACCACATCTCTAGAAGCATATTGTCGCATACCACTCACCATAACCCCGGCATTCGTGTTAATTACGAACAAGTGAGTCGCGTCAGGTCAATGGTAATCTTATTTCGCAAATCAACCATTTCTGTTATTTATGAGCAAGTGAGTCGCGATAAGTAATTTCTCTTCATCATCTGTTTCCTCATTGGCTTCACCATATGCATTGCATCAGTTATGTAAATCCAATATGCCCTACCTCTCTGAATGTTATATTTATAAAAATGCTAGTCCAGCATATAACTAGACGACTTCGCACTATACCAAGGCGTGTAGGCCTTGGCTGGAATACGAGTTTATTCATATGAACTACAAAAATGCTTGTTAAGTACACAACCGTTAGTGTATGTTAGTTTTTCAGCACTCACGGCTAGTCTCTTACCATGGATGACTAAGGGTAATATTCCAAAACACCCAACTCTGAACCCTATTAACAAGTGTCACTTGACTTTTCTTGTAAGGTTTATAAGAAAATACCGCATTGTCTCTACGAGAACCTCACATTCATACAAACGCTGACCTCTAATTGATGTCGTGCAAGGGGTACCAAAAGAAACCAGGACAATCACTTGTTGAAATTATCGATCCCTACCACAGTATGTGAATCTGAGTTTACTAGCTTAAAACTGAATAAACGGCTGCAAAGAATTTAACGCACACCGGGAAGTCTGGAAAGAGGAAATACCACATACGTGTAACTAGCTACGAAAGGACAAGAGTTTACAATAAGACAGAAATGTTATCAGTTTCAGTGCAGGTGACCTGGTCGATTAAGCAAGAACATACCCCTGCTGTGGGTTTTGGCAGGTTTTGACATGATCATCCAAGAAACACGCAAGTCTGCAGTTTGTGGCTGGGTTTCGCTCTATTCGATGTTTTTACTACCTCAATGGACGATTCAAAATATCAAGCGCCACCTGCTCATGTAACTGTTCCAGAACATTTAGTTTGGCCAGTGAACGATACTATTGGATGAGTAAACTCTGAAAATAAATGAAATGTTCCTAGCAGTTGGAGAGTATTTGTGTGCAGAGGGGTAAAATTTGATTTTCCAGAGGCAACAAGCAATGAAATTAAATCATTTCTGGAACAGGGGACATTAAGGTGATCAACTCAAACGTAACATGATGAAAGGTCGAACTTGAATAATTACTCAAACGCCCACTGAAATGTCGGAGAAGAGAAAATGCAAAGGAAATCATTTTCAGTGGGTGCGGATCACTGACACCACAGCTGGAACATTTCAACTTCTTGGAGGTATCAGTTTAAGATATGTCGAATGAAGACTTCGTCAACCGTCCACGGTATAAATACAGTAAAAGTTCAGTCGGCCTCGTTAAAGTCAGCCGATTCTGTTTCGGAAACGTATGTTGTGGTATACCCATTACAACGTTCATGCACCTTTTTCATTCGTAGTTTGGGGAAAATACTGTCGTTTAGCTTGCTCGGAGCGACGGGCAAACACAAAGCTGCGAACTGATTGTTTTCTTTCAGATAAGTGTTTGCAAGATGAATTATGCTTTACAGACATTTCGAGAGAACCACGAAAAGTCAAGCCTGTAGACCTGTTAACCTGTAAAAAATCAACTGCTCTAACATTAGCAGCTTGAAGAAATGGAATGATAACCATCACCGTCACATCTTGTGATGATTCATGTGAATTCCTTACTCACTGTACAACTGTGGCCGGGAGGATTTTATTACTTCTGTATAAATGTTTTAGAAACGTGTTTTAATCTATTTTGTTTCTCTTTCATCAAGTACATGTACAAGCTAGATAACACAAGTAGCATAGTTAGAATACTTTGACAATAGGTTCAACCCAGCACTTACATAACTATTAACTTTTCAACAGCCAGCTTCAGTCTAATGCCAAGCGCACTGCATTGTCTGCCTTTTTTCCTATCTCTCCATTATGTAAGTCATGTTGCCCACAGTTCAACTTTTTCTGATCAAGCAGTGGTAAGATAAGAGTGTTACAAGTCAGAGGTCCAATACTTTGCTCAGCAAATAGTTTGGCTTTTTGTGGACCGAGTGGCTGAGGACTTCACCTCTGCTTATATATATAAGGTCAGTTTGTGTTTTGTTCTCATATTTATGTATATATAGATATGCCGGTGTATAGCTATATAAGAATTAAATGCATTAAGCTAATGCATTGATAGGATATATTTCTCTGCTGAACCAACAAATTAACTTGCAATTTATGGTGTGTTATTGAAATTCATATTTAGTGTGTAAGTATATTTATATGTGCGGATATTAGAACGGCTTTTAAGGTTATATTTTCACTTCTAATCCATGAACTTATGACCTATAGATTTATTGCCATATTTCCTCATAGTTCATAGTTGTGTAACATTTATAGGATGTCTTGATTGGACACTGGCAACGTCGTTATGAACTGCCCGCTCATTGCCACACAGTGGTAAGTTAGCTGTACATATTGTATATATATTGGCTGCAGATCTTAAAGTTTGATTGTAATGTGTCAGCCTTGTAGACATATTGTTTATTCTCAAGAAAATAATCTTTTGCAGTTTAACTGTAGTGACTATTCCATTTCTATGTGATTCAGGCATAATTTGTGATATTGTGTGATATGGCTGGTACAAGCAATTTATCCCATGTATGGTAATAGTATATTTATATAATATTCACAGAACTGGAAAACACTGACTGGGCTTGCTTAATAAAGTGCATACTGTCAGCTCACCATCAAGTAGCTGTTCCGTGTTATTTATACAACTGGAACCTCGTCCGCTACTACATTTTGGAGCTCCCAGTGAGGATTGACAGCATGGAAGAACACAGCTCGAAGATCGAGGAAAGTAGAAGCTGAACTTGAGTATCACTCATCTTGTTTGTTGTGAATTACAGATATCAGCTGTGACTATTAATGTGCTATACATGTGAAACATTGCAGTTTGACTCTGCATTGCAGTGACTGATCTTTCGGAACTGACTTTCTTCATACTACTGCCACGGTTATATTGAGATCATTGTATAACATTGTGTTGTCGTGGTGGAAAATTTTCCTGTGAGAAGTCACCCTTCTGTGTATGATGACAAGACACATCTATCCACTGGAAGTTGTATTTACCTAAGATATTTTCACGCATTTATAGACTTAGATTCAACAGCAATGTGGTTGACTTCTTTATAAGTTACTCGATATGCTTTAACCCTTAATTGATGCACAGGGAGATCTGCAAGATTCATTGATGGATATATTTACATACCATTTGCTTTGTGTCTATATGACTGGTCATGCCTGTATTTGCATATGCTTAGCGTGCCATTAAGCACTATCTGCTTGTTGTGCGACACGCTGCCTTTGAACACTCTCTGAATGGACTTATGTATTTATAATTGGCAAATGTTTATTGGTATATTTATATTATTGCCAACTGAGGCTATATCTACTGAATATACCTAGGTTTCTGTAGGTTTTCAGTGTGCATGTGATTTAATGGCTCTGGAGTTTTTCTCCATAAGGGATACCACATGCTCGAAACCACATACTCTTAAGTTCAACACAATTAAGTCTAGAACACATGGTAACACTGCATTCTTTGTTTGCACAGGAGACATTGCTTTATGTTAGTGCTCTCTGCACTGGCTCTCACTTTTGTGTGCAGTATTTGGCTGAGCTAAAAACTGGCTAGTGCATGATGTAAGCGATGAAGTGAGTGTGTCGCCCTGCAGCAATACTTCACACATTCCAAGGTTAGCTGAAAGTGTAATTTCCTTACACATTTTATTGCATGATTAGCTAGATTTACATTTACCATATCAAGGGCAGTATTTCTTTTCTCAACATGGCTGAAGGTGGCATGTCTAAGGAGGACATTGATAAACTGGTTAAAACCCTAAATGCTCTTAAGTTGAAACCTAAGACAGATACCCCTGAGGATTTCTTGGCTTGGATGCATGAATACAATGGCATGGCTAGCACTGGGGTCAAGGTAGAATCAGATAGCATGGGGGGGGAAACCAGAGGTTCAGCTTAAACCCAGTACTGTGTTAAAAGTGGCAGATGTCCCACGTTTACCCTTCTTTTCCGGTGAGACTGGCAAGGATGCAAGCTATGACTTATGGCGGTATGAAGTTAGGTGTCTTTGTCAGGACAAGCTCCACTCAGATAATACCATGAGGCAAGCTATTAGACGATCTCTCAAGGGTCCAGCAGCCAGGGCTTTACTTAGGTTAGGAGCTCATGTAGATATTTTCGCCATTTTGGCAAAGATGGATAGCATTTTTGGCGATGTTAACACCGCTGAGACGCTCCTAGCTAAGTTCTATTCTGCAAAGCAGCTCGATTCAGAGTCTGTTGCATCTTGGGCACTGCGTCTGGAAGATCTCCTTGGCCAGGCTGTGGATGCTGGAGAAGTACAGGCAGATAAAATGGACCAGATGCTGAGATCCATGTTGTGGACGGGACTTTCACCAGGTCTGAAGGACATTTCTGGCCACAAGTATGACAGCAGCCACTCCTTCAGTGAACTTCTTGTATCTCTTCGGAGAACAGAACAAGATGTTAAAAGTCGGATGGGATCACAAAAGTCTAAGCCCACTCCTGTAATGGCTGCAGTGAGATCTGAACACAAGGACAAGGAACTGGAAGAACTCAAGGGGATGATCAAGAAACTTACGGGTGAGGTGGCAGAACTGAAGAAAAGAAGTGAATCACCTTCACAGGCTTCATCTTATTTGTCAAGGTCACCTCCAGATAATTTTACCAGTGGAGGGTATACCGCTGCTCAGGGAGTCCAGAGGAAGTCTAGAAAGCCCCAAGGATCTCCTTTTCAGGTTCCTACGCCTCCAGATCAGGGAAGTCCTAGTTATCAGAGGCCACCAATGGCTCCGACACCCAGGATGAAGCCAGGATGGACAACTGATGGGTATGGCCAACCTGCTCCTATCTGCTATCGTTGTGGACAAGTCGGGCATATGAGCTATCAGTGTAAGGTTCGAACAGACCACCGATGGACTTCTTTAAACTAAAGGCAATCCATGGTTTGGGACGTGCTATGGATTTTTGTACGCAACGTCCTGTTGATAAACACACAGTTAACACAGACATATCAGGACTTGTAGGAAGTTCTTCAGAAGTGGAAGTGACCATCCATGGAGTGAAAACCAGAGCGTTGCTGGATACTGGGGCCACAGTTTCAACTCTAAGCGAGTCTTTCCATCGAGAGCATTTATCTCACATTCCAATTATATCACTACAAAATATCCTGAATGTTGAATGTGCAGATGGTCAGTCCTTACCTTATTTAGGTTATGTTGAAGTGCCACTCTTCTTAACAGGCATGTCCCCAACCGAGCAGCATGGAATATTCTTAGTTGTACCAGACAGCAACTATAACCAGTCTGTTCCTGTTCTGATTGGAACCAACATTTTGAACACATTGTTAGATAAGTGTAAAGACCTACATGGAGAAAGGTTCCTGCAGATTGCTAATCTCTTTACTCCATGGTACTTAGCCTTTAGGTGCCTTCTAATCAAGGAAAAAGAACTGGTAAAACAGAGTGAGTGAGTGAGTGAGTTTAGTTTTACGCCGCACTCAGCAGTATTACAGCTATATGGCGGCGGTCTGTAAATAATCGAGTCTGGACCAGACAATCCAGTGATCAACAACATGAGCATCGATCTGCGCAATTGGGAACCGATGACACGCGTCAACCAAGTCAGCGAGCCTGACCACCCGATCCCGTTAGTCGCCTCTTACGACAAGCTGAGTCGCCTTTTATGGCAAGCATGGGTTGCTGAAGGCCTATTCTACCCCGGGACCTTCACGGGTCTGGTAAAACAGAAGAATAAACTAGCCATTGTGAAATGTGCTGAGACTAAGAGGATCATTGTGCAGCCAAACAGTCAAGTGAAAGTTCATGGATATCTCTACAAACCTCTGAACTATCACTCATCGTGTGGAGTTCTTTATGCAACTTCACCATCAGCTGTACCAGACGACCTCGAGATTGCTCCTAGTTTAGTATCGTACTCAAGGGCGCAAAAGATGGGAGTTAATGTATACATCTCCAACGTTACAACTCGAACTGTATCCATATCACCCCAGGCAATACTTTGTGAGATTCAGCCTGTCAGTATAGAAGATATACCTGAGTCATCTACATCTAGTGCAGAGTCCTTGATTAATCAGATGGATTTCAAGGAAGCAGCCGTGACCCCAGAACAGCTGTCTCAGGGCAAAAGGGTGATCCGTGACAACCTGGACATTTTCTCAACTGGAGATACTGATGTTGGACACACAGACAAGGTACTTCACAGGATTGAACTTAGTGATGAGCGACCATTCAAACAACGACACCGACGCATTCCTCCACCCATGTACCAGGAAGTGAGAGACCATTTAGAACAGCTTTTACTTTGTGGAATTATTCGTAAGTCTTATTCTCCCTGGTCATCCAATGTAGTACTTGTTCGCAAACGAAATGGTAAGCTGAGGATGTGTGTAGATTTTCGCGAGCTGAATAACAGGACCATTAAAGACAGTTATTCGCTACCAAGAGTTGACGAGATGTTTGACGCTCTGGCTGGCTCAAAGTTTTTCTCCACTCTGGACATGAAATCTGGGTACCATCAAGTTGAACTATGTGAAGAACATAAAGAGAGAACTGCGTTTACAGTGGGACCTCTCGGATTCTACGAGTATAACAGGATGCCTTTTGGTCTTTGCAACAGCCCTGCTACATATCAAAGATTAATGAATGAATGTTTTGATGGCTTGCATTTGAAAATCTGTCTGATCTACCTCGACGATATCATTGTGTTCTCAGAAACCTATGAGGAGCACTTAAACCGTCTCACTACAGTGTTTCAAAGAATACGAGAAAATGGACTAAAGTTAACTGCGGACAAGTGTGCTTATTTTAAGGAAAGAATAAAGTTCCTTGGTCATGTTGTATCCTCCAAAGGTATTGAAGCAGATCCTGATAAAGTCCAGCGCATCATTGATTGGCCACGGCCAACGTCTCCAGAACAAGTCCGTCAGTTTCTTGGCTTTGCGGGTTATTATCGCAAGTTTGTAAAGGATTTCGCAAAGATTTCCAGACCTTTGTCTTGTCTTATGCCACCTCCAAAGCAAGTCAAAAGGAAGATTGCACCAAGTCAATCTTGGTCATGGGGTCCAGAGCAAGAGTCGGCTTTCCAACATTTGAAGCAGCTGCTGTCCTCACCTCCTGTACTGGGTTATCCTGACTACTCAAAGAAGTTTGAATTACATACTGACGCCAGTACTCATGGACTTGGTGCTGTTCTGTACCAAGAGATGGAGACCGGGAGGAAACAAGTCATATGCTATGGTAGTCGTGGGTTAAACAAGTCTGAACAGAATTACTCAGCTCATCGCCTTGAGTTCTTAGCTTTAAAGTGGGCAGTCACAGAAAAATTCAAGGACTACTTATATGGGAATGCATTTACAGTCTTCACTGACAACAACCCATTGACCTACGTTCTCACCACCGCTAAGCTGGATGCAACAGGTCATCGCTGGTTAGCTGCATTATCAGCATATAACTTCGACATCGTTTATCGTCCAGGACAAAGCAATGTAGACGCGGATGCTTTATCGAGATTACCCAGACTAACAGAGGAGGGAGACACAGGAACATCTGAGGTATCTGCAGAATCAGTCACAGCCATCTGCCACACTATCTATGCGCAGCCATTTGTGGAATCCCTTAGCCTCTCTGCGGATGTGGTGGACGTGGAAATAGATCAAGGACAAGACATTCGCAATATGACGGAGCACGATTGGAGGAGGGTACAGTCCCAAGATCGAACGCTCAGGCCATGGATTGATTGTGTCAGGGCTGGTCGGAAACCCCAACGAGAAACAGTGCCACCAAGCAAAGCCAACTCATCAATCTTCAAGATCTTCGACCATTTTGTTATGGAGAATGGAGTTCTGTACAGGAACACGCGTGTAGGAGAAGAGAAGAGAAGGCAACTTGTACTCCCGGCATCCCATGTGGAAATGGCTTTATTTGGATGTCATAATGAAGTGGGTCATCCAGGACGGGACCGGACCCTGTCCTTACTTAGAGACAGATTTTTCTGGCCTGGTATGCTGAAAGATACAGAAGAATGGATCCATACCTGTGGAAGATGTCTTAGAAAGAAGTCCCCTACCAACGCCAGAGCTCCGCTAGTAAGCATACAAACGACACAGCCGTTGGAATTAGTGTGTATGGACTTTTTATCTCTAGAATCATCACGAGGTTATGACAGCATTTTGGTCATCACGGACCATTTCACCAGATATGCCATGGCAATACCCACAAGGAATCAAACAGCAAGGACCACTGCTGAAGCATTTTATAACCACTTTGTTCAGCATTACGGTATGCCACAAAGACTTCACACAGATCAGGGTGCAAACTTTGAAGGCAAGCTAGTGAAGGAACTCTGCGACATTTTAAAGATCAAGAAATCCAGGACCACACCTTATCATCCGATGGGCAATGGCTTATGTGAGAGGTTCAACAGGACACTGTGTGATATGCTTGGGACTCTTGCACCCGATCAGAAGAAAGACTGGAAGAATCATGTTGGACCACTCGTTCATGCTTATAATTGTATACGTCATGAATCCACAGGCCAGAGTCCCTTCTTCCTGATGTTCGGACGTGAACCAAGGCTTCCCATTGACCTGGCATTTGGGATTGAGCATAACCGAGAGAAGAAGTCCTTGTTTCAGTACACCAGGTCTCTAAAGGAACGACTTCGACAAGCATATCAACGAGCTGCTGAAGCATCTAAAACCTCTAAAGAGCATCAAAAGTCCAACTATGACATGAAAGTAAGAGGAGCTACTTTGGATGTAGGAGACAGAGTCTTGGTTAAGATCTTAGCCTTTGAAGGGAAGCATAAACTTTCCGATCGTTGGGAGGAGGATGTATATGTAGTTCTCAAGCAGCCAAATCCTACCATTCCAGTTTTTGTGGTCCAGAAGGAGAACACTGAAGGGAGGAAAAGAACATTTCACCGGAACCATCTTTTACCCATTGGCACCATCTCCAGACCAGATGTTCTATCTAGACCGGTTCCTGCTCCACGACAAAATAAAAGGACACGAAGGGAAATGCAGCGAACAGATGACAACTTGAGTGGGGTGACAGAAGTTTCCGAGGAGAGGGAATGGTGTATAGTACCTGATCAGACATGTCAGAAGACAGCAGAGGATCATGACTCAACAGCCGTGAATAGTGAAGCTGCTGCCTGGATGGAGAATTCTGCCCAATTAGTAACTGGTGACGATCAAGGACCTATTGTGGCAGAGGGATCTTCTTCTGGTGGTGACGACCACTCGTCAGGATTGATAGAAGAGCAGACTGACACAGAAGAAAATCCAGATACAGAGCTCGGTCATGAGCAGAACCTATCTGAGGCTCCAGCGGCACTCAGAATAGAGGATGATCAGGAGCTGTTAGGGACAACTGACGAAGTGGCAAGGCCACATGCTGCCAGACGTTCCAGAAGACCTACTCGGAAACCACCTTGGATGACATCAGGGGAGTACCTGATGAGTCCACAGATTCCAGACCAGGACAGGGAGAGGAGATCTCGAACCATCCAGGAACTCGCTTCCAGTGGAGTATTGGAACATTTATCTCGTGCTTTTATTTCGATTGTGGATGGTAGCATTTAATGACGAGGACGTCATTGATTGGGAGGGGGAAGTATGTGGCCGGGATGATTTTATTACTTCTGTATAAATGTTTTAGAAACGTGTTTTAATCTATACACCTGGAAATTAATCAAGCAACACCCCAATTTTTTCTATTGGAGCAACTTTGAAGTGTTCTGACAATCAAAATATGCCGGGTTGATATAGTTTGACACTTTTTTATTCAACAGACGATCTCTGACAAACAACTTAAAGGGAAAAAGTATCAAGACTTTGCTTTATTGCAACGAAATCCAAATTCTTAAAACTGTCTTAAATTCATGAAAAAATGGACACAATTTACTATTCATCCACAGACGTTGTTGTCAGGTGTATTAACACAAATGTCACATGGAAAGAAAGAACAGTCATCTGAGAGTCTGCACACCGACTTTCATCAATATCTAGTGTGTCCTCCCTGCGCACGCACCACCGATTCCAGACGCCTCCTCATTCCTTGGATGAGTCTCCGGATCTGATTCTGGGGGATCCTGTTCCACTCCTCATGCAGGGCAGCCGTCAATTCGTTGAGATTATGGACTGGTGGGTCTCTCTGCCTCACACGACGGCCAATAAAGTCCCACAAATGTTCAATGGGGTTGAGGTCAGGGCTCATGGCAGGCCATGGAATTCTGTCAATTGCATTTTGCCGCAAAAAATCATTTACAGCATGCGCCCTGTGAGGTCTAGCATTGTCGTCCATAAATATGGGTCTCGTTGCCAGAGGATGGTTCTCAAAATGAGGTACCACAGCCCTGTCAAGAACCTCCTGTTGGTAACGAACACCGTTAAGGTTGCCACGGATGGTAATGATATCCAACTTGCAGTTCATGGAAATGCACCCCCATACCATAACGGAACCTCCCCCAAAGGCCACAGTCTCCTGGATGTTCCGTGGAGCCATTGCTGTGTTCCTCTGCCTCCAGACCCGAGTACGACCGTCCACCATGTGCAGCAAGAACCGGCTCTCATCTGAGAAATGGACCTTCCTCCAAGAGGCAATGTTCCAGTGCAAACGGTCATTACACCAGGCCAGTCGGGCTGCCTTATGGGCTGGAGACAGTCTGGGTCGCTTGATTGGCCTCCTTGCCCGGTATCCTGCAGCTTTCAGACGATTCCGAACAGTCCTGTTCGAGATGGGTCTCCCTGGAAGCCACTCCTGTCTCAACCGAGAGCTCGAGTCGAAGGACCTGCGCCGTACAAGTCTCAGTAAAGCTCTGTCCTCCCGGACTGTGGTCTTCCTGGGTCTTCCTGGTCTAGGCAGGTCTTTAACTTCATTAGTGGCCCGGTATTTTTTCAAAAGTTTTGAAATTATGGAATGATGTCGTCCGATTTGAGTCCCGATTTGTCTTAGAGACATACCAGCATTCCTCATGCCGATTATTTGCCAACGAGTGGCCTCTGATAATTTCCTACGTGCCATGACATTGAAATGAATGAAAAACCGAATGCAATCGACAACCTGCGCTTGTAAACACCCCAGGGAAAAAGTGCATTTTTCGAAAGTTGAGGTTAAAGCAATGCACGTGCGCTGTGCAAGCTTCACGCGCGTCATATCAACCCATGAAAAGCTCATGCTGTATGTCAATACATCAAAATTGAATAATCAATCATCAAAATTACTTCGTTAAACTTTGTTAAGTTTTTATGTGTCTTTGAATTTGGTGTTGCTTAATTAATTTCCATATGTATATTTTGTTTCTCTTTCATCAAGTACATGTACAAGCTAGATAACACAAGTAGCATAGTTAGAATACTTTGACAATAGGTTCAACCCAGCACTTACATAACTATTAACTCTTCAACAGCCAGCTTCAGTCTAATGCCAAGCGCACTGCATTGTCTGCCTTTTTTCCTATCTCTCCATTATGTAAGTCATGTTGCCCACAGTTCAACTTTTTCTGATCAAGCAGTGGTAAGATAAGAGTGTTACAAGTCAGAGGTCCAATACTTTGCTCAGCAAATAGTTTGGCTTTTTGTGGACCGAGTGGCTGAGGACTTCACCTCTGCTTATATATACACCTGGAAATTAATCAAGCAACACCCCAATTTTTTCTATTGGAGCAACTTTGAAGTGTTCTGACAATCAAAATATGCCGGGTTGATATAGTTTGACACTTTTTTATTCAACAGACGATCTCTGACAAACAACTTAAAGGGAAAAAGTATCAAGACTTTGCTTTATTGCAACGAAATCCAAATTCTTAAAACTGTCTTAAATTCATGAAAAAATGGACACAATTTACTATTCATCCACAGACGTTGTTGTCAGGTGTATTAACACAAATGTCACATGGAAAGAAAGAACAGTCATCTGAGAGTCTGCACACCGACTTTCATCAATATCTAGTGTGTCCTCCCTGCGCACGCACCACCGATTCCAGACGCCTCCTCATTCCTTGGATGAGTCTCCGGATCTGATTCTGGGGGATCCTGTTCCACTCCTCATGCAGGGCAGCCGTCAATTCGTTGAGATTATGGACTGGTGGGTCTCTCTGCCTCACACGACGGCCAATAAAGTCCCACAAATGTTCAATGGGGTTGAGGTCAGGGCTCATGGCAGGCCATGGAATTCTGTCAATTGCATTTTGCCGCAAAAAATCATTTACAGCATGCGCCCTGTGAGGTCTAGCATTGTCGTCCATAAATATGGGTCTCGTTGCCAGAGGATGGTTCTCAAAATGAGGTACCACAGCCCTGTCAAGAACCTCCTGTTGGTAACGAACACCGTTAAGGTTGCCACGGATGGTAATGATATCCAACTTGCAGTTCATGGAAATGCACCCCCATACCATAACGGAACCTCCCCCAAAGGCCACAGTCTCCTGGATGTTCCGTGGAGCCATTGCTGTGTTCCTCTGCCTCCAGACCCGAGTACGACCGTCCACCATGTGCAGCAAGAACCGGCTCTCATCTGAGAAATGGACCTTCCTCCAAGAGGCAATGTTCCAGTGCAAACGGTCATTACACCAGGCCAGTCGGGCTGCCTTATGGGCTGGAGACAGTCTGGGTCGCTTGATTGGCCTCCTTGCCCGGTATCCTGCAGCTTTCAGACGATTCCGAACAGTCCTGTTCGAGATGGGTCTCCCTGGAAGCCACTCCTGTCTCAACCGAGAGCTCGAGTCGAAGGACCTGCGCCGTACAAGTCTCAGTAAAGCTCTGTCCTCCCGGACTGTGGTCTTCCTGGGTCTTCCTGGTCTAGGCAGGTCTTTAACTTCATTAGTGGCCCGGTATTTTTTCAAAAGTTTTGAAATTATGGAATGATGTCGTCCGATTTGAGTCCCGATTTGTCTTAGAGACATACCAGCATTCCTCATGCCGATTATTTGCCAACGAGTGGCCTCTGATAATTTCCTACGTGCCATGACATTGAAATGAATGAAAAACCGAATGCAATCGACAACCTGCGCTTGTAAACATCCCAGGGAAAAAGTGCATTTTTCGAAAGTTGAGGTTAAAGCAATGCACGTGAGCTGTGCAAGCTTCACGCGCGTCATATCAACCCATGAAAAGCTCATGCTGTATGTCAATACATCAAAATTGAATAATCAATCATCAAAATTACTTCGTTAAACTTTGTTAAGTTTTTATGTGTCTTTGAATTTGGTGTTGCTTAATTAATTTCCATATGTATATATAAGGTCAGTTTGTGTTTTGTTCTCATATTTATGTATATATAGATATGCCGGTGTATAGCTATATAAGAATTAAATGCATTAAGCTAATGCATTGATAGGATATATTTCTCTGCTGAACCAACAAATTAACTTGCAATTTATGGTGTGTTATTGAAATTCATATTTAGTGTGTAAGTATATTTATATGTGCGGATATTAGAACGGCTTTTAAGGTTATATTTTCACTTCTAATCCATGAACTTATGACCTATAGATTTATTGCCATATTTCCTCATGGTTCATAGTTGTGTAACATTTATAGGATGTCTTGATTGGACACTGGCAACGTCGTTATGAACTGCCCGCTCATTGCCACACAGTGGTAAGTTAGCTGTACATATTGTATATATATTGGCTGCAGATCTTAAAGTTTGATTGTAATGTGTCAGCCTTGTAGACATATTGTTTATTCTCAAGAAAATAATCTTTTGCAGTTTAACTGTAGTGACTATTCCATTTCTATGTTATTCAGGCATAATTTGTGATATTGTGTGATATGGCTGGTACAAGCAATTTATCCCATGTATGGTAATAGTATATTTATATAATATTCACAGAACTGGAAAACACTGACTGGGCTTGCTTAATAAAGTGCATACTGTCAGCTCACCATCAAGTAGCTGTTCCGTGTTATTTATACAACTGGAACCTCGTCCGCTACTACACAACGTTACGTTTAGGACGTGCTCCCCAAAACTCTTCACACAAGGCTCCAATGATCTTACATTAGTCATGAAGGTTTACTGGGGTGTTAACATTGCTGTGGTTCTGAATTAGGTCCCCGAAACACCTGGGTTGTTCCAAGAAGCAACTCGTGGGGACAGAGGACATGTTAGTCTGAGATTCTGTGTCATCGTATTCCTTCAGACATTGGTTTGCAGCAGTCACTTTGACCTGTTAATAGAGATCTCCTCACACTATCCGAACTACACACAGACCAGTCAGTCTTGTTGGGATTTTACCTTCAAATCCAGGATCTGGGAACAATTGGAATTAATTGAAACAAACACTTTGTTATGCTCATAGGAAATAAACAAAAGGACATGTCTGTTTTATTTACAGAATAGGATAAAAGACAAGAACAGCCATCTCCCAAAGTTATGAGCTCTGTCACAGATACAAACACTGTTGAACTGTTGAGGAAGTGCTTGTCTGGGTACTAAAGTGGCCACACAGGATCCAAGACAGTCATTACTTTTATAAGAGTGAAGCAAATACTGTTGTTTAAAGCTGATGGTAAGATTCTTTAAGAAATGCATGGAGAAATTAATTTGCAATTTCCAAAATCATATATATCAAGAAAAGGAAATGATTAAACTGACAAACAAGATCTTGTGACTGTTCCTGATCCTATGTGTCCTACACATACGCCGAGCTGACATACAAGATGGCACTCTCGCAGATCAACAGAGACAGACAGGTAAAATCAAACAATATTGGCACTTCACAAGACTGACGCTGTTAAAATAAGACTGGCTTACAGTCATCAGAAATAGGTACATAAACATATGCTTCACATCCCTTCAACACAAAAATAGTATGCCTGAACATAACCTGTCAACACTAAAAGTTCCAATGGCAGTGGGTAATCTCAAAGAAGAATGCATATGACAAATACCTACATCTGATGGCTGCAAATGTTGCTAAAAGTAGATTCGAGTGTTGATGCTGCAGGGCTGACAAGTTGAAGTCTAAATGTTCTGGTGGGATGTTAGCTGCCTTAGTCCACGACATGGGTGATCAGTGAGGACATATGAGACAACATTCTCAGAAATGACAACTATGACAATGGTCAGGCAATCCAAAATCATCAGAAGGGGTACATAAAACTCTTAAAATCATTTTGTCAAGAATGGAATGTACATGGTAGTCAAACTGCACTACTGCAGGAATTAAAACAACATGCCTTTAAACTAAAATGTCAAAAATTGACAAAGAGCCATTTCTGCAGTTATGGAAATTGCACAGACAAAATATTGTAGTGGTATTCATTTGAGGACCAGTATGGGATTCTAGATACTGCTTAATTGTCATCAGATGTACAAAATTGAAACTTTCATTCATTATAAATTCCTAAAGATTCCTGAAGAGTGGAGAGTCACCTTAACTCAGTCTCAATAAATCAATAATTATGACACAGACCGTACAGGAAGGTAACACAAAACACCTGTACACAGTTGAAACAAAATGACAAGTCAAACAGAACGAGACAGTGCAGCTAAAAAAATAATACAATCCAAAAATTACAGTTGTTAACAAATACTTTGGGAGTTTCAACTACTTTGCTGGCAAGATCCCGGCTTTCACAGGTCATAAGCCAGCTTCTAACAGGAAAGTCACTATAATTGTAATGGGCATGACTGTCCTCAGAAAAGTGAAACACCTGTCAGTGTCAGTGGTTACTTCACTCTGCAACCGAGGTGCTCTGTGCCCGTTTCTGGATCAAGATTTCAAATTGATTCACATGTAGCCCTTAAATAACTCTACACCCCCTAATACGCACCACCAATTAAAACAGTTTCAAAAAGGTTGTTAGCAACAGGTGGGCTAACAAGACATTTATCTCCCTAACACAAATTTATGTGTTAAGGATTTCTCATATTTAACATCTGTCTTATCAACATTCTTAACATCTGCACCTCTTTTGAAACAAGACACAATGGTACTTTCGTCTCAGTATCTACTTGTACAAATGGATACTTTCATTTGAGGAAAAGCTTAGCATGGGCAACTATTCTGTTGAATTAAAGTATATGGGCTACCACAATTTGTGAAGCTGCATCTGAACACCGACAAAAATAGATGATTTCGAATGGAGAGAGAGCACATCATGATACATGTCATATTTTCATATCACAGTATTTTACCATGCTTTTCCATAAAATATGACGCAATAATGTATGTCATCTAATGGTATAAAATTTTCCAGTATAACAGGCTTAATAAAAATACAGTTCAGTTAGAATAATGATTTAAGCAATATGTACAACATCCAATGATAAAAGATGCCGAAACCATCGTCATGGAGAAATGAGGGGATGGTTTCAAAAGTTTGACCTTGACCCTGTTATTGCACTTGTTGGTCCAAATGGAAACAATCAAGGGAGTTCAGTATTCCTACAAAACAGGTGCTTGAAAAGCCAGTGATTTGGGAACTGAGCACCACAATGTATCCATTTGGACTAAAATCATCTCAGTAGGGAATTCAAAGGCACAAACTTCTGACTAAAAACATTCTTAGTAATGTATGAATACCAGAATTAAAACTAAAAATAAGTGTGATAATTGTACCCATGGCAACCACAGTAGGAGAGAGTGGCTTAGTACTAAGAATTTAGCTTCAATTGGACCTTGATTTTCACTACAGCAAGCACTCCTTTGTTTCGGACTAAAATTAGGTCAGATTTTCTGAGATTACACAACTTCATCAAAATGTAAATAGTTCTAAATATCATAACAGAAGCTTCAGATTCAGTTAAAACACTTAAAATATAACCAAAGAATCACAGCAAATCACATGTTCTCTGAAAAGCATAAATTCAACAAATGTAATTTCAGTTAGATACCAGTTGTAAGTTTATCAAGCTGCGAGTCCATCTCTTTGATCTGACCCTTCTTCAATGTTAAAACTACCCAGTTCATACTCTCAGCTCGGACAATGGTGCTAGCATATTCCCTTGTCACCAGATATCTCACACATCAAGGCCAGAACACATGGAGGGTGCAATTACAATAAACATAATTCAGGCTACAACATCTCATTTGCTTCTTTCTCAAGTTTCATACTGGCACCAAGTCAACTGGTGATAGAACTTTTTCCCCAGAATGTCCCAAACATGCCTTGTAATGAGCAACTATGCAAGCACTTGACCATAAGTGACAAACAATTTAACAATCAATCTGCAGGTTCTGGCTCATAATTTGAATTGAAAGTTTAATTATTGTGACAAATTATGCCAATTTACTAGAATTTACTAGAAAGTTCATTGTTAAATTTTGACAAACAAAAAAAGGATTATTCACAACACATCACAGCATATCAAATTTGCAAACAGATGATGATCATAATTAGTTGTCAAAGTGAAATACGAGGATGGAAGGTCAACACGTTTGGTAATACTGACTATCACAGACTCTCATAATGGTAATGATCGATCTGGTGGCAAGGTTCAGGCAAGGTGTTCACCTTTGTCCCATGTATGGCAAAAATAACAAAGAGAAAGCATGCTGTTAAAATAAAATACTAACATAGCTGAATGAAAGACATTAATGGAGGAGAGTGTCTTACTTGAATCCCTCTGCTTGAAACAGTATAAAACTCCAGAATTACACCTCGCGTATGGATTCAACCTATCCTATACACAAACTAAGTACTTTAAAATTGTCGGCCAGTAAAACAAAACTCAACTTTTCTTCATGAAAATAACCCTACAACTAAAAGCAGCTACAATCAATTTTTCATACATAAACAACGCTATCTTTCCTTCACAGTATCACAAAGCTTAACTTGTTAAAATAGTTGCAGTCAGTGAATCTCATCTGCAAATTGTGTTTGTTCCTAACTTCATTCACCTGGTTATATTCAGTAGACAGAAAAAAATGCCAGTATGTAATTCACACGGAGATGATGGATAGACATCCTTTTTCAATACTTGGCCAGGGATTTATTGACATACAAAATGTTTGTAGGTGCAACAGATGAAATCAAATTAAATCAAAAGTGTCTTTGCAGTCACTAAAGTGGTTCAGATCATTTGCTGTTTTCATTTTAATAGAAATTATGTCTGGGGAAAAAGAAGACTTATTCATATAAGGCATGTCCCCCAAACCAAGTAATAAAAACGGAATGCCTTAATGTGAATTAACATAGGATGAATGGGAATGGGCTACCAAAGTGAACACTTATGTCCTGCACCTCAAAGTACCCTGAGATGTTCCAAATGACGATGACAGCAAGCCCATGAACATCCTGATATAACCTAGTCCATGACAAAAGTGACAGAGAACAACATAGCCTTTGTATAATATATTGTCAGTGGTGGTATGACAGTAAGCAGATAAAAAATAAAAATAAGTATCACATTTCTGTACAGTGTACCAACGAAAAATGAACTGAAAGTTTTGGCATGACTATTCCTAGTCGTTAAGCTTCAGAATTGAAGGGCTTGCATCAGCTTCCTCTCAAGAAGATGTTCAAATGTGATCCTTGGCTCATTCTAACTTTGGGAGATGGCTAAAACATAAGCACTTTGTTACAGGTGACTTGCCACCACCCATTTAATAACAGCATCCCACTATCTTTGGTGATGGCACATAACTGAAGCCTCATTACCAAAGATAGACAGGACACTGTCCATGGAGACTATACAACAGCAGTAAGTCACCTATCATCATCTGAACCACCCAACAACCCTCCCTTGCCCCATCTGATCATTCCATCCACCCTCCCGCACCCATAGAGTCTCACTGATGTCACAGACTAGTGTGATTAGTCATACCACCACTGACATGATTAAGCTAGTCCACATCATGAAGTAGAAGCCTGCGTCATGGTCCCTCCTGAATCCTCTGCACTTGAAACTGGTGTTGAGTGAGAGTTGGGTGTAGAATTGTAGCTATTGTTCTCAAATGATGAAGTACCATTCTGAACATATGATGTTCCCACTCCATATAAGTGACCACAGTACTTGGCATCGTCTATGTTGTCCTCAAAGAACATCTGTTAAGAAAGTACAGGCAGATGATATATTTGACCGAATGATATACTACTGTTTTATGTCACACAAAGCAATATTCCTGTCTTTTCTTGCAAACCTGCAAACAATTCAAGTCCGCAGGGATGGCAACAGGTGAAAGGGATTTCAGCTGAAAATCAGCTGGGGGGCTGGAAGTGTCCAGCAGGGTCCTGGATTGATTTATCAATCTGCAGATTCTTGGAAAATTACCATCCATGCTTTACAAAGTTTGCTAGGCTCTTTGTTATTTCATCAAAGTTGTTTTTTTTAATTTTTACTATGACAGTTACTTTTTTCAAGCCATTCCCACCTAAATTTATTCCTAACCTCTTTATTGATATCACTGATTTAATGACTACCAATTCTTGATCACAAGTCACAATTTTTGCCAAATTTTGGTAGATAAACCACCGAAAGAAACTTTTGCCATTCGCACCACCATTTGCTTTTACCAATGTATGTCAAAAACGGTGATTCTTGTTTGAGTGGCATTTTAGAAGTTGAGGTGTACAAATAGGACAAATTGTTACGGATGACAACTTCTTTATTGCTTGATTGCGACGTTTCGATACAGATCCTCGTACCGTTGTCAAGCATTCCTGCTTGACAACGGTACAAGAATCTGTAGCGAAACATCGCAATCATGCAATCAAGAAGTTGTCATCCGTAACAATTTGTCCTATTTGAACGGTGATTCTTAATGGCTAAGTTGATCGAAGTGATCTAATCGTGTGTTAGCTTAGAAAGCAGTCAGGAAAATGGAAGGATGGCTTTAACTATTTTATAACCTGTTTTATGGGATGCAAAATTCTGAAATTTCATAGCCCAACAGACACAGATTTGGGTACTTGACTTTATTAAGCGGGACCTCCCCTAAATAAAAAATGTTTTCTCCTCGGATTTAGACGAATCTCAAGATCAATTGATCTGCATTTAAATCCGTGATTTCTATGGAAAACTGACATCCCTGGGCTCAGGCCAAGCAAACTAGTCATTGATGTTGTAAACAATGTCAAATAGCAGCAAGGTTCAAGTCACAATTAGCAAAGTGAAAGGGTCAACTACCCAATACCAATATGACAAGCTAGGAATCTACTCATACGAGCATTTACAGGAGTGATTGGAAGGCTGTGAGTGTGAGCTTTAATGATGTAGTCTTCATTTAAAAACACTTAAATAGTTGCAGTCTAATAAATAAAAGAATTCCTGAGCACTCTGCATGGAAATGGAACCACTGTTGGTTGATTTTCTAGGTAAGAGACTGTCAAATTTCACAGGAAGTATTGTTCAAATTTGGTAGAATAATGATCTCTCCAAAGGCAACAAATCCAGAAAATGCCTTAATGCTGACAAAAACTCTTGAATGGATCTCAATTCTGATCAAGTAATATCCTTCTTGGAAGAATGACAACATCTTATTAACATTCATCTTAAGTTATATGGTACATCTTACAAGTGCACGGATCTTTTTATATTTCACGTAACACCAAATTTTACCATTATGAAAAGCTTCCAGTTAAATATATTTCTTACCTCTCTCATTTTGAAGAAAGAGGACCCAGTAAGTAAACTGTCACTCCCTGCCTGGTGCTGGGGTCCAACTCTCTGAATCTGGACCAATATCATAGCTATTAGAAACATGCACTTACAAAGGTACTTCAATCTCCTTCTAATAACTGCTCAGTTTATGTATAAATGTCAAATTTCAACAGCTGTGACTGCAGATTTAATATGATAAACAAGATCAAAACAGTAATTTTCCAAAACACACTAGTGATCACCAGCAGCACGACAGACTGTTGAGCATCTCTTGCATGACATACAAACCAATAAATCTTGATCTTGAACATTTTCCATCACAGACTAACGTAAGTGAATACTATTTGTGAATACTGTATATGTACAACCTGAAGTGAGGCAGTAAACTTGCCAACTCATTCTGTAACAGGGTAATAGAATCCTTTCTTAAAATTTAGCCATCATTTTATCAGATTTTCCTGTCTTCATTTTCATTAAATGGACATGGTCTTAAAACAAATGATACATTATCCTCAACTATTTTAACAAATCCTAGCTATGCAGCTACTTCCAGGATTTTCACTCACTTCAAGTTGATCTGCTACCTCTTGCAGTCCCCCTTTCAGATTCTTGCAGCTTTTCATCAAGTACTTGATGTCATAGATATTGGCAAAGTAGAGACGCAACAGCTCAAAGAATTCAGACTCCTCCATGGGTAGATTGGAATTGGTGAGAATCTTCAGTAGGTAGCCAAAGTCGAAACCACTGAAACAAACAGAATATTGCTCAGTTATAGCAATCAAACACATACATACTGCCACCATTATTCTTTTCAACAAACAAATTAAAGCCATGAGCTCAATTCTGAGACTTATGGATGACTTATGGAACTTATGCACATCACTTCCACCAGCACATCAAATATTATGACTATCTTTGGCTACATTTTAAACAATGCTTATTCATGCTGATTATGCTAAGTCTCTTCTTCAGATTTATGAGGCAAACTTACCTGTGAAAGGACAACCATTTGATGTCATCCACTAGAACTACACCTGATGTCATCAATAACTCAGCAAAGTCGCTGACATCTATTCCATCTTGTTCATGTTTCTCAAACTGTATCCCTGATTTCCTCAGTAAATCAATAGACTCTTGGGCATACATGTCTTCCCTGTTGAAGGCAACATGACATTATTTCTTGAAGGAAATGAAAGAAAGCCACCCAATCTTTAACTTCAGAAAGACTGTTAACCCCAGTCTGATTGTATAAAGATGATTTGGGGTATACAATCACAAAAATTACTATAACAATAAGTGTTACCACAGAAATAATGACCATTGGTTTTTCGGGTGAAAGCCAGCCACAATATAGTTGTTTTCAGAAACACACAGAAACAGTATACATCATTTTTGGAGGAATAAATGAATAGTCAGCCTAAATGGTAATGACATTTTCACAAATTTTACTGTTTTAGGTCCCAGATGAACAGCACATCATAATACATGCTGTACAGCATCAGCTAAATCATAACTTTGATGATACCACGGATGTGACAAGACAAATGAGTAGACAAATAAATGAAAAGAAAAGGTGACTTCAATGTAAAACATAAGACCACTGAGGAAAGTGGATCAGCCAAAAAGCACAATGCCTGAGCACAAGGTAGTCAGTGCGTCAACACTATAACATGCAAGCATTGGGCTTAATTTGGTGCAAACTTACTGAAGATTAAATTTGAAGTTGAACTGCCAAGTACAAGTATTTGGTGGCCTGTTTCCATCTTGATCCATAAACGTGAATCCAATTTGGATGATTTTCAGAAGATTAACATTACATCGAAGGAGTTGGTACTGATAGTCTGTGGTGCTGCGGAATTCCCCGATGGGTCTGGCAACAACACCAGGAAACTCTGTGTCCTGAAAAATAGTCCCATTCACTTCAGATTCTGAATGACAGTATAATACAAATTCTATTCATAATCACACCCAATTTAATACTGTTATAAGCTAACCTAGTACAATGATAAACATGACATTATATTTTCAATCTTACCATGCCTATGGGGAAACATCCTTGATATCTGCAGGGTAAACGTTCTGATGAATCTCCACTCACACTGGATGCATCTACATGTCGACTCAATAATTTTATTACCTCCTTTTGCTGGCTTCGCATTCTCACAGTAGCCAATCAACTAAGCAGCCATTACAACGGAGCATGCTAGAGTCGACAAAGATTGCAGTTGGAGCTGCATCCAGGATATAGTGGAGAATTATCGGAACGTATACTCTGGAGCTATTGAGGATGGTGAGGATGGTGGGGAAAAGAGTTCCCTCTGTTCCCCCCAACCCTAAAGTAAATTCTGGATTTTTGTGAGTCGCCTCTTATGACAAGTATAGTTGCCTTTTATGGCAAGCATGGTTTGCAGAAGACCTATTATACCCCGGACCTTCATGGGTGTCCCTGTAAGATGGGAAAAAACAATTGAGGATGAGGAATCCTCAGTTGAAATACAAACTACTGACAGATCAAATGATTGTTGACATTAACGAAAAGTATCTATAACCAAAGCAATAGTATAGTGTAGTCAAGCTATGGGAACAGTAAGCTCTGAAGTGTAAACTGGTCTTTAATTAAATGGTGAAGAAAAACCAACTCTTCATCATTTCACTCACTTGAAAGTAGATAATTTAAATGGGATAGGAAATGAAATGACGATATCTTCAGCTTAAAAAAGATGCACTTAAAAGTTGTTATTACAAAAGATTAATACAAGCTATATCAATATGTGGCGAAAAATTGAAATAAGAACACCCCCCTCCCCCCTAAAAAAATACAAAGAACAAGCAAACAACACTGCAAAGGCTTACTTTCACAATGATCAAAACAATATTGGCATGCTACAATGTGTTCCCAAAACAATTACCTTTGCAATGACTTCAAGCTGTTTTTCACATTTTGCCAAAATTTCATGAAAGTATTAACTCCATGTTACATTGATTACAACAGTTGACTTGTGCAACAGAAATATTACTTTTAGCTAGATGGTCATGGCATTAATAGATCATTAAACGAAAATAAGATTACATAGCGAAAATGAACTCACCATTGCTACATATTTGTATTTCTGCACAATTTGTCGGATGTTCCTGAACTCTTCCTCCAGGTGTACTGCCCATACATCACGAATACCATACTCAGTCTGTGCTACCGACGGCATTCTCGCAACATACCTTGCTACCCAACCTTCACTCTCTACCCGCCTTACCGAGTTCGAACTGTGACTAGCAATCAGCTGTTGCAAGGTTTCTCTGAAATGAAATGTCAGCAAATATGATTTGATTCCACAAGTTTCAGCTGGTGGTCACATGCTGGCAAGTAGACATATTCACACAGTCTCACTTTGGAACTCAAGGCATATGAGGGGCAGAACTGGTATTCACATATTTAAGAAAATTTAGTTTTGAGTCGCTTTCTAAAAAACTTAAATTGTTATTTTTAAACTCAATACAGGTGTTGCAAAGCGTAATTGGTGAGCTTCTGAAACTATCTAATCAAAGTCATGAAAGTCAAACGATTAAGATAAGTTCATATACAGGCAGGGGTCGTTGGCAATTTCTTTTGACTTCGTCGACTGACAGTGATGCGAAAACTTCTATGATTTCGACATGAAGCACCATCAACTAAAGGCTGCATGAACAGGTGTATCGTTGTATGTTTCGTCCTTATGAATAACATGTCTGGTGTCATTTATTTATTAAAGAGATCATGGCTGCGCTCTTGTTTATTATCTTACCCTTCCTTAGAGAGAAGTAAGAAGTTACAGACGTCAAAAGGTGATGGGACAATTTCCACCCAATTCTACATTTCTTTGTACTGGGTCCAGTTCTTTTCGTGCTATGGCCGTAGCGTCTGCGCACTGACTGATGAACATTTACTCACAACAATTTCCATTTATTCGTTTACGTCACACATTGAACGGTGATACTTTCCATACAAAACAATAAAATAAATATGAATAAATATGCATACTAACATTTTTTAATCTTTTACAGATATAATCTCTGATGTGATTGATGTGACCAACGTACATTCTCATTGAAAGACATATATATATATATTGTTTCTAAGAAAATATTATTTACATACATATACCGGAAGTTAAAGCTACACATATTACGATGACGTTTTGTGATATCCGGGAATAGAAATATTGTCAGAATCGAAAATGAGTCAGCTGTGAACAGGATTTGTTGTACAAATCTTAATTTATTGTTACAATTACATATATTGTTTACAAAATGATGAATAGATTGTTTGGTGGAAAGGGCAAAAGTCCTCAAGCGACCAACCTTCAAACTCAAAGGACAAAACAGATCGAGAGTATGAAGAAAGCAAACTTGAGGCAAGTGTTTATCCAAGTGAGGTTTGTGATAAATATCAAAAATGAAATAGTGTCATGCCTTCAGATATGGAATCCTACGTTTATGTTTAAATTTACTGATGTTTTTGTTCCAGTGTGATTGAAATTGTTCGTGACGTTGAATACAGGGCAACTATTTCCAACATGTCCAATGGAACAAATATCAATCTGATCATGTAAGTGTTCACGTTCTTCCGAAAGAAATGAAATGTTGACACTGAATCCTCTGCTTGATGATGGAGCTACAATACGCGAAGACTCTCACTAATGCAGTGATCTGTTGGTCATTAATAATTGCAGTTTCCAGCAATTGTATCTTTTGTTCATCTCTGGAATGTAGGATTTGTGAAAGGATTGAACTGCCATTGTGCTGTCTATAAGCTCTTATTTTTCTAACACTAACAGACACTCATGAACAGCTTTTGTGAAATAATTAGACATCAGCATCTAAAAATCCATCCGTAAGAACTGATGGATTTGATGTAGTTGTAAAATTGCTTCTGCTGGCATTCCACAACATTTATTTGGTCACGTCTATGATGACAGCATCTTAGGGGATTCAAATGTTTTGATTTGAAGCCAGACTAGATGGTTAAAGACCATCATGAAGCTAGCAACTTTGTGTGCACACTCTTTCAGTGTTGTCACAGCCCCTAGTGTGCAGTACACAAACCTGTGCATTTAAAAGAACCCACAAATCCGTTGGTATATGACCAGAAGGTGGCCACATGAATACGTGCATAAACCTAGTTGCGAGTACAATAACTTGCAGTAAACTTGGACAAAGTACTGTGACTGTGTGTCCCAGTCCACCTAGCTGTGAATTGGGTACCTCGTTAAGATCACCCAACCCCTCTCTGCTTCATGTCAATCTCAATCTGTAAAATACAAATAATAATAATAGCATGATAAGGACTTCTTTGGCTGGAAGTGGAAGACTGCATTCACGATGTACACTTTTACATACAGTTTAGGGTTGCTGACATGAATTATGGTTCACTTTCAATATGAAGTGTTGCCACTCTTTTAATATATTGTATAGCATGAAGACATATTGTCATGTTTATTTTTCAGCACACTGTCTCCCCAGTTTCCCCAAGACAAGCCAGTGGTAACAGTTCAGCCTCCTCTCACCCACCCGTGGGTGGACATACACATGAAAGTTGTTGGCTGCCCGAATATAAATAATGTACTTATCTCCTCATTACTTACTCATATTCCTTTTAAGGCAATGAAATTTGGAAATATATTTTCGTGCAATGTGGAAATGGGAAGTGCAGTGTAATAAACTGTTTTAAAATATAGCCTATGTTCAAATCATTTATAGTCTCCATAATCTCAACCTTGAAGGAAGCTTTTCTGTGTGAGTGAACTAGAAGATTTAGATGATTTTCAATGAGTGACCGATTTTGATTTAGTTCTCCATGCACTCGGACCTTGGTGTTGCAATACAGACCATAGTAGAAGAGTTTAAGAAGACGCCCCCAAGGATTTTACCTCACCTGTAAGAATGAAATTTTTGGTTGTGTCTCTATATGTATAGAATTCCATCCAAGTATGTCAACACAAGTTTATAAAAGTTTTAAAGCTCTAATACTTCAGGGGTGGCCTTTTCCTCAACAATAGTAATTTTTTTAGAAGTAAAATGAGTGTGCCATTATATGTCATTCTGAATGAACATTTGTAAAGGCGATGCTTTTGTGTGATGATAGTATGAGGTTATCTGAAAATGTTTATGTGTATCACAGTGCATTAAAGGATCAAATGCTTTTCTTTAAATTGGTGGAATCTTTTCAGGCACATCACTGATAAATATATTTATCTACATAAATATGCAAAGGAAATATTTTTCAGAGTTGGTCAGCAGTTTGGAGTCCCTCAACACCAAGTGGCACCAGTAACCGGTCCAGGTTACCCCTTGTATGGGAATCCGCAAGCTTTGTATCCCCCAGCGGGACCCCCACCTTTACCCCCCAGGGGAGCTGTAGAAAATGGAAGGGAAGGCCCACCGGTTTTGTCAGATCAGGATGCAGTAAGTCTTTTGCTTTGGGGGAAAAATTCTGTCAGTTCTGTATGATACTTTGATGGTTTGTGTCATGATAGTGATTATGGACATGGATCTGAAGAGTCAGTGTTTGTGTCAAGGAAACATAAAATATCTATGCAGAATGGGAAACTCTGTATACAATATGGGGCAAGAGGTACCTTAGTGATTCAAGTTTAATTCCTCACACAGGCACAATGTTTGATGCATATTCTTGAAATTTCCTTATCTGGCTGGAATAGTAGTAAAGTCACAAAGAAAATCACATGGCTACTTCACTGAACATGTTGATGAATGTTCCAGAATGCTTCAAGTCCAGCCTACCCTATTCCAGACATCATGAAAGCTTATCCTGAACTGAAGGACAAAGGGTAAGATTTGTGTTTGTATTGGATCAGTGAACATCCTGGTTAGAATTGACCTTCAGTAACCTGTGCTTGTTGTAAAAGGTGACTAACAGGATCAGGTGGACAGACTTGCTGACACCTGCTGTATACATCTCAGTTGCATAGATTGATGCTCATGATGATGAAGACTGGATTGTCTGGTTCAGACTCGATTGTTTACAGCCTGCTGCCATTGTTGAGTGTGGCGTAACTAAACCCACTGATTCTGTACCTTGTCAGTGTTTTGTTTTCAGATTGTTTGAACTGCAGGAGCTAGTTGATAATGAGGAGAAAGTGCTGGACTTATTGCAAGGTCTTCCGGAACTGGCACGGTTCACTCAAGATAGGGAGGATATTTCAGCCCAGTGTGTGCAGCTTGCAAGTAGGTCACATATCATTACCATCATGATCATTCTTATCTTCAACATCAACCACAAATTGATCCAGCATACCATTATGTTGAAATAAAAATATAATCATTGCGTGGTTTCAGATTTGTGCTTACCTATTTATCATGTCATGAAATTTCCAGTTTTCACTGAAAATGTTAAATGGTTTTGAAGTGCTGTAAATTCAAGAAGTCGTTATAAATGTCTCATTGCTCCCAATTTACATTGCCTACTGGTAGCAAATCTCTTCTGAGAAACTCACATGGGATGTAGAGACACTGTGATGCGTTTGCAGTAAAAAAAAGTTAAAAAGGTTGAAGGAAGCTACTTATGATGCGGATTATTGTTCCAGGAGAGAACCTCACCAAGCAACCAATTGTCGAAGAACTGAAGGATTCCGTCTTGAAGAAGGTCAGATACTCATACATGACACTGTAAATGTAATGACAATTACTGAAGTATGAACATTACTCTTCCAAGCTCACCTGATGTTTCCAAAATAGCTGAAAAAGTTGCAGTGAGATATCTATTGATGAATTATTTGATTAATGTATTTGAGTAGACTTGGATGCATGAATGGATGGATGGTTGGATGGATGGGTGTTTGGTTGAATAGATAGATGTTTTTTTTAATCAATAGCTGGTTGGATGATTGGATGGATGAATGTTTGGTTGGTTGGTTGGATGGGCTGGTGGATGGATGGGTAGATGGATGGATGGATGGATGAAAGCAAAAGCAGTAATATATT
Organism: Haliotis asinina; assembly: GCF_037392515.1. Classification (NCBI taxonomy): domain Eukaryota; kingdom Metazoa; phylum Mollusca; class Gastropoda; order Lepetellida; family Haliotidae; genus Haliotis; species Haliotis asinina. Next base: position 72,404,618 of record NC_090281.1, read on the forward strand.
CTGTCATCCTAGATTGTAATCGTCTTTGCTTACACTCAGATGTCTGAGCTGGATGCCATCAAGGGGGAGTTTGAGACTCACTGTGAGCACCACCTGACCCTGTCTGACCAGTTCCATCCAGCCAACATCCAAACAAATCTCAAGGTCGCTGTCATGGAAGCAGAGGAGGAGTCAGAGAAAATAGCAGACGACTTCCTGGATAGTGAGTATCTTGTATTCCTGGATAGTCAGTATCTCATATTGGAAGTGGGGCATCACTTTTTAAAGATTTGAACTTGTCCTATCTCACTTGGTTCATTCATTTGTTCGAACATGGAGCGAAAACACCCTTGACAAAACATTCTAACCACAAGTATCAAAACCCCTGAATATACCATCCACCCAGCTATTGTTGTTTGCAGTCTCAAGAAGTCTGTGCAAGACACATGTCTAGGTGATCTTAGGGGTTGGGATGTTTTATTAAAGCCAGATAGGAAACCCATGAAGACCTAGGTGAGAATCAGTCTTCAGTAACCCATGCTTGTCATAAGAGGTGACTGATAAGATTTGAGGGTCAGATTTGCTGACTTGGTTGACACATGCAAACATACCCCGATTGCATAAATCAGTGCTTACAATGCTGATCACTGGGTTGCCTGGTCCAGACTTGATCATTTGCAGACCAACACCATGTGGCTGGAATGTGGCTGAATATGTCTTCAAACAACCAACCAACCAACCAACAAACAAACAAACAAATCAGATGGGATTATGAATACACGTTTTTGTAAAATCTATGTGAAAAAGCCATCAAATCCAGATTGTAATGAAAAAGATAATGGATGTAGATTGTAGCCTTTTTAATTTCTTTCTTTCCAGAAAAAATTGACATTGAAGAATTCCTGCAAACATACATGCAGAAAAGAACTGTGAGTTGGTTTCTTCATCTTGTCATGGTGATTGCTATGTCTTTGTATCAGGGATCAAGGCTTGTTTCTTTTCAATATTGTATGAGAAACCTACTACTGTATATTTATGAAAGGCCTCAACTACTGTAATTCCTGACAGTTCTCTTATGAACTTAGAACTTTTGAAACTAGAGGTTGCATAATCACAATTATGATAGATTTTACCAGTTCCTTACTGTCACTTAATTGATATAGGTCTTGGGCATGTTCTTCAGTACTTAAGCACAGTTTAAAGTTAGGGTGGAGTACCTTTCCAGGGGAGATAACTCACTTTTCTACAGTTCATGGCTCTGGAGTGGGTAACGAGCAGAGCAGTGCCTGGACACATTTTGGACAGAATCTGAATTATGGAACAAGTTTTTCATTCAATGTCAACAAAGACCTGACATGTATTTCCTTGATTTAGCAACTTTTCACATGTACAACAAGGCAACAGAAACCAGGGTGATGATTTTACTTACTTTATTGAAGTTAAGAAGCCTGGACCTGGTAAGCTGACTTGAAAAAAAACCAGATGTTAGCTGATTTGCATTTTGTGTCAGATCATGTTGCCGTGTCCCCCACCGTGATATTGTTGGTATTTAGTCCAAATGTGGTGTAAAACCATACTCCCTCAACCATGATTCAAAGATGCAACAGTCAGGAGTTGATGAAATCACAGAAGATAGTTCCACATGTTGACTCACACTTGTCTTGTCCACAGTTGTGCCACATGAGGAAAGCCAAAGAAGAGAAACTGAACCAGATCATCATGGCCTCCGGTGGATCACAATACTGAAACTGAATGTAATTCCACCTGGATTATCAGGACATATGTTTGATTATGAACTTTGGTGTGTGTTAAAGACCTAGAACCAGATACAATGAATGTGTATATTGTCAACAATATGTATATGTCTACTTCAAGGTCACTGGAAGCCCATCATCTCCATATGATTCGAGATATATACTTGGAGGTGACACTAGGCCCTGAATCTGGCTACAATGAATAGATGCATACTTTAAGGTGTCTTGAATCCCTGCCTCTGGATATTGAACGCAGGTGTGACATTGTTAGTTGTAAGGAATACAAGGACAGACCTCCCATCATTAGGAATCCCACCATTTTGGTATAGCTCAAAATCCTGTTAACCAGGGTGTCCTTATTCTTCGTGAATCAGCATGCATGCAGTAATGTCCCTTTAATGGTATCAGCATTTCCCGCAGAAATTGTCCAGATTGTGGGGTTTTCAAATTTTCAAGATGGTAGGACTTCAGTTTTCCATGAATATATATCTTGATATATCGACATCGACACATGCTTGTCTCACAATTCATCAAGTTAGACATCCCTCCCCTTTCAACACTGCACAAACCTGCTCCGTCATATTAAAGCACAAACATTTTAGAGAGCTCTCCCCTGAACTGTACATTCCCACCGTGTTGGACTGACATTATTTTGGCTGTATGTTCATTCATGATGAAATCAGTCTCAAGCATAGGAAAGCACTGCCTCAACTCAAGTTGCACTTACTGTGATACACACCCAACCTGTTGGGTAGTTGTTTTAGTCTAGGTAGATCATGATATTAAGGGAATACTCGTCTCACAATCAGTTCAAGTCTGAGAAATATGTGACGATATGTCAGAAAGGACATCTCTTCCATTTTTATCTTGTGTTTCTATATATTCGATGTTTACAGTACTGATCTTTTTGGTCATGTTTGTGAATCCTTTAGTTTGAAGTTGTAAGTTCAGCCTCCACATGTTTTAGATATAAATATCTGAAAGATTTTATTGATCAAACAAATTGATGTTGAAGCCTCTGATTGTGTATGTGGGATGCATTAATTACTCTTTTGCTCTTGTAGCAAGATTCTGACAACTTCATTGTCGTGGGAGACACAAAATATTGGCTTCCAGTATCACTTTCACTTCACTTCATTACATCAACTCAGAGTGTGCGAAAAACCCTGGTTTCATTGTTCACATGGGTTTAATGTATACCAGTATGTAAAGTACATTTTGTTGTTCTACAATTTTAACTCAGGTTGTTCAGTCATATTTGATACCTCTTTTTGTCAGCAAGAGGAGGTATCAAATGAGAGTATAAGATCCGATTTTATTGTTGGGAGTTAAAACACTCCTCAGAAACTATGAACAGACTTGAACTGAACAATTTCTAATATTCATGATGATCGAGGAGGAAGTATTTCTTAGTGATTTATGAAGGAATTCTTTGGTCTGTTATTGACGAATGAATAGCATGATCATGGAATATAAACATTTCAAAATGTTTAGTGTGTGCTGTCATGTAAGCATGACAACTAGGGTTATGTTCCACTAATTCTGATCAACATCAACACAAGAGTTCAAATCAAACATACACTTATATAGTATAAATAGTCCGTTTCGCTCAAAAGCAGACTGATGAATTGCAATCTCCATGGAAAACTAATAGAGATATAGTACTCATAATAAAAACATCCGACCAACTCTATGAGCTTTTTGCAGCATGTACATCCTAAAAATGAAGAAGTTGGTCAACAAACTATCATTAAAACATCGTGACAGTTCACTTTTTGTTACGGGGGAGGGGTGCAAAGAGATGAACAGCCAGGTGTGCAAGAAAGGATGGAGACACCAAGCACATGTTTGAGCCAAATGGACTATAATTGCTCATAATATCTTCAAATGGGAGCATTATATTACTGCTCTTAGCCTTATTCATGTGCCAATCTCTTATATATATTGGTTTATATTATATGCTCTTCAGACAGGAGTTTCACCAATAATATGAATTTTTCACTTGATTTCCCCCTTTCCTGTCTCTATACTATATGCCACAAGAGGTTAAGGATTAGATTTTCATACTTTTTAAAATATGTAAAGCAAGAGACATTTTTTAGTTTTGTATGATTGTTTGAAAGATTTTGTGCAAAGTGTCAATGTGAATCTGATGGAGAAATGTTGGTATGGGCTATAACATTATATGATGTATTTCATCATGCACACATCATCAGTTGGTACTGAGGATTGACTAATGAAACACAAAGATCAATAATAATAAACCTAATATCGAAGGACTTTGGCAGGCAAAAGAATTACTTTGGGGTTGAGGTGGTGAAATTCTGATGTTTAATGTATTATAGCCTTATGATGTATGTGTTGGTCCTCTCAAGATGCAAAACATACAGATGCTGAAACTTTTTATTAATGTCACTTTTCTTCTAGCATGACAGATATAGTTTTAAATGATAAAATCAAATTTCACTGTATATACTATGGGCTGTGTATGTATTGAGTGTATTTAGTGCATGTGATGTATATTGAATATGTATATACTTGTGTTTGTGGATGTAAGCTTGTCTGTGATCTTCAGCATTCCATAGTCAGGCTTGTATCTATCACTGCAGTATTAGCGTATTGTGCAGGGTGCCAACATATGTTGCATTGTAGCCTGTTTGCGCCATTATGAACTGTAGACTCTACAGTGTTGTATGTCATATGCTAAATTGTGTGTAAAGCTATACCAGTTCACTTAGATTGTTTAACTCAAGACCTTTTTCCATGAAGAGTTGTTAGTGCAGGATAATCATAACTCTCACACTTTAACATCGATACTCTAGTCATGATGACTTGTATGCTTTGTAGCATGGACAAGGGATGTCTTAGTAATATTAAAAGCCCCTGGGCAAGGCAGTGCGTTGGGACCCTATCTGTACAACCACAACATACATAGATTAGCATGGGCCCCAATGGTGTTAGGGTTTCTGGACAACTGCCCTGTGTGCCCAGGGGTTATGACGACCCTGGTACAGACCCCAAAGCAGCTGCATTAACTATTACATGAAGAAGAGCCCTATTCCACACACTGATTGTAGTTGTACAGTGGTGGTATTAAAGTAAGGAAGTTATGATCAGTTTAGAGATACCATCAGTGTGTGGAACTGGACTTGCTGTTTACAGTATATGAAGCTCCTAAATAAAAGAGGAAGCCCTCTTTAGGTCAGCCTTGTTGCAAGTCTATCACGAAGTATGTGAGTTGTGATTGTCTTAAATGAAGATTACTTTGTGGAATGGGGTCGTCACCCCATTCAAAAACCAACTGTATTACTAACTGTAACTCCTTTTCTTTAACATGGATGTAAAGTTTATACAGGTGCTCTCAAGTGAAACACATTATGATATTGTTCCTAATGACAGCATCAAGGTCCCTTTGTGAACAGGGCATCAGGGCCAACAGCTTGTGTTTGGGCTTATTCAGTGATAACACATTTTACAGGATTATTTTACACGACCAGGGCTCAGTTCCATGTTTGTTGGGAGCATGATAGCCTAGTTGCCAAAAATGCTGCCAATTGCTGTGAAGAATTGTCCCTTAGCCATGACAGAATTCCATCATCATGGGTTTGAATCCCATAGGCAGTTTCTGGGTTTGACTGCACCACACCAATAACAACGTGTTTCATTAAGAAAATCATGTAAGATGAGCATCACTACAGGCTTGCCACCCACATTAGATGCAATGCCAGTATTTGACAGAAATGCCAAGTCATACCAACAAACTGGAAATGGTCTTCAGCTTCCTATGCTTTTCATAAGACGCCACATACATGATCGAGTAGTAAAGACTTGATGCAAGTCATGTACATCATTGGCTCATTTGGTTGGTAGTGATGGCTGTATAATTTGTGTGTTGTCTAATGTCGCACTCTGAAATATTCCAGCTGTAAGGTGATGGCCTGTAAATAACTGAGTCTGGACTAGATGATCCAGTGATCAACGGCATGAGCATCAATCTACGCAACTGGGATACGAGGCATGTGTCGACCAAGTCAGTGAGTCTGATCACCTGACTCTATTAGTCGCCTCCTACAACAAGAGTGTGTTGCTGAAGACCAATTCTAACTTGGATATTCATAGGGTGATGGTTAATTGGATGTTTTAGATCATGTGATAGGGAATTATACCTGCAACTCCTGCTTTAGGCAGATTGGAAGTTTGACAGCCCTCAGTTACTTGAGGTCATGTCACTACTGACTACCTTGAAGGCCTATAGTTCACAGACTTGTTTCTTGTATTTTAGTCAAATTCACCAGTGATAGTTGAATAGTTATGGTTTTAGACTGTTTGACAAATGTTCCTTGATTTTATCCAGTTTGCATAGTTGTCAGCTTAATAGTCCACAGATGTGACAGAAATGTTTTTGTGGTGGGGGAGCTGTAACTAAGCTGAAAGACCTCGCATGTCCATTATGTAATCAGTTGATGGGCCGTTACAACAAACAAAATATGGATAATGAAACTACACCAAAATTTGGATTATGAAAATACCCAAACTATGGTCATGAAAATACACACTCTGGATTATGAAACTACACAATATGGATTAATCCAGTAATAAATAATATCAGACTTTGGGGTGAGTAAGAAACAGAAAACTGCGTTCATGCTGATCATACAACTTTATCATTGTTCTATGTTATATTGTTATACAATCTGTTTAGACACAGCTACAAGTAGACAAATCAAGAGCCTGGCAAAAGTCACAAAGCACTACTCGTATTATCCACAAATTTACATGAAAAACTGGTCCCAGATGAGGTTCTGACTTGGTTTCAACTCAAGGTCAACTCGAAACAAAGTTAAACATCAGACGTACTGCCTTTTGTTTGGATTCCCTGTTATTTACAAATGTACTTTGACATAAGTTGTACTTCCATAAATCAGCCAGGTTCAGTGTGGCTATCTTGCTGCTGCTGTTGAAAACTGTTGTAGCCATTTCTTATAAACATGTACGAGCATGATGGATGAAATGCGAGTCTGAATGACCTGGCATTTTCAACACCAAAAACTTTAATCAGATGTAGGAGATACATGTGTGAAAGGTTTCTATATTCTCTTTTGACACAAAGTAGAATCAATTGTGTTTGATCACTAACAATAGCCACAAGATGATAGGAGAAAAACTTGGTTTGGATGACTTAAATCTGCTGTAAGTTTTGCAGTTTTCAATCTCCTAAACCTAAATGAGATGTAATTGTTTAATATACTAGAGGATTTCCAAGGTCTCTATTCATTCATATAACTGACTGGTGAGAGGTTTCAAAGCATGCTCATGTCTTTCAGTTTTATAACTTGAATCCTAACAGCAATGTTCATATTTTCTGTGTTTTGACAACATGGAAAGGAACAAGTCATTGTTAGGTGTGTTTTTTGGAGAAGGGAATGTTTGAATTTTTGCTTTTTGAAAACGGTATGTTTTAACTGTTGTGGTCTGGGTTGCTAACTACAACAAACAGATTCTTTCATGTTACTGTATTAAAAAATGTCATAGCATGGCAGATTAGATACAGCAGTATGAAAGCATTGTCTGTTCTCTTGAGTGGTATATATGTATAACATAAAGTGTGCGTGCATGCACACATGCACACACACAGACATGCACAGACACACACACAGACACAGACTCAGACATGCACACACACAGACATGCACAGACACACACACAGACACAGACATGCACACACACAAACACAGACTCAGACATGCACACACACAGACATGCACACACACAGACACAGACTCAGACATGCACACACACAGACATGCACAGACACACACACAGACACAGACTCAGACATGCACACACACAGACATGCACACACACAGACATGCACACACACAGACATGCACAGACACACACACAGACACAGACTCAGACATGCACACACACAGACATGCACACACACAGACATGCACACACACAGACATGCACAGACACAGACTCAGACATGCACACACACAGACACAGACTCAGACATGCACACACACAGACACAGACTCAGACATGCACACACACAGACACAGACTCAGACATGCACACACAGACACTGACACACACACACACACACACACACACATACACACACACACACACACACAAACTGAGGGAAAATATAAGGGATCACATGAATGCACAAGTGTTCCCCTATTTATTTCCAGGTTTCTTCACAGGCTATGCTGTACAAAGCTTGTGAAGAAACCTTTGGAAAAAAAAAGGAACACTTGCCCTTTCATGTGATCCCTTCTTTTTTTCCCTCAGTACATTAACATTCATTTTTGTGTGTGAATCTCATTTGTTTTAAGTGATTTGTAATCACAGTTGCCAAAACAATAACTTATCATTGTAACTGTTTCATAAATGACTTTCATTATGATCATATTGATGTACGTGTGGGGAAGTACCTTAGTCCATAAAAGGAGCTGAATCAGATTGGTTTTTTAAACTTTGTGTAAACTTTGAACTGCAGAACTAGTTCAAGTAGATAACTGTTGTTTACTTGTGATTGTTTCGCACATTGGTTTAGTTGGGGTAATGAGATGTATAGGTACTGCATGAGTTGTGATTTATCATGTGTTTATATCAGAGCAGTATATTTCTATTTATGTAATTCAGTGGTGACACAGGAGCCGTTTTGTGTTGTCCTGTATGAGCTAACCTGGCTTAACATATTTTAATGAAAGAATTCACTTGCTGCCTTTTCCGTCACCATTTCACATTATTCTTAGGCTTTTTTAAATGTATACTTGGTTACAGAATGTTCCCCAATGTTATGAATCCTTTTATGTTTGATGTAGTATAAGAGGTGACGAAGAGGTGTTTCATAATATGTTAAAGGATTAAACACATTCCTATATTGACCTCAACTCAAAATATGTAACAGACCTTTAAAAAAATAAGGTTTAAATTTGGTGTATTATTTCTAATTATTTAATCTTGGGTTACACGTCCTTTAACCAAGAACATAAAAAATTACAACCAACGAAATAAATATGATGAACAACATCTGTGTATTGGTGCAAAAAGTTTTAGTGTGCACTAGTGTTTATAGTTTACAGATATGTGTGTGGTAAATCCAGGGTGCCATTGTATATAAACACCTTAGCACTAAACAGTGTGAAAGTCTATGTTATAGGAGTCATGATCACCTCAGTGCTGTGACCACTTTGTACAAAGGCATCCTGATGTTGAAGTGGAAAATTAAAAAAACTTCAGATTTTGTTTTGACTTTCATGAGTTTATTTGACTCAGTATTATAATACATGCAGTGTTTAAAATATACTGGTTTGACCATTTAGATTATTTTATATTTTAGTGTGTAGAAAAAAAAAATGTTATATTTTCATTTTTAATGTTTTGGATTGATTACTGTGTAAATCATTTTAATAAAAGTATTGCTGTATTTATACATTAAATTTGGTTAAGTCAGGTAAGCATTTATGCCAATTGCTTTATGTTGATCTGTATGTAAACTATTTTTGTATGATGTGGATGTATATATAGATGTTTGTATATTTGTAAGAATATTACAGTGATGTTACAACTATGTAATGTACATGCAACTGATTATTATTTTCATTATAATAGTATGATGTCATTCAATGGACAGTTTAATAGATAAATTTATCATGGCATCATTGTCATACCCTTTGCTTTATGAGAGATTGAGGAACGTGGTTTCTTTGATACATCTGTGAGATCAAGTTCCCAGTCCATGGTTATCTTCTCTATGGGGATAACTTAAGGTGAGATTATGACAGGCGTCTCCGTTAGTAATTCAGAACAGTCTGCATTGAAATTTCATCATTTTAGAGAGATAATATATGTTCTTAGGTCATATCTAGTTTTCACTTTTTGTCTTGACAATTCACAGGTTTTCTGGAAGTTTTCATATAGGTTACACTAGGTTAGAGTAGTAAGCAATAGGCCAGATGACATCACATATGACCTTTTATCTGTTAATGCACCACTGTGATCACGAGAACAGACAAAATATTTGTTGATTAGACGCTAAAATGGTGTGATGTGTGTGAGAAACAGATTACAGCACTTGTAGTCACCAGATAAGATATATCTTACCAGTCATCAGATAAAAGGTATCAGTCCGACTTGTGTAGTAATCTCAATGTATATGAATGTTGAAAGTAGAAACAGTCGATGGAGTAACAGCGTAGCCTGTGAAGCACATATGATGATAAACCATATACTTAGAGAAAAGATATACTCATGGCAACTAATAAGGGAACCCATTGAAAGTACAAGTGTCCCTTTATTCTTTTCCAGGTTTCCACATAAGGTATATATTGCAGTGTGGGTGAAATTCTGGAAATAAATAAAGGAACACTTGTACTTTCATGTGTTCCCTTATTAGTTTCTGTGAGTACATAATATTTGTAGGGTCAGTGGTTTTCTTTTCGGTTAAATAGAAATAGTGTTCACAGGTTTTTACATAGAGCTTTTTATATTTATAGGAGGGGTCCTGTGAAGGTACTGAAGTTAACCTACCTAAAGGTTGGTGGTTGAATTATGTATGGGACATACCATTTTGATACCGATTTTAAGGGTCAAGGTAGGCCCTCAGCTAATCTATCGTAATATAATGTAGCCTAAATATCATTTCAGTTCCACTATATTCATGTACATTTCAGTTCACAACAAAATACATCAGTATACTTGCCATGAGGGTATGTATACAAGATCTTTGGATCAGTCATGCATTTCACAAAATCCTAAATGCAGAATAGAATCATATTGGTCATACATGTCTTTTAAATATTACAGTAAAGTTGTTCCGTTTGAATCCTAATGATAGTTTTTTATTTGTTTTGATATTATTATCATGGAGTAATAATTCATACAAATATAGAACATAAGTTTCAACATGATCCTATTAAAAATTTAGTTGTATCAACAGTCATGACCTGAGTGTTACTGACTTGTTTTTTTTCTGAAGCAGAACAGAAATAGAAATAGATAACATTTTCACTTTTTTTCACAAACATAACCAAACATTTATGGGTGATATAAAGACTTGTTAAAGTGACGCAGAAGACTTCCTGCTGTTTTGTATCACAGGGGTTGAATCAGGAAACATGAATGATGGTTTCTATGTAATCAGACTTGTTATTTACATTCTTATTGTTGAAAGTTATAAATAAATCAAACACATGGTTACACAGAGTTGCACTGTATTTCATGAATCTAGTCAGTAGATGTCTGGATGTGTTATTGCTTTCAATAAAACAGATACACTGTTGTCTCTGTTCAGTTATTCATTTGGTAGGAACATGATTTGTTGGCAGTGAGATTGGTTGGTTGTTTAAAGCCACACTCAGCAGTATTCCAGCTATATGGCTGTGGCCTGTGAATAATCAGGTCTCAAGCAGACAATCCAGAGATCAACAGCATGAGCATCAATCTATGAGCCTGACTACCCACTTGCCTGTTATGACAAGCATGGGTTACTGAAGACCAATACTTTACCCTGGATATATCTTCATGGGTATTTATTACAAGACAGGTACCATATTTCCTCTAATAAGCTCTCACATGGACTTCCAGACCTGGCGCTCATTCCAGATCCAGCTCTTATTGTGCCTGCTGGGTGTAATTAATTGTTCGTTAGCATTACATCATATTTGGCAAAAGGGGACCATTCATTAATCAATCTACTTTGGGATCAAGGGAGAATACACTAAAATGATGTAACTCAGTGTTCTTGTTAACGCGGAAACCTGCATTTTTTAATAAAAACATGCAAAAAAATATTTTGTGTGTGTGCTTTGGACCCATAGATTCTAATCTACTTAATTTTAAAAAAGTATCTTAAAACAGCAATATACAGAAAAACATTAAGTTTTGAAATGATTCAGGATTGTACTGAAAATTTCATGCGCAATAGATTTGGACTACATATTTATACCTGTATTTCTGCATGCTCTCATACAAAACCTACTGAGAACACTGCAACTGTCACTTATTAGACGTCCAGTGCTTATTTCTTCGACAGCTGCTTTAGCCACGGCACTTATTAATAGAGGCCTGACGCTTATTAGGGGTCCAGTGCTTATCTCTTAAACCACTGCATTACTCACAGTGCTGATGTCATGTACCTATACAGATGTAAAGAGATGATACCTGTTTCCCTGCCTGTAGCATGACAAAAACAGAATAAAACAAGGATTGGGCTTCTCTTAGTCAGCACACTGAGTGGGGTAGCCAAGTTGAACCTCATTATTAAATCTTGTCATGTAATAATTTCACATCAACTTATATATTTGGACACATCGCAATTTCCACACGTTACTTTTTTATTTTGTAGTATAGATACTTTGTAAAATCTTTGTAAAATCTGATGGGCAAATCTCTGTTCTGCACACATAATTTTAGTTCATTTTTCTGACCACTATTGAGCTATGATGACTTCATCTTTATCAACATGAGTATGGTCCCAATGCACAATGTTAAAGGAGTTCACAGCACTGTACATATGTTGATTAACTTCTTGCCACTTGGTAAATAAGCAACAGAACATTAAACAGAAATTATGTCATTGTAGGTAAGATTCCTCCCTAAAGTCCAAAATTTGATTTACATCTGACGAAAATTAATTCTTGAATTTTTCTGCTGCACAAAATAACATGTAATCTATGGTAATTACGTTAAGCCCAGGTCTGTACTTTTCACATACATAACTTTGGGGATTGAGAATTTCCCATAGTACATGTTTCTCCATTAAAATCATCATCGTTTTTCATAAGAACCTACCAGGACACTTATAGGACACAGTTTTGGGTCTCCAAAGGGTGAATCTAAATAATAACATCAAGTTAGGATAAATTCTACCTTTGGGCTTTACTAATAACAAGTCTCTAATATGACAATAAGATTCCATCCGTATCACTGTTTTAGTGAACAGCATACGTTCTTGTTATCAACAAGATTGCAGTCAAACTGACCAAAATGCAGTCACAGTATTTTGATAAATTTTATTGTTTTTATGAAAATATGAACTGTGGAGTGCAGTTGTGACAAAAAAATACTGACGACTTGTTTCTCTCAACAAAAATCGCAAAATATTACGCTATCAATAGTATTATTTCTGATACGTACCGTATATAATATCTTATTACACCTGTAAAGTGATAGTTGAGAGACGCGAAATTTGTAAGTCTTTCCGTGTTTATGTGTCATGTCCATAACATTACCGATGATCCACATTCCATTTTGAGGTTCGCACTGCACAAATTAGAGTTATCTCCCGTTTGTTTTCAGCGTCAGTCACATGTCTGCTCTACTGTGAAAAGCTCAAAGTGCGCAGGAACCTGGACAATCCAATGATATAACTCCGTGACGATACTTTAATTCATGTGATACTCGTTCTCGAGGAGGAATCGGAATGGTGTCCAAGTCAGCAGTTTGTACAGTGATCTCTTGCATTTTTGGAGTTGCATTAGTAGCTGTTGGCGGAGCTCTCATTGTTGTTTTTAAAAATTTGATACACTCGAATATTGAACAGGTTGGTTGACAGTTCATTCATATCGATGACAATTGAGATTTTTGTATGACCATTTATTTTCCTCGAGCTGTTGTACAATGCTGAGCCGTTTTGTTATATTTCTAACCCGCAAGACTGAAACTCATTAGTGTGTACAGATGAAACAGTACTCGAATATTTGCTCATACCTCAATTGCGATCACAGATCACCTGGTATTGTCGCCGTATCTGGACGAGAATGTAAAAGCCAAACGAATTCCCTATTTTCAATATTACTGATGTCTGAGACATACTTTTATCATACGTGATGAGCGGCTATAGAATTTCTATTTACTCATGTCGAAGGACTATTTACTTCAAACGTTCATCTTGGTCTGAGTGAGTTTAGTTTTACGCCGCACTGAGCAATATCCCAGCTATATGGCGGCGATCTGTAAATAATCGACTCTGGACCAGACAATACAGTGACCAACAACATGAGGATCATTCTGAACAATTGGGAACCGAGGACCTGTCAACCAAGTCAGGGAGCCTGTTTCTGATGTATGTCATGGTGGGGTCAGTTGAGGCCAATACATCCATGTCATGCTTGCACAGTTCTGGTCACTTACACTTCAACAATTTTTTTGGGCAGTGGGGTAGCCTAGTGGTTAATGCATTTGCTTGTCACGCTGAAGACCCGGGTTCGATTCCCCACATGGGTACATTGTGTGTAAAGCCCATTTTCTAGTGTCCCCCCGCCATGACATTGCTGGAATATTGCTGAAAAGTGACGTAAAACTGTACTCACTAACTCACTTGATAGCAATTTCAAGTTAACAAGACTTGAGCTTACTTTATGACATTAGTATTATGAGAAAACATCTATTATCAGTGCCATTATTTCCTCCTGTTGTGTTATATAAAAACATGATTGGTGGCAGAAAATGCGCTGGACACATGGGTGAAAGGTTAATTGAGTATTGTAATTAATTCTTGTTTCATTAAAGAAGGGTGATGTAATTTTGTAAGTACTGCTAAATTATGGAGATACTGTTTGACAACCAGTACCTATGTAGGAATTCCAACCCAGGTCTTTAGCATGTGAATACTTTAACCACTGAAAGTGGTGTAGAATGAAAACTCGAGTTGAGTACCTCACTAACACCATTAAAGCATCATGTCTTGTTACAGATAAATATTTAATTGGAAATAAGCGTGATCACACTAGTCCAGACCGGTTCTATCAATGCTAGAAGATATCACTGGCAGAATTTGAAACAATTTAGCTGTATGTCCATGTGCTATTAGAATTCAGGCTAGATGGTGTTCATTTTGATACAACCATTGATTGGCCGGTTTTCCAGCCTGCAGTGTTGAATGGGTTGATTACATCGCTACATCCGACTGATTTTACTTTGATGTGTAACAGTTAACACTGATTTACATTCTTGACCATGTATTATAGTGTGTAGTGGCATCATGTTTAAAGTTCAAGTAAATGAAGTGTAGTGTGCAGAAAAGTAGTCCTTATTACACAGTAAGCTGAAATCATTGATATGATTACAAATGCCTATCTTAGTCTATACAGTACATGCAATGCAATGCTCAGAAATGTCCCTATTTGACATTAAGATGAAATCATTAATAGTATCAAAATACGTTTGTTATACACTGTGCGTATGTATGATAGTCCATTAGCTTGTCTTCAGATGAGCTGTCTCTCTACTGATAAACATATTTACCAAGTAACTTGCATACAACTTTACAAGTGGTATGGAAAATGTTTAGCTCAGTGATAAAGCTCTGTGTCATCCTTATCAGCGTGTGTATTTGAATCTAGGCACTTCTTGTGAACAAGACCAGGATTTTCTTATCATTCTTTGTTGCAGAATTATTATAGAACTTGATTAAAAATAGCCAACTGACAGAGCTCAATTTGAAAGTTTTGTATGTTGTTTAACATACACTCAGCAGTATTCCAGGTGTATGGCTGTGGCCTGTGCTAGCCTGTGGCTAGTAAAAATCCAGTCATGCCAGTAAGTCTCCATAGTCACTGGTCTGACTGGTTCATGAATTTTCATAGTGTCATTTTGTAAATGTATCTCTTGCCAACTACTACTACCCTTTGAAATCAGGATTATATCCTGATGAAAATGTTCATCATATTAGCAGTTGTGTAATCTTTTGCTCTGTTTCTGTGTTCACATTTTGACTTAGAATTATTTTGAGATTAGTAACTTTCAGGCATAGCTAGCCCTATTGGCCAGCAGCAAAATTTGGAAACTATTTTGCACATTGTGGTGGTAGTGTGTGAACAATCATGTATGGACCTGATGATCCTGTGACCAATATTCATTAGTATTAATCGAGGCACTAATGTGTCAATCAAGTCAGTGATATACAGGTGTGGCAATATTTAGTATGAGAACTGGTATATTGGGCAAAGAACATATATGAAGCTTTTATATTTATCTTTGTGGTTTTAGTTAAAATCTACTCATACTTTCATTCACAACAAATGTTTCCTTTGCTATTCATTTACAAAACAGCACACTGTTATGTTATAAACTGCATGAAAAAAGAAACAGAAGCCATGACTATGCAACCTAATTTTCAGGTTGCTGTTATCAGAACCAAAACATATATGTTTAGGGACTCATAATGTTGGAATTAGGATTTGACACACACAATTAGTGTAGCTTACTGCCAAACACTTAGGTTTCCAATATAACGCCATATTCGGGCATATTAAAAAATATATTGTAATACAGAGCCCTAATATTTTGTGTCATCTAGTCAAAGCCTGTGAATAACTGACCACCAAGTGTCAATGTGTTTAGATTGACAGATATTGCATCAAATTAACATAGCTCTATCTTTGTTTCAGAAAGTTTGAGTGAAACACTTGGGAGTTATTTTTGTCTGTACAAGTTATATGAAGGTGTCATTGTGATGTTTCAGCAAGTTAATCTGAAAGAAGGCTCAGAAACCTACAATGAATGGTTGGATCCTCCGGTACCAATCTATTTCCAAATATGGGTGTTGGACATTGTCAATCACGAAGAGGTTGTCAGTCAGGGAAAACGCCCGTCAGTTATCCAGAAAGGACCTTATTCTTACAGGTAACCAGGATACCAGTACCTTTGTTGGAGTGAGTGAGTGAGAGAGTTGGGTTTCACATAAGGCTGTAACAATCTGGTTTGATTCACTGAAAACTGAATCTGACACCTTAGATTATCACTATTATCACTATTTCTAAGATGCTTCAGTGAAAGATCACAGGGGCCGACAATACTTTATCAGATGATAATGTGCATTTTTTTCATTACGTCACAATGTGTTGACGTCACTATGCCATTCCAGTCTGTTCCCTCGTAATCAAACTTTTTTTGCATTACGTCACAATGTAACCGACGTCACGATGGATGTCAGTTGCCATCGCCTCGTACAGCCTCCCACAGTAAACTGCTTCGTCGCTTCCTGTTTCTTGGTTTGCATTTGCATCACACAGCTAACATCACTGGTGGAAACATAACGTTTATGTTTTCCGAAGGATAAAATGCCTCACAGTTCGACTCAAAATTTTACAGAGACACGGTAATATTTGCAGTGTTTACATTCCCACAATGCAATCGTGGAATGTCGCAAGATTTGTCAGCTTCAGTTGAATGTACTGATCTAAACTTTCGTTGGTAATAGAAATGAGACGGTCATATTGCCTTGTATGGTTTAAAAGAGTCACAGATGTAATTAAAATGATGTAGAGATGATATTTAACCTGAAGATAAACCGTCACCAAACTGTTCTTCCGTTGTTTTGCTCGTAACGTTTGTAATGTAGGGGGCTGACATGTCAAAAGAACAATATGTCAGTTAGCCCTGTGCGAGGATTTTTAATTTAGGTCGCAGACACCGTTGTTTATTTTCTGCCATAGATTAATTGAAATTAGGCTTAGAAATTATTAAATGTGGCATCTTTCGCCCTGAACTATTATATCATTTAACTATAATAGTTCAGGGCGAAAGTATGCTTTATTACACTATACATGGTGGTAGAATGAACTGTATTTCTTAATTTGATTTCATATGTGAATACCTATTAAACTTCTTTCCTCACAGCCAGAACATAACTTTGTCTCCAACTCAGGCAGTTGCAATGACTGCAATAAGGGGAAACATCATTGGTTGATGCTGGGTTAATTATTCATTTGTGAATTGTTGTTAGTGGATATTGCCAAGTTAACAATGGACTTCACACTCAAAAAGTCAACTCTGAGAGTTAAACAAACCCTGATGTTTTTACTGGGGGAATCGTTGTAGCCATAGTTTTGCACTGCTTTCAGCAGTTTGTTTGTTTGTTGTTTAAAGCCACACTCAGGAATAATCCAGGATTAAATGACAGTATTCTGTAAATAATTAAATGTGGACTAGACTGTCCAGTGATTCATATCCTCATTTATATACACAATTTATGAACTATTCACATGGAAAAAGGTATTGCAACACTCATGATTTTTAATCCTCATATAACTTTTAAAATTCATGTCACAGTTATATTTGTTTTATGATTATTTTAACCTTTGAATGCACCATACATTTGTTTCAGATATTGCACAAACTACAACAAAGGAGAGCATCATGTGTAACACTTGTACGCATCATTACACAAATACCAAGTTTGAGTTTCAACTTGCTAACTTAGAAAATCAATTGATTTCACTATTGATATGCAAATATAGCGTCTCCTTAACTATCAATTGCTATTTATGGTTGAAATTGGACATTTTTCGTATGAATGTTTCTGATGATCCCTGTGAAAGCCTAAATGTTTGTGATTGAGAAAAATGTTTCTTATGTCAGGGAGCATCGGGAGAAGGTGAATGTCACATTCAATGACAACGTTACAGTTACGTATCGGGAAGACCGATGGTTTGAGTTCCAGCGCCATATGTCTGCAGGTCCTGAATCGGATACCTTCACCACAGTCAACATACCCATGCTGGTACGTAGACAGAAATCACCAATGTTTTGTGAATGCAAATCAGTGGAAGGGACATAACTCTCAAAAATTTGCCTCGCATTTCAATCAATAAATATGGACAAAATGTCCAAATGTAGTCCCTGTTAATATTATGAAGGGGAATTACACCGTGGCGATTTTGCTAAGACAATACCTGCGGGAAAATGAGCAAGATGCAAGATACAAATCGTTTGATTCAAACATGTTCGCTAAAATTCAAAGTGAGTGAGATAGTTCAGTTTTACACCACACTCATCAGTATTCCAGCCATATGGTGGTGAGCTGTAAATAATCGATTCTGGACCAGACAATCCAGTAACCAACAACATGAGCATCAATCTGCTCAATTGGGAACTGATGACATGTGTCAACCCAAGTCAGCGAACCTGGCCACCCGATCCTGTTAGTTGCCCCTTATGACAAACTTAGTCGCCTTTTATGGCAAGCATGGGCTGCTGAAGGCCTATTCTACCCCGGGACCTTCATGGGTATACTGCTCAAAGTTAACATTGAGGGGTTCGGTAGGATAAATACGGTATTCAATATACCAATGGTTGTAAGTGAAGCAGTCAATAAACCCATGATGATAAGGACAGTATAAGTTGTTCACTGGTCATGAGGGGGCCATGTGTTGATGTATCCTCAATGTTTATGTTTATGTTTATGTTTATGTTTATGTTTATGTTTATGTTTATGTTTATGTTTAACTTTAACCCTTGGTTCCACAGGGACATACGTGTCCTTCCTTTTCAACCCTCACTTAGGCCAATAAAATTCTAAATATATCATGCACAAATAAACTTAATATTTTCAATTCTGTGGGAAATTTCCTGTTTCGTGATACCATCCACTATTATCTCAGACAAAGCTAAACTTCCTAAAATAACATCTCAAAATATGCTTCATCGAAAATGTTCCCATTTTTGATACAAGGTGAAATCGCAATTCATGTGTGAGGTAAGATAATATTCAATATACCCATGTTTGTATGTGTAGCAAGCAATACACCCATGATGATGAGGACAGTTTTCAATATACCCATTGTTGTCTGTATAGCAAGCAATACACCCATGATGATAAGGACAGTTTTCAATATACCCTTGGTTTTATGTATAGCAAGCAATACACCCATGATGATGAGGACAGTTTTCAATATACCCATTGTTGTATGTATAGCAAGCAATACACCCATGATGATAAGGACAGTTTTCAATATGCCCTTGGTTTTTTGAATAGCAAACAATACACCCATGATGATAAGGACAGTTTTCAATATAACCATGGTTTTATGTATAGCAAGCAATACACCCATGATGATAAGGACAGTTTTCAATATACCCTTGGTTTTATGTATAGCAAGCAATACACCCATGATGATAAGGACAGTTTTCAATATACCCATTGTATGTGTAGCAAGCAATACACCCATGATGATAAGGACAGTTTTCAATATACCCATTGTTGTATGTGTAGCAAGCAATACACCCATGATGATAAGGACAGTTTTCTATATACCCATTGTTGTATGTATAGCAAGCAATACACCCATGATGATAAGGACAGTTTTCTATATACCCATTGTTGTATGTATAGCAAGCAATATACCCATGATGATAAGGACAGTTTTCTATATACCCATTGTTGTATGTATAGCAAGCAATACACCCATGATGATAAGGACAGTTTTCAATATACCCATTGTTGTATGTATAGCAAGCAATACACCCATGATGATAAGGACAGTTTTCAATATACCCATTGTTGTATGTGTAGCAAGCAATACACCCATGATGATAAGGACAGTTTTCAATATACCCATTGTATGTGTAGCAAGCAATACACCCATGATGATAGGGACAGTTTTCAATATACCCATTGTTGTATGTGTAGCAAGCAATACACCCATGATGATAAGGACAGTTTTCTATATACCCATTGTTGTATGTGTAGCAAGCAATATACCCATGATGATAAGGACAGTTTTCTATATACCCATTGTTGTATGTATAGCAAGCAATACACCCATGATGATAAGGACAGTTTTCAATATACCCATTGTTGTATGTGTAGCAAGCAATACACCCATGATGATAAGGACAGTTTTCAATGTTTTATATGTTAATCTGCTCCACTGGTACTTCACTTACTTATCTACAACACAAAGTGTGCTTGTATGGACTTTCTGCATGTTTACATATTACATATTTCCAGCCTAAAGTGATGTAACAATGTGAAATACCCCCTGACACTCATTTCAACCTCTCTTTTGGATTACTTGATATTACAAAATAGCATCGGGTTCTGTTTCAGACAATTGCCAACTTGATTCGCTTTGAGTATGGGTTCATCCAGGAGCTGACTGACCTTGTTTTGGAGGGAGTGGGAGAGAGACTGTTCCTCCAACTCTCGATATCAGACATCATGTGGGGATATGAAGACAAGCTGCTAAAGTTGGTGGATGACATCTTACAGCGCACCGTCAACAAGACCATTGATGACCACTTTGGTCTTTTTTATAATGTAGGATATTGTGTTTTCTTTGTTGCGTCTTTGAAATTGGTTCACGTTTTGCCCATATGTGACGCTATTCTGTTGGTATGATGAGTTCAACATTAATTTGATGATCATGGGTTTGAATCAGACTTTACACTGATTGGTTTATTGTTGCTTTACTGTATCAGTACCACAGGGTATTACTAAGATGGTAAATGTCAAGGGCATGTATCACTCATGGCTTTGTGCTAATGAAGATCCGGGTGGGAACTGGTCTGGGAATCTGTGCTTGTTGTAAGGGGTGACTAATAGGGGTGAGTGGTCAGACTTGCTTACTTGGTCATCGTATCCCAGTTGTGTGATGCAATGCTTGAGATGTTTTATCACTTCAGTGTCAGGTCTAAATTTGATATTTACAGACTACCACTATCTAACTGGAATATTGCTGAGTGTGGTGTTAAACAGGAAATGATAATACAATCTCTGCTTACCCTCCTTCATTATGCGTACATGTACTTACCATGGTAATACAGAAATAGTGTGATTTTGATGGGATTAACAGTTACATTAAAATTCAATTACTTTTTTTTAAAATATATCACACACATCCTCATTTTTCAGCAAAACGGATCTGATGATGGTGTGTACAACATCAACACTGGTGTGAATGATGCAAGTCAGTTCGCTGTGATAAGGAGCTGGAACTACAACAGGTGTGTAACTTGTTTCAGAAATTCAACAGGATTAAAGCATGTATGTAGGTCTTCAAATCCCTGGGCAAAAGACAACTTCAGTTCATGAGTGCGTTTATGAATACCATGCATAATTCAAATGATGTGACGTGTGAAGAGCCAGGTTAGAATTGGTTTTCAGTGACCCATCCTTGTCGTAAGAGGAGACTAACGGGATTGGGTGATCAGACTTGCTGACTTGTTTGACACATGTCATCGTATCCCAGTTGTGTAGATGGATGTTCATGCAACTGATCACTGGATTGTCTGGCCCAGACTCAATTATTTACAGACTGACACCATATGGCTGGAATTCTGTTGAATGCAGCTTAAAATTAAACTCACTCCCTCACTCACTTAAATGTCAGGTAAATCCTACATTGTGTGAATAGTTAGTGTGAGTTATATTTATGAGATAACATACATAATAACACATGATAAAACCTGATGTTTATCGACATTGTAAACACAAAGTAAACCGAAAGGCCCATATGGGTTTAATTTACTGTCTGCACTAATTTAAACTATGGTAGCAGACAGACAGGCAGACATATAGGTGTCAATAAACCAGACAATGACTTTTCTCTGTGCCTGAGTCACAATCAACATGTTTTTTTTTTATGCAACTAGTAGATAATTTACTTGTTTGTGTACACAAGCAAGATTAGACTATTGCTCACGACCTCATATGCCGGAGAGGCGTACTGTTTCAAAGACCAGAGTTTTTATTGATGACAACTTCTTTATTGTCGTGACTCTTCACAATAAAGAAGTTGTCATCCATAAAAAGTCTTGTCTTTATGTGTATCACTTCTAAATGCCCTTCAACGACTCTCTACTGTTTCAAGCTCTGCAAACCTATTTACTGCGCATGTGTTATGAGTGCAGTGTTCTGCCATTTTCCACCCTCAAACTACAGGTCTTGGCGCTTAAGTGCATGTTTATCTTCTGTGTACCGATTTTGTACTTGAGAGCTGATTTGTTTCTTTTGTTTATAACAGCTCTCTGCCATATTGGACTTCAGTAGCAGCGAACATGATCAACGGCACAGGTAAGACATCTGAAATTAATTCTCAGTCTTGGACAAAAACATTTTAACAGATGGTTAAGGTGCAAATGTTGACTGGGATGATTATTTCAAAGACAATATGTGTATTTATCAATCCTTCTGTCAAGGCTTAGTTTATTTAAAAGATGTCTGTTGTGGCAAGAGATAATATTTCATATATTTGTTGAAAGTTAATCGTTATTTTGCTCTTTTTCATTTCACAGATATTTCTTTATATTTATATTTATTACCATGAATGACAGAGATGTTTGGCAAATGACGTTATATTACATTACGTTGGGAAAACTGGGTGACGTTCACTGTGAATGTGGTATATCACTAAAAGTTCCGTTAAACATGTGTGAAGTTTCTGTTGGTCAACTGTTCAAGATAGAAGTTTTGTGAGTCCCCTTTGAACCAGCAAAGTGGATCACAGACATAAAAAATATTCAATAATATATTGATTGTAAAATGAGAATGGTAGCAGTGAATGACAGTACAGATTTTTATTCTGGATTCACAACAGACAGATAACAACTTTTGCGTTTTCAGTGATGATAGTTTCTTAAACATCTTTTTTGGTGGAGTCAAGAAAATTTTCAAATATCACAAAGCTGTTGGGTATTAGCAAATGATAAACATATGTACTATATATATTTATTTGGCAATTTGGTACAATGATAAAATGTGCAATTCATTGGTCAGTTTCTGACTCAAACAGATTGTAACTCCAAACAGAGCTCCTCAGCCCACTCTCAACAAGCGGAATTACAAGATGCGAGTTCCAGTCACACTCAGTGCTTTAAGCTTTTCTGACCCAGAACAATGAAAAGTTAACCAATGTGACATGATAATCAACAAAAACAAACACTCTCTCATAGCAATAGCTGCTGAGATTTTGGGATTGTTTCCCCTTATCAGCAGGGACAAAGGTGGTTGAATCTCCATGCATCATGAACATCATTCTTAACATGTTTCATTTGAACCTGAACAAATTTCAAAACCTCTTCCATGCTCTGCTCATGAGTTCCATGACAACCACAGTAGCCTTGTTAATGTTAAGCAATGTTTATGATGAACTGATGTATATAACAAATTGCTATTTAAGATGGGGTCAGGGTCAGATGTAACCCTGGTGTACTGCATGTACTTCTCAAATAAATGGAATTGTTTAATTCTTCACATCAAAACTTCTTCCAGATGGCACAATGTTCCCTCCATTTGTGGACAAGTCACAGCCCCTCTATCTGTTCTCTTCAGACATTTGCAGGTGAGGATTTTTAAGGATAGTTTGTTGCACAGAGGTTGTTTCTTGCACAAAGGTGTGTTTCTTGCACAGAGGTCTCTTGCACAAAGGTTGTTTCTCAAACAAGTGTTGTTTCTTTGGGAGGTTGTTTCTCACATAGATGTTGTTTCTTTGGGAGGTTGTTTCTCCCACATAAGTTGTTCCCCACATGAAAGTTGTTTCTCACATGAAAGTTGTTTCTCACTTGACACAATACTCAAACTGATTCAGTATCATGCACTAGTAGACTATGCACCAGCAGGTGTGCACCAGCAGGTGTGCACCAGCAGGTGTGCACCAGCAGGTGTGCACCAGCAGGTGTAATCCACAGTGTAAGTAAGACTAGTCTTATTTCCGCACGGCTTCATTTCCTTGGTTGACTGCATTGAGAGATATCCAATACATGGTATTACCCCAAAGTGTTCATGGGTGATGGAGGAATGTGAAGATTTTACAGTCGGTACAAGACATCATCAAGATACTTAGAGTTACATTGTCTCAGTTCACCAAGTTGTAAAATGAATACCATGAGGATGTGCTACCAATGTGAGTGTCTAGTTCATCATGCCTAACAGGTAGCATGGCTGTATGCTGTCTCAGGTTTGGGAAAAGTGTAACAGTGTCCTATGACCAGGGATAGTAATGTACATAGAGCTTTGAGCAGGCAGTATGCCTGGATATGAGCGCCATATTAGCCTACTATTGTTTTTTTACTTAATGTGAAAGGATTAATGTTTATGTGATAGGAGTGAAAGATGAACAGTCCTCAGTTCCTGTGTATATATTGGGACAGAGAATAGGGTGACATTGTTCAAAGTATTCTCAGTGCAGAAGATTAGTTACAGCGTGCTACCATTTGGATATTGTGGGAAGCAGGTTATCAGGGTCCAGACTAAAGCAGCCTGACTGTATACAAATTATGGGATTATGTATGCTCAGTATCTTCCCAAATGTCAGACGTGTCGACTGTCAGACAGGTAATTATCAGAGTAGCCCTTTGTTGGTTAGTCAAGCATTAGTTACCTGTTTACCTTTCAGTAAAATGGAACAGACCACAACAATGAAAACTTAGTAAGTCCCAGGAAAGTTTAAATGTTTAAATGTTAATTACATATCTTGTTAAGAAATGTAAGTACCAACTTTATCATTTAACAATAGTGTAGCTCTGTTTACTATTTACATATATGTCAGTCAGTAACAGAGTATTGTATCCAATAATTATAGCACTATTCACTTTACGTAAAATGCAGTATTTACATATCAGTCACAATCACCATCACAGTTCAATCGTTTTAGCCAAGTTTCAGGAGATGTCCTACAGCATCCAGGAATTCAATGGATGTCTTCTGGCCACTTGTCAGCTTTTCTTTCAAACGAAGGAATCTCCCCACAGATTCTCTGTACACTTTCTTCCTGGGTGGGGGAGCAGCACCTAAGTTCAACTGTCCAGCTTAGTGCCTTCTGACATCTGAATGCCTTGTATCAGGTCCACAGATCTATGCAGGTTGGGATGCTGATGAGGTAGACTTCTGTTGATACGGGAATGGAATCCCTCAAGATTGTTGTTTGTCCTTGGGCCAACTTTGTGGTGATGGTTCCAAAGTCGTTGTGGGAAGTGGGCATCAAACTGGGGAAGGAAGGCAGATGTGGGACGTCGTCTGGAGCCTGGAGACCACCCACGGCATTGTAGATCGCCTGGACAGGTGTGGCTTCTTTTCTGACCCGTTTCCGCAAGTTGCTGCCAAACTTGACTGAAGTTGGATCTCTTGGTGGGTGGCAGTGGTTTGAGGAATCTCTCAGGAAGTCCCCAACAGTGGAACATTTCCCTCTGCATGTCTTAATGATACATCTCCAGTGTGTTGTCTGGCCTCTGGTCTTATTCTAGGAGTATGTGAACCCATCAAGATATACTTGCTGGGTTCCTCTCTGAGACTGAATAAGTTCCACTCTGTGTATGCCAGCCATAGCAGTGATATCGTACTGACTTTAGAGTTCATGTTATATATCACATGTGAGATTCAGCTTGAGTTACGGAGAACTTTATATACTCAAGTATATACAAAACAGTTAAAGCTTATATGATAATGCTTACTACATTCTACATACTTCCTGTATTCCATTTAGTTGAACAAACTACTACAAAATCACATGCCTCTCCACACACTGATCAAAAGCAGCAGCAACAACAAAAACAAAAGAGTTTAATCTGTTTCAGTTAACAAATTTGAGTAGCTGGGATCAGCCTACTCACCCTGTCCAGAGTTTGGAGCAATTCATTAATTAGTAGGTAAGGCCAGGCAGTTACACTGGTCACACTTGACTGATTTGTCTAATGATCGAGCCGTCTGACTATTGGAACGTCTGATGCTTGGGAGTGAACTGTTATCTCTGATGATGGGCTTCATCACAACGTTATAGATGGGTTATTTAAATTAGCATGTGAGTTTGAAGGTCTATGCAAGGGTCTTTTCTTTACTTAGCGATATACAGTAACCCTCCTGGCTAACTCTATTTTCTACTTCACAGATCCTTGGATGTAAAGTACCAATATGATTACACCTTCAAAGATATCAGCTTGGCAAGGTTTGTGGCACCTGACTCCATGTTTCTGAATGTGACTGCGAACCCTAACAATGCAGGCTTCTGTACCCCACCAGGAAACTGCCTCCCCTCTGGACTCCTCAATGTCAGCGTCTGTAGAGAAGGTTAGCAACTGTCAAGTAACATATGTGTCTTGTCAATTATGGTATGTTCCACATCAGTACAATGTGTGAAGCCTATTTCTGGTGACCCCTGCCATGATATTGATGGAATATTGAAAAAAGCGGCATAAAGCCTCCCTTGCTCGCTTGCTCCCTCCCTCTGGATCAAAATGTAGCTTCACCTGAAAAAAGAAGCTGTTCATCCATAAAGTTTGTCATGATGTCTCTATGATGATTATATACTGATGGAAACAAATAAGAAAACACCACTTCTTGGCTCTGTTCTTTACAGATTTCCTCCAATAGCACTGTTTAAGGCTTGTTTCTTTCAGTATGTGTAGCATATCTGTAACAGTGAAAGGGTTCAGTTACCATTGTTTTCTTATCAAAATCTGTATCATATGTTAGCAAAATTTTCCAAATGTCAAATAGCATTGTTTAAATTGTGTTAGTATACCATGTGAGGGCTTTGTAAAGGTGACAAGAAGTACAGAAAGATGAAAAATCTTGAATTCTTAAATTTACATTAATGCATTGAATTAAGTGTAATACTAATACATCTGCCATTAAAATATTGAGTTGTTTTTTGTTTAATTTTGAACAAAAACACTTCCTTAACTTATGAAGGGTACAGAAGAGTTTGTATCAAATTTCTGCATGAATTTGTTTATATGTGATCAGGAAGTCCTGTGATGATGTCACAACCCCACTTCCTGGCAGCTGACCAGTCAGTGATCGATGGCGTGGAGGGCATGCACCCAATCAGGGCTGAGCATGAGACATTTGTGGATGTGGAGCCAGTAGGTTAATACTTGTCCTCCAGATGAGCAATATGGACGCACTTTATTGGCTTTATTGTTTACAGATATTTTGGCTAACCATCTGGAATATCCAGTAGAGGTGCAATGATACGATGATGACAGGTGATAAGAGTGAGACACGTTTCCTTAATATTCACTTGGTTTCTTTACAGTGATGCTTTTCATATTATGGGAAGATGACCTACCATGTCCTTCTACAGTGTTTCCATGAACCTCCCCCAAAGGACCAAATACAAAACCTACCTTTATTTTTATGGAATGTCCATGGCCTTTCCATATATTTGTATTATAGTTCATGCTTCATCGGATTCTCTCTGGTCCATCCATTTTTAATAAATAGTCTTTCCAAAGGCGATTGTTTACTCTCTCTAACAAAGACTTACAGCCTTAGTAGTGATGTAACGGCTCTGTAGAAATGACCCCTGGTGTGTTCCTTTTTAGATTTCGACATGTATCAAATGATCCATATCCAACCTGATGGGATAAGTTAGTGCAAGGACCAGGGTTCGATTCCCCACAGCAATGAAATAGCAAATCACTCCAGTCAGTAGCAATCTCAGTGATACTATTGTCACTTAATCGGAATTATTACAAAAGTATTTTGACTTTCTCTGCATCCCAGTGGATGTGTTAATACATGTTTTTTGCATCCACTGTCAATTTTTATGCATATGGGATGCGGGAATTTGCGTCCTGTAAGTCCCTAGTAAAACCACACTCACCCACTCATTAATCCTACCCAGTTATTACTTGATAAAGTTACAAGCCTCAGTTCTGTGGAAATGAATTAACTCCGCTTTCATACATATATTGTACTACATCATTTGTATGTTGCTTTAAAATATTATTAACACCTGTTGTTTTATGTCCTGTAGATGACAGGTGTGGCCATGAATGTGGCGAAGAAACTCCAGATCAATGTCTATGTGGAACCAATTAGTCATATCAAGTAAGTCATGAACTGTCCCTTAAGGTGCTCGATTGAACCAGCCATTGGTATATACATACAGACATAACTTGTGAACAATTTAGTGGCCATACAGTAGACTTACCTGTACTGTGAGAACTGTGTAAAACTAAACTCACTCACTCACTAAAACTTATGTTCTGTGATTACACTATACTATAGTACGCAATGTTTTAGTAAGGTGTATGTAAAGTTTGATGTCTGTGAAGTCTAAATTGCACAAGATAAGTAGGGGAGGGTACAGATTGTTTTTTGATTAATATCAATCAGCAACAGCTCTAACATCCTACATTGTGTTAGTCATCATACCAATATTTAAATATGAAAGAGAATGAATTAAGAAATATATATTTTGGATGAAATGTGTATAATGAAATCCTGGGTTTGCTTTGATTTTGAAGAAACATGTAAATCATGCTGGGATTTCTTTGAATTATTGGATGAAAATACAAGCCACACTGCAGATCATGGGCATACAAGATGCAAGAGGATTAAGATCCTTGAAGCTCTCATGATGACTTGATATTGACCTAATACTGTGATGAACTTTGTTGGAAGTCATGTTTTGTTCCCTTGCTGTGCATTTAGCATTTACTATTTAGGTTAACCATTGACTAGATTCTTTAAATATTTGGTACCTAGGTTCATCACAGTATAAGAAAGGTCACAGTCATTTGTGGTCACAAGGGGACTTTAACATTTTACCCTTGTAGGCAACATATCTCAAGAACCGTTCAGTGGATTTTCTTCATATTCAACAATGATCTTTATCTAGGGAAGGTGCAGGTCCGAGTAAATTTTGGTAACCTTCACGTAATTTTCAAGGTCACTTTGGCAATTTTGAAGATTTCAGTATGTTCACCTGAATTGTCAGTAAGATATCTCAAGAACTGTTCACTGGATTTTCTTCATAGACTTTCAAGACTTTTCTTGGAGGAGGTGTTTCATTAAGCAATATCTTTAGTACTATTATTTCATATTTCATACACCATGAAATTCATGTCAAGATCAAAGTCACTCTTGAAAAATGTATGTGCTTGAACAAGATACAGAGCAAGATATCAAGAGGTTGACAGCTCATGTTTTTGCTGACATGTAGCTTCGTCTTAAACTTACATTACTTCTTAAGATTGATTTGATAATTTACAGTGGGAGATTACGTCACCTTGATGACAATGCTTGTCTTTTACAGAGATACTGAGAAGATAACACCTGTGTTTCTGCCTATCCTCTGGCTTAATGAGGTAATGTTACATGGATATTGTTTTATGTGAATTAAAATCAAGTTTTGTCCAAAACTTTCTTAGGTTTTTTTCATGTGATGAAAAGCTCTTTGTTCAAATTATTTTGAAGTATTTCTAAGAAATCATTGCAGCATTTTCATATCTTCCTGTTGCAGATAATTTCATACAATCAAGCCAAAAATCATGTAGGTCTAGTGATCGTCTTGTCCAAGTTGACGTCAGCAATTATTACGTTCATATACTCCAAAGATCTGTCTACAGAGGGCTGCAGAGCCAATATTCAGCCCCAGTTCTACAGCAAGTGTCATTTTTATTTCTGAAATTGGAATTCTAATTTTCCCAATTCATTTATCAATGACTAGCTTGATGGGTTTGTAGATTTAGTCTGTACTTTACAAATATCAAGACCAATAAAGAGGAATTGTTTGTATTTATATTGTGAAATGTTGCAATATTATAATGCATAGTTAAAATGTCTCTGAGTGTAAGACAATATGTCCTTTTAAAGTCCCAATCCTGAAATTGAAAAAGTGTTTCTTTTAAGGGTTCTTAGTAGTTGTTGCTATATGGAAATCTGTTTGCATACTCTTAGTCCAAAACTGCAAAGGGAAAGAATCAGGAACACCTAGTCATTAGTTGCATAAAAGCAGGTTCAATGTAGTAGTTTCTGTTGGTAAAGGCGAATGTATGCCTTGATTGGTTTCTCTGCTGCTGATTTGTTGAAGTAAGATAAGATAGAGCAGGAAAATAGATGAGAACAATAAGAATGATGAGAACAATGACTAATGGTTCGTTAGTTTGTTTAACCTCACACTCAGCAATATCCCAGCTATGTGGTGGTGGTCTGTAAATAATCAAGCCTGGACTAGATAAACATGTGATGAACAGCATGAGCATAGGTTTACGCAAGTGATGATATGCGTCAATGAGTCTGACCACCCTATCCTGTTAAGTCACCTCTTACAACAAGCATGGGTTACTGAAAGTCAATTATAACCCAGATCTTCATGGGTCAAAGACCAATGGGATAGTGATAGTAAATTTCACATTCATTTCATGCTTGATGTCAGACTAGCTGCAACACTCACATGTTTTGGTGATGTATTAATTTCTGCAATAATATAATGCATATATTTATAAGTTAATACTCATTTGAACGGGGCATGACTGTGTTTGCATTGTCAATTCAGTTATGATGTGGAGAGTTGCTACCCTTAGATATAACACAAACCTGTGGTCATAGGTTCGAATCCCTGATTATCACTGATTATGTGTCTTGGTTTGTCAGCAACTGACTCTTCCTTGTGGGTTTCTGGCACATTGGTGAAGTCCAAAACTTGCATAAGTAACTTTTTGCTCTCATCTTACATTTATGCTGACATCAAAACCAATTTCACTCACTCACTCACATGCAGATGCAAATGGTACTTTTGCTGATCTGGGCCCCGTTTCACAAAACTCTCGTAAGCCTAAGATCTCGTAACTTTTCTCGTAGCATTCGCATCTCCTATGCTACAGTATAGGAGGCACAATGGCGACGAGAAAACTTACGAGATCTTAGGCTTACGAGAGTTTTGTGAAACGGGGCCCTGTTACATTTTCTAAATGATGTAACATTATCTGATGAAATTTCAGAGTGCTGCTATTGATGATAAGTCTGCTTCCAAGTTCCATGAGGAGGTACAGGAACCAATCAAGATCACTCAGGCTGTGCAGTATGGCTTGATTACACTAGGAGCGTTCATCCTCGTCTGTGTCCTCTCCATCGTCATCCGTAGAACCATGTGTCCAAATGTGAGTACATCGGGCAGTCCTGATGTTTGTTCTTTTTGTTCAACACAGCACTCAGCAGCATTCCAGCAAATGTTGCCAGTCAGGAAATACTTGAATCTGGACCAGGTAGACAGCTTCCATAGGAGGCAAACCTGTGTTGGATATTCTCAGCAAGATTTTATGCTGTAAGGGCATGTTTTTAGGCAATCTCTTGGAAACCACATCAAGTGTTTTAAGAGATGTCCAAACCCATTTCATATTAATGTACCATTTTGGTCTGTCAGGTAGCCTGGTGGTTAAGGCGTACACTCGTCACGTTGAAGACCCGGGTTCGATTCCCCACATTGGCACAGTGTTTGAAGCCCATTTCTGGTGTACCATGATATTGCTGGAATATTGCTAAAAGCAGCATCATACTATACTCTTACGTGACATATTTCTGGGCACTAGCATTCTCTCACATAGTTGTCATATTTCCCTTTCCATTTCAGAAGGACATTCCTCTTCAAGACCTTAGTCGAGAAACAGATCCTCTCTTGAACTAAACAAGTGTACTTCTTGAAAAAGGTCATCAACGTCCAACTTCACAGTTGATATTAAACCCACCGGCAAACTTAAGGAGGGACAAAAGCTCCAGACTTCTATTCAACAAACTTGCTCTTCTATGAGACACATTTTGTTATCAAAACGTTATTTAGCTACATGTTCCATCTGAAGTAACAAAACTTTCAAGCAATATCTGATTTAAGTGATCAAATGTTGGTGTGATAGTTACATCAATTCAGTTTGCGAAATTTTGCCAGCCATTTGGCCTCACTGTGCCTGAAAGTAACTAGCGCACAGAATTCTAATTCACTAGTTCAAAATTTGAATGTTGACATTAGTTTCATATTAATCTGCTAAAATGATTGTAATTTGTATCAGGCCACAATCCTGCATGATTTAAAAGTGTGTTATAACTTAACAATTTGGAGAGAGTGATATATAGATGAAATGACTCCTTGAAAATTCACTAGCCAGTCAGACTAGTGATCATGGAGATTTCCTGGCCTGACTGAATTTTTGCTAGCCACAGGCTTGCAGGCCAGTGCCTATTTCGCCCACTGCATCATTTGTACATTGGAGTGATTTAGAATACACAATGATTGTATGCAAGGCCAAAGCACCAACATCACTGTTGCTGGTATTCTGAACCCTTAATCTTGCCATAACTGCCTAGCTCTACATAGAACAGTGTGTGTATTTTGTAATTTTGATTAGTTACCTTAAGGGCTAACAGAAAACTTTTCTACCTACGTGTTGGATGTGTGAGAATGGAGAAACAATTTATTGTTTTGTTTTTGCTCTTGATTCTCTTGATACTCTTCAGGGGACTTCAGCCTGGAGATCTGCTGGCCTGTGTAAGTACTATGCTTGTTGATTTGTTCAGTAGTATTTATTGAAGTACATATTGTTTGCAGCATTCTTTTTACATTGTCTTTCAGTGCGAATGTGATGACAAACAGCTCCTCCAAAAATTGTGAAGATTCTCAAACATAACATCAGCAAACCATCAGACATATTGCTTATCTCACAGCCCATTATGAGAAAATTGTTATATTTTATAGCTTGGAGGTTCCCTATCGTCAATGCTTCTTTTGTCCTTTGATTTTTAACCATTTTAAATTGCTGTAACTAGTTTTCCATCATAAATCCTTAAGTGTATGAAGCATGATGATAATGTTACTGTACCAGGGTTGGAAATTAACATTGTGAAGTAGCAAATTTGGTATTCAAAATCCTGTCTAGCTACCTGAACAAACCCACACACAGTAGCAACAACTTGCTACCTGGCATTTTTAGTGAAACTGCTTATGTTCATCAATTAACGGCCATTTGCAAAGGAAAGATCTCAAATTGTGCACTTTCACTCATAAACTTACTGATACTTGTATTTTAATTTCCAAAAAAATGCTCATCATAGCTTTTCTTGGTCACTTGCGCATCGCAGTATTCACGTAATTGTGACAGAGAAATGGTCAGCTCAGTGCGCATGTGGAGAAGTATAACATTACTGCTTCATATGTTTGATAATGGACAGTCATCATTTCCTGAAGCTGAAGGGCGATAAAATGTCATCTGCTAGTACAAGTAAAGGTATTACTTTTGCATAACTTGATAAATACCAGTGTGCAGAGGTACATATAATGCTATGAACTGATTAAAAAATGTATTTCGTGCAATAGGAAAAAGTGCTGCTATCAGGTAAAAGCTTTTGCTACCTATTATTAAACCAGGTAGCAGGCACTTGCTACTTCATTAAAATAATTTCGAACACTGAATACCTAGGAGAAAACAAAACAACAATGCTGATCTTATCTGGTCGAAAATTTATATGACTTTATACTGGGCTCACTCGCACAAAGCAGTCTTATGAGTACCTGTGTTACAGAATGGGATTTACAGCTCTCAAATTTCAAAGACTGC
This sequence comes from Haliotis asinina, assembly GCF_037392515.1. Lineage (NCBI taxonomy): Eukaryota > Metazoa > Mollusca > Gastropoda > Lepetellida > Haliotidae > Haliotis > Haliotis asinina. The sequence continues at coordinate 72,438,418 of NC_090281.1, forward strand.
TTTGGGCAAGTTGACGGAGGTCATTGATTGTGTATGCATTCTTATTCCCTGTTGGAAGTATGTGATGAAAGCAGTGTGTAAGACTTAACAAGGAGTAACTGTCATACCATATTATCCTTCCGGGTCCCCTCTGATGCTGGAACAACAAAGGTACATTTCTGTCAAAGATTTGCTGTTATATATCAGTGCTGTTTGCCCTGGTGATATGTGTGAGAAAGGAAGGTGAATGGTTGTGCCGTGAGTGGTTATAGCTGTAAAACTGCATCTGGTCTGTGATATTCTTGGGTTGGAGCAGTTTGAGTGTAGTGACTGCTTTGTGAAAGTATTGTCTTTTTGACTTCAAGCTTGCTGAAATTCTTGTCCATTAAAAGGCTCAATAAATTAACATGTATTAGGTTTTCATCCCAACCTGGTTTCACTGCTTTTATTTCTCGAAATTCTTAACTGCATAAAATACATCTGTCAATCAGTATCATTGGAAGTTAATGTATTCAAAGTTTCAAACATATATTAAATGACTCAAGCCTGCCTCTTAATACAGTTGGGATGAATATCTAATACTTTATTTGTTGCTGCCCTTTTGCTGCTCAACATTCCAACCAGTTTCTTTTCTTACAATTTGACTTCAGTGTATGTCAGAGTTGCTCTCCCAATTTGTGTTAGTAGGTGTTTAACAAACACTTCTTTATCTGTAACAATAATGGCTCAAATATATAAGACACCAATTGAACACCAATTCCATTATCTTGGATCTTTATGGATCTTGGTCTGTGAGGCTATCAGATACTGATTCTATTTCTTTGTCTTTTAAAGCATGGAAATGAGCTGTTATGAAAATGGTGTGAATCAACTTCTGTGTCTTAAAAGTCATGTTATCACTTTTATGTCAGTGTTTCAAAAGCAATGTAATCAGGATAACTTTCTTGCAAAGAAATAATCATGAAATTTGTGATACAGTGTTTATTGAGTGTAGAAAATATTTTAATTGAAATGTGTTTTGAGTGACTGACCTTTCAGTAATCCAGGAGAAACTACTCTAAAATTATTTGAAATGGTTGATCCTTGCTTTATTAGAACCGTAAAGTTACTAATGCTGTTAATGAAAATGAAAAAGAGACTTTTGGTTGTTTTCCCAATGATTCATGTACCAATATTCACTTATTTTGATATTAAGTGGTCACTATGGTTACATCCGTCTTGTAATATGAATAGTTACTCCAGTGTTTTACCTGCAGATCTGAGTAAAAAATAATTGATATTTTGGAAAAGATTATTAAAGAAATGATGTACCATAGACTTGCATTTCCTTGCTACCTGTATACTTTCCGGATGGATTGTGCCTTGACAACTTCTGTGATTCTGTGGTACATATTAGTTGACAATTATTTGTTGGTGTCAGCTTGCTTCAAATTCTACTATCAATCTGGGGTGCCTCAAACTATTTCGAGTTGTAAAACATATTCACAGCTTTGAGTTGAAAAAGCAAAAGCAAAATATGCCATGAGTGGATAAATATGATTGATCAATGTGTTTTTATATGAATGCGTGGTAACCTTATGTTCAGCAATTTGGTGTGCAGAGTTGTGTCCCTTGAGCCACAAGTCGAGGGTTGTGTACCAGTTTATCTGTGTCATTCATGAGAACCAATCCTGTTGGTTGTTTCCATTCTTCTTTATATTTTTGTAAGTGGTACTAAGTGGAACTTGAAGGGAAATCTTATCAATGGATATTAGAATGGTTTAACTCTCCATGAATGACTTACTGTTTGGTGTAATGTGTTGAGACAGCATTCTGTTTGATGAGCGGCAGATCCTTAGGGCTTCATGAGAAACAGATAATGTTCAGATTTGATGACTTCAGGGAACCAGGCTTGTTTGTCCTCAACATGTGTGGATAGGGATCTACCTGATTCAGAGTATTTGTGAGTTTTATGGTCTCTCAGGACTTCTCTTGGGCACTACAAAGCTCACGTTTGCCATGAACGGATGTAAACTGGCAGACTAAACTTGTAAGAATATAAGGGGTCATCATGACAATCACAATCTCTGATGCCTCATACTAATTATGATGGTGGTTTCTGTGCTTTGAACAAAATTTGAGCAAAGAGATTTGAACAATGGATTGTTTTAACTTCTTATCAGAAATAAAATGTTAGTCAGTTGTTATGATACTTGTGACAAGAAAGTGTTTATGTCTGTGCCTGTGCATGATGTGTGATGATTTTGATTATTTTCTATAGTGGTGTAGTAGTTGCTCTTCTTGGAGCCCAGTGAGACAAAGGTCTGGGCCTGGGTTATTGAGTGGATATTATAGCTATGTCGGTAGATTTGAGCTTTGTGAACTAAGCTGTTGTTGGTCTCAGTCTCAGTTAGGGCTGGATGTCACTGTAGATCATACAGATCAATAATTCTCAACCAAATATTAACTGACTATTGATGAACACTGTAGAAGTAACTTTGAGCAAAAATGCCAAAAATGTCTACAGCAAATGAGCATATTTCACTTCACTTGTGAGTGGTGACATGTTTATTCTGATATTACTAAGGTTGCATAACAAAAATTAAATTGTGGCAGTAGGACTTTATTTTTAATTTTTATAGAAAAAAAATGACAAAGGAGGAACGCATTTTTTTTTTTTCTCTCAGAAATACAGCTTGGGAAGTTACCATGTGTTAATGAGTCATAGATTCAGTCACACTCGTCCTTACAGACACTCATTCTTAAAGTGGATGATCAGGTCGAGGCCAAGTCAGACTTATTTTCTTTTAAATAAGTTAGAAAATTGTTATGTTCACAAATAAAAGTGATGCACTGATGTCACAGAAACATTTCACTTTTTTAATGTAGTCTAACTGAACATTGTCCTGAACAGTAGTTAGATGCAAAGTATATAATAATACCTAACTTTCTGAATTGTGTATGTAAATAAGAACTTCATTCTATCACATATGTTTCATGACAATATGGTTGATTCAGTTTCATAGAGAGAATGATTAATAAGTGTTCCTATTGACAATATTTATAGCCAGCCCTAGTTACAAACTGACAGCTTCATTAATTCAAGTTTTTCAGATGTTACATGTGAACCATAATATACATGTTTTGGCATATCCATTATTCTCCAAACTTGGCTATTTTTATGCAGAAAGCTGCAGCTCCCTTTAGTTATTTTGTGTGATTTTATTTTCGTGTGATGCATCTGTCTAGTCATTGGAAATCTGGGTCAATTTACAGATTTCAACTTTTCATTTTTTACATTTTTTTCTCTTAAAAAAGGTACCAAATTGCACATTTGTATTCAGCTTCTACAAGCTATTGTAAATAGGTGGAATATGGCTATTGACGGTGTGGGGATCTTGTGTGATGATGGTACTGATAATAGGTGGATTGTGTGTGATGATGTGTGTTTATGGTCGTGGTATGTGTGATGATGGTGTTAGCAAGAGGTGGATGGGTGTAGGATGTGATATAAAAGTAACATCAAGGATGGGTGGAGGATATGATATAAAAGTATCATCAAGGCTTTATATGTATTGAGTAATACTTTTTAGTTTTAGTATTGTCATTTTACTTATCCATTATTTGCTGATAACTATCAGCTGTGTTGCTTATTATTTCAAAGTTTGCATGTGTGTTGATATCCTTTGTTTAATTATCTTGTGGAAATAGGCATAATGCTTGAAGACTTTGTCAAGCAAATGGTGCAAGGGTGAACATTTTCAGCACGTATGTGGTGCAGATTATGTTAAACGATCTGTTATAGTTGACTTATCTTTGTTTGCAGTGTTTACATTATAGTACACAGGGTTCAAATGTCAGGTGAAAAATGTGGCTGCACACATGTTTTTGTTCCTGTACATTTTTTCTGATAAGTGATTGATAGGGGTTGAAGAATGTTTTATCTGTATATTATTACCACACAGGCAATGCCAACAAACACAACTGTGCACACTGTCAACGGGAACTTTTACTAGTAATTAGGACCTAAATTTTTAAAGCTATCTTAGTGCTAAGATAGTCATAAATTAATGTTAATGTATGGCACTTATGACTGTATTAATGCTAAGAGAGACTTGAAAATCTAGGCCCAGGTATATAAGTTATGGCTAACAGTGATCAAATGACCTGAATAAACTGTCAAAAAAAGTCAATATCAAATAAAATGGCTCTGAGAAGCAGGGTTGAAAGTGTTGTGCCAATTCTGGAGAAACCTATTTTCAACTCTAAATACATGTATTCCTTGTTATTCCTCATTTGTACATCTCATGTGTGTTAACGCTTTAATCAAGTAGGATCATTGATCAAGCTTGGAAATGGCACTGTCATAAGGGAAAGTATTGTCCTGTCTTTTTTAACGTACCAAGATCATTTTTGGTTGAATTTCTCCACAGACAAGAAAAATTGTATTAAGTCATTCAATTGGAATTTCAGACCAGACCAACATAATTATTTGCCAGTGAGTTGCCATGAGCAAGCCAGGAACCTAATATTGTGGATGTGAATCCCAGATTTTCTAGGTTCGTAGCTCCCTACAAGTGCTCAGGAGTATCAGTCATTGGCAATAGGACTTAAGTCACTTTGGACCTATGTTACTTTGTATCTACCTCCTGCAAACTTACACATGGTAAAGCAGTAATATATTTAATCATTTATTACACAAGAATTATTTTTAAAAGGTATTGTTTCCCACCTGCCATCAGATATTTTTGGGGGGATTCCCTTTCTGTGCCACAAGTAATCACATTGGTCTAGCCTAACATGGGGCTTTTGATGGGGCTTGTGAACATCTTGTCAGATGTATTTGATATGGTTTAACAATAATTGGTTCCATTTGAAAGTGGCAGAAAATGTTGTTGATTAAAAACTCTTTGAGATTAGTCCCAACAGTAGTTATGAAAATGTACTTTCCATATTTTGTTACCAATGAATTTGTTACTTTTTATATATTAAAGATTTCATGGTTTTGCAGTAATGTTTGTCAGTTCTCTTGTGAGTGTTCTGAGAGACAAATGGTCCTGTTGACAAGATGACAATGTTTTAGCAGAATTTTCTTCTGAGACCAGAGAAATAGTTATCTGGTTAGCCACATTCCCCATCTTACATTTCATGACTTTCATGACTTGGTGTTTGTTTCATGTTATTGGCTTTGTTAGATACTGCCAAAAATTCTACAAATTGCATGATGTTCTTAAAACCAATGGATCATATTGCCAAAGACGGGTGTTGCTTTGTTTGAGTATGTATATATTCATATTTAGTAAGATGTCAAGTTATTAACACATGCATGCTTTGGATTTTCTGTGAAATGTCACTTTCCTGAATAATAGGTAAAATATGAAATATGGCAAATGGATATTTATGATGTGGCATGAACGAAGAATGAAATTTTCTCAGTGATGTCATCCAGATTCACCTGTACACATGTGCTGGTATTTAATCACATGCTATTTTTACAAGTATTCTTATGTTCTGTATGAATAAAAGCCTATTTGAATGATCAAACGCTTCCTTGTAATATATATGGAATATCTTTTGATGGAGCGATTGGGTAGCCTGGTGGTTAAAGCAGTCATTCATCTCAGCAAAGACCTGGCTTCAAACATGGGTACAATGTATGAAGAGCAGTTATGATGCCCCCCTCCCCCTGATGTAGAAATATTGCAAAACCATACTCAGTCACTCACTTTGATGCAAGTCCAGTTCTACCATCTTCCAACTGCAATATTGGCAATAAAATGACTAACAACAACAACATTCCAGTTACCTGGTACTCATAACTTTGTGAAAAATAAAGAGAGTAAATTTTATGTTTGTACAAAATTGAGAAAAAGTGTATTGAAATTAGTCTCTCAGCTATCACGGGAATCCATGGTTATTTTTCAAATTTATGACCAGTGAACTATATTTCGTAGAATTAATTGTATGCTGAGATACGTATACATCTCAAATTTATTCTCTTACTCAAAATAACCAGATACCAAAAAAATCGATTTATTTAAAAACACAACAATTTTACAAAATCATCCTCTTGGGACACTGGATATGTCATGATTTCACACCAGGGAACCTTGAACCCTTAACGTGTACATATGGCAGTGGGGATTTACAGGCTTTCGGTCATCTACATGGTGAACCTGGTATATTCAACAGTTGCAGTGTCCATGTATTATGTTCCAAAATACGTTGCGTAACCATTGAGACCAATGTGGACGGACACGTGAAGGTTCTGGCACTCTGCTGGAGTCTGCAAGCCCAGCTGCCAATGAAAGAATTAAGAAATTCTGTAAACGATAAATATCACTTTTGACTGGAAAGCGGCACCTGAAATTTCTATCTTTATACGTTTTCACTGTCTTTGTACTCAGCAAGTACTCAACCAAGCTATACGACGGCGGTCTGTAAATAATGGAGTTTGGACCAGAGATCAACAGCCTGACCATCGATCTACGCAACTGGGATTCGAGGACATACTTACGCCAACCAGGAGCCCCTTTCACAAAGCTCTCGTAAGCCTAAGATCTCGTAACTTTTCTCGTAGCATTCGTACCTCCTGTACCATAACATAGGAAGTAGGAATGCTACGAGAAAAGTTACGAGACCTTAGGCTTACAAGAGTTTTGTGAAAAGGGCCCCAGGTCAGTGAGCCTGACCACTGACCCCAGGCCTCGTATGGATAGGTTAGCGAAGACCAATTCTAACACGGATCTTCACCACCAGTATTGTTAAGGGATTGGAAAAAATGTGAAACTGTTTGGTCTGTAGATTCAGATATTTCCTCACTGGTTTCATTGGAGAAATTAAGATGTCATGGGTGTGCAGCAAGTTCTGCACTTCATGTCCAAAAGTATGGCACATGGAGTGTATTTGATGACGTGTTATCCCCCATTATAGAACTCCTGGTTGTACACAAATCAGTCCGCAAACGCATCATCGTCCCCACAACGCTTGAAATCCCAACACTTTGGTGTCTCCCGCCTTAATATTACTGGAGATATCTGTGCTATTTAATCCAGGATTAAATAACATTAACTTACTTCAATGAAAGGACACATCGGTTGTCCTCCTTTCTGTGAGAAATAGCGTCCGGTGTCGAGATGGAGTTTGTAGCGACCCATAGGGTTCAGGCTTCGACCCTTTAGCAGCTTCATATGACCGTCATCAAGGGTACACCTGGACACAAGAACACACCGTTAGTATGAGCCGCGACATCACTTCATCTACTGCAGCATCGTTACCATGGACGCTTGCTGCAGTTATCCAACCCGGTGTACATCAAACATGCTTATGAACTTTACCAACATCCACTATGATATTGTCACAGACTAAATCATTTCAACAAGTTTCCTTAAAACTTCATTTATGCAAACGATCTATTTGTTTCAATATAAGCCCAAAGTGCACCGAAATTCTATCCCATTTGTCTATGTAATGTATTCAGCAAACATTCAGTGTATCCCCTCTTATCATATACCCCCCTCCGGGCATGACCCTTAACTCTCAAACGCTATCAATACATGTGAATTAACACCTTTTTACGTCGCCGAATCTTACGTATGTACATGTGCATGGGCCAGTGACCTTGCGCAGTGTGGGGTAATGGCCCTGTGTATAAAAATCTGACTGATATGTTCACTTGGGATACCAACCACCGAGACCAACCACGGAAACCAGATCATCGACAGAAGTGGACGGATTGTGCGGCTAGTTGGGGTGTCGGCCAAGGCCGTCGCCCCACCTACGACTACATCCACGATGAAGAATCGCCGTCGGACTTCTGGATGTGTGTAAGTGACAGAGCGGGTCTCCACATCAGGATCATTGGACACTCAGCCCCGATGTGCGTTCTGTCACATGTTTACCACTGTGTATACCACTTCGACCATCATTCAAACAAACAATAATAAACCATGGCAGCTGCTGTCTTCACCTCTTCCCTTACTCTTGTCCACCATCCTAAACTACCACCCGAGAGCGACCCTCAACGGACGCTCATGGACAATATTTTCCGGACGTTTAAGGACACCCAGTATTGTCTCAATTATCACATATGTGACACATTTCATCTACGTATTAAAGACAACTTCATCTTAAACACAAGCCGTTATCTGTGTATTTGCAATGTCTAAGTAACGAAACCCGCCATGTTATAGCAAGAGTAAGTACTGCCGCCCGAAGATTTATGACGAGAATGCTACTACCTTATCACGACGGTAATTAGTCGAGTCTGTGGCATACAAACTAGGGATGATAACACATGCAACGTCCCATGGCGAGGGGTCCCGGTGCGTCCTTATACAACAGGTCACCAAACTTCCCGTCCATTATCATGACAAGTAATATAGTAATAAACGAATTTTCCTACCAACAAGACTTGTGTAAGTCCACTAGATCTATTACGCATATGATGAGTTATATACATATTGGGCTGCTGAAAATATGCAAAGAGATGGAATAACGTTTCACCCTTCCTCCACTGCCTCCCAGCCCTTTTTTGTCGTCTGCTCGTACAGAGTGACCGGAAGTGATTTAGCTGGGCTCCCGGAAGTGGTGTCAAGAACTTGCAGGAGAAAGGTTGGTCTCACTGAGATCTGTTAGAAACACATCAGACTCTTTTAGATTGTAATAATGAGTTAAATTATGTTTCGCCTTCATCTTTTTGTATGAAATTTGTTTTGTTCAAGACGTACGTCAGTATTCCAGCAATATTGCGACGGCCTGTAAACGAGCAGGCCCTTGAAAGACATTATGCGTCACACTGATTTTATGAAACTCCTTTCAAAATTCTTGTATTTCTCGAACGAGAGCAATGGTAAAACATGCAATGAAGCCTTACATTTTGTGTATGGAAACACAGATGAGGCGCACATGTAGTTACAATCATTTCTATATTACTGAATATTTTAATCGTTCCGATTAGATAAATATACTCACCACGACGTTGACGTATTGTTTACAGTAACGTCATTCCGACCTTATACTATAATACAATTCCAGTGACGTCACCAATGTCGTCCGAATGGAGTAAACTATACACTAGTTTGCGTGAAACGATATTTGCACTGTACTATGTTTACGAACTGGGTTAATCCGATGGATAATGAGTTCAATAATTTAAATGTGTATGTTTTTACTATCTCGCAGAGATGTCTCTAAGCCTAGTACAGGGAGACACTACAAATCGTAACTACTATACTCACATGCGACGTGAATGTCTTCATTTTCCCTTCTGTCCTGCCCTCGGGAACCGGTTCAACCTCCACAGCGGCGTCTGAACAACAAACACTCATTTTCTCACCAAATTATCCCCCAATCACTAAATCACGACGTTCTCTCGTGCAAGGTGTTTATCACAGCTCACACGACAATCTCTCACCAAATTCGATTTTTATCTCACCTGCTCCAAGAGCCATAATACCGGCAGTGACGAATGCGATAGTGGTTTGATATGGACCACTCAATAGCTATCGATGTTGATAAAGGCGACGGCTTTGACGTTGTAAACACCATGGTCCGCCATGGTGGAGGAGTTTATGTAAGCACCCTAGCAAACAAGGCCAATTAACATGTTCAAATATTTTACATTCTCCAATATAGGGTTTCTTTAATGGGTCGCTCTCCCGACAGGGTGGTTTTCTGATACGGTCTTGACTCTGAATGCTGCGGGTGATTTATTAATATCGGGTTATTGGTACGGGTTATCGGGGCTGTTTTGTCGGTGAAAGCAAACTTCATGCATAAATACAAATGACTGGTTAAGAACTTTCCGCTTCAGGATTATATTTCCACCACTAAAACCCGCTCTACCCTGCAGGCGGTATGTTTACCGGGCAACGTAAATATAAACAAATATTTACCTTGATCAATGTGTATTGGAAAGAATATTGCTCATACAATTGCAGTGTCAAAGAGCAATTACTTAACGGAACATGCCACCTTGTCATATCCAATATGTTGTGGGATATGAGCTAGAAGATAAAGTTGACTTCTAATTCAGCTGAGGCGGTAGAGTGTTTCTGTCTGTGCTTTGGGATCGGTGAAATAACGTTCGACCATCATCTTATGATGTACTCCGTATGTTAGAGTGGATGTCGATGGAGGTTACAAGGTCACGTGGGTATTTGTATCATACGCGGTGTATACGATAATTTGTTGTTTCACGCCGCGCTCAGCAATATTCCAGCTGTCTGTAAATATCCGAGCTTTCACCCGACAATCCAGTGATCAACAGTATGAGCTCTGATCTGCGCAACTGGGATACGATAACATAGGATACGGCTTTTTGAGAACGTTTGGCGCACTCTACTGATCCACCTGTGGATAACACGTGTCAACCAAGTTAGCGAGCCTGGCCACCCAATCTCTTTAGTCTGATCTGATGTTTAATTATAGTTGGACAATTTTCAGAGATGACCAACTACAGTGGCACACGACGTGAGGAATGACAATGTGAATAACATCACACATTACACTTAGATGAAACTCTGCTTCCGTGACAAATGCCTTCAGCCATATGTCGAAAGGGAAGAAACCTTGACTCTAAACGGTACGTAAGTTACTCAGACAGTTACTGTATAGGATTGATACTATAATCTCATCAAAAGCACAACTTTCACTCCCATACGCCAAGATCTCGACATTAAGTCAAGTACACCTATTTACCACCACCATATAGACTTAAATCTAGCTGAATACAGTCTTAAAGAACAGCCGGTCAGGTGTAAACTTTTGTATTGTTTATGTATCATGGAATATCTATGAGGCCTTATGTTGTATGTGTCTTGGGTAATGAATCTATGTCATGTAATGAATATACGTACCTCTAAGTCTTATGACTGATTGTAAACATTTCTATTTTTTAGATTCGGTGGCTGTCTAATAAACAGGCCGAATTTTCACGGAGTATACCTGAAGCTGACTTTTACCGTCCAATCAAAACGACTTCTCTGTCGGGAAAAAACGTCATGAAGATCAATTCCCCCTAGCCTTTGGACCTAACCATTGCGTGTGCCAAATCTACAATATATATATCTTCATTAAAATTCGTATGATCAATCGTATGTTTCGATTATTTAAAGACTTGACTCAGTGATTGTGGTCTTTCTTGCCTTTGTGACGAAAGGTATGCCAGTTGGGATCGTAGGGCGGAGCAGGGCCGAGTGTCTTTAGGTGACACCGATCTTTAAGGATACGATGGGACCTGGTTAGGTGTGAGTAATCGTGTTTTGTAATCGTTGCTCTGCAGTCAGCCACTGGTTGTCCTGGCACTTCGTCATGGTCCACAGTGGCTGATGAGGATTGGTGATACCGAAGGTGTGGAAAGTTGCTAACGATATCAATCATCGGATTGACTGTTCCCGACTCTATTTCTTACATTTCGCTGTAACACGCTTGCAGACAGACACAAACAAATACACGCATACACCCAGAAACAGTGAGTGAGTTTAATGTTTTGTCGCTTTTAGCAACAATCTAGCAGCGTCATGGTGGGTGACAGCAGAAATAGGCTTCACACATTGTACCCATCTGGGGAATCGAACTCAGGGCTTCGGTGTGACGAGCGAACGCTTTAACTACTTGGCTACCCCATCCACCTAACCACAAACTTGCACACGTATATGCAGAAACACAAAATGTTTTTCTCTCTCTCTCTCTCAGGTAATTTCTAAGAACCAACAATACTGTCTTATTTGACCCCATTTCATGTTGATAACTCCTCCTAGCAAGAACGTGATCAGAAATTATGAATTGATGCATTGATTGGTTATCGATTGAGGTAATCAGGATTACTCGGCGTCAAATGGCATTGTTATCTGTCATTGCTGGATGCCATTGCCATGGCCACTACTGACTTAGCTGTCGACAGTTGTTGGCCGCACGCAAACACAGACTTTCAAGTGTTCTGTTGCAGTAGTTTCACCAGCTATACTAGTGCAATAAAATGCATTATAAGTCCTATTTATTTATTTATTTATTTATTTATTTTTTTATTTATCTATTTATGCTGTGTTTTCGGCGCCTGTAACAGGGTGTGTGTGTGAGAGCGTGCGTGCGTGTGTTTGTTTGTTTGCACAACTCATTTTTATATATCACATTAAATGACATAATACGAAAACTGGAAGCATCACAGAAACGCTTTAAATTAATAAACACAAACGTGTTTATATTAATAAACTAAATTTACAAAGTTGCCTCGGTTTGAAAGATTATTACCGTAATGTGAATCAGTATAAGATTCATGTTTATTATTGATCACAAAAAGCTGCAGTTCGTGAATAGTAATACCATTTGCATATGCAAATAATTAATTTTTATTTGTAGTTTGAAATTTATGATTATTTATGACTTACCAGTTATAAGAGTTATGTCCGACGTTATGCATATTTAAACTTATTGCTGTATGAAGAAGATTATTCTTACTAGTACCTAAGTAATGTTCGAGCAATGTAGTATTATTGTAAATACATTCTGTAGACATGTCACTTGTAGCATACGTCCTAGGGAGCTGGGTTACAGAAATGATCACAGATGCAGAATAGAGACGACGCGTTGATGGATCAGTTAAGTTATCCGATGACACAGTAACTGAGTTGGGATTTACGCCAATTTTAGCAATATTCTAGCAATATCACGGAGGGGGACACCAGAAATGGGTTTCACATATTGCACCCATGTGGGGAATCGAACCCAGAACTCGTGACGGTATGACGAGCGCACGCTTTAACCACTAGGCTACCCCACAGCCCACTGATGACAAAGATTTTGGCGAAGGTATTACAGACGCGGTAACAGGTCACATATTTTGTTATATGTACATGCACATTGATATTTTATGCGATATGTATCACATTTATGCAATACATTCTACTGCACATATCTTCTTAAAAATGTAAAATAACTCACTTCCACGTTTGGAGATATTAGTTGTGACCTCCTCTGTGTCGTCGTCGGGAGCAGAAGTAGTAGTAGTTTCAGTAGCTGCCATCGTACTGCTTTCCTCCGTCGATGTAGTGGAACTACCTTATGCATATACACTACCTTATGTTAAGAAATGATTTTAAGAAATATTTCACGAAGGAAAATTCATCATTGTATGATATTTCAAGAAGCCCTATAATGAGTCGCGTTACGCTCAACGTTAGAACTTTACACGCCTGATGATGTGGTCCTCAGATCTGTTGACTGTGACATCGATGACCAGGTAGAAGTGCTCTTGAGAACCGTTGTTGTTGACGTCATCGACGGTGATGATATTGATCTGATAGAAGTGTTTTTCTGGTAGGAAAGATGCGATAAAGAAAATATTGTTAATATTATCATTTCAATAGCGATCGACTCCTCTAATAGGAAAATCTAATTATCACTTTCATCAGTAAAGGAATAACGCGGTGTACTTGTCCGGTGTTCCTGTGCTAATGACTAGGGGTGACTAACAAGGGTGACACAACGATGGCGATAGCGACAGCCGGGCTGTTGCAACATACCCTTGCGACCAACTATTGCAATACTATTGCTTAGCCGTTTCTCCTTGAATTGTCTCACTTGAAGTGATTTCCCAAATGAATGTAATTTTTACATGAAATAAAGAAAAGTTTAAGTAGTTTTTGTCTCTTCTAATAACTGACAAAAAACTTCAAATCCCGATCAAGAAAACAGTTGAAACATAAACTCAGTGAAGTTGTAAGTCTGCACCCAAACCATATAAAACTCAAATCAATATAAATGTTTGTCAACGGATGTCAGTTACTAAACTATCGATAGTCACAAATACTATCGATTATTCGATACTTTTTCGTTTCCACCAGTGATTAATTGCTATCGGACTCTCAACAATTGCAATGCCTCGATAGTTCGATGCATCGCTACAGCCCTACTAATGACGCAGTTACATGGTACTTACCATTGGGCAGCGAACATGGTTGATAAACACTGTCATGAAACTGGGACGGATTATTTCGTCACATTGAACGGCACTAGATTCCAGGTAAATTACACGCAAACTGGGAAGTGACATCGGATCTACGACGAATGGTTGGTCCCATGGTTGATGACGTCATCAACCAAGTTGGTCTATGCATCGCTACAGCCCTACTAATGACGCAGTGACATGGTACTTACCATTGGGCAGCGAACATGGTTGATAAACACTGTCATGAAACTGGGACGGATTATTTCGTCACACTGAACGGCACTAGATTCCAGGTAAATTACACGCAAACTGGGAAGTGACATCGGATCTACGACGAATGGTTGGTCCCATGGTTGATGACGTCATCAACCAAGTTCTGACTCTTTGCCCCAAAACAGATGAATTCCCCATGACTCTGATAGCAATGATGCAATGCTCCGTGATACACCGCTAGCATCATCATTGGCATCAGAGTCGTTCTCAGGATCTTCATCATTGTGTCATGCTCGGTCTGAGAGAGAACTACAATTACCGAAGCAGCCCTGACCTACACATGCTCTGAGTACAGTGATAAGGAGGTATCATCTTTGACCACTGACCACTCGTCCTCGTTATGCCGTTCACAAGCAGTATAATCCCTTGATTATTACTATTTCGTTTCAGGCCAGTGTGTATTTCTTTGTATAGACAAATTTGCAGAACAATAACTACCTTGATACCCGAAAATGCCGATAGTTAGATCAAAGTGCGTGCTAATCTAATACCGAGGTGTCTTGTAACAAAATGCGTTCCTACAATCAGTATGAGATCCGCGCTGTGGGAATATTGGATTAATGGATTAAATGTCAAAAGGTTATATTTGGAATTTTGTTAAAGGTTGTTAGGGGTAAGAAATCAACATGTGATTCGTTGGTTTGCGCACAGTTAGGCCGTTATCCGCTATTATTTAAGAGGCAACGTAATATGATGAAATATTGGTGTAAGCTTCTTGTATCTGGCAAAAGTATTTTACGGCTTTGCTAATGTACTTTGTCAAGCATTGGTTTCAGTATGGTTAAGGTATGAGTTATCAACAGATTATTTATCAGTAAGGGATTAATGATCTGGTTATGCACTTAGTTTTTATGAAATATATTACCAATCAATGTTCTCTTCAATATTATTCAGGTGAATCGATTCCATATTTTTATAGGGAACAGTTATTAAAATTTCGACTCAGCTCCCATAACTTAGCGGCTGAAACTGCTTCAGACCAAAACATAGTTTTTGACAATCGTAAATATTTAATGAGTAACGATGATGTTGAAGATGAGTTACATTTATACTGAAACGTCCACTATATTATAGTTATAGAAAAGTGCATATCAAACCATATTATTTCAAATACCCATCATTATTTAAGTTTGTTCAACTTCTCAGGTTAACAGTGTAATTTAGGCAAATATTTATATAAGGCTACTACCATGCTGTCATATGATTCCTTGATACTTATGTTTCCCTGGTATTTTCTAATGACATCATTTCTCACGAGCCACTCACCAAGTTGCGCCAACTATCGATTGTTTAGGTTCATCAGGAGATCATCACGGCTGTGAGCGAAAAATGTCCAGACTTTCATGAATTTGTATACGTACAGCCATCTACTAATAAAAATTAATGTAACTTTATATCTAGCATGTAATGCACTTTTCGTGTGATCTTTACAAACATTTCCCTTAAACTTATTCAGCTTCAAAGTTCAGCTTCAAAGTTTTCCATCATCGCTCATCTGCTAGGTGACGTAATCAAGCCAAATAATCACGTGACCTAAGGAGGAATCCATGCTCTATTTTTTCAAACTATGGAAGCCCGATAGGCTCATCTCTTAAGTTGTTCTTTCATGTTCCATTTCACGTATTCCGTTGATCAACTCATATTTGGTGAACTGGAAATGTATGCTAAAGAAACGTGACTATTCTGTTAATTCTAAAATCGTTGACTGTATTACAATTTATCAACTTCGTTATTACTGTAAACCTACTTTGACACTTCCGGAATGGTTGTTCATAACGTGTGAGACTGTGACATGTGCTGTGCACCCGTAAGTTGATATGTAGGGAATACCACGGAAACACATGGCCGCCTGTCGGTCGATACGGACAACGATGAATGACAAATGTTGACATTAAATGATACACGGGCATGTCGCCTAACTCACGATTGTGTTAATGACAGTTGCAGCGATCGTTTTCATATTTGTAAATTTCTTAATACCACGGAAACCCATGGCGCGAGGGTATATAAGAAATAAGTTAATTAGTAAATCCTCCTGTTTAATTCCATTGTCACCAGCTTTTAAAAAATAAACCTGTACCAAAACCACGATTTGACATACCAGTTGTCTGTACAGATATCGGTTATAAAGGAATCGAATACCGCTCACCAGTAGCGTCAGAACAATACAGGTGTAACGAGGTTTCGTGTAACACAATGTGATCATCCACCTGACGAAGGGGCAAGAAATAGCCCAGAAACGTTGTGTAAAAAATGAAGAAATTGACATCCAGAACATTTTGTCTTATCACTAAAGTTTCAGATTGATTATCTCACCTGCGTTGCAGTTCCCCTTAATCACTTTCACTCAGATATATTCCTTGGCTGCTCTCAATCATTATATGTACGCTTCGCTTCATAGCAATTACACGAATGTGGAGATGGTTTTGACCGAAACAGCTTTAAACGTCCTTAAAATCTTGCATTGCGGATATTTTTCACCTGGAGCTCAACATTGTTGGTGAACGCTGCTATCAGAACGTGTATAACATCACTCTGTAAATAATATAAAATAACTAGATCTGACGACCCTGTGATTGATATCATGAGCACATTATCTAAACAATACTTTAAATCGAGATTTTAACGAGATTTTGTGTTTCAACGCCTATAGTTTGACACTTTGAAATGCTTTTAAATAAGTTGTGAAAGTACAGAAAGGCCAAATGAAAGTAAGCGACATGTCAAATTTTAAGTACAATCATGTACATATTTGCATAAATGTATCCAACATGGGCCGCAATATTAGAAGATATTGCACTTCCGTTTGAAATGTGAGTTGTCACTACTAAAGAGCATATGTGCGGACCCATCGTAAATGTGGCGCACCCAACGTAAACGTTAACGTTGAGCAATGAAATTACGACAGGTTCAATCCTATGTATGGTGGGAACCCAGAGCTGTGCGGCCAGTTCCTGATGATTTGTGCTGTCTGACTACCTCTGAACATCTGTCTTTGAGTGAAATGACGCATGCTCAGATTTGTTGCGGGGCTGACGTACAACTGAGGTGTCTTGGTGTGACGTCACGCGCACAGTCACTGGCCTTGACGTTCTACCCACGTCATCAGACTGTGTATTGCCTGAAGACAACCGCCAAGAGCTCGTGCAACTGCTGCAAAGGATTGTCCAGCATTAAGATCAAACAAGACTCGCCCACGTTGCTGTTTCGGGTGTGAATGGAATGTCCGTGTGCGTGCATTCAGATGCACATACGATTGGTAAAGTGATCATGTGACTTGCATCACGTGATTATTGTTTCACGCCTGTCGCAGGGGCCATGATCAAATAGCCTACAACAAGAACACGAATTACTCCGCTTACAATCACTACCAATAAAATGGGTGTCAGGTTTCGAATATCACTATGGCGGTACAAGTATCTTCTTTATAGATCACGATGGTGATATTTTTTACGCTGTGGCACTAACATGCCTCAGTACTCGACAAGGCCATAAGCTCAACTAGTGACCTTCACACTGATGCATTTTACGTCACTACGCTTTGTACAACGTTACCCGACCTACTGTTTAACAAGAGAGGGGATTATCATATAAGCGACAATCCTCGCTAGCTGTAACAACCTTAAACAAGTGCTCGGCAAGATGTCCCGTATCCTGCAGGGAACAATCACATCTATTGTGTATGATGTGCTGTGTTCATAAATGATACCTACTTGAGATATATTTGGCTTTACAGAATCCAGATGACACCAGTCATAGGTAACCACGACATGCAGTCTATCGTGACTAACATAGTGTTTCCATATGAGAATGGCTGTTTTGTATCCTCCTGTCAGCCTAGACGTAGCTGTACGTAAGCCCACAACCAGAACGACATAGTCTTCAAATTACCCGAGTCTTCTGGTATGAGTATGTAGTGAAAACACCTTATATATTATCATGATATAAATCTGTGAATATGTAATCTGAAGTCAGTACTCTGAATGCCTATTCACCATGAAGCTAAGAAACTCTGCTTATCACTGACCACTTTCCAATGTCTGTAATCTAATTAAGCTGGGGGAAGGAAAATACAATGAGGTTATATAATTGTAGCTTGGGCTTTTGACTTCATCATCATCATCTTTATTCCTCCATTAGGAGATTATTACGGAGATATTTACAGATTTAGACAGACGATAGACATTTACATGTTTTCAAAAGAGGTGTTAATAATTAAAGATTGGGTTTGGTGAAACATATGCATATGATACCATGTATGTATTATAGTTCACACGTATATGACATCTGCATAACGCCTGTCACTGTTCGTACTTATGAATGGAGAGCTCCCTCTGGTAGATGGCCATGATTTTCAGTACAAATGATGCTTAGGTCATAGAAAAGTTCACAGCAATCAGAGTCGGATATTGGATGGCAGGGTCGTCCGATCAGGTGCTGAAGAAGAGACTGCTGAGTATATTGTCTTATGTACTCTCGGTTTCTGGCTCGGATCCAAACTGATGCTGGTCCAGGAACATCATGTAGCATTCTGAATCGTGCAAAGTCTGGGTCATCGTTTGTGCGTTCTCTCCATTCAGCGCTGTATTTGGTAGTAATTCTGTGGGTAGTTAGTCTCTTCCACAGGTATCTGATTGGTAAGACGCTGGTTGTCAAGTACCGATTCACAGTGTCCAGCACGTTATACCTCCGTAGAACATTTATTATGTGAGGTATGAAGCCCATCTGTCGATTGTTACGGTGAATATATTGGTAGAGTCTTCTGTGGAGGAGCCTCTTTGACAGGTTGCCTGGTGAAAGTGAACATAGTCTGTGAAAAAACATAAGTTGGCGCTTTGAGATCTCTTCTGTAATAGGCATCCAGTTAATCATACTGAGGCACATATCTGTTCTTGTCCTTACTAGGAAGCCCTATAGCGATTTTGCCAGATAGTGCCACGTTCTATCTATCGATAGCCGCCCAGCCCGCTCAGCCCGCTCAGCCACCGCGACCTCCATAAAAATGAAAGTCGGACAACTGGTAGTCTAGACTGCGTACTTTGTGTACCTTTCTGATAAGTGTGAATTGGCACGGCTCCCACGGCCTAAAGCTATGATTACACGATGCCATTTTAGAAAGTGGTCAAATGCAACATATGTCATATTTGGGATTTCACTTTCTCAGTAGAGTACAAATTCTAGTACAGTCGCAGAACAAGAAGAGAGCAGGCACTGAACTGTGTACTTAGTATAACAAGGCGTGGTAAAAACACATGGACAGATGTACACGTACTCAAACATCAACACAATCAGTCTGTTTCTTTCTTCAGTAGCCTGTAATAAACCTGTAAACTCCCTAGTTTGTACAATATATAAAGGACCGACATATTCGATATTTTAAGCGACTGTCTCCATATATCTGCACTGTCTTAGTTTCAAATATTGTTTTATTAAATTATGGCAGTACCACAATATATTATATATAAATATTCATTTTGTCTCTCATAGCCCCTTTACTGTATTGTACTGAATGTTATATTGTGTTTACATGACCGCTGTATATTGTTAGCGAACGAATTTCATCTGTCAGTGCAAAATGTCAACCCCAAGGGAACTATTCACCTAGATAGCTGATACAAAGTTTGGGAGTTTATGAAAATTAGTAACAACACAGGTGTTTGCGAAATCATGGGTCATGTTGTCAACAGAATTAGTCTGTCGTAAAATTCAAACAGTATTCTCTCTCTCTCTCTCTCTCTCTCTCTCTCTCTCTGTGTGTGTGTGTGTGTGTGTGTGTGTGTGTGTATGCATATTGCCTCAGAAATTCCAGATCAATGTTGTAATACGTCATAAGCTATAAAGAGATCCGTTAGTAACCTGGGCTCGGACAGGTCTTTAGATGTATTCAATTTAGTATATGCTTCTCTTTTTGAGGCGGTGGTATAGCCGGGTAGTTAAAGCGTGCGCTCGTCAAGTCGAAGTCCCGAGTTCGATTCCGACATGGGTAGAATGTGTGAAGCCTGTTTCTGTGTCCCCCGCTGTGATATTGCTGCAACATTTCTAAAAGCGGTTTAAAACTAAACTCACTTACTTTTCATTTTTGTGTCGCAGATACCAGATGTGACAATATCGACACCACTAACAGCGGTCCACGTTGTTGGCAACACGACGACGTAGGTCCAACATTCATATGCTCATCATCATTCTTACAGTACCCAGGGGGCTTTAGTAGGCTTTCACTCGTGAGGTCGAAGTCCCAAGTTTGATTCCCCACATGGGGACAATGTGTGAAGCTGATTTCTGTGCTCCCCACTGTGACATTTCTGGAATTTTGGCAAAGGCGTTGCAAAACCAAACTCTCCAAAACTTCAACAGACCTCACATTCAACAATCACGCTGCTATCTCTTACTTACCCAAATTCTTCAAACCCGTAAGTCTTGCTTTAACGTTTTATCCATCAAAATTATTTACTCCTGTCAACACGCGCTTTTAAAAGAAATTCATCATGTCTTCTTAGAAAAAAAACTATTCGTTGTACCGGTTACTTTACGTTTCTATAAAACCATGGCCAGTCGATCGTGTCAGAATCTATCATCATTGCGCTATGATTCCTATGACATTTTTTTCAACAGCTTTCACACTTCCACAAAAGATAAAGATGTATGCAGAAGATGTTTAGGCAGATAGAGTCGTCAGGAGACTTAATTGATGTTTATCTGGTAATTCATTATTTTGAGGTTTAGTCACGGATGTGTCAACCTCGTAAATCTGTGGATGTTTTTTAGCTGGTTAACAAAAATACCCACATTGTGCTCTTACCGGATCTGACGGCTGCCGTTAAAACTGGGATTTAGAGGTCAATCATGTGATTGTGGTATGTATTTGCGGCTTTAACAGGCAGGGTACACCCAGTGAAATCTGCTGCTTAGCACTTGCAAGGAGTGTGGTCTTTGGTCATAACGTTAAAGAGGTACAATAATTCACGATGAATCTTATGATAAACCTATGAATTATTTGAATGATAATATAACAGCACTACTTTTAATAAAGAGATTTTTTTAGCAAAATGAATATGTCACTATCAAATTTCATATTCAGCCTGAGTTATGTGGAAGAACAGGTACTATTTTTAGGTCATATCTTTAGGTTTTATAAATAACCGATGTTTTACACCTGCTACCTGTTTTTCCAGTGTTTCATTATCGAGAGTCTAAGCCCGCAATAACTATAAAATGGAATGGATGACACCAGCTATAGTTCCTTTAACAGGTAATCAACAAGGCATACCGAGGTAGACATTCTGGGATTCATGATATTGAATTTGCGTACAGTACTGTAGAAACTATTTAACAGTACGGTGGATTTTGAACCATTGTAATACTAAGCGCATGCTATAGTTCCCACAGCCCGTGAAGATCCGGGTTAGAATTGATCTTCAGTAATCCATGCTCGTGGTAAGAGGCGACCAACGGAGTTGGGGGTTCAGCCTCGATGACTTGGTTGACACATGTTATCGTATCCCAACTGCTTAGAACGATGTTCATGCTGTTGATCACTGGATTGCTTAGTTTAGACTGAATGATATACAGACCATATATCTGAGTGCGGCATAAAACTAAACTCACCCACTAACTACTATTGTTTCCATTTATCGTAGTGGAAGGAGCGTACTATATATATTGTGGCAAAGCCTTAAAGGAAGTACTTTCAGTATTGCAATGCATAACACGTACGAAGCGGTGTTTCACATTGACACTTAATACAGGAGCCCTACGGACGTACGGATACTTCCAGTGAATTGAATCAAACGAAAGTAAGGTGACGTTTCGTTTGTCAAGATATTGGCACGACTCAAATTAATGTGTCATATGTTCAGTTATTAATATTCTATTTTGGAGTCTATGGTGTCTAAAAGAGAATTAACGTGGGTTATTAAATGATGCATCTCGTGTTACAGAAGACAGGCTAACACACCGTTACAAACACTGTAGACACTGTGCCACTAAACGCTTGCTGGACTTTTATTATCCATCAATCAAAGCAACACAGATGTGTCCCTTTAGTACATAGCCGCTCAAAGATGTATCTTGTTTAGGAGTATCATTAAATATAATCACGAGGGGGAAGATCGTGTCATTTACTGCACGGATCACAAGGCAACCTTGCCCTTCTCTAAACATTAAGTCACGTTGGACCCCAGGGCAGTATTTGCAGCACCTGAATATCTTGTCCTGCTGTTGGCGAGTGGTTTCTTTGCGGTATTTACAGAGAGTGAGTGATTTTAGTTCAACGCTGCTCTGAATGGAGGTTCACTAATTTGACACTCTGTGGTGTCAAACTGGGAGACTTCCACACAGATCATTGTTCAACCGATACTTTTCGTGACGAATAATACACCAAAATCATCGACAGACTATCCTATTACTAATGATAAGTAGTAGGGGTGGTGGGGGTTCTGGACCACTTTCAAGAAATGTCTCTCCATTTACTAAATAAGACGTTGGTGGGACCCTTAGCTCTTGCTACTATTACCCCCCTACTACAAAAAAGTTGGCGGTAATTACTGTGCCTTGGTAGGAGGTAACACTGTGCCGTACGGTACGATCAATAATTCTTCTCTTACAAATCCCCTACCCGGCCCATCCCTCAAGTAGTACAAGTTAGGTTCGTCGGCTTTCATATCCACTTTATCTATGTTGTAAGTTTTGACTGACCATATAGGATCGGTGGCTCGCTTACGGCTATCGCCCTCGTGTTCCCCTATGTTATGTTTATATCGATGAAACAGTTTAACGTGAACCGCCTACGATCTCTTTGGTGTTCATAATAAAGGCTTGCTGGGCTTTTTGTATTCCCTGTGCTATGTACTTTTTTTTCTCGTCCTCGCTGATAGCAGACTTACGAGACTTGGATCGAATATCTTGTTTCATTCCGTTATATTTTTTGAGTTCAGAGAGGACTGAACTAAACTCCTCTTCTGAGATCTTACTATCAGAGAGTGCCGTGGAAATTCGCTCACTCACTGTGTTCAGCTTTGCTTCGGCCAGAACCCTGATCTCGTCGTGTTTCAATGCCTTACGATTAAGTCTGCGTGATACTAACTTAAGCGCCAACCCTACCAACCCTGTCACCCCAGCCGTTATTTCAATACCTAGCACTATAGGTGCAGCCACGATGGTAGCCAACAACCCAACGCCTGCCGCCCCTAGTCCCATGCTGGTTGCCATAAGGGTAGTGTCAGCCCCGTCCACGATATTGAAAGCTCTATTATATTTTTTACATAGTGCTTTCCGCGTGTCACGGTCTTGTTCTAGTTGACGTTTCACATCACATAACTGCCTCAAGCGGAACCCATCTACGGTTTCCAGCGTCTTCGCTACTTCCTCTACGACTGGGTACAGACCCATCTATAATATATATTTTGAAAAATATTTTAATTGGGTTTCAGTTAATATTTCACGAATGAATTTGAAGCCTACAAGGGATAGATCATAATTAATGATAATAGGTGTGAAGCTAATAGACTTTTCTGTTGTAATAAAAACCCCAGGGAGGCTTATTAAGCGGTTTATAGGACCCGTGGTATCCCGTTGTATAACAATACGGCAATATTGACCTACGTGTTCGTCAAACCAGTGTATTGTCAACCCGGGTAAAATTTGGTGTCCTTTCGAGGCGTTGTCAAAATACTTAAAGAC
Organism: Haliotis asinina; assembly: GCF_037392515.1. Lineage (NCBI taxonomy): Eukaryota > Metazoa > Mollusca > Gastropoda > Lepetellida > Haliotidae > Haliotis > Haliotis asinina. The sequence goes on from NC_090281.1 coordinate 72,462,275, forward strand.
GACTTCTATGATGATTGTGTATAGGTTGTTTATTTGATTAAGATGATCCTTGGGTAAAAAAAACTTACTGCTAAATGTTAATTTACTTTCTGTGTCAGAACTTAACCCACTTTTTTCTCCAATACTAGAATCTATCGAGACTGTTGCTTTATTCTCCGTAATGAAATCCCCGGGCCAGATACCGTTATTCCTAATCTTAGAGATGTACCCCCACTTTTCTTCTTTTAATGTGATATAAGGTGAGGCGATTGTTAAGTTGAGCAGCCATTCAGGCTCTTTTAAATCTGATAACGACACCCGTCTGTACACGTTGTCTTTGAAGTGCAGGATATATAATTCATCTTCCTCACCAGGCTGATCGAATCCCTCCGTATCTCCCAGGTCGTTAAGTGTAGTGTTGGGATGATGACTGGTCATTATTATATTATTACGATATAATTTCCAACTGGTTTTCTGATAATAATTCATGGGTTAACTTCATACCCATGAAGTGTATGTTGTCAGGTAGGAAGATATTGGTTAGTGATATCTTATTTTCCACGATCACGTTGACCCCCTGCAGACTGGTCTTGGGGTCGACGCCCCCCCGCACGTAAACATTGCAAATTTGAAACTGATGTCGTTTCACCCACCCGAGTTTGATCCCCTTCACGATCTCGATATTATTCCCCGATGGTTCCCCTAGGTAGACTTTGATGATCAGTGTTCCGTTTATCGTTAGATCCTCTAGTAAACTAACCACGCCTTCGAATTCAGACACCAACTGCAATTTCACGTTTTGTATGGCCGGTTTACTCGATAGCATGTGGGCTGCCACAGTTTTGACTGGGCTGACGACTACGCTACGTCTCTGAGTTGGGACGTAAGCCACGAGCAGGGTTCCATTGTTCACGACTTTGTTTAGGTGGTTGTCTTTGTTATCCGTGAACACGTAGGGGGAGACGAGTCTAATATTGAGAAACCAGTCGTCTTTATCGGGTAACAACACCCACTTGTCATCTTCGGTGAAGACGAGCATATATGGCTTGTTTCGGGCGACGGTAGTGCTCTCAACATCGTCTAAGTCGAACAGTTTACCTCCGAACGATGGGTATATTACCCAATTATTATCACCGGTGTTGACAAGGGTGTACTTAGTGTTGACTGTTGCTCTTGTGGTATCTACTATATCACTTAGGGTTCCACCGGAGGGGATTTCAACGCGTTTGTAAATGTTGTTTTTCAGTTGCAAGGCGTACGATTTACCATCTACTCCGGGAGCGTCGAAACCGCGTGTGTCTCCGAGGTCGGAGATCCCGATATTGACGCATTTTTTCACTCCGGGCCCTTGTGCGCTGGTCATGTTACATGAAGCGTTAAGCTGAGGTATCCTATATTTACAGGATTATGATTTATATCTAACACCGATATTGTCAGCTCAGGTATGTTGCCCTGGGTTAATCTCTTATACTGCCGTGGTGAAAACGACTCGGTTCTACCGTCGTTGAATTTCTCAGTTTTCACCGGCACTGCTCTCAGTATAGTGGAAGGGTGACCTCCTTGAATGTTGTACGTTGTGCTCACCTGACCGAGATGAATGTACAGCTCTCGGTACGGTACTAGATCGGGTAACTTCGTGCCTGTGACGGTTGTTGTTGGTTTTATCTCGTCAGGAGACATACCGAGTATCCTAGCTAATGGTCGGCCGAGCCTCAATGAGGTTCTTCCGTTGTTGATTAACACCACTGTGCCGTTTGAGTCGTTCATCTTGAGTTCGGCTCCCAGGGGTTTGAAGACCTCGTCGTTTAGAGAGCACACGCTGTAGTAGCCGTCAGTTATCTGACTGCGAGTTCCACTGACGAACAGCTTATTGTTGCTGATATTAATGTTAGTCCATTGCGGTAGGTAGGTGATATCGCAGAGTGCGACTTCGAGTTGACCTGACGTGTTATCGATCGCGTGCGTCAGCTGAACGGCCTCACCGCTCGTTATTCCTGGAAGTGTTATGTACATGTTAGAGTATATATACTCATTATATAATAGTTTTAAAATGTATTCCCCTGGTGTGTTTTACCCTAAACTGGACGTAGATTTCTCCCCCATGAAGATCGTGGTTGCTCCTGAGTTGTATTTCAATGCCCAGCTTTTAGATGTGTTCGATAAGTATAAGCTTTCGGTGACTAACATCAAGGCAGTCCACGCTTGGTTCAACAACCCTATGCAGTTCTGGCAGAATCAATTCAACTTTGCCGTGTGGTGCGCTACAACGGGGTGTGGTGTGGCATTGGCCGACACTCGGCGTGGACCGCTGAGTCAGTCTGTGTTCAAGTTCCACGTGTACTACCAGGTCAGACGTATCCTTAAAGAGATCAGCGCCCCCCTCCCACAGGACAAAGCGTGGGGCGCAACAAACAACCCGTACGATAGACGGGTCTACGAACGTATTTGCAATGAATTCGAAATAAACCCGAAGACGGATTGGCGTTTGCCGGGGCCGAACCACGGGTTGGGTATTCCTTATGATGGCGCGCGATCAGTGAAAGAAGTCAGTGATGATTTACTGAAACGAGATATACTACGCCAGGACTTTGCTTTCTCGAGTAATGAATGGAGGGATGATCGTATGAACTTTAAAGGTGGTGTTGCTTTCACAGTCCAGAAAGTGGAGCAGTCAACCGCAGACGGGTGGAAAATGTTCATGCTGGACACGTCGAAAGGATTCACTCGTGCCGGGGTAGTCAGGTTGAACGACTCGATTCGAACGTACGTGTGGGCGCTGTTGGGTGCGCAGTCGATGACGCGTTCCAACATCCTCGGTAAGGGAACTGCTTACGACGCTCAGACACAATTCGTTTCCAACGTTGAGGATGCTATCAATTCTCCAGTTGATCTCCCGCGGGCCATCGACCGTTACCAAAACGTGTTAGAATACGCCAGATCGAAAGTCAATTACGTGTTTGGTGTGGGGCTGTACATGGCCCCGAGTGATATGCAACTGAGAATAAAAAAAGTGGTGGGTTATAACAACAAAATAGTCATAGCCACGGCGGACCAAAAGTTGGGTATCAACCCCGATATTAACACCCCCTATATCCCACACATCCCACCACGTGAAAAGGGTATAGTGGCGCCACCTCCGGAGCCTAAAGTTCATGTGGGGGTACCCCCCACACACCCCCATATTCAGGCCACCAATCATATTGATAATAAAACGGCCCTAGTGGTTGGTGGGGTAACTTTGGGACTTATTTGGTTAAAGATTTCTTAGCCGCTACGTACACCAGACCCGCCACGGCGACAATGGCTGCCCACAGGTTTTGACTGAGCCACATGGCAGTTTTAGACAGAGCGCTCAACAACCACGAGACGATGCTACCCAGGATACCGGGAAGGGCTTCGGCGGCTTTACCAGCCAGTTTAGCTAGGCCTTCCCCGAGTTTTTTTATCCAGTCTTTAACACCACCGCTGGGAGTTCCCCCGCCGGCAGGTGTGGGGGTTCCCCCTGTCAGTGACACCACCAGGGTTGATATGATGAAACCCAATGCAGTCAGAATACTGGCGATGGTGATCCCTTGCTCCCGGAACAATATCCGAATCCTGTTGGCTAAAGTTGTATCCTCATTCAGTATTCTATCGATTGTTTCCCGAATACGACTGATCTGGGATCGAAGCTGTTCACGATTCGAGGAAGCGGCTTCCAATCGTGTACGTCTCTCGTCTTCTAAATCACGTATTCGTTCATTGATACGGCGCTTCATATCATCGTTTTCAGTTTCGTTGAGTTTGGTTTTTTCCCTAGCGATGTGCTCGTCGATTTCGTTCAGTTTCCCCATGTTGTTCACGAGTTCTCCACGCACGCGTTTCACGGCTTCGTCTAAGCCGCGCAGTTCCCTTACCGGAAAGTCAAACCCCGGTAACGGTTTGTCCCAGTAGGTGCTCAACAGTTTTTCTATGCTGTCTGAGGCTTCTGTAGCACGCTGTGGTGTCATTTCATCTCTAGTGGTGAGGTGGGATCTGGTAGCTTGCAGAACGGCCTTAGGTATTGCACCACCGTAATCATGCATGTTTAGATTTTTACGGATAAATTTGACACCATGGCGGCTGGCTAGAGTTGACAAGGCCAGTGGTTTTTTATTGCTCTTGTTAAAGAGGTCAACCCCTGGGTCAGACTTAAGGCGTAGAACACCCTTTGTATCAATAAAAAAATTCTTATGGTATCGACCCTGTGGTTCAACGTAGTTTTTATCTCTTCTTAAACTTTCGTAATAATCATTTACCGTTGTTTCCAAGAGTTCTTGGTTCAATGGTGAACTAGTAAATGAGGTCTCCTGCTCATCATCGAATGCCTGGGCACTAGCGCCCGGCATCTCCGTCATATCTATGTCTTCATCCATTAGTATTAAAAATATATTTCTTTTATATAACAATGTACGGCAGAAAATTAGATCCTTTCAGAAAATTAAGAGAGCCATTAGGAGCCAGAGCCGTGCGCCAGTCGGTGACCATCACCAACAATCCCAGCAAGATAGACCAGAATCAAACTCTGCTGGTTAGATTTCCAAACCTTGGTGAGAATGACCTCATCGTACCAGGCACTGTTCGACTGGCGTTCAATATCACGTTGACCTCCGACAACGACAAACGCGAGCTAGTGCGGAACGTGGGTCGAGCTATCATCAAGAAAACGACCGTCAAGATCAGCGGTAACGAGGTGCTGAGCATCGACGACAGCGACGTGTTTCACTGCTACAAGGATCTCTGGAAAAGCGAGAGAGAACGAGTCAATGATGTGTACCAGGGCATCAGCAAATCAACCCGGGCGCGCATAGGGTATGTCTTCACGACAGACCAGCAAGACAAGCTATCGGACGGTGAAAAGGCCATCGCTCTAGCATACGGGAATCGATTCTGCGTGCCGCTCGACTTCGAGTTGCTCACGGGACACGCGCCGTTTTACCAGGCCGCGCTGGGTGATAGGCTCGAATACGAGCTCACGTTTAACGACTATAGCAAAGTAGTGCGTACGCCGAACGGTGACGAGGCCAGTTATGCCATAGACAACATCTCTCTGGAGTTCGACATGGTCACTAGCCCGGAGCTGGCCAGGCAGGTTCGAAGCCAGTACTCTGGGAAGATGGCCATCCTGTACGATCGCGTACTGAGGCATAGATCAGTCGTGCGAGATAAGAGCGACACTGTGTGGAATATCAACCTGAACGTGCCGGCGCGATCGATGAAAGGTATCCTGGTCGTCCCCGTGGAGTATTACGATCCATTCCGGAGGGACAGCGAGAAGTTTTTCAACCCCGAGATTGAAAAGGTGGAAGTTACCATCGAGGGCGTGCCCAACCAGCTGTTCAGTCATGGTATGAGACCCCACCAGCAGTGGGATGAGATAAAAAAGCTACCAGTGGGGGATTATATAACAAAGGACCTGGACCTCGGCTCCGTGCAGATCGGTGAATACCTGACCACCAAGTACGCCCTATGGTTGGACATGCGATCCACGGATGATGATAAACTGCACGGTAGCGGGCGTCGTATAGATAACGGTAGCGAAGGGATAACCATCCAGATTACTAAGAAGGCTCAAACCGCTGGTAAGTTGAAATTATATCTGTACGTTATTATGGACGCGCAACTTAATATAGACAATGGGAGATTCGTGCAAGCCATCTACTGATGGGGGGTACCCCCACACCCCCCGGGGGTACCCACAACTACCCACTGACCCACACTGCGCCATAGTGTGCGGGCAGACTGGCTGTGGGAAGACCGTTTTCGTCTTGGATATGTTGGAGGGTTACTACAAGGATGTGTTCGATAACATCGTTATCATGTGCCCTACTCTGAGCATGAATAAAACGTACGCGCGACCTTGGGTGATGACGGACCCCGACGTACACAAAATCGACCCTGGAACACGCCTGCAGGACTGGTTGAAAGCTCTTCACGAGAAATTTAAAGGGGAACCGACGCTGTTTATACTGGACGACTGCAGTGCTAATCGCGAGATAACAAAAAAGAGAGACATGCTATCGTACCTGGCCTTCTCCGGCCGGCATGCAAATCACAGCGTCTGGGTGCTAACGCAGAAGTTCAACTCGGTGTTGAAAGACCTCAGGGAGCAGACGCGATGGGTGGCCTTATTTCACTGCAAGGACAGGGATTCGTTCGAGGAGTGTTTGAGAGAGAACGATGTGATGAGCAAATTAGAACGGGAACGGGTGAAGAAACAGCTCGCTGAAACTAAACACGCTAAGCTCGTGCTCAAGACCGACCAACCAGTAGCATATATAGTATGCTAAAGCTAAGCAAAGCTAAGCTAAAGCTAAGCAAAGCTAAGCAAAGCTAAGCAAAGCTAAGTATATAGCTATGATATTTGAAGTGTTTGTCGTGTGCAACTTAACCTTCATTTCTCTGTGTTTTGTCTGCATCGGGTATTATATAGTTAAAACTAAATCTTACTTGCTATATTATAAGATGGAGTGTGAGGAATTGCTCGAACAATTGTCGTTGGAGGGTTCCCCCGCACCGCCCGCAGGCCCCACTGATGACAAGCGAGAGAAACTGGTGGCGTTGGCTGTTGGCGGCAAAGCCAAACATTACTTTGGAGACTACACTCCGGATAAAATTAACAAAATGCCAGCCGAAGAAATCGATAAGCTGTACGCTAGATACGAGTCCCGGCTCGGAGCAGAAATGACAAAGACAATAGGATCGGCTATGACCCAGATATACACCGGTATTGTGTCATACTTCTTTCCCATTCCACCAGAGCGCCGACTTTACCTGTGGGAGGACCTCGAGAAAGACCCTTTTATCGAACACGCCGTGAGCTCTATCAGCTACGGGCTGTACCACAAATATGGTATGTTGTTGGCTCCAGTGACGGCGGCGATTATCACAGCAAAGCATTGTCAATTTGAGAGAAAAAAAAATAATAATAGTATAGATGTCCGAGGTGACACAGGAACCAGTGAGTCCCGAGGTGACGGTGGAGACCCCAGTGGGGGTACCCCCCACACCCCAAACAGTGAGTTCACAGGAACCAGTGACCCCAGTGGGGGTACCCCCAACAGTAACCAGACAGAAGAATCCTAAGAGAGTAGCTGCCGGTAAAAAACGGTGGTGTAACCAACATAAAGTGACCAACCCAACCCGACTGTTGTTGGCTGTAGGTGTAACTGCTGCCTTGGCTATCTCGTGGTTATACGTGGGGGTACCCTCCCACAGTGAGCCACCACCCACCCCCAACAGTGGGGGTGTGGGGGTATCCCCCACTATTGACCCGCATATCATGTTATAATTTTAATATTTTATATCATATACATAATGTCTGAGGGGAAAACGTTCGTCAACGACGCATACCACGCCACAGTGGTCGCCAGTCTAGCCGTAGGGTACGCTCGGTTGACTAAAATGGTGCTTAAACAACCAACTATCAAGCTAGATTTCAGCCTGCAGGATATGGGTATGCTCATAATGAACCTTGGTATGGCGATGGCCACAAAAGACATCCTAGTAAAACAAGGAATAATACCTGATAATATAATGAAATAAATATAGGATGGCCACGATAGCTATGATGGTCGGTGGGGCGTTAGTGAATGCCCTGGCATTTTCCGGGAGTAATTTCCTCTTCTCGAAACTACGAGATGATCACGCGGCTGAAATACAGGAAGAAAGGAAGCGGCACGATCTCGCTACTGAGAAATTACAAAGAGCACAGGCCGAGTACGCTAAAAAACGTCTCCAGAGGATCGATTTTATTAACGAACAACTCCAGCGTGAAAACCATGCCGTTCAAACATTCAACGATGTCGATGAAGCAATGAAAGAATACTACCTACTAACTGGTAAACAATTGGAACCGCTCAATAAACCCACACTCGCTCAGTACTACACACCATCCAAGGGACAAATGAATCGTGAACTGGGCTTCATAGTGTTGGGTATAGCAGCTACTGCGTTGGTTGCGAAGCAATTAAACTAAAATACCTATATAAGTAAACATGAGACCCACTCCATACCGATGCGAATACATACTTATGGGGAAGACTGAGGCCTGTGGTAGGAAATGCAGGAATCAGGGGTTCTGTTGTTTCCATATGGGAAGTCCTAACTACACGTGTTCTGTGTGTGGTATCGGGGTTAAAGGACACTACTGTCTATGTAAAGCTCACGGAGCGAACGTAGTCAGACATCAACTCATCTACGAGAATAAAAAAGGCTACATAAAAGAACGTAGGCGACTGCTCAAGATAGCCACTTAAGGGTTACCTCCCCTTACTGTGAACCAATTAGACATTAGTTCTCTTAGGTGTAAACACGATGTCTACTGTAAGCGAGCTCAAGCGGGTCGCAAAACAGAGAGGTGTCATCGGGTATTCTCGAATGCGGAAGTCAGCATTGTTGAGATTACTAGGTTTAGAAGCCCCTCCTACGGTAAAACAATTAAAAGCTCAAGCAAAACAGCTTGGACACACGGGTTATTCAAACCTGGGGAGAGCCGGGTTAACCGCATTGTTATCACATGCCCCCGTTCCCACTGTAAAACAACTGAAAGTCGAGGCACACGATTTGGGTTTAGGCGGGTATTCCCGTATGAGAAAACCACAGCTTTTAGAATTATTACGACAGAATAGAGCTATTGACCTACAGTTCGTGAGCACTGAGCGCGCTGTAGGCAACTATTTGAGAGGTTGGCGCATGGACGTTGATAGAAACATAGACATTACAGATATCAAGCCTCTGATAGCTGATAAGGTCAACCAGGAACTAAATAATCTAAGAAGTATCAAGTTTCAGATCACAGTGAAAATGTCGCTCGATAAGCAGGTTGGGAGTACCACTGAGTATGTTCAGCCTTACTTCCGAGGCCAACAAGAGGTCGCCACACATACAGAGACCATTGACGCATCAATCGATACAAGTTTTCAGCAGATACGAGAATACCTAGAACGCTATACACACTTGGGGTCCGGGTGGGCTGTAGATAAAATCGATAATGTCTATCTAGACATAGCTAAATACGTGCCGTTCAGAGGCGGGTCATACCTAGCCTTGCCTCCCTACTATAGAAACAAACATGCCATAGTAAACGTTAAGAATAGAGGAAACGATTGCCTGAGGTTAGCTATCAGGTCAGCCTTATTTCCAGCTGGCACTCATTCAGATAGGCTTTCTAGCTATCCCCAAGACGATGGGCTCAACTGGGATGGTATAGATGAACCCACCCCCATATCCCAGATCACTAAAATAGAAAAACAGAATAATCTGGCTATAAATGTCTTTGGGCACGAAGGTAACACAACAATAGTACACAGGGTCAGCCCGGTGAAGGATCGCCAAGTTATCAATATATTCATGATCCAGCGAGGTGAAAAGTATCACTACACGTGGATAAAACATCTCAGCCGGTTGTTGTATGACCAATCGGCACACAGAGAAAAGACCCACTTTTGTGTACGATGCCTACACGGTTTCAGTCGAGCTGATTTATTAGAATCCCACCGGGATGATTGTCAAGGTGTGGGGCAGACGACCATACGAGTCGACATGCCTAAGGAAGGTGACAATATCCTAAAATTCAGTAACCACAAGAACCAAATGTCTGTACCTTATATCATATACGCCGACTTCGAAGCCTTAGTTGTGGGGGAATCCCCCACACACCCCAGTGCTGCCGCCGGCGAGGCTCCCAGTGGTAGCTTCACCCACAAGACACAAGAGCATAAAGCCTGTTCGTTTGGATACATTGTCGTCCGTTGTGACGGGGAAACGAAAGCTCCGGTAGTGTATAGGGGCCCTGACGCGGCTGAAAGGTTTCTAAAGTGTTTGCAGGAGGAAGAAAAAATTATTAGGAATGCATTGTATAGAATCGCTCCCATGCGTATGACCCGAGTCGACAGGCTAGCTCACGCTAGTAGCACTAACTGTCACGTGTGTGACTCACCACTTAACGGTGATTCGGTGAGAGATCACTGCCACATAACTGGTAAGTATAGAGGCGCCGCTCACAGCGCGTGCAACCTCAAGCTTAAAATCAACCCTAGGACAATAAACATCCCCGTTGTCTTTCACAACTTGAGAGGGTACGACTCACACTTGATCATGCAGGCCATCGCGAAAATCGATAGTAATATAACGTGCATCCCCAACAACATGGAGAGATACATCTCCTTCAGCTTAAACGGACTTAGGTTCATTGACTCGTTTCAGTTCCTCCTGTCGTCACTCGACAGTCTGGTCAAGGCCAACAATACCTTCCCTATCACCGATCGATACACAGACGCCGAGACTAGACCCCTGCTTATGAGGAAGGGTGTGTACCCCTATGAGTACGTGGATAGTTGGGTCAAGTTCACCGAGACCAGACTACCCCCTATTGACTGCTTTTATAGCAAGCTGAATGAGGCGTCCGTCTCACGAGATGATTACTCGCACGCGACTAACGTATGGAATAAACTGGGTTGTAAGAACCTGGGTGATTATCACGACCTGTACTTGAGGACAGATGTACTGCTGTTAGCCGACGTGATTGAAACGTTTCGGCAGACATGTTTAAAGCAGTATAAACTCGACCCCGCATGGTATTACACCAGCCCAGGTCTGTCGTGGGACGCCTTGCTTAAAAAGACCGGAGTTAATTTGGAATTGCTCACAGATTACGAAATGCACCTATTCATTGAGAAAGGCTTGCGAGGTGGGATTTCCATGGCATCCAAACGATACGCTAAAGCAAATAATCAATACGTGAAAGGTTACGATCCTAACAAACCAACCAATCACATTCTATACCTCGACGCAAATAACCTGTACGGCTGGGCCATGAGCCAGTATCTACCTACAGGGGGATTCGAATGGGTACCCCACGTTGATGTTATGGAGGTTGCACCAGATTCGAACAAAGGGTATATCCTCGAAGTTGACTTAGAGTATCCCAAGGAATTACACACATCGCACAACAGCTACCCCCTTGCACCCGAACGTATGAGGGTTAACACAGACTGGATGTCTGAGTACCAACATAACTTGTCAGGTGGGCGTGTGACAGACGTTGAAAAACTCGTGCCTAACTTAATGAATAAGACCAAGTATATCGTTCACTATCGCAACCTACAGCTGTACCTGTCGTTGGGTATGAGGCTGACCAAAATACACAGGGTGCTCATGTTCGACCAGAGCCCATGGATGGAGCCCTACATCAGAATGAACACAGACCTACGAAAAAAAGCCACCAGTGATTTTGAGAAAAATCTCTACAAGCTCATGAACAACTCGGTGTTTGGTAAGACTATGGAGAACCTGAGGAAACGCGTGACCGTGAAGCTGGTTAGATCTAGTGAGGAAGACAAGCTCAGGAAATTGATAGCCAGTCCGGCTTTCAACCGTAATAAAATATTTACAGACAACCTGGTTGCCATACACATGAAGAAAAGCCACATAAAATTCAACCGGCCTGTTTACGTGGGGATGAGCATCCTCGATTTATCCAAACACCTGATGTACGACTTTTACTACAACGAGCTCAAGAAACAGTACGGCGACAGGTGTGAAGTACTGTACACTGACACGGATTCCCTGCTGATGGAGATTCGAACCGAGGATGTGTACGAGGACATGAAAAAGCATCTCGATTTATACGACACCAGCGACTACCCTAAGACCCATGCCCTACACAGTACGGTAAATAAAAAGGTCCTAGGTAAGATGAAGGACGAGTGTGCTGGCACGCCCATAGCCGAGTACATAGGTTTGAGACCTAAGATGTACTCCATACTGAAAGCCGACAATAGTGAGATCCGGAAGGCTAAGGGGGTTAAGAAGTATGTGGTGAAACAACACATCAAACACGCTAGATTCAAGGAAGCCCTGTTCAAGACCCGTACCTTTAGACATAAAATGAACACACTTAGAAGTGATGGGCATAAGATATACGGACTGACTATAAACAAGACGTCCCTATCGCCTATGGACACGAAACGTTGGATAGCTATTGATGGAATAAACACATACGCGTATGGACATGAAAAAATTTGAGGCTATTTACTACAGCCCGCGTGGGTACTGGAAAGGAGCTAGCGCAGTAGATAAGCTAGCTAAAATAGCGCGAGTACCCCCGGAGGAAGCCAAAGCGTGGCTTGAAAAACAAGCCCTGTGGCAGATCTATTTGCCGGCACCACGCTACGTGCCTAGAAGGAGGTTCGGTATTAACATACCTAATAGCGTTCACCAGGCAGACCTACTGTTCCTACCCCACGACAAGAGGTACAAGTATGCCTTAACCGTAGTGGACGTAGCCAGTCGTTACAAGGAAGCCGAACCCTTGACCACGAAAGATTCGGCCCAGGTAGCCAGAGGATTCGAACGCATATACAAACGCAGTCCGCTGACGTGGCCAACAGAGCTGCAAGTTGACCCCGGACGGGAGTTCATGGGTGCCGTGTCACAACTGCTAGCCAAACACGATACAAAGGTCAGGCGTGGCACGGCCGGAGCCCATCGCAGCCAAGCCATAGTTGAGAGATTTAATAGGACTTTGGCTGAGCGCTTGTTCGGCTATCAGTATGCTAGGGAGATGGCCACCCCTGGAAAACGATCGACTGAATGGGTCACGAGGTTACCCAAGGTGGTGTCGGCAATCAACCATGAAGTCACCCGTCTCACCGGTAAGAAACCGGCAGACGCTATCAAACTAAAATCAATAGTTGCAGAGTCGGCCGCTCCATTGCGTGGGAAGGAGAAACAGATACCAGATAGGGCCCTAGTGAGGTATCTATACCAGCCGGGGGAACACGAGGGCGATAGCCGTAAGCGAGCCACCGATCCTATATGGTCAGTCAAAACTTACAACATAGATAAAGTGGATATGAAAGCCGACGAACCTAACTTGTACTACTTGAGGGATGGGCCGGGTAGGGGATTTGTAAGAGAAGAATTATTGATCGTACCGTACGGCACAGTGTTACCTCCTACCAAGGCACAGTAATTACCGCCAACTTTTTTGTAGTAGGGGGGTAATAGTAGCAAGAGCTAAGGGTCCCACCAACGTCTTATTTAGTAAATGGAGAGACATTTCTTGAAAGTGGTCCAGAACCCCCACCACCCCTACTACTTGATATTCTATAGCTTCCACACCCAATCAGTAAGGTGCTCATTGGCGCTGTACAAAGCTAAAACATGTTGTAATGACAGGAACGCTAGAAGATAGTCCGTTTGGATATGCCTGAAGATAAAGAAAGTCTTCAGTGCTGATTGGGAGTTTGTTGTTGTCGTTGGTGATTAGAGAGGTAGGGGAAGACAGAGGGGAGCTTCAGAAGAGAAACCGCTGTCATTTACGCTTGTTTCGCTGAGTGGAGTAAATAGGAGGAGCTGTTCGCCGGGGCTTGTGAACTGTTGTGGGATCTTCAAGACAGTTGCACACGTCGTTGTTATAAATGTGATTTAGAAGAATACCTTTGTGTTTACTTTACTTGACGAGTACAACAAAGAAACCATTGATCGACTATTACGTAACCTTACTTGCCAATCACAACTCAGAAATTACAACTCATCAAGGGACTAATACCTAACAAAATAAACAGCATATACACAACATATAAACCATCGACCAATGAATACCTTCCCTGACAAATGCAACCCGTAAATCAACAACCAAACAACACCTCATTTAACAAATGCACCACAGAATAAGGGGCGGTCAGGTGTCCTTGTGGTGAACTCACCGAAAAGCCAGGTTCTTTCCCTATATTGCTGCCATACTGCTAAAAGCGGCGTAAAAACATATTCACTCACACACTCAGCACAGAAGTAATACATTACTTGTCAAATACAACATAGAAATCATGGGCCAACCAATACCTTGAAAATTACAAAACAGAAATCTGGACCCACTATAATATTTCACTCGACATATATAAATACACAGTCATCCGGGTACATGACAAAATAATAGTGTTCGCGCACCCTTCCTTGGCAGTTTTACGACAGTGGACCACAACACCTCTATCCTGTTGTCAAATAAATAAAACGCTATCTGCAACAGTGACAACCAGGTCGCTACGTTGTCGCCACTTCTTCTGAGCCATGCATAGAATGTGCCGAGGATCCAGAGAAACATTATCTGCAAGAGTTACAACCAGGGCAGTAGTCTTCAGAGTACTGCATAGAACTATTCTGAGAAGGCGAAGAACTTAAAAGGGTCTTTGTTTGTTAAACTTGATATTTCCAATTAGAGCTTCACCCCCGAACCTGCTTGCCGCCACATGAGACAAACACTGTGGAGTGGAGGAATACCTGATCGGATCTTCATTAAGGGTCCTACTGACTAGGGGAAGAATGTCGCCAAGTTTGATCTCCCCTATTCACGAGTTTCAATGTTTATGAAAAAGAAGAAACTGAAGGAGAACAGGTAAAGTTGTAACAATGGCAACTCATCTGACGTCCAGGCGAAGGCAGTGATGCATGATTATTGCATGGTGAAGTGGATGCAGCTTTGCGGTACGCCTGTGAATGATTAGTGAACAAGAGGGTGCACTGTAGCATTACAGTGAGTGAGTTGAGGTTTACGCCGCACTCAACAATATTCCAGATATATGGCGGCGATCTGTAAATAATCGAGTCTGGACCTGACAATCCAGTGATCAACAGCATGAGCATCGATCTGCGCAACTTGGAACTGATGACATGTGCCAACCTTGTCACCGAGCCTGACCACCCGATCCCGTTAGTCGCCTCTTACGATGGGCATTGTCGCCTTGGTTACTGAAGGGTTGCTGAAAGTCCATTATACCCTGTATGATTACAGATCCTATATAAATGAAATTAGCAATAAGACTGTCACTGTGTACCTCCAAACTTGAGCTAAGTCCTGTCATCACCTTGGTAAGGATCTTGATCTGGGACTCCTTTCACGAAGAAACCTTTACTAAGGTTAACCTTAACTCCCATTCTTTAACATTGCACTAAGGTTACCTTAGTGACTTAGTATCACCTTAGTGCTTTGTGAAAGGAGCCCTAGTTTTCCTAATGCCGTGGCACGCTAGTCACCCTTCCTTACAGTTTGTCTTTCCTTTGAAATGGAGGTAAGTGTTTTGATCTAACCAAAATACTGTTTTAATAAGAATTACGTAGGATTTAGAATGTTAAGAGATAATCCTGTGGCAATTAGAAGTAGTTAAACAGTCCCTTTTCAGACTATACCTGGTGGCGGAAGAGTTGGCAGAGTTGTCAGTTCCAGTGACTGCCTTTACACATAACGTTGCAGACAATATCAATCACTGGTTTGTCTGGTTTCATCTCGATTAAGGGTCAGTGGGGTAGCCTTGTGGTTAAAGCATTCGCACGTCACGCCTAAGATCCGGGTTCGATTCCCCATCATCGGTACAATGTGTAGAGCTTAATTATGATGTCCTCCTCCGTGATATTGCTGGAATATTGATAAACGCGGCGTAAAACCAAACCCAGTCACTCATTCCGATTATTTACAACCTGTCATAACAAAACTAGAATATCCCAGAGTATGGCAGCAAAGAAAATAAGCCCAGATCTGTGCCATTTGTCAGAAACTAAAATGCAGTTTTACGGAATATAAACAAACAAACAAACCGACAAAACAACCACCCCAACCACCCAATGCCCCAAACCAACCAACCATACATGCAAGCAAGCAAACAAACAAACAAACAAATGAACAAAGAAACAAACCTTTGTGGGGCATCTGTACATATAAAACACAAACCCAGAACAACGGAATTGCAACAACAAAAGAATAATTGTGCTCAACATAACATTCGACTCGAACCCATAAATAAACACATTTACAGCTTAACAAACCGCACTGCGGCTGGCTTACTGTAGACACTTCTGGTCTTTATGTCATTTCTCACTGAATCTTTGGTGTGTGAAATTGCAGCCTACTTCAGAGCCCTTTAAAGACAGGAAATATGTGTTCAAATTTCAATTTTATGACGACAGATCTTTGCCTAACGGTATCATTTCTTCTCGGTAACAAAGATGGCCAAAATCCTCTGACGATAGCGTACTTCCCACGGTGTGATAGTCGACACTGGATACCATCAACCTCAACAGGTGAATAATAGCAAGTTTCATTTTTTAAATGTTATAATGTTAAGGTGACGAAATCATTGATCATATGATCTCTGTGACGTATGGTTGGTTCATACATCGGTAATTCGCATTCAGTGTGATGAGAAAACTATTCATGTCGACTTTTTAGATGTATATGACACAGAAGATGTTCCGTTATGCTTGCTTGGTAACACTTATACCGTAATAGGGACACAAGGAGAGTATTTACATTGTAACCTCTAGATAGGGAGGCATTCATTCATTATTTAATCCCTGGAGTGAGCACAATGCCACTGGTCCCTGGCGAGTATCTATATCGTGTGAACGTTCTTCGTTGTTTGTGTCTTTTCATTTTCCTGAATCGGTTTGTCTCGGCGTACATCTCCGATGTCGTCAATCACTCATTCTTGCACCAGGCAGTTGAATAATGCCACAATGAATTTGGTACGGCGAAGGACATATAAGAAAAGGTAAACGATTATATTACGATAGAACGGGGAATTGTGATTTTTAAAATAAAATTAGAATCGTTGACTTACTCACTGACTCGCTCGCTTCATCCCGCTCTCACGTTCAGATACACTCCGTGTACAACTTGCTTCCCTGTACGCATGACAGTCTGCTCACTTACTCACTCACTCACTCACTCACTCAAAGCAACCCCCTACCCACCCCCAACCCCCAAACTCACTCATGCACTCTCAGTATGTCAGATGTGACACTGACCCATTGAAGTCTGCACAATCTGTGACAACATCGTTTGTGACACTGACGACAACTACAGTTGCACAATTTGTGGCAGCAACAGATTGCGACACTGACAAACACTACAGTTGCACAATCTGTCACAACATCGTTATGTGACATAGATAATCACTACAGTTGCACTATCTGTGACTACATCGATTGTGACACTGACCACCACTACAGTTACACTATCTGTGATCACGTAGTTTGTGACATTGACAACCATGACGACTGCTCTATCTGTGACAACGTCATATGTGACACTGAAGGGTATACGTGAAACTTTCACAGTCTATGACCACATCATACATGACACGGCAAACCATGAAATTTGCAGTCAACATCGGATGCTCATTTACAAATTGCTAGTCATTATTCAAAAATATATCTGACAAAAACAGGATTCTGTGAATACAGAGAACCATACATCGTGTTCTCGTGTATCCGGGTCGTATCAATAAAGTGTCTTCCCGATACAACTTGACTGATACACAACGATAGTACGTTCTAATAAAACGTCAAAAAATATTTATTACTGAGAGCATTTACAATAAAATATTCAATGCCCAGGTCCGACAATGGTGCCTGCGAATAAAGAAAAAAAACTATTAAAACTCCCCATTTAATTCAACAAACAACACTGTTTCACACATTTTCTGAACACACTTGATCAGTGTAGCCATATGACGGCGGGTGAATAGAATAGATGTGAATAGAACAGAACGGATGTGAATAGAACAGATGGGAATAGAACCATGAATGCACCGGACCACCTCAAACATTACAGAGAAATGTTTTCCGAATAAACAAGAAATTAAGCAAATTTGTATTTTCTACAGACCAATTAAATGATGCTCACTATAGATCACAGAGACGACTTAACATAGGCCGGTTATCGATGAATATCGGAGAAGTAACTTTTGAAAGTCTGAAAGGAATTATCATAATTCGTCACCACAAACAACGTCCTAATCATAAGTAAGAAACTGTTAGGCTAGTCCTAACCAAAATAAGAATAATATGCTGAAGGTGTATTCTAGAATATTGCAAACATGTATGGAATCGAACCTCGAAAACGGGAGAGCGGTACTCCACCACATAAGGATAATGAACTTAACATACCAGTTGTGCATTTCTTCTAGTAAGTTCCCTTTACGATAGGTCGTACCAGACGTCTGGTCCCAGTCGCTGGGCGGGGGTGATCGAAGATTTCGTATACGTAATCAGCATAACCGCCGTAGTAGTCGGGATAGTCGCCGTAGAAGACCCTGGGGTAGACTGCAGGCAAGCCACCGAGGATACCTCTGCTAACGCCAACATGCCTTCTGAGGGGTCCCAAGGGGGTCGCAAGTGAAGCTCCACTCAGAGCTACGGCAATCACAATGATAACAGCAACCTTCATTTTCAGGATATCTGGAACGAAAGGACGCTATTCAAAATCTACATATCAGTCTTCTGTGACACCAAAATGTTACTTTGGCCTTATTTTCTTTGTTTTCTGTAATATTTAGTTCATTTTGTGTAGTCTGCAGTTTTCGTAATCCTCGTTGCCTGACACATTTTGATTAAATGATGAAAATATGATCAAACTTAAAAATTATACTATAAGTATGCCCTGTAAATTCTGTACTTTGATAATCCTTCTTTAGTTTATTAAAGGGAAAAGGATCAAAGTCAATAACTGTTCATTGTGTTGATAAAATATGTTCCGTGCTAAAGTCTGCAGTTCTTTTTCACATTTTAGACATGTTGGCATGCCTTTCAGAAAGGAAGTTGGAGAAAGTTAGATATCATCAACTCTTCAATAACCTATGAAATTGAGTGCGACACATCCAGTAAAATTTGTCAAAAATATTTGTCATATTTAGGCGATAAACATAGTGTGTTTGAAAACCAGAGACCTGCTGTACTTAACTGATGGCGACTATATTTCATTTAGAACCGAACGCGCAGCAACACAAGATAGTATCGTTACACAAAATAACGAACAATTCAAATGCATAGTGACATATACGCGTTGTTGAAACAAGTGAAGGATGACGCCATGTTTTAGTGACTTCAGGAAAATACCTTTATGATACAATTCTTGATGGTAATGTTTACTGGACTATTTATCGAAGAGTGATATATTTCAAGGCACGATAACTCTAAATGACTATTTTGCGAAATGTAATAGTTACATTATGTGCACACATGAAATGAAAGCCAAGTTTATTTGCAGTTTTAAACCATAAGTGGAAATTATCTAGTAGTCCACGGACAAGTACGATACCATTATTTGATTGTTCGAAATGAAAACTGACTTGTCCCGGGCGTCGGGCGATGGGATTTTTGAACCCCTGAACCCCTGCGTGCTTAAATAGAAAAGCTCTGTCGTGAAAAGACCCTTCACATCAGAAACAACTGCATAGTTGTTTATATCTAAATTTCTTTCGCTGCCTTTCTCAAACGTATGGCAAAATGACCAAACTGAAAAAGAAGCTTACAATAAGCTTAATGTTTAAACAGTTTCACACTTTCAACAATTACTTTTTATGAGGTGAAGGAGAACCACGTTCTAGGCTCTAACCCCGTTCTAGGCTCTAACCCCGTTCTAGGCTCTAACCCCGTTCTAGGCTCTAACCCCGTTATCAAACAAATATCTCTTGCTTGATAATGCTCTTACTACCCACACCAAAACGTCGGACTCGTGGCAATAAAGAATTTGGCTTTGCAAACAGCTTAGTTTTCCTTCAGTTAAGTTTGATCCTTTTTTCCCCTTTAGTTAAATTTGATCCTTTTTCTCGGCGTTTGACTAAACACGTATCCGGAAATGAGAATTATGAATGTACAGTGGTTGCGATTAAATCTGAAGTTATTCAAGAGTACGCTTCGGAATGTTCTAAATCAATTCGGAAACATCAGTTCCACTATCTACCCCTGACTTACCTGTCTTCTCCAGTCGAGCAGCGAATGGTAAATGTCTGTCACTCCGTCCTCCGAAGCTTATATTGGGCGGCACTTATATTTCCCTATCAGGCTATCCATCATAATAGATCAAATAGTCACTTTGTTCCATAAATGTGTTTATTTCAAGTTTCCGTATCTGTTGACATTAATTCTGACCATGAACCGTCTAATGTATTAGTTTTATTTCATAAGAACGGGGACGGACGGTAGTTAGACCGTGCCTCGGTATTGCATATGGAGTGAGTGAGTAAGTATGGCTTTAAGCCGGTTTAAGCAATATTCCAGAAATATCACTACGGAGAACACAAGAAATGGATTTCACACATTGTACCCAGGTTGGGAATTGAACCCGGATCGTTACGGGCGAACGCTTTAACCACTAGGCTACCCCACCGACTCGTATAAACTGAAAATATTAATATCAAAGATTGGACAAGAAATTATTGACGATATGCAGTTCTTGGAAAGATGTTCTTGTCTGTAAATATAAGATCAGAGCACACCCTATTGTTTGCTTGTGCCGAACCCCACACATGAGTAGGTGTCGTTTCTGATTTTTGACACTTTTAAAGAAAGTTAAGGAACATTTACATTTATTAATCTTAAGATAAAAGTCTGCAAAATGCCGATTTGCCTCGCATTCAACAGAAGTTCAAAATTAAAATTCAGCTTATTGTATAAGTCGGAATTTTACAATGAATGAATGAATTATAGTTAGAATTAAGAGCAAGAATTATGTGAATGAATGAACGAAATAAAGAAAAAGAATAAAAGACAGAAGTACATATGTGAATGAATGAAAGAATAATCGATACACCGCAGCCTCCCCTCCCAAAACATGTTAAAGAGTATCGCGAGAACACGTGTTAACATCAACTTTCCTTTCAAAAAATCTACTTTGAAACATTTTTGTTTACATTAATTTAATTCAGATATCTTATTGCATGTGGGGAATGTAAAGGACATTAACCAAATGTTAACTGACACTGTCACACTGCCCTCAGAAATAAAGGGTAAAACTCTCACAAAGCGTTCTAAAACACCTTTACAGTTTTGTCAAATAATAAGATCAACAAGAAAGAAAGAAGGTATGGAGCTATAACCCTCAAGCATCAATGGCGAATCAGATCAGATTGGTAATATGTCATATTTTTCATACACCTGAAATACACCCTAACATTCTTTTCTGGTTTATGAAACTAACACTATTACTTGCAAACACACTTCACCTGATAGTACATTCCCCTCATATGAATTAAATGTGTATGTGGAAGATGTTTTTGAGGAAGTAACTAGGAATACTCAAACAACAGCGTATAGCATTTCAATATCGAAATGTCCTATTTTTCACACACCTCAATTTCACCACAATTTTTTAAGTTATAAAACTGTCACTGTTACTTGTAAATACCTTTCAACTAAAGGTATGTTCTCCTTCTAAAAATTAAACGAATGTGTGAAAGAAGTTTTTATCGGCACAAATTAGTCTATCTTGAAACTTTAGAACAAATCTACTGTCCTAATACGGACACGAATACCAATTATTTGACTTAAACTGAAGTGACAAAATACTTAATTTTTCTTCTACATGTTGGATTTCAGTTGTTACAACACTAAGCGAACGTAATCAGCTGTTGAAAAAAACGGGACTCAATCTTAAATACTACGCTGCCACCATATTGGCTGCACTGGTTACGTAACGACACGAGACATACGTTCAGCGGCTTTTCGAGGAGTTTCTTCTCCCCCTCTTTATATGCTCCCTGATTAAACATTGCTCTTTTTTCAAACGTATAATGAACCCCTCGTGACCACTGAACAACTGAAAATGTATATTTCGCATTTTTCGATTTACTTTACTTTGTGTTTAAAGTGAAATCCATTTTCATTTACGTTTTCACTGCAAACAGACTACAGTCTGTAATAAGCACATTGTGGTACCATCCATAGAATTCTACGACCTGCAGTGAGCCAAGTGCTTACGCACTGAACAAAACTCTGACATGATATGGGGACGTGTGCACCAACTTTTACAAAGAACAATTATGCCTCTTCTTGATGTTCGAAGTAACGTCAAAGTAACTGTCCTTTGTCAGTCTGTGACATATAGATGTAGTTTCTATCCCGTAATCAGCTTGGAGGCATGCCCAAAGCACCATTTTCTCTATAACTACGTTATACCATTTGTATCATACATCATATTAAGTCACGGCACACCCA
Source organism: Haliotis asinina (assembly GCF_037392515.1). Lineage (NCBI taxonomy): Eukaryota > Metazoa > Mollusca > Gastropoda > Lepetellida > Haliotidae > Haliotis > Haliotis asinina. Next base: position 72,484,265 of record NC_090281.1, read on the forward strand.
CAAAAACGAGCTAAAAGTGTTAATGACATGCCTTGCCAATGTATATGTATACGACAGCAGGTTATCTAGTGGAAATAACGGGAGAGGTTAAGGGCAGTGACTGGATAACAACACCCCTAACCCACAACCCCTGGCCCCAACCTCCTCCCCGAAAGAAAACAGAAAATACAAAGAAAGAAAAAATGCTAAAATCAAAACAAATAAATAACGATAACATTCCCACCCCCCCCCCCACTAAAACCAAACAAACCCCCCAAAAACAAAAAAAAAAAAACCCAAAAAACCACCACCACCAACAACAAAAGAAACAACCCAAAAATCCCCCCAAACCAAACCAAAAAACCCCCAAAGCAATACAAAAAACAAAATCAAAACAAAAAAATCCCAAAAACAAAAACAGAAACAAGAAAAATAAAAACAAACAACAACAACAACAACAACAAAAAAAAACAAAAACGAAGAAAAACAACAGCAACTAAAAACACACAGAAAAACACATCAAAAACCAAACGAAACAACAACCGAAATAAAGCACCAACTACAACAACAGATTTGCTTATACATAACAGATACTAGTCACCCTTCCATGGTATTCTCTCTGATTCCAATAACAAAAGTCTTATCTAACTGTGGAATCTGAAAGACATTTCGACACCGCGACACTGATGGACCTTTTAGGCGTGCAGTTTGATAGATCGCATTGGCTGATTCATTTTGTATCACAACGATATGCTTTTTGTTAAGAATCCTATTCAGTTACTCGCCTTTTCATGTCTGATTTCTGTATTTTTGAAACAGGTAAGGAGTGGTTTATGTTAGTTACGGTTAATTTATTGCCGTGACAAAAGATTTAACCAGATGAACCAGCAAAATATAACACAGACAAGTCTAAAACATTCAATAATATATTGACCAAACAATGAGGCAGTTACAATGAATCACAATACAGATTTCTACAACCATGCAACTGAGTCACAAGTCTAAGGTGATGGGTCACAAATATGAACATAAGAACTCACCAAAATCTTGGCATTTTGCATTGAGATCTGATAAACTAAATGAAGGTTGTTTGCAAAGTCAATGGTCAAACAGACAGTGTCAAATGATGATAATGCACTGATGTAGACGAAGGCAGACAATCGATGGAGACAGACAAACGACGAACTCCAGTGTAATTCCGTTTTTTAGTCTATGTGTGATTTTCCATCGCACAACACAACATCCAGCCTTTATGTATATGACACACAGTCGAGAACATTCCAGCAACTCGTGGCCATATCGTCAGTTTTCAGTCAGAACGTTCACGAACAGAAAGTAAACAATAGATCGCCAAGGACAGGTAACTGGAGCGCTATTGGAAAGGCCTGCCCCTAAAAGGTACTATTGCCATTATACATACATGATACGAAAAGTAACCCCACAATTCAAACTCAAAACTGTAAACATTGATAACTATCACTTAATCAATGATAATACAAATTACAGAAAACACGCTCTCGTAACATGGTTCAATCACAAGATCAAGATGCCAGGTACCATTCGGCATTGCTTTTATTTGTTCTTGTTTCCAGAATTGGGTGATAAATCTGCTTTATAATCGAGATAGTCTAAGTAAACATAGGCTCAGTATTATTCATTACACTGCTTGTCCTGGGGCTAACCTTTTCAGCTGATCAGTCAGAACACAGCTTACCGAATCGGCAAGGATTCGCACATGCCTTTTGAACTTTACCTCGGAATGGTTGTACCCGAACGATGATTTAACGTACGATGCACACGGAGGACGCCACAGCAGTGATTGAACAGTGACTGAAAATAGCGATTTTCACAATATTCATGGATGTCAGCTTGAGGAAATATTTTCTTATGGTAACCATGTAATCAGCAAGCCCTTAGTGAATATACTGTAGTTCAAATATATGTTTTTTGCGGGTTTTCATTTCTTGGGAAATAAGTGTCAGTGACCGCGGAAGTTTCTAAGACCGAACTCAATCGACAGTAGTTGTCTGATTGGTTAAATCTGTTCGGCCGTTTCGCATTTGATAGGACGACCATAGGTCGCTCAAAGTTTAATCACGCGACCTTCTACTAGGGTTTGTTACACTCAGTACAACAGTGTAACGAATAATACCGAGCCTAAGTTACATAGACTGGATTCGAGTACTCTTAATTTGGACTGATTGAATATAGTTTTATGACGTTTTAGCTATAATCCAGCAACAGCACGACCTGGGACACCAGGACTGGCCTTAACAGAATCGAACCCAGGTCTTCAGCATGACGCACTGGACTACCTTAGAGCGACTTTAGAAGTTGGGAGCTAAAATGAAATGAAATGCGAAATACTGATTTCTCAATCCTAGAGAACGATATCCCAATGTTACATGAAACTTTCTCTGGAGGGTAACCGGGTTAATCTCCAAGTTTTAAAGGGTCGGTGGGGTAGCTATTTTCTTGTTAACTGCAATTTATAAAAAATGTTCAAAACAAGACTTATCTCTATGTGACAGTATGCGCATTGACTGACAGGTAGATAAGTACTTGTATTTGTGACTTCAAGTTTAACCAATATGTGAGTTAGATAGAACACTAATGCATTAATGATTAGCTTTGTTGCAAAATTATCTCTTGTATTGTTGTATGTTACATAAAACACTGTTGCAATCGCGATATTTTCTTCTAAATTGTCTATCAGACAGAGCGCGGTTGCAATCCTGGTATGTTTGGCAAAATATATGTTACACAGAACACCGTTGCAGTCGTGATATGTTTGACTTAAATGTGTGTTAGAAAGACCACTGTCGCAATCGTGGTATGTTCGGCAAAATATATGTTACACAGAACACTGTCGCAATCGTGGTATGTTCGGCAAAATATATGTTACACAGAACACTGTGGCAATCGTGGTATGTTCGGCAAAATATATGTTACACAGAACACTGTCGCAGTCGTGGTATGTTCGGCAAAATATATGTTACACAGAACACTGTGGCAATCGTGGTATGTTCGGCAAAATATATGTTACACAGAACACTGTGGCAATCGTGGTATGTTCGGCAAAATATATGTTACACAGAACACTGTGGCAATCGTGGTATGTTCGGCAAAATATATGTTACACAGAACACTGTGGCAATCGTGGTATGTTCGGCAAAATATATGTTACACAGAACACTGTGGCAATCGTGGTATGTTCGGCAAAATATATGTTACACAGAACACTGTGGCAATCGTGATGTGTTTGGCCTGTCTGTCAGACAGAAACTGTTGCAATCGTGAGAGAAATGTGTGCAGTCATTTCAAGCTGATGATTGCATATAACAACGATATCGCTGTCACAAGTAAAACAATCGACACTCATACAATTTCATTTACTGTACAAATACCTTGGCAGCGATACATAGGCGTAATAAAGTGAGTGATAATAAGATTGGCTTTGCTGCAAAGTGGGTCAAGCTTCCTAAAATGGAGTCTGCTACACTGTCACTTGCGGATATTTAGTTTCTATGACCATCCTCTCTTTTAACGGCTATTGTTACCCGTGAAGATCCGGGTTAGAATTAATCTTCAGCAACTCCTGCTTGATGTAATAGGCGACCGGTGGATTCGGGTGGTCAGACTCTCTGACTTCGTTGACATGTCTTCCTATCCCAATTTAAGCTCACGTTGGTGATCACCGGATTGCAAATAGTCAAACCACCGTGATATAGCTGAGATACTAATGAATGCGGCGTTCGATAAACAACCAACCAAACAAACAAACTCCCGCTTCTGCAATACTCATGACTCATACTGTATAGATCTGTGCCTACATTATCTATACATGACCTAGTTCATGAATTATGTATGTTTATAAAATCTATTAATGCAAACACATTTCATATGTACATTATGTTACTGTATTACTTTGACCATATGTAACACGGCTTTGTATATCTGTAGTATTTTGATCTTGCGAATCAATTAAAAAAATACAAACTCGGCAGACCATTCTGTTGTGCACACTGTCGAGAGGGGAGTATCTGTGACATTGTCTTTCGTGTTATTACGTCAACTGGTCATGTTCTTAAACACTCCATTAAACGTTCAAACGTTCAAAAAAGTGAAAAGAATCCTTAGAATGGCGTATTTTTGATTCCATTTATGCCACAATGACGATGTCGTTTTCCGGTTGAATCTACAATGTGTGGGACCTGACCGTCGATGACAAATAGTGATTGTTTACGAAAATACAACACCAAAGCTTTCTGATTAGCGAAAACGTTTATTCATCCGTGTCCAGCTGCTATAAAAACGTCTTTGAATTCATGAGACCTGTGAACAGATAACGAAATCATTTAAAATAACATTAAGTATTTAAGTAAACATGATACAACGGTCTCAAAGCTCGTTCTGAACATAATCTGTTTGTACTACTGTGTGTTTTCTTTAAACAATATCTGACCAATATCACGGGGTAGTATAATGAATGAGTGAGCAGTTGGGTGGGTTTCGAGTGAGTGAGTGAGTGAGTGTGAAAGACCACGGCGAGGGACACAAGGAAAAGGTTTTACGTATGATGCCCAACAAATGGGGATTCGAACTCAGGGCGAGCAGTATCTTTAAGCACTTGGCCACACCTCCCATGTGAACATTGCATGAAAGAAACTATCCATATAATTCAAATAACTGCTTATATAGTACTCTCTATATGATTAAAAAACAGCGTTTTCAAAAATATTATATGCATGTTGCAACAGGAATTCTCCAAACGTCTTCATATCTTGCCGCCAAGTTTGGAATCGAACCCTGGTTCTATAATGTTTCATAACTAATGAGTTTAGTTTTACGCCACTTTTAGCAATAGTCTAGCAATTATTGGATACAAGAAATGGGCTTCACACATTGTACCCATGTAGGCAATCGAAACCGGATCATCGGCGTAGGCAAACGAACGCTTTAACCACGTGACTAATCCACTGCCCCATATATAGCATCTAAGCACACCGCGCACCTCCACGTCTGCCCTCTAGTAAGTTCCCGTCACGACAGGCTGCTGCGGGACTGGGGATCTGAAGGGAAAGTCGAAAATGTCGATAAAGTCACGAAGGTCGCCGAAGAAGCCTCTTCTTAAGCCTCTCCTTAGGCCTCTCCTGAGGCCTCTCCTAATGACTCTTGGCAAAACTCTCAAACCGCTTGGAGAACCCCCGGTGAAGCCAGTAAAACCCTCGACTGCGCCTCCGGTGAAACCGCTGAAGCCGGTGGGTGCACCTCCGGTGAGTCCACTTACACCGGCGGATACACCGCTTGGTGAGCCTCCGGTGAATCCACTGAAGCCGTTGACTGAGTCTCCGGTGAAGCCGCTGAAGCCGCTAGGTGCACCTACGGAGATCCCGCTTACGCCGGCGGGTGCACCCCCAGTGAAACCACTGAAACCTCCTGTAAATCCTGTTACTGTGGGTCTCCTAGCGATGATGACAGACCCGTGTGAAGGCCCACACAGAATCAAAGCCACCAGAATAACCACAGCAAACCTCATTTTATGGATATCTAAAATAGAAGGACGCTAATTACTTTCCAGTCAAAATAATACCGATTAACTGTATTTTCACACCTCTAGTGTCTCTAAGAGGGGAGGATGGGTTGCAGGGGTGCGCACTCCACACCCACTGTTGTCCTGAGAGTTTATTAAATGATTATTGAAATACTTCTTAAAACGGATGAAAGCAAAATGTGCCCCCTTCCCCCTTCCCAACAGTGTGCACCCCAATCTTTCTCAAGAATACAGCGCTGTTCTTGTCATTTGTCCTTGTGCATCCAATTGTATAATTTATATTTTACCATCACAGCTGCCGAGCCTAACACTATTCAAGCAACCGCAGTCAGTAAATATTCGAGATATCCAGACAATTATGAGATTATGAGCAGCAATCGAGACCAAGGCCTTTCCAATCCGACGCATCATACAGTGGGCACCGGTTACGAGGAACTGTTTCTACCAGATATTCCCATCAGTGCCATTGCTGGATTCCTTGTATTAAAGGACACCACATTAAACCTTTACCTATTCATTCTACGTGTTTCTCATATGCAACATTTATTTTTCATCACTTTATATTTGTAAATGTTTCTAATCCGGACTCCTTCAACTTTACAATTACTTTACAACGTTGAAGCCATGTAGCTCTAATTTAACTGTGAAAGGGCAACGACTGTCCCTTTTGCCATTGTTCCTATCAAATTTAATAAGAGTAGCATAAATGGTGAATACACCATTACCATTATATTACTATTGAATCAATCTACAAAATATCTGTCATTCTGAGTAAATAGAACATGCTGGGCATAGATGTCAGAAAAGCAATTTAGAATGTTACGGATAAAACTGTGAAGTATGTTGCCTTGATAAGAAGCTCTTTTCTTTCTGTTTATCAGAATATTTACTTTATCCGACAGTAGCCACGTACATGGCATATATTGCCCAATGTGATCCTGACAGATCACCTATGACATTATGAGGGAAATAGATGTCCTTTAACTTCTACGTAGCAATGGAAAAATAGGGATAAAGAATAACATTTACTAGCTGAGTGAATTTTGTTTTACATGTAAGATAGTCAAACAATGATGGGGAATGACATAAAAGAATATGGGAGTCGAGCCGATTATGTGGAGTATGACCGCTTTCACCACAAGGTCACTCGACCGCAAGGGGGTATTTGAAGTCAAGATATGTTAGGGCAGGTCCTCATCCCTCTAACATCTACCCATGGAACGGTCCATAAATGACCGGGCTAGAAATGGTCTTTTACAATGTTACGGAGTCGGGTGATCATGACTGGTGACGTGGTCATCGTTTCCCAATTACGTAGATCGATGCTCATAATGCCAGTCCCTGGATTGCCTGATACAGACGCGATCTTTTACACACTACCGTCACACATGGAACATTAATGACTAGAGCTCTAAAGTACGAATAAAAGAACGAACGAACGATATCTATCCAAGAAACAAGAAGGTCACTAAATGTTCTTACCTGTGTATATTTTGGATGGACGATGAAAAAGGAATATACTTTGCCCCAGTCCTCCAGGCTCTTTATAAGGGAGACAGACACATTTCATTTCCCACGGGCCTATCGATCATAATAATGACATGTCTTTGTTTTTCCTTTCTCGGAGATTGATTTCTTTGAAGACTCTTCTGACAATTATTCAGAAATCCTACTTTAGAAGGGTGGGGATTTCGCCATCACGCGACTTTGGTATTATGATTATCAGAACAAAAACAGTATTTCTCATAAAACTATATGTTATGTAAAAAGGAGCCGAAGGGTCGCGTCCTAAAACCATTCTGTCATTTTTTATGTATATGCAGCTTTATATATTTCATTTATAAGTCTATCTTGCGACTGTGTTAAACTACGAGAGAGGCAGTCAGAATGCTAAACCGGTTTGTAAGAGAGTGAATATGGTTGTACGTCATTTTAGACAATATTATACTACTGGCATGGCAGTGGACACCAGAATTAGGCTTCACACACTGTTCAAACCCGTCTTCAGATTGACAATAACCCGACGCGTTGACCATAAGGCTAACCTGCCAGCCGGTCTTACACTTGAAATATGACACCTGAGCACAAACGCTGACTGTTACACACTGCTACCCATGCTTCTAAAACTCAAACAGTAATTCGGTTTATATGCACGAGAGTTTGTGAAACTTGTCAACGTTTCAATTATTCGACATTGTTGGACAATCCATATGGTCCATTTTATTTATTCCTGTGTCTTTATATCTGAGAGATATACTCAACAGTGTAAGGTCCTGTAAAACACAAAGTGATATGTTAAAAATCATGTTTAAAACAAGTATATTTTCCTCCAAACATTTGAAATTTATTTGTATGTACATATTCTATCAAGAAAAATATGGAAACATAGAAGGGGTGTTTTCGCTTTATTACATTTCCAAAACGTCCGGAAAGTATCATCGATCTTCAAAATGAAAAAGTGCATGTGATATTTTCTACATTTAGCATGGCAGTGAGATAAATACGTTGTATTCTTCTCCCTCGGTCTCATGTTCGTCTTTTTCTGGCATGTTGTAGAAACATGTTGGAGAGCATAGTATAAAAACAGTTATTTTGGATATAAACGTTCCATCAAGGAGATATGGAAACATAGAAGGACTTATCGCCCTTACCAAAAGCAAGGATACTCTACAACTATATGGCTCCCTGCCAAAAGCTACAAAGGAAACAAAGCCCCTTCGGGTAGTTTTAATACTACAATATAAAAAGCATATTTTTACAAAGAAATACTATCGCTTTAAGATATGCATGAATGTTTAAATAATTCTTACCTCCTCTCATAACGTAATAAGAGGCTCTGTATCGTGTTCTTATTGTACATTCATATGCATGTCTGTCTGTGTATATATTAAATATTTGGTTGCATGCAAACACACGCACGTACGCACGCACGAAAACACATTATTTTTAAGATGTGAATCGCTGAGCCGTATGTAAAATATATGTCTGTCTGTCATATAAAGTATGACGACGACGTTTAATAAGTTACAGCTGAGAGGCAAGCTCAAAGCAAAATTCTTATAAAGTATGATCAAAACATGTGTTTTTATTCAAAGACAAATGCCTTTCGGCGCACTCACTTGAACTGGCGATTTGTGTTTATGGCATTTACACCTTTTTTATTTCCATTCTGTTTATTTGTTTCTTATCTGTACCAGACGTCTGTCTGTGTGTCTGTTTGTACATTGATCCCTGACTTGGACTCTCTGACTGTAGAAAGCAGGCGTCGTATATAACAATAAACGTACTGGTCTGACAGCTCTAATCCCCTTAACGAGATGTTGTCATCGAATGTTAGTCTTCAACCTTGCTTTTCCTCATTTTGTTTAATCATGTTTTGTTTTAGGTCATTTTCTAGTGCGTGATTTCTTTCAAATTTCAGATCATGGGTTTGTTCTGATAGTTCATCTGTACACTTACAGTTTGTCTTCTTTGAGTGTCATATAGAAGTTTGTGTGATGAAAAACAAGGAGATTTATATGGATTTTGAATATATAAACGTCACTCTGTTATATTGAAGACGTTGTTTGTCAGTAGAATTCTCCTTGTTGCTCATTTACAGTTTGTGCTGTTTATTGAATTTGACAATATCAATACCAGTATCTTCAATCGCTTATTTCATTATTGGCCTTTGTGTCTGATTTCCTTTTTCGTTACAAAACACTGGGACGGTTAGGATAATTGTGACAATATTATGAATCAGTCTTTTAATTGTGAACATTATTCAACAAGGGAGATAGTTCTTCTTTATGGCGAACAGTGTGACATACCGGTGTAGATACTAACACCAGTATGAAGCGAGTGACGTAGGCGATGTACTCCCTTGTTAATGTTAGCAACTTCTAAATGTTACTTAAGTGACATCTGTGACAAGGGTCCGTTGTATACAGTCAACTGTGGAGGCCATTGCATCTATGACAATGATGTGTTGTAAACAATTACGTGTGGAGATCATTGCATCTGTGATAATGGTGTATTGTAAACAGTCAACTGTAGGGGTCATTACCTCCGTGACAATGATGTGTTATAAACCGTCAACTGTAGGGTCATTGCATCTGTGACGATGGTGTGTCGTAAACAGTCATCTGTGAGGGTCATTGCATCTGTGAGAATGGTGTGTTGTTGTAGATAGTCAACTGTGGAGATCATTGCGCCTGTAACAATGTTCAATGTGAGAGTGCCAGTTCTGAAAGTGGGTGGGAATGGCGATTTCTGTAAGAGGTCCAAACGTGAAGATTGTATAATTGTTAAATTGCATTGTATCTGATCACTGCACTTGTACAATCACTGACTATGTCGTTTGTGACACTGACAACCATTACTATGTCCATTGTTACTCTGAGTGCATTACAAATTGTGACCCATGAATATCCGAGTTAGAATTAATCTTCAGCAACTCCTGTTTGACGCAATAGGCGACAGGTGGATTCGGGTGGTCAGACTCTCTGACTTCGCTGACATGTCTTCCTATCCCAATTTTAGCTCACGTTAGTGACCACCGGATTGCAAATAGTCAAACCGCCGTGATATAGCTGAGATACTAATGAATTCGATAAACAAGCAACCAAACAAATAAACAAACTCCCGCTTCTGCAGTACTCATGACTCATATTGTATAGATCTGTGCCTACATTATCTATACATGACCTAGTTCATGAATTATGTATGTTTATAAAATCTATTAATGCAAACACATTTCATATGTACATTATGTTACTGTATTACTTTGACCATATGTAACACGGCTTTGTATATCTGTAGTATTTTGATCTTGCGAATCAATTAAAAAAATACAAACTCGGCAGACCATTCTGTGGTGCACACTGTCGAGAGGGGAGTATCTGTGACATTGTCTTTCGTGTTATTACGTCAACTGGTCATGTTCTTAAACACTCCATTAAACGTTCAAACGTTCAAAAAAGTGAAAAGAATCCTTAGAATGGCGTATTTCTGATTCCATTTATGCCACAATGACGATGCCGTTTTCCGGGTGAATCTACAATGTGTGGGACCTGACCGTCGATGACAAATAGTGATTGTTTACGAAAATACAACACCAAAGCTTTCTGATTAACGAAAACGTTTATTCATCCGTGTCCAGCTGCTATAAAAACGTCTTTGAATTCATGAGACCTGTGAACAGATAACGAAATCATTTAAAATAACATTAAGTATTTGAGTAAACATGATACAACGGTCTCAAAGCTCGTTCTGAACATAATCTGTTTGTACTACTGTGTGTTTTCTTTAAACAATATCTGACCAATATCACGGGGTAGTATAATGAATGAGTGAGCAGTTGGGTGGGTTTCGAGTGAGTGAGTGAGTGAGTGTGAAAGACCACGGCGAGGGACACAAGGAAAAGGTTTTACGTATGATGCCCAACAAATGGGGATTCGAACCCAGGGCGAGCGGTATCTTTAAGCACTTGGCCACACCTTCCATGTGAACATTGCATGAAAGAAACTATCCATATAATTCAAATAACTGCTTATTTAGTACTTTCTATATGATTAAAAAACAGCGTTTTCAAAAATATTATATGCATGTTGCAACAGGAATTCTCCAAACGTCTTCATATCTTGCCGCCAAGTTTGGAATGGAACCCTTGTTCTATAATGTTTTATAACGAATGAGTTTAGTTTTACGCCACTTTTAGCAATATTCTAGCAATTATCACGGCGTTGGACACAAGAAATGGGCTTCACACATTGTACCCATGTAGGCAATCGAAACCGGATCATCGGCGTAGGCAAGCGAACGCTTTAACCACGAGACTAATCCACTGCCCCATATATAGCATCGTAAGCACACCGCGCACCTCCACGTCTGCCCTCTAGTAAGTTCCCGTCACGACAGGCTGCTGCGGGACTGGGGATCTGAAGGGAAAGTCGAAAATGTCGGCAAAGTCATGAAGGTCGCCGAAGAAGCCTCTTCTTAAGCCTCTCCTGAGGCCTCTCCTAATGACTCTTGGCAAAACTCTCAAACCGCTTGGAGAACCCCCAGTGAAGCCAGTGAAACCCTCGACTGCGCCTCCGGTGAAACCGCTGAAGCCGGTGGGTGCACCTCCGGTGAGTCCACTTACACCGGCGGATACACCGCCTGGTGAGCCTCCGGTGAAGCCACTGAAGCCGTTGACTGAGCCTCCGGTGAAGCCACTGAAGCCGCTAGGTGCACCTACGGAGATCCCGCTTACGCCGGCGGGTGCACCCCCAGTGAAACCACTGAAACCTCCTGTAAATCCTGTTACTGTGGGTCTCCTAGCGATGATGACAGACCCGTGTGAAGGCCCACACAGAATCAAAGCCACCAGAATAACCACAGCAAACCTCATTTTATGGATATCTAAAATAGAAGGACGCTAATTACTTTCCAGTCAAAATAATACCGATTAACTGTATTTTCACACCTCTAGTGTCTCTAATTACAGAGGGGAGGATGGGTTGCAGGGGTGCGCACTCCACACCCACTGTTGTCCTGAGAGTTTATTAAATGATTATTGATTAATACTTCTTAAAACGGATGAAAGCAAAATGTGCCCCCTTCCCCCTTCCCAACAGTGTGCACCCCAATCTTTCTCAAGAATACAGCGCTGTTCTTGTCATTTGTCCTTGTGCATCCAATTGTATATATTTTACCATCACAGCTGCCGAGCCTAACACTATTCAAGCAACCACAGTCAGTAAATATTCGAGACATCCAGACAATCGAGTGATTATGAGCAGCAATCGAGACCAACTCTGCGAGTCTGATCGCCTTTCCAATCCGACGCATCATACAGTGGGCACCGGTTACGAGGAACTGTTTCTACCAGATATTCCCATCAGTGCCATTGCTGGATTCCTTGTATTAAAGGACACCACAATAGACCTTTACCTATTCATTCTACGTGTTTCTCATATGCAACATTTATTTTTCATCCCGAATTTACTAGATCACTTTATATTTGTAAATGTTTCTAATCCGGAATCCTTCAACTTTACAATTACTTTACAACGTTGAAGCCATGTAGCTCTAATTTAACTGTGAAAGGGCAACGACTGTCCCTTTTGCCATTGTTCCTATCACATTTAATAAGAGTAGCATAAATGGTGAGTACACCATTACCATTATATTACTATTGAACCAATCTACAAAATATCTTTTATACTGAGTAAATAGAACATGCTGGGCATACAAGTATGATGGGGAATGACATAAAAGAATATGGGAGTCGAGCCGATTATGTGGAGTAGCGAGTGACCACCACAAGGTCACCACAAGGTCACTCGACCGCAAGGGGGTATTTGAAGTCAAGATATGTTAGGGCAGGTCATCATCCCTCTAACATCTACCCATAGAACGGTCCATAAATGATCGGGCTAGAAATGGTCTTTTACAATGTTACGGAGTCGGGTGATCATGATTGGTGACGTGGTCATCGTTTCCTAATTACGTAGATCGATGCTCATAATGCCAGTCCCTGGATTGCCTGATACAGACGCGATCTTTTACACACTACCGTCACACATGGAACATTAATGACTAGAGCTCTAACGTACGAATAAAAGAACGAACGAACGAACGAACGATATCTATCCAAGAAACAAGAAGGTCACTAAATGTTCTTACCTGTGTATATTTTGGATGGACGATGAAAAAGGAATATACTTTGCCCCAGTCCTCCAGGCTCTTTATAAGGGAGACAGACACATTTCATTTCCCACGGACATATCGATCATAATAATGACATGTCTTTGTTTTTCCTTTCTCGGAGATTGATTTCTTTGAAGACTATTCTGACAATTATTCAGAAATCCTACTTTAGAAGGGTGGGGATTTCGCCATCACGCGACTTTGGTATTATGATATCAGAACAAAAACAGTATTTCTCATAAAACTATATGTTATGTAAAAAGGAGCCGGAGGGTCGCGTCCTAAAACCATTCTGTCATTTTTTATGTATATGCAGCTTTATATATTTCATTTATAAGCCTATCTTGCGACTGTGTTAAACTACGAGAGAGGCAGTCAGAATGCTAAACCAGTTTGTGAGAGAGTGAATATGGTTGTACGTCATTTTAGACAATATTATACAACTGGCATGGCGGTGGACACCAGAATTAGGCTTCACACACTGTTCAAACCCGTCTTCAGATTGACAACCCGACGCGTTGACCATAAGGCTAACCTGAATGCCTAAGACTTGATCTCTATGACACCTGAGCACAAACGCTGACTGCTATCATGACGTAAAACTCAAACAGTAATTCGGTTTATGTACACGAGAGTTTGTGAAACTTGTCAACGTTTCAATTATTCGACATTTTTGGACAATCCATATGGTCCATTTTATTATTCCTGTGTCTTTATATCTGAGAAATATACACAACAGTGTAAGACACAAAGTGATATGTTAAAAATCATGTTTATAATCAGAAACAAGTATATTTTCCTCCAAACATTTGAAATACAACCGTATCGTTTATTTATTTGTACATATTCCATCAAGAAAATGTGGCAACATAGAAGGGGTGTTTTCACTTTATTGCATTTCCAAAAAGTCCGGAAAAGTGACACAATTTCTTATCTTACTTTCATGTAAAATACTTTAACGTCATTGGCCAATGGCGCGTTACCATGTCTCCGTGTCACACCTCCCAGGAGGGTGTCAACTGGAAGAAAAGAATTACCCGCTGACACGGTACCGTCCAAACTCTCTGTCGAAAAGCTGTATCGCTAACAATCGCATGACCTACCGACTTGACTGACTTGTTTAAACTATTTTATCCCCCGAGTCGTTTGTACAGTCAACTTAACATAAGTTGTATTTTTCTCCCTCAGTCTCATGTTCGTTTTTTTCTGGCATGTTGTAGAAACACGTTGGAGACCATAGTATAAAAACAGTTATTTTGGATATAAACGTTCCATCAAGGAGATATGGAAACATAGAAGGACTATTTTCGTTTTATCGCCCTTAGCAAAAGCAAGGATACTCTACAACTATATAGGCTCCCTGCCAAAAGCTACAAAGGAAACAAAGCCCCTTCGGGTAGTTTTAATACTACAATATAAAAAGTATATTTTTACAAAGAAATACTATCGCTTTAAGATATGCATGAATGTTTAAATATATGTTCTTACCTCCTCTCATAACGTACTAAGTGGCTCTGTATCGTGTTCTTATTGTACATTCTTATGCATGTCTGCCTGTGTATATATTAAATATTTGGTTGCATGCAAACACACGCACGTACGCACGCACGCACGCACATACATTATTTTTAAGATGTGAGTCGCTGAGCCGTATGTAAAATATATGTCTGTCTGTCATATAAAGTATGACGACGACGTTTAATAAGTTACAGCTGAGAGGCAAGCTCGAAGCAAAATTCTTATAAAGTATGATCTCATAAAGTGTTTTTATTCAAAGACAAATGCCTTTCGGCGCACTCACTTGAACTGGCGATTTGTGTTTATGGCATTTACACCTTTTTTATTTCCATTCTGTTTATTTATTTCTTATCTGTACCAGACGTCTGTCTGTGTGTCTGTTTGTACATTGATCCCTGACTGTGGACTCTCTGACTGTAGAAAGCAGGCGTCGTGTATAACAATAAACGTACTAGTCTGACAGCTCTAATCCCCTTAACGAGATGTTGTCATCGAATGTTAGTCTTGAACCTTGCTTTTCCTCATTTTGTTTAATCGTTTTTGTTTGTTTTAGGTCATTTTCTAGTGCGTCGGTTTTTTCTACTATGATTGTTTTCAAACTTCAGATCATGGGTTTGTTCTTATAGTTCATCTGTACACTTACAGTTTGTCTTCGTTGAGTGTAATGTAGAAATACAAGTTGCGCTATACTGTCGACTATGCTCTATTTTGAAGTTATTGACCACTGATACATATTATGCCTCTGGAATGTGTGACAATTCGAAACGTTGCGGTTTTGACATGTGTGACATCTCTATCTTATAACACATATATATGCTAACAGTGGATGCACTGTTACCAATGACAAAGCTGTTTATTAGGTAGCCGTACATGACGATGGGCCACAGGTGTTACTAAATGCTTCGATTGTTGGTACAAATTACAAAAACGAAGCAACAGGTAATCTTTTGAACAGGGCAGAAAAAAAACCGTTGAAGAATACCAAGCACCACTTTGTTGCGGTGGAAATGTGAGATATCGGTTATTAACGTAGATCAGAATTTAGCTGTCAGCCAACAATATAAATCAGACAGGCTGAAAAGTCGAATCTTACCACCACAGAAAGCCTTGAGTCCGAGTATTATGAGATAATCTTGTATTTACCAAGACAGCCCGCGGACCTCTTGGACACAGTGGAGGCAAATGGGGCCTATAATCCTACTATTAAAAGATGCATCGGGAGCAGTAGGGAGGCTGTATAGCCATCCTCTTCTCGACACCTCGGTCCACAGGAGAAGGCGCTCAAGTGATTCCTTCACGTGATCGCCAAGCAATGGGTACGACAATGGAGGATTGACAAAGAGTGAGGGTCTATGTTCCATATATACGAGGTACCTTTAGACTTGGTTAGACAGGTACAATGCAGACACAATCTGTAGAAAAATGATAACACGAGAAGGCTTGGAAATTAAGTTGACGCCAGCTTATTGAGGTTAAGAGGGCATTTTAATAATTTTTACAAATATTTATCTATGTTGCTACAGCGAATAGTGAGTGGTGTATGACAGTGGACAAAAGGTTTGTTGTCACCAATTTCGTGGTCTATTGGATCCAGCATCAGTGAGCGGAGCGGAAGTTGGTTCGATCTGCTGTTAGCGTTACACCAAAATTTCAAGTTATTTGGGCTCCTGCAGTGCCCACAATAATTTTCTTCGAGAGACATCTTGTGAAGATGGAGGAAGATCAAGACATATTGGTAATAAACTTCTTTCTTGCAACGCATGTGATGTTTCAGTGTAGATACTAAGAGCGTTATCAAGCAAGGGACATTCAAAGTTTTCTCTTCTCCGAGATCCAGAGGTTCAAGTTATTTGGACTGTACAGTGCCCACAAACTTGGTCACCAAAATCGTTTCAAGGTCAGGGAATCAATGGCATAAGGGGAAAAACACTTTCAGGGACTACGTGGTAACATCCTCTTTACACCCGAGACAAAAGTTCGATTCCCTTCATTGTTACCATTTCTCGTGTACCCACGACATGGTGCTGCAGTATGGCTGAAAGCAGCGAAGAATCATCCGTAGTTTCAAGTTTTACCCGTTTGAAGACATGATGATAGATCTTGGTGACTTTATTCTATGCTATTCTAATATAGAGTAGTAACACACATACAAACAACAGATTTAGTTTTTAATTACTGTTACCCTGCCTTGCATTAGAGGATAAAAGGAGGGTTAGCATAAGTTCAACCTCGATATCTCCAGGGTATACGTTCCGATTAATCTCCATTACACACTGGATGCATCTACGACTCGATAATTATATTATTGTCATATTTATTGAAACCTACATGAATGGTTGTGGACTCAGAAGGTCGCCTTGAAGCATTCTCAAATATATCTGGGGATTTCCACGGTTGTGTAGAAACACTTCCACTGGCAAAACTGTCATGAATGTGTCACCAGTGTGAAACCAAGACTTCAATCTTGTAATGGTGAAAAACAGTAGGGAATTGCTTTGTCATCCCCGCAACAGGTGTATCCCACTCGTAATGTTACAGCTGATAGTAATATAAACCTCTTCGTAACAAAAGGTACGTTCTTGGAGACACGGATGCCGTTTTTCCAATGTTAAAAGCACTCGACTGTAGCACTTTTGCATATCGGATTCACGAAGAGCGTAAAATATCCAGAATATAAACAGTAAACAAAGTAATTCAGATCAAAGTATGTCTTTTTCTTTAAAAAACTTCAGAAGTCTGTTTTTGTAAAAATGACTTTATACTCTTCTGGAGGAATGATAGGATCTCCCCATCCTTGACCTTTTCACTTAGGGTGTCGTTTAGGAAACTTAATGTGCTTATCCCGGTGTTTGTTACAGAACCCAAACCTCAGTTTCCTGCAATTTTAACCGTTGTGGGCAAGGATAATGACAAATCCTCAATCAGGGCTCGTTTAAATGGAAACAAATCTTGAACCTGGATATTTTGCATTGACACCATGACGGGTGGATACATGCTAGACTTTGTGTCCGATCAGACATATTTCATCCTGTCTTCAAGTGGGTACTACTGTTTGACCGCCACCCGCGCTGGAGGACCACGTTAACAAAGACGACAGCTATCGCTGGCGCATTTTGGTTTCAAATTTGGCAGAAATCCGCGGACCTGGGCAACCGGAGACATAAACAAGACACTGTCAAATTCAAAATCACCCAAGCAGCTATTTTGCCATTTCATCATGGCTTTGATGGGTTTTGTTTTTGAATTTGTTTGAATGCCTGAAGTTCTTATCTTGATACAGTAGCATTGTGGACATGTAGAAATTTGAGATTGTCGGAATGATGAATCATGATGTAAAGGAGACGTCACCTGTTTGATTGACTAATCAACAAAATACCTGATGTAGTTGACAGGTGCGATCTGCTCTTGGGCTAACTCATATAACAGTAACGTTTGAAATGCACCTGTCAACGAAACAACTTCCTGAAACTGTAATTACAGCCGCTCTTGATAGAAGTCAGTTAAACATAGGATAATACGAACGAAATATAATGAATTTTATATCTTTAACGTTTTATATCCTAAGCTGATAACTGATAAAAATACACAATAGTATAAGATTCCGTAAAACGCAAGGTGATATTTATAAGATGGGACTTAAAATCAGAAATAAGTATATTTTCCTCGAAACGTTGGCAATAAAACTGTTTTTCTTCTGATCTATTATCCATGCTGAATCCAGTAATCAGTCCTAGGATTGAGCAAACCCATGTATGTCGTAAGTAAAGAGTCGACTAAGGGACCGTTCATAATTTATGTCTAGGAGGCGATGATGAAGTTAAGGGTTGGGGATGGAGGGGCACATAATTTGTTCTTTCACAATAAATCATGTGAATCACATTTGCCTGGGTAGTAAATCATACCGGGCCTTGTAATGTAATGTAATGTAATGTAATGTAATGTAATGTAATGTAATGTAATGTAATGTAATGTAATGTAATGTAATGTAATGTAATGTAATGGTCCTCTTTTATGGCGGTCATATCCAGGCACATTGTCTGCTCATGGCACTACCTACTTTACTTTCCCCGGTCGTACGAAACCGATACTTTTTCAACTCCCTAGGCATCATACAGCCATGCTGCTTGTTTAGAACACTTACATTGCCAGCACATTCTCAGAGTACCCATTTTACAGCTGGGTGAACTGTGACAATACGAAGCTATGCATCCAGCTCAAGGATGCCACGCAAATGTGCTCACCTCGGGACCCTAACTGAGGTGCTTCCACCAGGGACCGAACCCAGGTCTTCAGCGTGATAGGCAAACGCTTTACCACTGGCCACTGGCCATCTGTTGTTACATCTGGATGACTGTATGGATGGTCGTAAGTAAAGCCCCTGGAAGATTTTCCTCTTGGAATACTCTTCGGAATATCTCTCCTCGCCTTCACGCCATCTCGAACCTTGGAAACGAGCTGTATATGTCCCAAAGCACGAAAATGCGAGATTTCGAGAAATATACACATTATTCCTGAATTTCGAGCCACCATCGATACCGCTTGTGTGGATCGTATAGTTCCAGTGTTACATACATTTTCCAGGTGAGGCTGTCACGATGCCGGATACCTGAAGATTAATTGGCCGTAAGACCATAATCACGTATCGCGTTATGGCCAGGTGGCCAGTCAAGCTGACACAGGCCAGATTCATTTGGATCCTGGCCATAGACCAGGTGTAGTGGTGAGACTGGAATTGACAGCTTAAGGTATCTTTATTCAATTTTGTGTTGTATTGAACACGCATCTGCAGAAAGTAGATAGATGATATATAGCCAAAAGGTTCCCTAAGCGGTTGATACACAACAAAAATAAGCTGCTTTTAGGAACAGTGATAGTTTTGTGCAATTGTTGATAGTTGAATAAAGAGTATGTGAAACTAAATTTAACATGTAACGACACAGCATGAAACTAGACTGAACAAGTAACGACACAGCATGAAACTAGACTTAACATGTAAGGACATATAGCATGAGTGAGTTTAGTTTTACGACGCACAGGCAATATTCTAGCTATATGTCGGCGGTCTGGGCCCGACAATCCAGTGACCAACAGAATGAGCGTCGATATACGCAGTTGGGAACAGATGGCATATATCAACCAGATCAACGAGTCTTACCACCCGATTCCGTTAGTCGCATCTTACGACAAGCACAGCCGCCTTTTATGGCAAGCGTGGGTTGCAGGCGGCCTATTCTACCCCGAGACCTTCACGGGTTACATGTAGCAGAAACTAAACTTTACATGTCACTATATATGTAATATGTAACGACATAAAACGTGACAAAATATAGCATTTGTTGTACCCACATGCAACAGGTAACGAAGCCGTAAATGTTCGTATATTGCAGTCAACCCGATTGGGCAAACATGGCGAGTGAGATAAGATTTAAAGTCATATCGGCAATAAGGCAGCCATAACATGACTTAAACCAGGTCAAAATTCATAATACAGGCATATAAAAAGTAAAACCGTGTCAGTGAACGAGAGTGAAATAACTAGATTATCACAAAATGAGCTAAAACTAGCTAGCAAACATCTTTAGAAGTTAGATAACCAGTTTTGGACAATACAAAGTAAACATGGGCTATAGATCGCCAACAGCTGAAGGTAGATCACCACATTAAGGACTGTGGGGACTTTCAGTGTCTTTGCTCTCGACAGAAACAGTATGAAAATATCTCGGATGATTCACCTGAGTCGATGAACAGATGAAAAGTTGTCGTGTCACATGTCTCGAACTATGGGTTTCTCGAGGGCCCATGAGACTTCACGGAAACTCTCACATAGTGATTATTAATGAGACTGGTAGATGTGAAAATGTTATTTATTATAAAGATGATGTAATATAAAGACACATTTATTTTTGAGAATTAATGCTACTGTATGAACGATACCTCTGTCTGTAATTAAAAAATGCAGGCAATATCGAATGTCTCGCCACCTCCACCTCGGATTAACCTAGTGTTTAAAGCATTAACTCTTTACGGCTAAACATTTGTTTCGAACCCTTATATGACAAGCATCCCTCGCTTACGTTGGTGTATTTGTTGGTTATTCGAGTCTGGACCAGTTATCAACAGCATGAACATCGATCAACGCAACTGGGATACGATGACATGTGTTAACCAAGTTAACAAGCCGGACTACCCGATCCCGCTAGTCGCCTTTCACGACAACCAATAGTTGCTGAAGATCAATCGTAGTCACCAAGAACAATCATCACGCGCTTAGCATCCCTCGCTGTGAAGTGCATATTTTTTTCAATGAACATCGTTAAGTCTCTCTCACACATTACCCGGACCGGGTCCAAACTGAAAAAGGTAATCACCCCGTATTTGTCGCTGACGATCATGTTGCAAAATGTTGGTGATGACAAATAGATCAGAATCCTGAACGATCACATATTACAGCTGCAGACGAGGGCATGGGGCTTTAATGTCGCGTGGTAACATCACTCACCATCCGTGTCATCATCTGACACACTTCACGCTGGCTAACCTTACACTAACAGCCCAGATGTTTTGCGTATTGGTTCTAGAAGGTAAATTCCAACTAAATCTCCATGGATTAGCCTTAATATAACGTGACTCAGAAGTCAGTTCATGTTGCCGAGTATCTCAAAGTATGATACGTCTATGGGTATTCAACAAATAATACCGTTATATTTAAAAAGAAATATTTTAAAGACTGTTCGACTATAAACACCAGGAATGTGAAAAATACAAAAACACTAGAGTAAAGTTCCTTTCTATCAATAAATACGTTTGCGGGTAAACCATATCACATATCACATGCTTGTCTGTGACAGGTGGAACAGATTCCATTACCATCAATTGTCTGCTGGAATACCATTCTGTACAAACAAACTACCATTTCATACCCTTTACTCCGGACAAAGAAGAGTCATTTTGTGACCATGTAAACAAAAATAGTAAAAATGTTACATTACCCTTTTCACACATCACAAAATACTACAGGAAAACAGAGAATATCCAGTATTTTCTTGAAGATACTGTTAAATAATGTTATAAAGGTAAAACATACAATTGAACGGGGCTTTTGCATTTTAGTTTCGTCCACCAACCGACGTTTGTGAGAGTAAGTATAAAGCACGACACAAACTTAGAGAAGACAAAAACGCAGAGTTTGGGGTATTTCCGACAAAAGGAAAATCCATTTATTGATGATTTTTATTGTTCAGACTTCAAAAGCATCAAAGTGAACGTAAACGTTTACTGCATACCCGGAAAAACTGATGGTTCACCATGATCCCCATAATAGAATGACCCGCGTAGATCCGTGTTAGAAATGATTATCAGTAACCCATGCTTAAATACCCCTGTCTCAAAGAATCAGCTGTAAACATATTACCACGATATCACCATACAAAATAAGTTGTTTTGTGTCCAATCCATCACTGTTGAGGAGACAAATTTCCAAAAACCATCAGAAGTATCAACTTTGGATGTAAAAGGAAACATTCGGTGTTGATTTTTATGCAAATTTAAGTGCTGAGAAGGACAAAACAAGATGGCGGCCAAATAGCGTCCATTTTGACTTTTTCTTTCAAAAACAAATGTAAAAAATGTTGTACATCCTTAAGCAACACACAGAAGTCGAAATAAAGGTGATCAGATTGATAGCAATATAACTATCCATGTTTAACTTTGATGTGTTGTCGGGCAGCATATCAAATATGACGACAATCTTCGTGGACTCCCACCACATATAACGGCATGTAACAAAAACAAACAAACAAACAATAAAAAAAAAACCGAAAAAAACCCCAGAAAACAATCTGAGAGTATTACAGGCCTTTTCATGAGCCCAAGACATCATACTAACTGTAACTAATGTCAAACCAAATCAGTACTGGTGAGGCTACGAAATCCTATTTCTAGGTCCTTTTGAGATTCTCCGCCTGGACTGCTATACTAGAATACCATCCATGGTCAGTATCAAATCCCGTTACATGTGGACATACCGCGAGATTACCTTCGTACAGTAATAATGGCATCTTGAAATAACGTCTGAGAAAGAAAAGAATGCACGAATGACTAGAAGGCCTTAAATAATTCACATGAAAAATAGCGTAAACCGACATTAGAGCGGTTGTCAGCTCAATCAGTCTTTGTTAGTGATAGTGTCAAACTATCAACGAATCTGAAATTAACCCTTCCGTGAAACAATATATTATACTGTCTGTCAAGGTTAAATCTTCAGGCACTATACGTTGAACGACTACTTTTGTACAGTTACATGAGTGATGTGGTGTCGTGTAACGCACTTTGTCGAACATACCACTAATTATATATGTACGACAGATAGTGTACATTTACAGTATTGAATAATACTAGAGTGTCTGATGGTATTAGGGTGTGTGGTAGTCATGGTCGACAGGGTTGTCTTAATTTGAATATTTAAAAATAGTAGGGGTAGAATTCCTCACAAGACGTATACATTTTAAAGTAATAAACAAGTTTTTCTTTTGTTGCCTTTATCGTCGACGTTGGCCTTTCATCTAATGACGATAAAAGCCTTAAAACTAAATTAGATAATTTCAAAATATTGAAATAATTTGTCAACAAATGTTTTATTCTACAGTGTATGCCATGATTTAGGATATCAGGGTCAGAACATCATGTCGGTCTTAAATGGATTTAAAACATATGTTTGTACAAAGCACATCACATCAGAAATCTTTGCATTAGTTACAATTAACAGTTTACCTCAAAGTACAATGAACATATCTCTGATAGAATTATCAAAACGGTCTGAAATGATACATACTGGTTTGAATTTTTGATGCTCATGCTGTTGATCATTGCATAGTCTGATCCACACTTGATCATTAAGACCCCAGCCATACAGTTGGAATATTACTGAGTGCGGCGTTTAACAACAAACGAAAAAACTATTTGCATGATTCAGAATCATGTATTGATTACCCATTAACAAGTGCTGACCGATGTTCAGCCATGTATTCAGCATAGATTCACTAAAACATCCAACGTTTGTCAACAAAGAACGGTAAAGAATAACAGCCAAACTCTTTGATAAAGATCGTCTTCTCTCCTGACATAAACAACTTGAAGAATTTTGATTATGGTATCACACATTTCTTATAGCAGATCCCCATGAAGACCAGGGTTAGAATTAATTCTCTTGTAAGAAGATCGGGTGGTCAGGCTCGCTGATTCCGTCGACACTCTATCGTAAAACTAAACTAACTCATTCTCATGCCAGAATAATTCCACCCCCTTTACACCGTCGTTCTTTGAATGCGTGAGTTCCCCCTTTTCGCTCAAGGTCTATTACTTTTCACCCCCTTCGTAACTTGAAGATGAATGTTAAGCAAAATTAAAAAATACCCCATTTAAATATTGGGCTGATACAAGTGGAGTGGAAACACAATTTCAGCCGAGAGATCGTATGTTACCGCTATAACGGCCTTAAACACGTGCTGTAGGAGCACCACGTGGACGGGTCTGTCAGTGAAGGGCAACATGAAAGTATCACGTGACCCAGACAGGTAACACTGCCTCACCTGTGTCACGGGTGGCACCCAACGGTTAGACATAGAACGGGAGTTGCGTGTGGAGGGATGATCTATTATCTTGTGTTTACATGTTTGGAAACAACGGATATGCATTAAGCCGATACTGTTGGCATTCTGTCACCGATGCTATCAGTCCGTTTGTTATAGAATATGGACAACCGATAGTAAATATTTACGAGGGAGTCTGATCCTAATCTGCAGTAGATTGTTCGAGTTTGCATAGTCATCTTCCGATTTAAAGAATGGAATATAAACGTGAATGTTCTCGTGAAAAAGATATTCCGATGTTTTTTGTTTTGTTTTAAATACATTTTCTCATTCTGTATTTTGTTATGAATATTCTTCGTTCATGTGTATTTATTTGGGTCAATGTGTGAATCCCATTTCTTAAGTCCCCTGCAGTGATATTGCAGGAATATTGTAAAAGTAGCGTGAGGGTAAACTCTCTCAATAACCCCCTCTCTTTGGGAGTGCCATTGCTGCCCTATAAGCAGATATTAATTGTATTTATTAAGTCAGTTTTTATCATCATAGTCAAATGGGAATCGTCTTGTACAGAATGAATCTCTTATTAAATGAGTGCGAGAGTTTAATTTTATGCCGCTTTTAGCAACATTCCAGCAATAGAACGGCGGGGAACACGAGAGATGGACTTCACACACTGTACCCATATGGAGAGTAATACCCGGGTCATCGGCGTCACGAGCGAACGCTTTAACCACTAGGATATCCAGCCACCTATTCATCAAGTACATGTAAAGTATTGTTTTAAGACTCTTAGAATTCCAGTAGTCATGTTAGAGAATTTGCTATAATAATGATACCTGCACTTTGATTATAGCTAGACAAGAAGATTACATCTGTACACTGCATTGGGCAAATCACTGACTGAACCAAAGTGTAACCGATCTTGGTCGCTATCCATCTCATAAGAGGTTCACACGAGAAATATTACATCACAAAACTCCACACACCTCACAAAGCATATTACAACATAAGCATGCATAAATACAGAACGTTTTTTTAATGATATACAAGAATCTATTTACGCAATTTAACGAGTAGGATGTGGAATATATCCCTTTCACTTCTATCATGCTAGCGACGTTGGGGTAGCCTAGTGGTAAAGCGTTCGCTCGTCACGTCGAAGGCCCGGGTTCTGTTCCCGACAGTGGCACAATGTATGAAGCCGCTTTCCAGTGCTCCCTGTGATATTGCTGGAACATTGATAAAAGTGGTTAAGACTAAACTCCTCTACTTGCTGTGTCATACAACAGCTTACTTTATCATATGAGTGAAATAAGACTGAGAATATTATCTTTCGGAGAACATTTAAACAAGAGTGTGAAACTCATCGTCGAAAGCATGTTGTTTGCAGTGACGATGAATCCCGTGATATTATGGTTTCTGTCTGTTTCAGCTGGGAAGAAATCGAAATTATTCACATATTTCCCACCCACAAACTGTTAGCGTTATTTTCCCACTTTAGATTTCCCTTAAATTTTACATATTTTGTAGCCTTTGGCAATGATGATAATACGGTGCCATTTGTGTCAATATTGGCGTGTTAGATGATTCGTCGGCACACTTTTAGGCCACCAAGCATGAATATAACAGCATTCGAGACATGAAAGAATGTCACAATCTGAAGATCCTTAGCATACTGAATCCACCCGTTAGCCATATCTTTCAAGGAGGTTTTGTATCGTACTTAGTACATCAATACAGATGATATGATACATGACAATATACTGCATTACAACAATGTCAAGATGTCCTCCTGATGAATGGGTGCGGGTGACACAGAGGAATTAGCTTCCCCCGAAATATGTAAATCAGCATAAATTTCTTTTTTGTGTAGCGTCGCCCCTTTGTCAACTGCGATCGAAACACAATTTCCTTACCACTCCTTACTGACAATAGTTTACGCTTGTTGCTGTTACCTGCCTCTTAGAGACAACCGTTACAGCCAATGTTATGTACAGATGGGAGAAAATAGGGGATCACACGAAATCACAAGTGCGTAAAGCATCAGTCTGCATCAATACTGACTTTCATCTGCCAGTAGATGAACGATTCAAATCGTGCAGTAACGGCTGACTCTGACTGTCTACAGATTGCTGTACAACCTTACTCAGAGAACACTCCCGAAAGATCAACGCGAATATGAATACTCAAGCATGCAGAAATATTTTTATTGCGAATTTTCAATTTATGAAGAAAATGCAAGGACAATTAAGTTTCTAATATACTGTATTTGGAGTCAGTGGGATGAGCTATAGATGCAATTAACAAACGTGTGTTGAATGTGTGGCCATCAATCAATGCTGCATGGATATGATGTACATATTCAGCCGACACAAATCCTATTACTTAACGACTAAAGGTGTTTTTTGTGAATGAGGAAATGTGCATTTTTATGTTGCTATGTAAAGCACTTTTGCATAGCGCTATTATATGCCTTGGCCTACCTCGTCAATTTCCGTCGAGGCATGTCGAAACGTTAAAGCGTTTTTGAATACATCTTAGAATAAATGTGTTACTCAGCATTTTACAGACATAAACATTAGTGCTTCGTAATGTGCCAATTATGATTAACACTTTCCAAACAGTTACTACAGCCATAATGGAGTAAAGCTCCGGTTGTGGGCATCAGCAGAATGGTGATTTTTTTACAAATTACAGTCAGGGACACATTTTGACAAGGTAAGGCCTATTTACCCTGAGTCTGTGAAAACACGTGTAAAGCCTATTTGAAAGATCTGGCTTACCACCATTCAGATATACCTTATTTGGAAAGAAAAAAGGCTTGATCTTTCATCTTTTTAGAAAAATGCCGTAAAGCTTTTAGACATTTCAGTCTCCTTTAATTCAATGGTAACCAGAATGAGTGAGTTAGTTTTATGTAGTAGTCAGCAAACCTTCAGCTGTATGAAAGAGATCTGTAAATAACTGCGTCTGGACCAGACAGTACAGTGATTGACGCCATGAGCAAAACCAACGTAGATGAGATACGGCGATCAACCATTTGCAAAACAATGAGTCTGAACACCCCATCCCGCCAGTCGCCTGTTACGACAGGTGTGGCTTGCTGAAGACCAAACCTTACCTGGATCTTCACGGGCTCATTATTTTGTATTGTAACAGTAAATTAACATCTCACATGGATGGTGTATTGTGACGTTGAATGAGAAAGTTAGTTTAGCTCTACACCGCTTTGCAGCAATATCCCAGCAATATCGAGACTGTAGACACCAGAAATGGGCTTCACACATTGTGCCCATATGTGGAATCGAACCCGGGACCTTGGTGTGAAGAGCAAACTCTTTAACCTCTAGGTTACCCTTTTGTGACGTTGAGTTTCAGTGGTGTAGCGGTGTAGCGTTTTTGTGTGATGAAAAATAAGGCGTGAAGTCAACAAGTCAACCAATCCACAAAATCCCCTCTTACGACAATCACAGGTTGCCGGGGACCTGTATCCTTTACCAGGACACCCCTAGAGTCGATTTATTAACACCCGAGTAAAAGCTCTGCGCGTCAAGTGGAATAAATATCATCACTCCATTTAACGCTGACATAATCCAATATACTCAAATCGGGTATTAGGATTATGCTGCTCGACTGTTCCTATCAATATTTCTTAGTTAAACGGTATACACTGGCCGTCCACATAACATTTATACAGTTTGCCGCACGCAATGCAATCAGGCTTAACAGGTACACATGGGTCTGTGTATATATAAACCGTTACTCAAGCCGGAGAGATTTCCTTTTGTGGCATAGATGTGTACTTACACAATTATTATAACTTTCAGCATGGGTTTACTGAGCGGAAAGACATCAGCCAAGCAGAAAAGTCTCATGTCGGGCTGAACATTGCGAACACATTTAAACGCATGTGTTTTGCCATTGTCCGAGAAACAGGATCAGTCAACTGTTGAATTATTCTTATTCACTGATAGAACAAATTGTTTTTGCAGTTGTTGCAGGAAGGTATACTCTTTCGATGTACATTTAGTACTTATAGTTACACATGTACTTGAGAACAAGGAACGCTAATTTTAATTGGGTATGACCGTAGTACGTTACAGGCGTTTTCACTAAAATAAGCATTAAGTAACTTGAACCCCAAACGACATAGTTTCGAGAAATTCGAGTTGTTTATAAACGTGATTTTCTGAATTTTAATTATAATTTAAGGCTTGCACCACATCGGACTTTCGTAACAATATTAATACGCTTGATGTGTCGTGATATGACTGAGCTACGACTTTTCAGCTGATTTTTGTGTTTGCCGTTTGTGGTATTTATTTATTTTATTCATGCATTCGTTTTAATATACATCTGATATTTAATACAGACAGTTTAAGCCTTGAGAGATTAATATGAGAGAGAGAAAGTAAGAGAGAGTGACAGTGCGAGAGAATGTAAAAGAGAGAATGAGAGAGAATGTAAGAGAAAGGGAGGAAGAGAGAGAGGAAATGAAAAAGAAGGAAGAAAAAGAAAGTAAGATAAAGTAACAGAGAGTGGGCGCGAGGGAGAGAATGTTAGAGAGAGGAAGACAGAGAGTGAGAAGAAACGGGAGGGGAAGGAAGAGAGAAAGAAAGTTAGCGAGAGAAAATGTATAAGAGAGGTAGGAATACAGGGTGGACATGAGAAAAAAAGAAGAGAGAAAGAGAGAGAAAAGAAAGGGCGAGAGAAAATGTATGAGTGGAGGAAGAGAGAATGAGAGAGGATGACAAAGCGAGAGAGAAAATAACAGAGCGAGAGAGAATGTAAGGAAGACGGAAGAAGAGAGGGAACGAGAGAGAAAAGTAATAGAGAGGGAGGAAGAAAGAGCGAATGTTGATTTACTAAAATAACACACATCCAGACCGATCCCTATAACAAATGCTACGAATTCGGTTTCAATGCTATTTTGATAATCTCACTATATGCAAGGTGGGGAAAAAACTCGACACGTCCTGTTTCTCAAAATACGGTTATCTCTACTTCGCTTGCGTTTACAGTTATACTGTGCTGGTATATACGGGTGAATGGCTACCGTTGGCTACCCACCCCTCTCATCCTCGGTGGGTATCTCGGGTAACTGTACACTCCCTCTATAATAGCGGTGTTCCCTGTACCAGCTCACAACCTCGCCAAGCTTCACGGCTCTAACTCATTACTGTTTCCAACGGCAAATAGCTTTAGTGCATTACTTCGTAATATTAGAATCCTTCTTACCAATATTGCTAATCGGTTTAATGTTAAGGCCTGTAAGTAATCAGCTGGGAGTACTGTTATTGACATTTGGCTTTGATGTGAAGCATTGCAGTGAATGGATACATTCGAGTGTTGAGGACCTGTGATTAAATGTCCCCAAGATGCCGAAAAGTTTTTTGATTACCAAATATTGTCGACGTCGAGTGACGTACCGTGGGGATGACGATGACGTTGAGAAGACGAAGGATGTTGCAGTCACTCCTGTACGGTGTAGGACATATTCAGATGCCCCTTCCAGTGATACCAGTCACTCCTGTGGTGAGGTACCACCAACTTTAGGTAAGGTTAATTAATTTTGAAATATTGACAAAACGCTTATCAGGAAAGCGATGAGAGAGAGAGCGATGGTGATTTAAAATTCCCTTTCTTCCTTTTCTCTCTTGCTAGGTTTAGTGAGCGGTTGTTTCTAAGCGCCGTATCAGTAATTCTGCAGCTATTTGCGGCCATTATATAATTACCAGACAACAATTACTTTCTCTTAAATCTCACCTACTTCTGCACGATTTCCTCAACTTTAATCCAGCCGATTGTGTAAGATGATGTTACAAACGATAAAGTGGTTTATGGATGATGTCTTTGAGTTTCGTGTTGACGCCAAATGCGTCTTCCTTTTCCTTTTTTTAGTAAAATATTGGTAAATCAATATCAGGAATTATGCACTCGTAAGTGTGTAGTATTCTCCTGAGCGGTAGCACCCAGACGAGATGTATGCCAAACCCAAAAGTAAAGTGTCTTTTAACCACAAGAAAAGTAGCCCTCATGATTGGTAGAGCCTGGGTAAGCAAACACTCCGACGATGAAGGCCTATAGGAATATGTATTAGCATGTGGCGAGAACTGCACCATAGTGGAAATACACACGTCATCGTGGAGATATACAAGTTATTGTGGAGAGATACAAGCTGTTGCAGAGATGTACAAGTTATTGTGGTGATGTACAAGTTATTGTAGAGATATGCAAGTTATTATAGACGTACACAAGATATTGTTGAGACATTCAGGTTATTGTAAGGATATACAAATTGTCATTGGCGTTACATTACCATATGAATTTGGCCTTGTTCAACAATGTAATTAATCTACCAGTATTTTTAGGTTTCAACTGGTTACGTTGTTATTTTCTAATAAACTCAGAAACACACCATTTACAATCATCAGTCACTCGTGTTTGTCTCAAGAGGCGACTAACTGGATCGGGTGACCATTTTCGCTGACTTGGCTGATGCATGTCCTATTTGAGTAGATTGATGATCTTGATATGAATCCGGTCCAGACTCAATTACTCAGAGACCTCGTGTGGCTGGAATATTGTAATCGCAGTGTAACCAGACAAATTAGACAAATGGTCAGAATGATGCAAGAAAATAGGACATTGTTGTCAACTTGAAACTTTGCCTGAGACAGTTTTTGGAGCAGGGTGTGCATACGTAATTTAATGTAATGTATTGTTGGGTATGGACACAAACTGATGAAGGAAGAAAACATAACTAAACCCTCCCAACAAACTACAGGGCTAAAAGCATCATACGGCTGCTGCTGAAGATCGTGCTCATCCTCCCATGACTCTAAGCGAACCACACAACAACCGTATCCATATCAAGCCTTGAAAGTCATCTTTCTGTTCTATAAGCATCACTCCCGTATACAGTCTAGTCATTGGGATGATCGCACCGGGGTATAACTTCCCAGGGTATATGCAGCGGGGTGGTTGTACCCAACTGTGTGCCACTGTCAAGTCTTGTAAGGACGGACTGGAGCGAGTACCATCCATTGAAACAGCCTTTCAGCGAGTTCACGTCTCCATCTTAACTAACACGTGCAGCTGGCTATGCTGTGATCCGTCTGATGATATTCTCTAATCTGACCATCTGCTTGTTCCGGTAAGAGTCTAGCCCAGAGGGAAAGATGCCGATAATTTGAGGCATAAATAATTCATAAAGCACTATCGTCGTTTCGACAAAGACAAATCTGTTTGGAAAGAGAGGGGATAAGAGGTGTCATGTACCCAGTGAGGCTTGCTAATCTGCAACAAGTAGTATTGATTCAGCTCACTTTCACGTCAACACCACAAAGATATTTATGTGAATGCTTAGATGGTGTATATGTGCTTGGTAGGATCCCCACGTCTCACACGATGAGACAGTATATGCGTATCTTATAGCCATGCACTGTATGTATACATGCACAAAGATATTAGCACATGTGCTTCGTCTCACACAATGAGTCAGGAGATAAACTACCCTATGAGAACTTATAGTTCTGCTTTAGCTGACATATAGACGAAGAAGTGCACTGCTCTTTTATAAAGCACTGCTCTTATATACAAGCACTGCTCTTATATACAAGCACTGCTCTGATATAGAAGCACTGCTGTTATATACATGAATAATGAATCCACCAGCATATACTTCCATGTGCATGCACTCTTACATATAAGCACATACGGATTTACATTGTAGTTACTCTTGTATACAAGCACTTCTTCTGCATACATGTACTGTTCATACACTTGCACTTCCTCCATATACATGCACTGCTCTTGTATACAAGCACTTCTCCTCTATACATGCACTGTTCATACACGTGCACTCATCCCATATACATGTACTGCTCTTGCATACAAGCACTTCTGCATACATATACTGTTCACACACGTGCACTTCTCCCATATAGATGCACTGTTCTAGTATACAAGCACTTCTCCTACATATAAATCTGTTCTAATATGCGCGCACAGTTCGTATGTCATGCATGTGTATGTACATGCACAGTTCCTGGAGATATGTACTGTTACGAGCACCTCTCATCAATTCATGCACTGTACTTTAACTGTAAGTTTAATATTCATGAAATGAATCAGATATATAATTGTTCTTCAATATACACAAATCACAAAATAATCTTATTCCTGTAAAACCGCACTACAGTTTCATACTGCACTTGTCTTATTACACTTCTCCAACGTTTATATACTCCTGGCCTGTATACATACTTATTACCATTCTCTAATATACACGTATTGTTATTACTCTCTGTTCCTTTATGTAATAACTGTTCTAAACTAGCACACTTGTTATATACTGGTCTGAGACACTAGTACTCGTACATGCATGTAATGATGCTGCTTCTACTGATGATGATACGCCTTTCACATGTATATTTGCATGGCTTTGATAATCAGATAATGCTCCAGTTTCAATAAAAGCATTTGGATAGTTGTCATCGTCACAGCTCAGTATCACTGAGAACGGATTTTACACTTCATCTGAGCGTTTATTCATGGATCGTTATCACCTCCAACGCTGGTAGCGTTAGATAGCGGTTTCACAAAAAACAGGAAAAAATGCGATTGAAAATATTCTTTTTTCCGAAATTTCTTAACGCATTGTGCTTCAAACTTAGCTGCCAGCGGATCGTGGTCTCAAAACTGAACATAGAGTAACAGGAGACTTTAATGAATTCTTGAAGGGTTTACACCACGACTGGTGTAACAGAGAAGGGTCTTTTCTTGACTGGCAAGATGAAAATTCCATTCACAGGCGTAATGTTATGTGCCCGCCGCTGTCGGATAAGAAGCGAATCATTCTAAGCCATTTTCATTACGAATTTCATGATTATGCATAAACAAACATTTTACAGGTTTGTGCTGCAACCTGAACCTGAAGCTATCTAATTTACTACAATGTATTTTCTATTATGCTTTAATGCGAGGCGCGAGATATAGCATAATGACCTACTAAGTGACAGGAAAGTGACAGCCTATGGCCTTCTTCAAATCCCAGGTTGACAAGAATACCAGCTGTTGGTCTGTGATAACAGTAACAACCAATCGCTTGTCACATATGGGATAACATAACGGTTGTAATTCGAAACCTCCAAAGTAACGGCAAAATATGTCCATTCATCTCTTTCTCTGTGGAGATTGGGCCAAGATCAGTACCCATTGTCATCGGGTAGCATCTTATCCTATTAAAAACAACGTTATTGTAGGCATAAACACCATCCTTCAGCCGTATCTCCGTTTTCTGAATGAAAATCGACTCAAAAGAAGTAACACGAGACCAACTTCCTGTCTTTTCTGATTCGCACGTCTAACGGTGGTCCATGGCCATTTTCAGCCTGAATATCACACGTATACTTATATGCATTGTTATCGCACGTCAAAGGGGGGTAACTTCAGCGTAGACCACACGCCTCACCT
Organism: Haliotis asinina; assembly: GCF_037392515.1. NCBI lineage: Eukaryota > Metazoa > Mollusca > Gastropoda > Lepetellida > Haliotidae > Haliotis > Haliotis asinina. The sequence continues at coordinate 72,518,054 of NC_090281.1, forward strand.
TTCCAAACGCCAGTCCTTGTCAAGAAGACCTGCATGCATCCATTATTAAAACTGACCTCGAGATCTCGTCTCATTGTCATGTGACCGCGGGATGCCAATCCCCGAATCATGTTGCAAGTGGCGCTATGTAACTGTTTTTGCAGCCATTCAACAATAGAGTAACTGTTCATTCATAAGGTCACGTGGTTTCCATTCAGTATTCCGGTAACAATAGGTCATGGGCGCTGTCTGGTCGTGTGAATGACGTGAATGAGTAAAGATGGCCGGTCACATTCCTCCACACCTTGTCAAATTGTTCTATGTTTGCCGACGTTGGAGACACAATGAGAAAAAACGGGTCATCGTTATGGGGCATTCGCGAATTAATGAAGTCTGAGGTGCTTCTGTGATAGGTCAGAGGGTTAAGGTTTTCCGTCTGTTCAGGTGTTATGTTATGGGACGTGATTCTATGTGACAGGTGTTGTTGGGCAGTGTTTATGATGCTGCACTTAAAAGATGCATTGCACTGTTTTTACGTTTGTTTTCGTTTTTTGTTTAACACCGCACTCAGCAATATTCAAGCCATATAGCGGCGGTCAGTAATACTTCGAGTTTTGACCAGACAATCCAGTCATCAAAATCATAAGCATCGATCAATGTAACTGGGATACGGAGACATGTGTGGAGCAAGTCAGCGAGCCTGATCACCCCATCTCGTTACCGCTAGTATGGGATGATGAGACCAATTCTAACACAGATCTTCACGCGTGCATCGTTATATGGTGGTGTGACGATTTATCAGACGAAGGACAGAAGGTGTTGGTAAGCTCACAGTGAGCTGATTCAAAAGTGGTGGTTGGAAGATGGTAAGGTGGCGCCGTCGGTTGATGTGACGTGATGAGGAGACTGGTATGTGTTGTCCTTTATGTGGTGTTTAGGTGTGGTGTAATGTTGAAATAACCAGTTTGATGTGACGTGATGAGGAGACGGGTATGTGTTGTCCTTTACGTGGTGTTTAGGTGTGGTAATGTTGAAATAACAGGTTTGATGTTGAGGACGGAGAAGATGAAGTGTCCTGTATGTGAGGATGTGATTTCGAGAAGGCGGTCGTCACTGCAGGAGACTCGGATGTAGTGATTGAATAGAAGGTGATGATATAATATATTCACCCAACCCCACCCCACCCCCACCATATACATGTACTACTCGGTTAGAATTGATCTTCACTAATCAATGCTTGTCGTAAGAGGCGACTAACGGGAACATGTGGTCAGGCTCGATGACTTTGTTGGGACATGTCATTGCATGCGTAGACGTTATTGGTCATTTGATTGTCTGGTCCAGATTCAATTACTTACAGACCGCCGCCATATAGCTGTAATATCGCTAAGTGCGGCGTGAAACTAACCTCACCAACATGTATATAGTTATAAGTACATTTACACATCCACTGATATCTGTCATCTCCTGTTCTAAGAGAAGATAACCACCCCCATGCTGCAGGGAGCACTGGAGTAGCCTAGTGGTTAAAGCTTTCGCTCGTCACTCCGAAGACCCGGGTTCGACTGCCTTCCATGGTTACAATGTTCGAACCCGATTTCCTGTTTTCCCTGTCGTGATGGAATATTGGGAATATTGCTAAAAGTGGCGTAAGACCCAACGCACTCACTCACTCAAGTTGCATGTTCACGTGTGCTGCGCATTCCCCTCCTCACTTTGGTTACTGAGTGGGCGACAAATACCATCCATATATCAACCTTTATTGTATTGGTGACTAATGTCCATATACCCAATCAAACAAAACAAAAAAAGCCAAAACATACAAATCACAACAAAACAGAAAATTAAAAAAAAGACGCTGAAACAGAAAAACGCCATGCTCAGCCCTGCACTAATGTCTCAGTAAATTCCTATTTTTACGTGTTATGATGTTTACCACAGATGTCGCATAGAAGTGGATATGGGTAAGCTACGTTTCCACAACGATGGTTTACACTAGTCTGGGTTGGCAAGCCTCTTTGATTGTCACTCCTTAAGTGCCATTTTGAAGCTGGTATGACGAAGAGGAATCCTCTTTATGGATAGGCAACTTCTTTATTGCAATAGATTTGATTATAGGTTATTATTTGATATAGCTTAGCTTACCATTTACCCTCCGTCCATTTTACTTACAGATGAAAATGTACTTCTCAATACACCTGTGTCACTTGATCTCAATAACAATCACGTGGAGCCCTCCCCGGTCACAGTCTCGTCTTCCCATGACAAGAAGCGAATGTCTCCTCAGCAGCTGTTTCCCTCCCACTCCCCTGAACGTTCGTCATATCTGAGTCCGCCGACATCATGTGGTATTGTTACGCCACCTCACGGATCCGTCCACGGGTCCTTCAGCACCTCCCCAACTGCATACCCGTGTTACTACAGTCCGTATCTCCACCCTCCGCCACAGCCTCTACACCATATACAGCACCACTACTACAACCGCGACGACAGAGTGGAACACAGAATTGTCACGTCACCTGCCCCAACTATACAGGTACCATCTCTTTACCATCTTTAGGTCTTTGATATGTTCTTTAAGCAGGCACCATAATTTATTGTGTTGAGTTGCCTCCCTTAGCTGTGCCATGAATCTGTCGTGGTGAGTTTGAATCCAAGATTCATCATGATTATTATTTCCGTTCCTTGGGAGTTTCTTCTAAGAGATTAACAAGCTCTAAGATAGACTTGTTCCTAACCTTTTCCATACACTTTGTCATTTGACTTCACCAAATATGACTTTAAGTACGAGCACCATACTCATTGTTTTGCCACTGGTGCCTTTGTCTTACTCATGGCACAATATTCTATGTTAATTGTCTTTGCTACATGTGCCCTTGTTTCACACTTGGCGCCATACCTTATGCTCATTGTCTTTGCCACGTGTACTTTTCAGCACCATACTCCTTGCTCTTTACCAAAGATGAGTTTTAAATGCCAACATCATACTCCTTGGTCATCGACTTTAAAGGTGCGCTACTTAAGTACCATAGTCCATATTTGTTGGCTTTACCTAGAGAATCTTTATCTGCTACGATAAATTAATTATAATACTCCGTGATATAACTGATATATTACCTAATTTCTTTGATTAAACATAATGCAACGATTGCTTGAATGTTGACATGTTATTATTCTGCCAGCACCTGACAAGTGGTGGTGTAGAGGTCATCAACGGCGGCTACGGCATCAAGAACCCTTTGCTGGGACAAACGACTCTACAGAAGGAGATAACACTGTCTAGCTGTGGTGTGTATATATTTTACGTTGTAGGTGTACAGCTCTACATTGTAAGTAAGCGCGTAAGTAGTATGTGTACATGTGTATGCCGTGTGTACATCTGAATGATTTGTGAATAGCAGTACAACTGATGTGTAAATTTCTATGATGTGTGCATTCGTGTATTTAAACTGACATAGACACGAACGTACACACATGGTGAAGAAGTTTTCTGTTCTAAACGGGAGAGAAAAACTGTGAATATTTTTAACGTATTGCCAAAACACCAAGTCATTATACCTTAATGTAAAGTGGGTTCGTCCCTCACCTTCCCCAACGCAGATGCAGATGTTTCATTTCACCTGCATCGAAATGGTCAACAGGTGGTGCCTATGTGGTTACCTAATGCTGTTGGTGCTGATGATGTCAGATGGAGAATGCGCAGGTAAAGGTCATGTTGAGGGGTGGTCACTCTCGGTTTCCATCCTTGTGTTAGTCGGATGTCTGGCTATTCTGGTTAACATTCCATTTGTCTGAAGGTGGTGTCCCACTGTTTCATTTGTGTAGCAAGTAAGATGTAGTATCATTGTTACTGTTCCTCAGCTGAAAAACGTTAGTTGGACAATTTGACTATTCCCCAGGTTTAGAGAACGACAACGAAAGGTACGCATGCCGGGTTTGTGGCAAGCTTTTCCCCCTTCAGCGTCATCTGAACAGACACATCAAGTGTCATAGTGACGTCAAGCGATACCTGTGTACTTTCTGTGGCAAGGGTTTCAATGACACATTTGACCTGAAGCGGCACACCAGGACACACACAGGTAGGTCAACCCAACAAATCGTCTCATAATCCAAGCTATCCTAGAACAGCAACAGATTAAGAGTATGTGTATGTCCTGGTTGAATAAATGAACCCTGAACTTTAGATTCAAGACATAACTATCGTTCTGATTGCCTCTTATCACGTCGCGTGCCGTTATACCTCATGCGCCAGAAAACTACCCATGGACACCATAAAGGACGTCATCAAGCGGTAGCAAAAGGTTGGAAGATCCGGATGTACCACGTGAGAAGTTGAGCTGCCTCTTTGAAGACGTCTGTATAGAGAGACAAAACTCAATAATGTAAGCTTCAACTTGGTATTTGGCAGCAGCGATGACTGCCTTTAATAAATACGTGATCCTTTCGCGGATGCAACGGCCCTCTTGTTAAAACGCAAGATTGTGGAATGAGGAGTCTGTGTGAAACAAATACTTCAAAAACGATCGTTTTAATATTACTCTAGTTATTCTGTCATTGCATGGTGAAAGTAAGGCATGTGTTGTAGATGTTTTACTACCACCCTCACAGTGCGTCCTGTGTATTATAGGAATGTCCAGGTTAGAATAATTTTTATTGATTTTCAGCAACCCATGCTTGTCGCAAGAGGCGACTAACTTGATCAGGTGGATAACCTCATTTACTTGGTTGACACATGTTATCGTATCTCAGTTGCATAGATCAATGCTCATGCTGTTGATCACTGGATTGTCTGGTCCAGACGTTATTATTTACAGCCCGACACCATATACTGGAATAGGTGGAATATTGCTGAGTGCGGCGTTTAACGACAAACCACCCAGCCAACTATACCAGACATAAGGGCCATATCAGATAAACCATAAGGCGATGGTGGGTTGAAGTGGGGTCATATAGTGTTCAGTTTCATTTGAAAACTTTGAATGTGTCTTTGATATGCAATAATAAGAGATGGGCTATAATCAAGCTTAACCCGTTTAGGTCTTACCCAGCAGATGGTATAACTTGCTTACACCCAGTTAATCTGTAGTGAGTGAGTGAGTTTTATATGGCGGCGGTCTGCAAATAATCGAGTCTGGACCGGAAAATCCAGTGATTAACAACATGAGCATCAATCTGCGCCATTGGGAACCGATGATATGTGTTAATCAAGTCAGCAAGCCTGACCACCCGATCCCGTTAGTCGCCTCTTACGTGCATAGTCGCCTTTTATGGCAAGCATGGGTTGCTGAAGGCCTATTCCACCCCGGGACCTTCACGGGTCCAGTTCATGTGTAATTCTGGCAGGCAGTAAACAAGCACTCTGAATGATGGTACATAAAATTATTCTAAGAAAGGGTGAACTGGGCCTTTTTACTGAATTCCTAATGCGTGAAAAACATTAGGATTATTAAATTCCTAAAGCATGAAAAACAATTATAGGAAACACCATAGCAAAATCTAAATATACAAAAATCTAATAATCAAGCATTTGATACAAACTTTGACTCGCAAACATCAACTTGACTCGAGTTAGATTGGTAGGTCTCATCCACAGTCGGCGATTAATTCTCAAATTCCCTATTCAACACACTTTATGGAAAAAGCTTCTTTATTTCGAAGACAGACGATGGTATCCATTAAGGCTATACGAAACTGTATGTCTCAGCTTCTAAAATGCCACTCAAACAAACTAAAACTTTTACGTATTGTGCTTGACGCCAGTCAGTTGACTGACTCTACTTTAGTTCTGGCGTTCTCGATTGTAGTTTACAGATGACGAGTTGATATACAAACTACTAATTTATGAACACCTTGATTGTTATCTTTGACATCAAAGCATTTTCAGAACCATGACGCTTGCATGTGCATCCTAATAGCGTATAGGTATTATCCTCTTCGCTCCATTATCCAGCTCTTTGTGTAAACATTTTGGCCCTATGAACTTTCATTTACGTATTTACAATCTAACATAACGCTTGTTGGTGAAGAAAAATGTCTGTCGACACCTGTATCCAGTGGCTGTTTTGTTAAATTATACATCAGTAAGTAATTCTCATATGTATGTTTAATCATGAAAACATCAATGCCCTGTTGCGTCGTTGCAATGCTTCGCTTCATAGTCTGATACTCTTTGAAGACAGTAATGGAAAATGTTGCATTTTTTGCACCCCAATAAAGATAGAATTTCTGCAATCTGCATTACACACAGGGCGATATGTAAACTTGTCGCCAGTGCCAGATTTAATAATTCACTGACGGATGCTTGGATGACAGAAAATATGTATTTGGGGAGCTGTTGTGATATAAAAAAACTGCTGCATGTCCACAGTGATTTCAATGTGGGAGGATGCTTCTCTGCATCTTTTGTGTTGGACAAGTAGGCAGAACTAATTATTGAATGATAAATCTGCTAAGTTGAATGCCTCGCATTCCATGGCGTGTATATCAAGTGCATTAAATAACGATATGACAGAGGACCGTGGAATGATATGACAGATGTGGCCTTGCGCGTCGACCTTCTGTCTTGCACTGGAGTGTGGACTGACATAGTACTGGAATAGCAGACACTGGACATGGAGACGTGTATCCCAGCAGCACGATATCTGTTACAGTATGGTAATGAAGCTAAATAATATAAGGTTTTTTAAGTTTTAGTCATGCTCTCCTCCTTGAATCGCAATTCTCGAGTTAAAGGGGTTACAGATGTGTGTCAGAAGACAGCTCTGTCAACTTGTACTCAAGTCATTTACATGTTTCTCTGTCCACCATCTGTTGCTGTTAAATGTGTGTCCGTTAGCCCGTTAATTACACACGGACAATGTCACAGTGCCACAACTACACCATAACGTTATACTTCAGTATCACAGAAAATCATCAGATCAACTGCAAATGGACAGTTCTCGTTTAGACCTTGCAATGAGCGAGCGATGTTACATATTAAATCATGGCCAATACTCAGTGCCTTTTTCACGATTGAAACTAAGTTCGTAGATTGACTTAGTAACAACGCTGAGGATTCCACATTGGAAGTTGGTAGATTAACTTAGTAACAACGTTTAGGGTTCCACATTGGAAGTTGGTAGATTGACTTAGTAACAACGCTGAGGATTCCACATTGGAAGTTCGTAGATTAACTTAGTAATAACGCTTAGGATTCCACCGGCATAAGAGACATGGATGAACTTTCAAAACTACCAATGGCATTTATGATAAATGCTGTTCTATAATACCATTTACCAGGTTAGAATCTGTAAAATAAAACATGCAACAACGGCTGTAGGCTATTTGGACCTTACGAAAGAAAGAGATGTGGGTATCACACATTTGGGGAATCGAATCAAAATAGATTTTATTCACTACTCTAGTCCTGAGACTTCTTGACCACACACAAATGATGTGACATGCATAACATTAACTACATACGTAGTGTAATAGTGACGTCATGAGATCAAGATATAGCTAATTAACGGACTGAATATATCGTTAAGTAAAGTAGTTATAGCCAATGAATTTTACTAAGCAGAGTTCCAATAATCTAGTCATGTGGTAATCTCGGGTGACTTTAGAGCAAGATGTGTTAATTTGCATGGAACAAGATCCCTAAACATATCTCTATGTCACTTACTATCTGCTCTGTTAATAAATAGTCACTATTTTTTCCACACAACTAGTACATGCTCAATGCGCTGGTATTTATTCCCTCGATCTTTGAATTGCACATCTCATGATCACTCTCAACACCCTGAGGACCATACAGCTCTTGAAATTACTAGTTATTGCGGATTTCCCATCCTTACGATGTACCCATTCACAGCGAATAACCAAGAAACATTTTGGTCGCACGATGTGACTTAATGAATCGGTAGCTTGTTTGTCAAAGACTCGGGTCACCACCATTGCTGTACATGGGATCTATCGATTTCTGTCATTACAGGTGTACGCCCCTACAAATGTTCCGTATGTGGCAAGGCATTTACCCAACGATGTTCCCTGGAGTCGCACTGTAAGAAGGTTCACGGGACTGACCAGTCATACGCTTACAAGGAGAGACGGAACAAAGTGTATGTGTGCGAGGACTGTGGTCACACAACGGAGGATCCAGCTCAGCACTACCTCCACTTGAAGAACCTCCACCCGAACAGCCAAGTCCTTCTCAAGTTCTATGACAAAAGACAATTTAAGTTCTCCGACACCAGCCTCTCCAAGCTGATGTACACGTCCATGACGACGGACAGACCAGGACAATCCCTCATCACCACCAGCCCAGATCTGGACACTCGGAGCTGATGACGTCCCGAAAAGTGTTGTGTGTGTTTTGGTGTGGTTTGACAAAGGCCTTGTTGACTTGAAGTTCATACTGTGTATCTTGATTTTGTGACGTGGGTAGGATGGATTTGAGATGCTGGGATCCCCATGAACCAATCTGCCTTAGCGCTGACACAATCGCAACGGAAAAGGATAAACTGCTACAATATTTGTCCAAGAAAACGGTGATAGTGATGTGAGAATAAAAAAATAAAACAAAGAAAAAAGCATTTGGAGTCAACTACAGTGCGATTGATTTATGTGAAACATCTCTATCAACTGAATATATATTATAGGAACAGTAACTATTGTATGTGCTAAATCCGGCTGACAGATAGAGAGGTTCGACACAAGGCACAGATTGACGAAGCAGTCTAAAAAAGGGCTTTGTCTTTAATGAGTCAGCAAAACTGGACAGTTATACAGTTGGTTTAATCAAACAAAGCCCATATTAAATGAAAATATGATAAGAAAGTTTTGAAAAGTGATCTTACGACGCTAATATCACTTAGTGAAACGGGGCACCTTAAGATCTTACTAAAACTGAATCAGTGCATTATGTTTTATGACTACTAGTAGGTTGTTTCGTTAAAAGTGCCTAGTTGTTCACTAATTATAATTAACTCGTTTGACAACACTTACTAGTGTGACCCTACTCCTGAAATTTGATTAGATATATTTTACAAAAGGTATTACTGTATTGACTTGTACAAAGTTGACGAAAATGCTGTTGGTCGTATTTTTAGAAATATTTTTCATATCAGTGTTTATGTCAGTGGCGCGTGCCTCAAACCGCCATTTGCTATAATTATCTGTGACATTGTACACGTACCTGTGACAGAATACAGGCACCTATGACAGTGAAACAAATATACGTATCTTTGACAATGTCAGTACACGTATTTGCGAAAATAAGATAGTAAAAGTATGCATGACCGAGTACTCGTATATGTGACAATAAGGACATTCGTACATTGTGTCTGTAACAGAGGGAGGGATATGTATCTGTAGCTGCATGTATCAGTGAGTACTCGCATCTGCGACAGTGAGATATATATCTATTACAAAGAATATGTCTGTGACAGGTGTCACTTCTGTGACAGTGAGATATATATCTATTACAAAGAATATGTGTGTGACAGGTGACACTTCTGTGAAAGTGATATATATATCTGTTATAAAGAATATGTGTGTGACAGGTGACACTTCTGTGACAGTGAGATATATATCTATTACAAAGAATATGTGTGTGACAGGTGACACTTCTGTGAAAGTGATATATATATCTGTTATAAAGAATATGTGTGTGACAGGTGACACTTCTGTGAAAGTGATATATATATCTGTTATAAAGAAAACATGTCTTTGACAGGTGACACGCCTGTGACAGTGAGAGAATACACGCATCTGCGATGGGAGAGTTGACGTATCTGTAACAGCGAGAGAGATATGTATCTGTAACAGCGAGAGAGATATGTATCTGTAACAGCGAGAGAGATGTGTATCTGTAACAGCGAGTGAGATGTGCATCTGTAACAGCAAGAGAGATATGTATCTGTAACAGCGGGAGAGAAGTGTATCTGTAACAGCGAGAGAGATGTGTATCTGTAACAGCGAGAAAGATATGTATCTGTAACAGTGATAGAGTTCATGTACCTGTGACTATCGTTACGCATCTCTAACAGGACATTGCTTATCTGTGACAATGAAAGTACAGACTGAGTAATTTCTCATTATCATTCGTCGTTCACAAGAATGCATTTTATATACATTGTTTTGCAGCGTTTAAGTAGCCTTTGGTCAGAAAAAATGCTTGAAGATTTTTGCAAAAATTGCCTCCCCTAAGTCATAAAGACAAAAGTGCTGGCACTTTACACTTTATGACAATAAGGGCACATCCTTAGAGTACCTGTTAGTCAGTCATACAGGATGTATGGTTTCTTTCAACTGTCAAGATTTATGTATAAGGCACTCAGTCTGTCTATTGCTTAGCTTTAAGAGTAAAAAGACACTTAGTTTCATTTGAAAGAACAATAAATTGACACATATACTTTTCATTGAAGACAAGTTAAATGCCAGATTCACATTGCCTAATTCCATGATTTCATACTTTACACTTTTGTTGATATGTTGCATTTACATTTTGTTACCCACCTAAACAGATGTATATTTCACTTATGTTTCTGACCTACAAGTAAATTATTATAAGGAATACTGAGTTTGTTAGTCCATTTCGTGTCATCTGTAGAACAAGGTTAGACCAGCTATTACTAAGAAAGTGTAATCCCAAATATGACATATTGCAAGGTTAGACCACTTTAAATATATTTCATCTACCATCACCGAAGAGTCCTCAACACTTGTGATGAAGAGTCCTCACAGTCCAGTAGAGTGAGTGAATCAGCTGTGTTGTATTCGATGATGAATGAAACTTACTTATGCCAAAGAGGTCTATAAATGGCTATCCTACACATTGTTATGTGCCTCATTATATACACTGAGTCGGTGAACGAGTTTTCAGTAGCCACCTGTCCATATGTTTTAATTATGTAAGTGGGGGAATGAGTGTAGTTTTTAGCCGCCTTTTGTAATAATCAAGCCATATCACCAGAGAGCATACCAGAAATACATGTAGGCTTAATACATTGTATTTTGTGAGGAGTGAACCTTGACTTTTGTCATGACAAACTATCCCTTTCACAACTAGGTTATCCAAAGCAGACCTTTTTCTCCCATGTGATCATTAGATAATCATTTTGGAAATATGGGAGCCAGACGTTCCTTTTGAGAAAGGAATTAATTTCTGGTGAAACGCGTGAATTATTTTGAAAAATGATATTGGGTGAGGTACGAAATGATGATTGTAATGAATACACACATACACAGTTAGATTATGTTCTAATATTTCTTCTCAATACATATCATATTAAAATGATAAGTGAAATATGATTTATTAACCCTCTAGAACCCACTGTATCACAAATGATACAGAAGATTCAATTGTTGGTATCTAATCACTCATTACACTGGAAGAATTAATTTCACATCGTCTGAATTCTTAATATGATATATTTAACGATCACATTTCGTTTCGTGCTTCCTTCCTAATTTTCAACTCACCCATCACTTCCTGTTCAATCACTGGCACATGGTCTGATGATGCGTGAAAGGGGTGGAATTTAAATCCATCCCGATCGACTCAAATTAAATTCCATTTATGTTCAAGTTGTTGTTTTCCTTTCTCTTTTACATGCATTTAAGAGTAGATGTCAACATTTCAGTGAAATCATTATGCATTCTTAACAGTTAATTTTGGAAAATCATATGTATCACACGTGATACAATGGGACCAAGGCATATTCTGCTGTATCACCAGTGATACGTTTCGGGACTTCGTGGAATGTGTAAATTCACTTACTGTTTTAACATCAATGGTAATGTATCATGAGAAATGTAGTTATAATTAAATTCGTTAGAGTATCAAAGAGTGTGAAATACAGATACAATACCCTCCATTTCTTCAGAATGGAGAACATCCTATATGAGGATTTGACAGAAAGTGAGTATGAAACCTCCTCTGATGAATACATTCCTAACACAGAGGATGAGAGTGAGGATGCCACTCCCAGAAAGAAAAGTAGACGTTCATGTAAGCATAAAGCAGCAACATCAACTGGGACATCTGATTCTTCAAATAATGAGGGCATTCCTCTCAAACAGCTCAGACCAACACTGTACGATTCTGATGATGACATCCCTATTGCAAGACTCAACAGCTTAGGGAACATCAAGACGAGAGTGAGCACCTTTCACAATTGTTGGATACTCCTTTCTGGGAGGATGAGGAGTTCTTCCCACCAAACCCAACCTTCAACGGTGTTCCTGAACAGCCTCCTCAAGGCGGACAGCTGAAAGAGCCTATAGAATATTTCAAGGATCTCATAACAGATGCAATGATCGAGAATAAGATGGCATTTCAGTTAAAACAGCATCCAGAGAAATTGCCTTGTTTCTGGGGATTTATCTTCGTATGGGGCTTGTTGCTGCTCACTCTGTGAAAGCTTTCTGGGCTATGGAAACTCGATGTCCTTTAGTCGCAGATTTAATGTCCAGAAATCGGTTCCAGAAGCTCCTGACTTCAGTACATATGAGGGACAACACCAGTGTCTCAGGCGAAGAAATGCGCCCATGGTTGGAGAACTTGAAAGATGCTTTCAAAAAGATACCTCAGGAAGACGAGTGCAGTGCAGTCGACGAGGTAATGATTGCGTTTAAAGGACAGTCTGCAGTAAAACAATATATGAAAAGCAAGCCACATAAATGGGGGTTCAAACAATGGGGCAGGGCAGGAGCTTCCGGGATTCTCTATGAATTTGAAGTCAAGGAGCATCAACCAAAAACCGAGCACCTTCTCCATTTGGCATGACTGGTGATGTTGATGTTTGGTCAGTTTCATCTGTGCAAATAGACTTCTAGTTCTGGGGACTGTTTTGTCTCATTTCTAGAAGACCCTAACTGCCATGTCCGTCCAAACATCCTTGATGCTGACTGATACTGTTCAAGTTGCACCTGCTTTCACTTGTTCAAGTTGTGTTCAATGAAATTGTTCAAATGTTCTTCATTCTACGAGCTGTCTTGTGTCATCCTTCAATGGATATCGACAGACATTTTACTGTTCAGTTTCCATCTGTGCAATGCAAAGATACTCAGATATATTGTGCAAATTCAAATTGTGCCAAGGGTCTTTATCGTTTGAAGATAGTTTATGAATTATTAATAAACCCAGTCTACAAAAAGTGTTGTTTTCTGTCTCTTTAAGTATGTGTTTCGTATTTTCAGTCTTGACCCAAAGTGTATCACAGGTGATACGGATCCTTCACAAAACACAAAGACCCAGCGTATCGCATGTGATACAAATAAAAAAGAATAAACAACTGTTCGAAATGTTGCAAACAAAACATATCTGTTCTAGTTAGACCAAATGTGTGTCAGATTTCAAGTTCCATATTTTTGGGATGTCTAAAAGTTGGTTTGGGTCCTAGAGGGTTAAATACATGTGTAAACTATGAAGGTCTGAAATGTATTTAAGTTTATTTGTAGTTTATTTGTTAAATGCCGTTGAAGTCGTCGTCTCCCACCACGTGATCTGTTGACCATTGAATGTCAAGGGATATGAAAAGAAACCCAAACCAAACAAAGAAACAAAAAAAATATAAAACACACAGGTAACGACTGACGTAACAAAATTGAAATTTCACCCAGCCTCCATGACAACGTCCCACGGCAACGTATCATGACAACGGGTGTTCCTCGCAGCTGATTTAACACTGTTACATTCTCAAGGGAAAAACCGTAATTTAACGGTGAAGAACGGTCATTTGCATTGGTGTTTCAAAACCTAATCACAAAATTTGAAATTGCTACTCCGAAACCTATCGACAAATAATTTGAAACGTCGTATTAACGTGTAGCTATCAAAATAGTTTGAGAGGACCATGGCACAGCTAACTAGAAAATAACAACAGGTTCCAATTTCCAATGATTGTGACTCGGTGTTGGTTTGCGTAATTTATATTGTGGCTCATTTCAACCATGATCGTGAGAAGATCGTGTTTCACAGATATTGTGCATTGTCATCAATCTTCGTTAAAATTCTTTCCTTATGCTTAGGGATGTTCGTGTCAAGTTACTCTGAAACCTTCATCAACTTTGTTGCGATTTTGAAAGGAACGTAACCATATCGTTTTGTCGGGTAGTGAGAAATCACATATTTAATGAAAGTTTCAGTGATTATCTGAGGAGAAAAGATCCCATGGCTGCAAGATGTATATATTAGGTGTGTTAGACCCACAACTGTCTGATAGGCGTCTATTTGATAAAACCTTGCCGATGTACTCGTGAACACTCGCGTGATTACCTTCCAAGGGCTATAACCATCAAGATTCTAACGGGAAAGATAGAAAGCTAGTACCAAGTCAAGCGGCAATGTCAAATTAAGGATAATTGGGTGTGATCATAATATTTTTAAAAATGTATCTACGCCAATACCACCTGTGTCTGACTTTTTGATGCGTGACGTAGACATCGTTCCCAGGCGAACCTCTATTTATGCTATGCATTAGATATGTTTTTTTCTCACGGTCTGAAAGAGAAACCATTATCTGTATGACTTGTATTACAATATTGTGCATTTCATAAAGAACGACTATTGTGCTGGCGTGGTGTATGCGTGGGAATCGCTCGTCTTTATTGTTATCTTGAAGCTCGTGACAGCGCCATAGGAAGACATACATCAACACTGCTGGGACGAAATGCCGCAGTACTAACGGAACATGCTTTATACAGATTTCACCGGTACACCCACATTGTGTATGTTAGACATATATTAGTGGATGAATAACTTTTTTGAGAGATCCACACACAATGGGGCATTGCAAGTAATGCTCGTCTGATATCTCAGCTTTAGTAATAATATGTAAGATAGACGTTTGATGGGTTTGCGACTTGCCCTGCCCTCCTCGGCCTAAATATAAGCAATTATACATTGAGGAATACAATTACACAATTTTTATGAGGTAAAAAATACATCCGTGACGAATTAACTCTTGAGCAACTCATACCTGCTGTAGGAAGCAAGTAACGGGATTAGGAGATCGGGCTCGATATCCTGGTTGGCACATGTCATCTTATCCATTTGTGTTGGTTGGTCGATCCTCATGCTGTTGATCACTGAATGGTCTGTTCCAGACTCGATTGTCTCCAGAGAGTAGACACACACACACACACACACACACACACACACACACACACACACACACACACATCATCATCATCATCATCATCATCAACATGCCTGTTACCGAGCTATGACCACCAATACCCATTCCCACCCCCTGCCCTGTCACTTTACTGTGACCGTCTACATGGCCTCATAACTCCACCCTTGCGTCCACTGCCACATCTCCTTGCCCAACCCCAGTCCACATCACCATCCACATCCCGTATCATAACAATCTTCATTATCACCCTCGCCATCCTTCTCCATCTGAAAAATAACACGTCCTCGCGTTTCGAGTGCATAGTTTTTGTTATACTTGTCTTGGCTAAAAAACAAACAAACGGAACATTAGGTTAAGGTGCATGAGACATATAATGATTTCTTCGGTGTGTTGTACTCACACACTATACCTACAAGTACATATACATACATATGGAGTATATTAACACTTGATTACGCACTGTCTGAGTGGGTATCGGAAATTCCTAGTCTTTGTTATTTGACGAGTCACAGCAGTACTAGAATGAGAGAGTGAGTTTAGTTTAATGCCGCTTTTAGCAACATTCCCGCAATATCACAGCGGGGGACACCAAAAATAGGCTTTAAACATTGTACTCTTGTGAGGAATCGAACCCGGATCTTCGGCGTGACGACGCTTTACTCACTATACACATATGTTATATGTGAGATTACACTTCCAAGTCGGGGTGGCTGAGCGGGTTAGGCAGCTGACTTTGTCTGCTGGCGATTAGGTTCCTGACTCCGAGGAGGTGTTCTTCTTAATTACGGATGGTACTAAACCCCCCAAAGTTACATTTGACCAATTTTAATTGTTACTGTGTATTCACAGCTTTAACCACTAGGCTACCACCACCTACCCGCACAGCGGTACAGTAAGACTTGGACGACCAAGATACATTAACTTGTCCTTTGCTCATGCAAAGTCTGATTGAGCAACAGTAAACAAAGTGACTCGTTCACTTATGCTTTTGACATAGTCACTCTAAACATCCGACTCTGCCTTTAGATAGATAGATATTGAACGACTTGCCATTTTTGTGCATCCATTAATTCATCCAGTGTGCATCACTTTCCAAGACTGACTTATTGGAAAGCAGACTTAACAAAGGCATATTATTCTTATTTACGCCTGGAATATCGCTATTAAAAGTTTGACGCATCTACTGACTCCAGGTGAACGTCATGTCGACATTTACATATTCATAATGTTGACTGGAACAGAATGTCCTCTTCGTTAAAGTAAATGACACCCACAAATATATTTAAGTGCATGCAATTATTGCAGAAGGGTAACCCGATATTTATTTTGTGGCAGTAGCATAACAGCATGATACGGTCTCTCCCGAGCTCTTTTGAAAAAATCAGAATTCAGTTGTCAACACATTTGAATTTATTACTCGACGAGAAGCACCGCATGCATCAAGGAAGAATGCACCAGGTTGCCATCTGAGAATAAATCGTCTGTTTTAAACACGTCAGAAAATTGCTGAATACTTTTTAACCATCATTCAGTTAGAGTTTCATTCAGATGTTGTTTGCAAGGTGACCTTGACGTGTGGAATGTTGGAACACTGAGTGAGTAACGGTGATTAGATATAATCATGAAAGTTCTTTGTGTAACAGTTGCTTGTTGTGATACCACTCGAAAACTGCGTCATCAGGCCTTAATATACTAACACAATTTACACGCATTTGACAGTGCTTGTAGGTATAGTATGTAATTATAAGCAAAACACCAATGCAATTAAAAAAGGTGTCATGCACTTCAACTTTATATTCCTGAAAAGGGTGCATTTTAGCAAGGACAAGCATAATCAAAAACTATATATGCACTCAAAACAGCAGGCATGTTATTTTTAGATGGAGAAGAAAGGCCGGGATGATAATGAAGATTATGATGGTACGGGATATGGATGGCGATGTGGACTGGGGTTGGGCAAGGAGATGTGGCAGGGGGCGCAGAGGTGGAGTTACAAGGCCATGTAGAATGTCATGGTACAGTGACAGGGCAGAGGGTGAAGATGGGTGTCTTGATGGTCAAAGTTCGGTAACAGGCATGTTGATGATATGGATGGGGTGGTTGGTTGGTTTGGTGTTTAACGCCTTATTAAGCAATATTTCAGTTATCTGTAAATAATCGACCACGGAATCCAGTGATCAACAGCATGAACATCGATCTACGCGATTGGGATACGGTGATATGTTTCATCCAAGTCAGTGAGCCTGATCACTACATCCCGTTACTCGCCTCATTACGACAAGCATGGGTTACTGAAGACCGATTCAAACACGGATCTTCACGGGTAGGATGAGAATAGGCACGTAGATGGTCATATCGCGGTAACAGGTCCATATGGATGAGGATGGTTGTGTAGGTGGTCAAGGGACAACAACAGGGGTATGAAAGAGGATGGCTGTGTAGGTGGTCAAGGGACAACAACAGGGGTATGAAAGAGGATGGCTGTGTAGGTGGTCAAGGGACAACAACAGGGGTATGAAAGAGGATGGCTGTGTAGGTGGTCAAGGGACAACAACAGGGGTATGAAAGAGGATGGCTGTGTAGGTGGTCAAGGGACAACAACAGGGGTATGAAAGAGGATGGCGGTGGGATAGGATAGTCATGGTGACAGGATAGAATGGTTTGGGGACTGTGATACGAAAGTTGGTTAAGATGGGTATTAGGATTGGACTGAGATTGGAATGAGGGCGCACAACGCATAGGGTATAGAAATGAAGACGAAATAAGGACGGGAACAGAGATAAAGATGGCGTGAAATTGGGATGGGGATATAGACGGGGTAGAAGGGGTGGAGATAGGTATTAGGATTGGACTGAGATTGGAATGAGGGCGCACAAAGCATAGGGTATAGAAATGAAGACGAAATAAGGACGGGAACAGACATAAGGATGGCTTGAAACTGGGATGGGGATGTAGACGGGGTAGAAGGGGTGGAGAATCCGAATCTTGGTAGGTTGTTAAAAATACGTATGTACCAATCCCGATAATGAGTCATATTATCATTATACCCTACTTGATACGCTTAGACAGTGTGACATTACTTCGACCGAACGAAATGATGCCTCTCCCAACAAGCTGACCTGTTTAAACGGCACACCTGGACATGAATCTTAGTTATAACTGCTCGTGCCCTGGAAATGTGGTTCATGTTTTATTACAACGCTTGACTGCAGTAATCACATGACCCTGTGGTATTATATGAAGTAAGAACTTCGGAATACAAGATCGTAATTTGAGCCGTATATTTATAGTATACATTATTTACATTAACACTGCTCTGAGTACATCAGATACCTGAACTGATATGTTGCATACCCTTCTCTCCGGTTGACCGGAGGGAGAAAGTCAAAGAAATACTTGTAAAAGTTTGTAATTCCCTTCAATTTCGTGACTTTTTCGTCCTCTTTCAAACACTCCCCTACTAAAAGACAGCAACCCAAAACGTGGAGTGAAACCCGTTCCTTGCTTGAACACCCATGAAGATGAGTGCACGTGAACGAGTGAGTGAGTACTTTTCTTTTAAGAACACAGAGCATGTCCTTTTGACTGAATGGATATTTGGGTTCGTTTCCGGAATTTTAAGAACACTGTTTTCTCAACAAGGACTTTTCCACTGATAAATTGATAAACTTGTTGCTGTTCGGTTGTACATTTATCATACAGTAATTTCATTTGTCATGCAGTAATTCTGTAACATTTGTATACAGCCCGTGAAGATAAGGGTTAGAGTTAATCTTCAGCAGCTTTTTCTAAGAGGCCACTAACAGGCACACGTCATTGTATCTCAGTGGCGTAGATCGATGTTCATGCTCTTTATCACTGGGTTATCTGGTCCAGACTGGATCATTTGCAGACCACCGTCACATAGCTAGAAAAGTATCAAAATAACAACCCAAACCAGCCGAACTGACGCTTTATCTACTGGACTACTCTAAACAACCCCCAATGACCTGCTTCACACAATAAAATAAAAACCAAAACTTACTGAACATTAGTTTGAGAATTTTAATAAACCGACGCAAGGAATTAAAAAGAAATAAATGCCCTGAATTTGAATAGATAACGTCTCCCTATTAAACGTTAAATGAGCATCATCATGACACCAAGGCTGGCTTTCTGTCGTAAACATAGCGCTATAAACGTAACACCTACAGGGTGTCATTTAATTTGTTGTGAAGCATCAATATGCAATTACTCGTCACTCTAAACATTGCAGCGTTATACACAGCCATAAAAATAACAGCACTGTCTATTGCATATGAATTCATTGCTAGCAAATATGATATGATCTTTTTGGAATCTTTCACGAACATTCATGGTTGTGTTGCTTCACATTCCGCAGACATTTTTATGGTGTCTACCGTATCTCCATCTACCGCTATGCATTTTCAGCTAAACGCTGTTTCTTATATAGGCGATGTTATCAGTCACACTTATGGGAACCTTCACAAGAGTGAGATAATATCAGCTGTTTGTCAGGCTGCTTCACATTCGCTTCCCTTTGAAGATACTGGGGATAGAATTTTGAACGTAGTTACGAATAACGTCCTGTGAATAACTTCTGAAAGACAGATAGTTTGAACTCTACTTTATCATTCATTATTTAAAAAAGCGAAACATCGTTATTCCGAACTAACAAAACCTTTGAGAGCGCTAAATCCCTCACGAGAATCTTCTCTTGCCTGAGATCTGTTTTTCAGCACAATATGTATCGTGAATGTGGTTTTACGCCGCTTGTATAATCCCGCTATATCACAACAGAGTTGAGACAAGAAATGTTTCATCTAGGGTAACGGGGGGTGAAAAAACTATCACTTTAAATATACTTTTAATACATGTTATACATTTCGCTAGCATTTGTGAAACACACGTTTACGACAAAACATCTGTGCATAACACACCTGACCTTCTTCGGAGAAGACTTGATCTATGTTCACAGCAAAGACTGGCGTAATCTCTAACAGACAGTTGTGACTCAAGAGTTTTCCAAGGTTAGAAATTTCTCTACAAAATGAACTGGGTCTTATAACGTAACTCTGATCAGGAGATAAAAGTTATACGAGAATGCCCAGTAATATTGATCCGCACAAATATGCTGTCTGGTTGTATATTTGGTTCAAATGCTACCTTTAAACAAGAGTGCTGTACTAATTACATGTCAACTGATAGGGACTCCTCAAGCAAACTTATGTTGTGCTCATACAGGATGATTCTTCTTTTGTCAGCTGCAACGACTGAAACGTGGAAGAAATTGTTTTTGTTTCCAGATCGTAACATAACTAGGAACTGAAAATGTGGTGAGATATTTCTTACAGAGCTTGAAACGAGGGTGAAAATTACAAAGTGACATTTTATCTAAATCGAACATGATTCAAAAAGTGATGTACCTTAAGTGTGTCCTGGTTTGATCAAGATACAATGGAACCACTATTGCCTGTAACTTGATATCTTGGTGTTTCGGCTGAGGTGTACTGAAATGTGCTGAAGATATGAAGAATTGCCCTATTTATTGCGTATAATCGTACAAACCTAATTCTAGAAGCTGTTGAAACCACACCAACTCGCCCATTCACCCATTATGCTTAACTGAGTGAACGGGTTTTGTTTCAGCAATGTTAGTATTTAACCGCCACCATCATGTTGAAGACGTGTACAAAATTACAGATTGACCTTTAAGAGCTTTAGAAACCTAAGCATGAGCTGATCTGCTAGAAATCAGTGGATAAAGCACATGTCCCGCGTGGAGTGGAAAACATGGAAAATAGCCATCAAAGCACATATACATCTACATCCATGTACGCAATGAAATATTTTTCCACGAAGCACTATAACAAATAAAAAATATATAAACGATATAATATAAACACCAAAATAAGTGATCTAGTACGAATTCTTAAGACACAACATCAGTGTATTTAGGTTTTTTATCAGCATCTTAGCAAGATGTGCGATGTGAACGTGAATAACAAGAGCTATCAGCCTTGGACTTAAAAAGATTTGTGGGTCAATCCCATGTGTTTGATGTTAATCTGGAGGGTTAACTCGGAGTAGCACTTTAACGCGCCTCTGACTTTTCTAAAGTCCATCCCCTTATGGGGAGCGCCGAACTGGGACCGCAGCTCAAACTCATCATGACAAAAGTTAAACCCGACACTGCTAACATGTCACTGGACAAGATGTAAGGGTTTATTGTCAATAGGCTTCACAATGGGGGAACTGATCACTTCCGATACAAACCTCGTCCAGGGTGCGAGATAGCGTCAAGACTCGGGTACAGGGTCGGGATCTATGACCCACGTCTTTATCGCCAATCAATCTCCTCACATTGAGCCAGCGGAGACGTGTTTATAATGGCCGTTTCTGCACTGGTGACCAGGTGTAAAAGGTTGGATGAATGGAGGCTGGACACGCTGTTGTTAAGATTCTGGTTTCATCTACGTTGGTTTGATATATGGTAAATGTTGGAACTTACATGAGAAAGGATGTCAACAGCAAGGTGATACATAATTCTTCGTAGTTGTTACGAGGACAATGGTGTCGTGCCAAGATAACCCAATGGTTACTTAGGAAAATTATGGTGAGCGAAAATGGGATGGAGTGTCGAGTTCAGGATTATTCCACTTAAAAGCGACATTTATGAAGGTGAATTTGCTTGTCCTAGTACAGTAACTGAATTATTTTCGGGATTTTACAGTGTTAATTCACGGTTTAAGATGAATTCCCAGTCAATAGTCTCAATGACATACCCAGGGCCGATCCCATCAATAGCAGATGGCAGGGAAACAAAAAGTATCATAAAGCCTTCCGGATTAAACCACAGACATGTTCTGCGAACAAACGTTCCTATACAAGAAATGAGTGAGTGAGTGAGTGAGTATGGTTTCACATCGCTTTTAGCATTATTACAGCATTATCACAGCTGGGGACACCAGAAATGAACTTCACATATCGTACCCATGTGGAGAATCGAACCAGGGTCTCCGGCGTGACTAGCGAACGTTTTAACGTATGTAAAATACATCTGGAATGTCCTTTTTCACACATTTAGAGAAAGAATCTCGAAACATTGCTCGTAACACTCACTTGTTCCGTGAAGGTAAGACAAATTGTCTAGGGAACAATATAACATAATCTCTATCTTCATCAGAAACTAACGGACAAGTATCAGCATTCCCAAATGAAATATGACATATTGTTAACCCGATCATCTGCGTATGTATGTTGTTTATGCTTTTTATCTCTCTTTCGGAAACAAAACAGGTTCAAAAGATATGATTATACTAATGTACTTTTGTGATAAGCAGATCAAAAGAAAATGGCATCTCAAATGACAGGTACACAATCAATAGAAATTAACAATTTGAACTAAGGATGACGTTTCTACATTTGCCAGCAACATAGGAAGAAAGTGCGAGAAAAGACATCGGACTGATTAAGATGTTCGGGAAGAAAACACAAGGAATAGGGGCATGTTCAGCTGAGATACCTAGATTAAAAACATTCAAGAATTGTAAAATTTTTTCGGTTGTCTGCTTGTTGTTAAACGCCACACTTAGCAATATTCGAGACATATGTCTGTAAATCATTGTGTCTGAACCAGACCATCCAGTGATGAATATCATGAGCATCGATCTACTCATATGAGATACGATGACATGTGTTAACCAAGTCAGTAAGCCTGACCATCGGCCCCATTTGTCTCCTCTTACGACAGGCTTGGATTGCTGAAGATCAGTTCAAACCCTGATATTCACAGACTGTATACAACTTTACGATATTGTTGCATGATAGATGTAGAAGCGAACAGCTTATGTTGACACATGAATATTAATCTATGGACGCAAAAGATCTTGAAAAAGAACCCGTTATTCTTGAAAGTACCGAAAAAGAACCCAAATGTCCTTTTAGTTAACAGGAAATGCACTGTGTACTTAAAAGAAAATTGTATGTGTTGAAGCAGAAACTGAAAGAACACATTATCTAACAACACAACAGCAACCTTAGACTATTAAGTGGCTGGTTGCTAAGGTGTGAACAATACGAGAAGAACGAGAGCACAGACGTATAACATTCCTGTCAGTTTACATGAGGTGTCTGGAAGGTTCGGCCCCAGTGACGCGGATAAAGGTGCTGTATAATTATGGCAGGGTTCAACACTCCCCTGCTACCTATGTTCAAAGTGTCAGTCTTGTGTTTTGTTCTGCGGTAGGGTTGTTTTTTACAAGCACCGACGAAGGGCGTTAGGCGAAGCTCCGGTTTAACGTGATGTAGACGTGAGCTTTGTTACCACTTTTGGGATGTAAGCTGATGAAACTTGATATCATAACTGTAACAGCAGCTCAGAAAGAAAAACGCTACTCATGCCAATTATGTTAATAGTTACTTCAATAGTTACTTCAAGAATAGAATCTAATTTTAGATCTCAGCTCGTGTGAAATCGAGAGATAGAGAGAGAGAAAGGAGAGAGAGGAGAGAGAGGAGAGATAGATAGAGAGATAGAGAGAGAGGAGAGAGGTAGACACAGAGACAGAATTAGATAGGGAGAGCGGTAGAGACAGAGAGACAGAGAGAGAGAAAGAGAGAGAGATAATGACAGACAAACTGAGTGTCAGAGAAAGACAGAGTGAGAAGGGAGCAAGATAAAGACAGACACAGAGAAAGATAGAAAGAGAGAGAAAGGGACAGCGAGAGAAGACGGACAGAGTGCGAGACAAAATAGATATACACAAAGAGAGACGGAGAAAGAAGAACAGAGACACCGAGTGACAGAGACAGACACGGATTTAGAGAGACACATACACAGAGACAGACAGGGGCAGAGAGAGATAAAGAGAGAGAGACTCATACATAGAGACAGACAGGGGCAGAGAGAGATAAAGAGAGAGAGACTCATACACAGAGACAGACAGGGGCAGAGAGAGATGAAGAGAGAGAGACTCATACATAGAGACAGACAGGGGCAGTGAGAGATAAAGAGAGAGAGAGACTCATACACAGAGACAGATAGGGGCAGAGAGAGATAAAGAGAGAGAGACTCATACACAGAGACAGACAGGGGCAGAGAGAGATAAAGAGAGAGAGAGACTCATACACAGAGACAGACAGGGGCAGAGAGAGATAAAGAGAGAGAGAGACTCATACACAGAGACAGACAGTGGCAGAGAGAGATAAAGAGAGAGAGACTCATACACAGAGACAGACAGGGGCAGAGAGAGATGAAGAGAGAGAGACTCATACATAGAGACAGACAGGGGCAGTGAGAGATAAAGAGAGAGAGAGACTCATACACAGAGACAGACAGGGGCAGAGAGAGATAAAGAGAGAGAGACTCATACACAGAGACAGACAGGGGCAGAGAGAGATAAAGAGAGAGAGAGACTCATACACAGAGACAGACAGGGGCAGAGAGAGATAAAGAGAGAGAGAGACTCATACACAGAGACAGACAGTGGCAGAGAGAGATAAAGAGAGAGAGACTCATACACAGAGACAGACAGGGGCAGAGAGAGATAAAGAGAGAGAGAGACTCATACACAGAGACAGACAGGGGCAGAGAGAGATAAAGAGAGAGAGAGACTCATACACAGAGACAGACAGTGGCAGAGAGAGATAAAGAGAGAGAGACTCATACATAGAGACAGACAGGGGCAGAGAGAGAGAGATAAAAAGAGAGAGACTCATACACAGAGACAGACAGGGGCAGAGAGAGATAAAGAGAGAGAGAGAGTACAAGGAGGAATGAATATATGGTATTTCCTTTTTGTACGCAAACTAAGAATATCGATATATACTGAGAACATCCCCATCAACAAATTAGAAAATTACAATATGTATACGATCTACAGTACTGATCTCAACAAAGTTTAATTTGTCGATTCATCACTAATCCGGCGAGTTAACTTTATAACAGTTTAAGCAGTATGCCTGGTGTTAACCAACATTACACCGTACTGTGAGACTATAATGGTACCAGGTGGACACTCAAAATACCAGCGTAATACTCCACATGATCATAATAGTTTGTTCCACGACAAACCTGATTTCACGTAAGACTATGTTATTATGCTACTGGTGTACTTGTGCTACATATGTATTTACAAGGCTATGCAGACTTGGCCAGGTGAAAGAGACTTAAATTGGTAAGCTTGATTCTGCATTACATGTATGCCAATATGTGCCATTTATATACATTTATACACACACACACACACACACACACACACACAGATATATATATATAAGATATATAAGATCCAATATATATATATATATCAGCACACGTGCTGTTTCTGATGCTTACCTTACTGTTAAGAGAAGGGATGGTGGGTCAGCCTGGCGGTTACAGTGCACACACCTCACGTCCACATGGGCACAAATGTTTGAAACCGATTTCACGTGTCCTTCGACGTGTTAAGGGCTGCATGTGCCTTATAATCTCTGTCAGCATTTTCTCAAAGTGTGTAAACGCTTCAAGAAATACTCTTTCAGGGCTCCATGAAACTGTATAGAACCCGTGCCTCAGCAGCAGAGTAAACATTAAACAACAAGCAGACAGGCCGGGTTCGATTCCCCACATGAGGACAATGTGTTAAACCCATTTCTGGTGATATTAGTGGCACATTGCTAAAAGCAGCGTAAAACTAAATTCACTCTCTTGTAAGTAAGATCCCACTCAAAACATTGCCATTGTTCTTCGGAAAATAATATAAAATCACCATATATGCAGTTTCTTTTGTACGTCACTATATGTTCAAGACATTGATAACAGTGAATGGGGAAAGTAGCTATTTTCGGTGTGTGCTTCGAGACATGTGAGAAATTTGCTGAGTACGAAACTGCAGCAAGTATAATGTATTCCCCAAGAATGTACACAAGAGAGCTACCCCAAACCTTGAATAACATGCTCCATGAAATGCACAGTCAGCAAATTTTGAGACTTAACCCCGAACCTTTCCCACAACTATCATTCTATGGGTTAGCCTCTAATGCGCCTCGTCATTGTTAGCGTCATTAAGAAAACCAGTCACGTTTCACACTTCGAAGTCAGACATATGCATGTCTTATATCGGTATGTACATGACCCAGGTTCTGTTAATGTGTTGCTCTCTCACGTACCTTAATGAGGTATCAGGTGTAAGAGTGTTTGTTATCATGCTCAAGGATGACATTCGCTTGACCTTCAATTCATCATGTTTTAAAGTTTATTGTAGGAACGTGGACGATGTGCTCGTGATTAATGAGATTTGACTTGGATAATTAACGTTGGATATGCACTTAAAATCCGTTAGAAGAACTCTGTCTCAACAACAGAACTGGTAAAATCTGTATTTTCTTTGCATGGACAGAAACGTCATGTTTGAGTGAGGGAAGGATTCACGTGTGTTCTGCTTTCAGACAAATTCCTAACTTGATACTACCTTGGTGATTCAGCGCTCTGAACCAGATGAATCTTGATGTACTTTGTTGAAGACGCAGCTCCACGTGTCTTCTTGCAGCTCTTTTGAAAACAAGGGTTTCGTTGTACAAAGCGATGTTAGCACTATAGTGATCGTAACTCTCATACCTCAACATAGGCTTACAACTGGTGTAGCACTAAGGTTGCTCTGAAAGACGACATCCGGGTCACACATTTCTGCTGTTGTACACAAGCATCTACAACAGCTTGAACTTTCATGCTATGAGTCACATGTCGAATTCGAACGGACACTGAATGAGGCACCTAGATGCAAGCACAAGAAGACACAGATACTGGCGTTTCCACAGCACTGGAATCTGAAATTAATAGTGTACACCACAAGGTTGAAATTAGAACGGATATGTTTTTAATAAAGTTGTCAAATGTGACAGGTGTATATATTTGGGTTTACACTTCTCAGTAAAGTACATATTCTCGAACTTTCTTAGGTCGAATTCCTTCCGTGATTCGAACCCACATTTTCAGAGTGAGACAGCTACTCATCAGCACACGGCCAATGTCCTCACCCTATGAGTTCCTTCCGTGATTCGAACCCACATTTTCAGAGTGAGACAGCTACTCATCAGCACACAGCCAATGTCCTCACCCTATGAGTTCCTTCCGTGATTCGAACCCACATTTTCAGAGTGAGACAGCTACTCATCAGCACACAGCCAATGTCCTCACCCTCGCTGCATCTGTGGCCTCCACAACCCCGCGAAGATCCGAGTTAGAACTCAGTCTTCAGTAACTCATGCTTGTCTTAAGAGGCGACTAACGAGAACGGAGTATCAGGCTAGCTGACACATGACATCGTATCCCACTTGCTTAGATCGATGCTCATGCTGATGATCACTGGATTGTCTGACACAGACTGGATTATTTCTAGACCGCCGCCATATAGTTAGACTATTTCTGAATGCGGCGTAAAAGTAAACTCACTGACTGTGGCCTCCACAAAATTGAAGTCTGACAGCAATACGCATTCTTAATCCCCCAAATGTTTACATAAATAAAAATAATAACTTTAAAAATATATAAAATGTGTTTCATGCAACCATATATGTTATCAGTATATCCATTTGTATGATCGTTCAGTATCATGTATTGGAACTTGTCACATCCAGCAACAATGAAGGTGTACCTCTTCTGACCACCTCTACCAAACACAAGCGAGTCTTCGAGCATTCTTTCTCGCACACAGGAGATCCTGTTACTGTTACCTATATCAAGACATGTTACCACATACTTTGCAGTTTCTGGCCCATAACATCCTATTTTGCCATTGAAGTTGATACGACACAAGTTGCAGCAGTTAATCTGGTAATTTGGGAGGCTGCCGGAACGTATCAACGGTGACACAAGAGTTGCATCGGTCTGCGGAGACCGTTGGCTTATCTCTAATCCCTGATTCATCCATCAAAGACTATGTCTGCTGTTGATACCGCATGTTCACCACAGGTGTCATCCCGCGAACAGTGTGTCGAGAACAGTTTCCTTGTCAAGATCTAGCTGTGTTTATGCCTCTTATGGTACTTTTTATGCATTCTAAACCCCGACTTTGTATCTTTTGAAATGTGTTGTGTAGCTCTGTTGTATATACGTCTGTGGGGTTCCGTACAATTAAAAGGATTGCATTGACTGTACGATGTAGATTTTTATCTGCGGTAGCTCATCGATCATCTGGTTAGATTAGTTTGGATTTAGACATTCAACAGTGTCGTGTTATAAGCTGTTTGTGTAAAATCGACAAACCTGCAGACCAAAGGTGCAGTAATTGATAAGGCCACGTGTTGCGCCCAACTCCACAACATAATGGCATTATTTCCGAATATCCCGGATATCCCATGTAGCCCAAGCCGCCTGTGTGGCAGAGAATAATCATATGAATTATCCCACCGTGTACGTATTTTCTATTGGGTGATCAGAGGCAATTTTGAACAAACGCATTGCCAAGTGAGACCACAACTAAAAGTTAGTACAGCCAAATACGATAAAGGTTGCAGACACGTAACGCAAGGCTGCCGTCCAATGAAAGGTCACACTCCTCGCATCTTGGATTCGAAACCAGGATCAGAGCCTGCTCGTGTGTCATGTCTTTGCTCATCGATCTCCGAAGCCCTAGATGGTGTCACCTGCGTCCTCAATGTTTAGATCCAAGTCCCGAGTGTCCAGACTGAGTGAGTGAGTGAGTGAGTGTGACTAGCCGTTTTATCAATATTTCGAGCTTTATCGCGACGGTGGTTACCAGAAATGCGTTCAAGCACTGTACGCATGCAGGGAATCGAACCCAGGTGTTCGGCGTGACAGGTGAATACTTTAACCACTGGGCTACCCCTACTGGTCTAGATGTGTCCAAACTGGCGCTCAGATCCGTACAGACACTGACGTAGATATCGTATTTGGCACTGACATAGAAACAGAAGTTGAGCTCCAAGTTTAAAGCAAAATTTACTGTAAATTTTGAAATTCTTTGTTGTGAGTTAATGTTTTCAGTTAATACACACACAAAGGTGTTACAGATGTTTCAGGAACTGCTGTTGTCACAGACAGTCAGTCGAATTATCAACATCCACGCTCTACTAACACCTTAGGGGCAAATCCAAAGGTTGAAATATTCGGCCATAACAGCATAATACATTCTTAATTTCAAATTCGCTTAATATGTTCTTTGACAAGCGAGAAAATAAAACATTATTTAACTTTATGTGCATAGGGGGTGGCCCCTTCATGTGAAGATGATGTTGTAAAGATAGGATATACGACTCGGGGTAGCTTGTGCCAGTGTCTTCATCACTACAAGCATCTTCCACAGATGTTCCATGAGGTTACACCAGCCTCCTTCTTCATGTTTTATGAGTTTGCACATGACTGATTATATTCCAAACATCAATCTCGGTTAATCTTTTCAACCCATAAAATGGACCCCAGTGATTCAAGTGGTAGTAATGTTTACTTTTTATTAACGGCGTTGCTTTTGTCAAGGATGTTAAACACAAGAATGCTTTTTATGGTGCATATTAAACTAAAACGGATTTTTAAGTATTTTCATTGTGAAATACTGAACTGTATTTCAGTGAGCACCTGTTGGGACGCCATGTGCATATATGCATCTGATCAGGACCCTTGTGATCACAAAGCATATCACACTACATAAGAAAGTCTTTGTTCATATGTCGTTTCTTCGTTTGTGGTAAAAATTGTACAAAAGTACAAATGTACAAATTACTTTTGTATTAAAACTCATTCAATTTCTAACGCTTTTGAAATGGATTACAAGAAAATCTTTCAATCATAGTGCATATAACTGTGCACTCTTATCTGATGAAAATAGCTCAAGCTGACATTTGTCAGATATCGTAAAAGAAATTAAGCCATATTAGCACATAACTAACATGGTTACGTTTGTGCAGATAATAGCCCGATTTAATTTACTTACACGTATTTCCTGTCAAAGTCAATATGATCTGGGGTGGTGTTTCACAGTAGTGTCTCACTCAGTAAGACCACCTAGAAAGGACACCCTTAGCCCCCGAAAACACGTGGTGTCATCACTGATTTCCCAGCTATTTTACCCTTTTCAGTCAGTTCTGTTGTGGGGATATTTAGGGCGGGGTATTTTTGTCCTGATATCAATTGTTTATATAGTTTCTTTGCAATTATGACACAATATTACATCCAGCAATGGTTTTTAGTTAAGGCGTTTACGTTATGAGGTAATAACCTAGGATGGCAGAGACGTGATTATATTTTTCTATCACGTGGAAATATTTTACATGGTGCTGTATAAAGACTGCACTCCAAGTTTGGTTCTTACTCCATTACCTCAAGTGTTTAGGTTACCCATTAAGTTTTACAACCCTCGTCACGGTTGAATGAAAAGCGTTTGATTGTGTGTGCCTTTTCTTTAAGACGCACACTTATTTCAGCATCACTTCAGCAGAACAACAAACAAGCTATACATCTCCACATTCTTCACCTAGTGACCTGTGTTAGACCACTAGAACTTAAAAGAATTGATACATATAAAAATATATGATTAAAAAATTTGCTATTCATATTGTCTATGTGGGGTATACAAAACGACTGGAATTCGATTGCATCAGTGCAAGAAAATAATGTCAGCAAAAGATATTCAGGTAAGACTTTTTCAGAGAAAATGTATATTGTTTAGATAAGAGGTCATGCAGTTTGGTATCTCCACAACAAAGCCACGGAAAGATAGAGTGGGAAGTCAGAATAGTGTCACACCGCTTTTAGCAACGTTCCAGCAATATCACGGCGGAGGACATCAGAAATGGGCTTCACACGTTGTACTCATTTGAAGAATCATAATCGGGTCATCGGCGTGACAAGAGAACGCTTTAAACATTAGGCCACACCATTGCCCCGCGACGGAAAGAACTTAAGACAAACGACTTCCAAGACCGTATCCTGATCATACAATGCTACATTCACAAAGGGCACTTCAAAGTATAATGGAATATCATTAAATAGCGTTAAGCATCTCAATTTTGTTTCTGCAATATCCCATCTATATTTAAGGCCATTGCGTCAGGTTCAAACACAAAGGGACTATACCTATATTTTGAGTAACTGAAAAGGGGTAGGGGCGGGCTGTCCTGTTGTCATCACAGAGATTGGAGCCTCATTCTTATGCCAATTAAATATTTCATACGTGACTACATGATTCATGCGTTTCGTTGTCATGGAAACCTATGCCACCTACCCGCTGGTTGCTCCTATACAGTTACAAAACTATGCAGTGAAATCCTCAAACTAAATTGGACAACATCTGCATTCAGCGAATGACAGTTTTCATGGCAACAATTCCAGTAAGGGCTGAGTCCTGAAATACACTTCAGTTGTACACCAAATTTAAACGAAATCTCGGAATAACAATTAAATACCTCTGCAGAGGCTGTTTGTCGGTTTCCATGGAAACAATGTAGCACAAGAAATATATTGTGCAGACCTCCTAGTTACACGAGTGTGCCATTACACATTTTTACGAAACAAGTGATAAAATGGCATGTTGCTAATAATCACTGAAGAAAGCGTCCAAAAAAACCCCAGGTGAGTGGTAGGTAAAATATGACAGGCAGAGAACATATACACGAGCTCCACTATCTGTATGTGGTGAGAAAACGCACAAGTTCGAAAAACGTATAAAGAGTGTAATACACATGTAAACATATCACAACGAGCACGAATGATGACTAAACGCAAAAAGAACACTTTGAAATGTATAACAATGCTCTTGTGATGTACCCGTAATAATTTGTAGGGGTTTAAAAATAATGTTACTTTTTCTTCAAATTCTTTTATGTTGTCCGCAGTGTATGTTACAATTAGGAACCACGGATACAGTTCGACCAGGAACAACGTTCCACATATATGTCAACAATGTTAATCATTCCATTTTGGGTATCAAACATTTGAGGAGCTAACACTAACCATAAGGCTACCTAACCGCCACAATCAGTCTGAGCGATGGGCCGTGCGTAATGCTAAGCTTATCACGTCAACCATGTTTGAAATCTTGAGAACACCATTGAAGACGTCCAAAGTAGTGATATAATCCCATAATGACCCCATCATACCACAAATACTACTATAACATCTGCCCTGGCGTCCCAAGTCTGTCACATACTCTGACACTATGAACAATCTACCGTTAAGAAGTATATATCTTACTTTTGTCATAAACGAGTCACAACGGACATAATACCGTTAGTACAAGATGCTTGTGTCACATAGAAACTATGTCAGGTCTGAAAAGGACTCTGGATGAGGATATAGGGTGTAATTTTGAGATCATACTATTGAAACCTTGATTATATATTCCGTCACTGTTGTTTTGTGTTCGAGATAACCTTAAATATGGATTGCCAGTTTCCTCATCCTCTCCTCGGTTCTCACGTCTCGACGTCGGATGCCAGAACAGAGGAACCCATGTTTGTCTCACTAATCGGATTAGAGTCTATTGTGATGTTCTAAGATGGGATGAAGATGAAATTATACTTGTGGTGGCAGATGTCTTGTGGTAGTGAGGTGGGTGGTTAGGGGCTTGTTTGGGATGATTGATAATGTGACGTGTTAATAGCTGCGTCATCTGTGAATACGTCATGCTGTAGCTGACTAGCTAACTAACCAACCAACCAACCAACTGGCCAAAAAAAAACTAATCAAACCAAAACTAACCGAACCAAACTACTCACAGTTAAGCCAGTTACCCTACCACTCAAACCATTCACTCGCGAATACACCACTTACCCTACCTCTCAAACCATTCACTCACGAATACACCACTTACCCTACCTCTCAAACCATTCACTCACGAATACACCACTTACACTACCACTCAAACCATTCACTCATAATTAAACCACTTACACTACCACTCAAACCATTCATTCACGAGTACATCACTAATCGTACCACTCAAAGCATTCACTCATGATTAAACCACTCACTCGCGATTAAACCACACATTTAACCACTTCTCCCACAACATACTCAAAACTATAGCACAATAATATGATGGTCTTCTTCTTAATTCACTCCTGCTAACAGATATACATAAATGTTTGCAACACAACGGTGATCAGTCATGTAAGGACAGCAACGATCATTAAATCTTGCTCCCTGGCACCTGCACCTGCTGGTATCGAACAAGTCCTTTCGACAATTAATCTGATATCCATTCTTGTGAAACAAGGAATATTCCTATTTGTAAAGTTGTTATTAGTATGAAGGCTTCTAAGGCAGTAACTGTCTATAGGTAGCGCCATTGATTATCGTATTGAAATAATTTTCTCTCTTATATGCT
Source organism: Haliotis asinina (assembly GCF_037392515.1). NCBI lineage: Eukaryota > Metazoa > Mollusca > Gastropoda > Lepetellida > Haliotidae > Haliotis > Haliotis asinina. The sequence goes on from NC_090281.1 coordinate 72,551,481, forward strand.
TGGAATGTAAATAACGTGCAATTGAGGCGTTTAATTACCAATAATAATAAGACTGTTATAAAGAAGTCCAAATCTAATACAGCTCCAGGGCCTGATGGCATTTGAAACCGGTATTGGAAACTGTTTCCCTGTGCCCAATCACCACTCCTTCACTGTTTCAATGCTCTTGTGGACACAGGTCATGTTCCTCCATGGTTCTGCAAAGGTCGCACAATACTTCACCCCAAGAAAGAAGACTTGATTTATCCCAAAACCCCGCCCTATGACATGTCTAAATACTCAATACAAATTATTCAAAGGGTGTTTGACGAACCTCGTGTCATCTTATTGCTCGTCCAATGAGATAATTTACAGAGAGCAGAAGGGGGCGAGAAAGGGATGTTGGAGGTGCAAGGATCAACCTCTTGTACAGAAAATGATTTTGGAGGAGGCTAAAACGTATCACCACAACATCTGCATGTGCTGGGTTGACTACATACAACTCTGTCCCTGACGAATGGATTCTGAAGTCTCTTCATTGTATTGACCTCCCTGGGCGACTACTTGATTTACTCAAGTCTTTAATGAGTTGCTGGTCGACTTAACTTGAGATGTACTCGCAAGGGTAGGTGCAGACTTCGGAATCTATTCCAATCAGAAGGGGAATTTTCCAGGGGGATTCCTTTAGTCCTTTGCTTTTTTGTTTGTCTCTAAATCTGCTCATTAGGGAGGATGGCTACCACCCCGGACTTCCTCAGCACAGATCCACAACACCTCTTACTCATTTCCTATTCATGCATGACATCGTGCTCCTTGCCAAAGGAGAGACCAATTTGAAACAAAAGGTTCTCGTTGTCGGGTCCTTTTCTAGTGATATTCGAATGACATTTGGACTCGACAAATACAATACTCTTCGTTTGAAACGTGGCAAGGTAACCAATGATGGATCAGTCAGGTTACAAGGGGGACGAGGTATTGAGCCTCTTGTGGAAAATCAGGCATACACCTATCTTGGAATGCAAGTTCGAGACAAGCTCCAGAATGCCCAGATTCAAGACAAACTTCGGACCTAGTACAAATCTCGTTTGAAGAAAATCTGGTGCTCAGAGCTAAATGCTCGAAACAAGGTCAAAGCCACCAAACCTTTGGTGTACCAGTCCTCTCCTATTCCTTTGGACCAAACAAGACATCCAGAGTCATGACCGCCTGACCAGAAGGATCATGTCTGATAACAGAGCACACCACCCTCTTTCCTCTCTTAATCGTTTATATATGCCAATCAATTCAGGAGGTCGGGGTTTGTTCAATGTGGAGACTCTTAATGATAGAATTTTATTGTGCACTTTTGCACATATTTATTGATCGGATGATCATCTGGTGATGCACGTCAGGACTCACGATGAAAGCAAGGAATTCAACAGTTATTTTAAGCGTGCCAAGGGTTTTGGACACAATCTGAAATTTTAGGTCGATTTTGTTGATGGCGACGTAGTGCTGGACGGTACAACGATAGGAGTAAACCAGGTGAAGTTCTTTACCAAGTCTGCTCAGAGTCGGTCCTTTGTGGAGAGGCTGTCTGAGAAGCCATTGCATCGTGTGTACATGCAGTGTGTTGAACAGAACAACAATTCAACCGAGTCCTTCGCCTGGATGAAGTCTACTGGTCTCAAATGTGAAACTGAGGGCTTCCTTTTCGGTGCTCAATATCAGTCACTTCCCACTCGCAATCGTCAAAATGTGATTCTCAATCAAAATGTGAACATGAAATGTAGTCTTTGCAATGGATTTAAAGAGACTGTCAAAACCTTGTCAGTGGATGCCCTTCCTTGGCACAAACAGCATACCTTAAAAGACATGATGGCATGGCTCGCTACTTTTACAATCGTCTCCGCCATGCCTGTGGTCCATCCATGGTACGACCCTGAACATGTCCAGGGTGTCCTGGAAAATGATGCTTTCAAACTTCTATGGAATAGGTAAATATTCAGCCTGAGACGAATTCCAGCCAACAAACCCGATCTTGTATTTCTGATAAAGCCAATGAAATTTTATATCTTTGAATTTTCTGTCCCTTTTGACAGCAATGTGATTGGCAAGATTCAGGAAAAGCATGATAAATATGCGGACCTCGCTTTTGAAATGTCTCGCTTGCATCCCAAGTACACTGTAGGCAGACTCCCCATCGTTCTCGGTGCCCTTGGTTTGGTACCTCCTGAACTCTTGGCACAGATCAGGAGAGTGCCCGGGTTCTCTACCGGGAGCACAGCCCTTCTAATAATCTTGGTAATGCAGAAGGCTGCAGTGTTGGACAGCCTGCATATTCTCCGAAAAGTTCTTGGTGGGTTCGACTAGGCAGTGTTTCCTGGGAGAAGTCCCATTCTCTGTCTGGGCTGCGTGTAGAGGGCCCCGAGCTGATGATGAACCTTACCGGCCTGACTGTGCCAGTATCACCCGAACCCTCTCTGCTGCATATCTATCTTAATCTGTAAAACATGATAATAAATCCACAACAAAGTCATCAATACAGACGGTCAAACAAACAGAAATTCTAACACAAATTGCGAGATTTAGAATTCTTTTTCAACATGAACTCAAACGATGACTATATGATAACATATTGGTGGATGTCAGCTTCTTTATTGCATACACAACGTTCCCGTTTCCCTTGCCCTTTCGTGTGGTGAATATGGCGAAGGGGAAAACCTTTGAAACGATGTGTACACAATAGAAATAGAGTTGATGTCCATGATATTTTGTCTTATCATTGAATACCAACTTCTATATGAACACGATTAATTAGATTTAAACACAACTAGCTAGATTTTAACACAATACTATTTTAACACAAATATTGACATTTGGATACAGCCTTAGCCATTACAGACCATGGTATGCATGGTTATTGAGGAAAGACATGAAAGTGAAAACGTGACGTCTTCATTGACACATAATGGTTGTTCGAGACAGGTCAGTCATCAAAAAGAAATCAACTACAAAAATCCCTTTAAGTTATCACACACTGGTCAATATGATTACACTAAATTAAATGGAGACTTTCCTCATCTAACTTCCTTGACATCAAGCATCAGGTTGCAGGACTAAGTACACCTGCATTGCCACAACAGGATGTTCCTCATTCTCACTGAAGGACCAGATACGTGATATCGCACACGCACCTATTTTTCATCCAACGTATGTTTTGAAAAGGAAAATATTTTCAAGGACTTGCTAAATCTGATATGCGACCGACATTTACAAGCACATTGATGACGTAACATATAACCTTTTCCTTCAATATAGGTTCCCAATGACACCTACAGAATGCCTGGCCTGTAAAATGACAAGATTGCTTATTAAGTTATTCAAGGCGAGGTAAATCGACATAAGCGTCAAACTTAATGTTGGCATTTTCCATCCTTACAGAGAAAGCGTCAGTAGAGTAGGTAATTTCCTGCATCTTCACCAGCTGTTTGCCAGTTTCGGCGAAGGGGGCGATGGGATAGTGTAGTGGTTAAAGTGTTCGCCAGACATACATGCAGCAGCCCGAGTTCGAATCCCAACATGGGTACAATATATAAATCCCATTTCTGGTGTCCCCGTCGTAATATTGCTGGAATAGTGCTAAAAGCGGCGTAAAACCAAACACACTCACTCCTTAGTTTTAAACATCTTGTGGCATCCTGAGCCCAAGCTGGTGAGCTGTAATGATATTATCACTTCGTTTGGTGTTCATGTATTCGGTTAAATATGTATATCTATTGAGATTATTACATACTCACACAGCACGGATTATGGTTGTATGTAATCATCATTAAATCCACTAAGATGCAATTTGCAAAGCCGATAGATTTGTAGTTTCAGACCGTATCAAGTCGTGTCATAGCTTAAGGATAGCGTAGCACTGCAGTGAAAACTTTATTAGGTTAATTTCAAAACTAGACGGCGGAAGGAGTGTGTGGTTTACTGCACAACGACTTATTATACAGTTGTTTCCAATGGCTGCACAAGATACGATTGTGGGTTCGATCCCAGATGCAGCGTAATAGTCACTCGACACATGTTCAATGGTTCACCAAAGTAGAAAAGAGTTGCGATCTGTGTCATCTGGGATTTTCTCTGACATCAAGTTGCCTCCATGATACATCAAATCACTTTGATACACCTATTGCGGTTGGGTAACCTAGTGATTGAAGCGTTGGCTCGTCACGCCGAAGACCCTGGTTCAGTTCATGTGTAGAGCCCTTTTCATGGTGTCCCCTGCCTTGATATTGCTGGAATATCTCACTCACTCACAATTAAACCTCTAGTATTTTATCACAGACACAAAGAGCTACCTACTGAACATACCAGATCAGAAATGCAGTTATTGAATTGACAGATTGTCCTACCTACTGATAATGTCATTATATCGTCAGAATATTCCATCGATCCATCACGCACGTACATTTATTGATGGTATGGTTATTGAGTGAAGACATGAAAGTGGAAACGTGACGTCTTTATTGACACATGATGGCTGTTCGAGACAGGTCAGTCATCAAAAAGTCGTAACCGTTTTCTCTTATTTCACAACTGCGCCCGTCCTTTAAGGGACATTAGTGTGGTTGCCCGCAGAGTACAACTCAAAAGGTTAACTTAACCAAAGTGCGATAGTGGGATAAAGTAACATATTACTACCTCGAAAAGCAAAAGCACAAAAATACGATGAATGGTAGAAATGTCGCGTTGTCGTAGTGTGATTGATTGATTGAGTGAGTATTTGTCATCACATCGGAAATATTTCAGCCATATCGTGACAAGAACAATCATGTCAACATTTATAAATGTTGAAACGTTTTGACGGTGAACAGTAAAATTACTAGAGTATCACAGATAAAGTAAGACTATACATAAAACGATAGAGCACAATACAATACAAAAGGTGCCATGGACCCAAGAAGACAGAACACCATACTAGGATCCACGTGGACTTATAGTACTTTTGTCGTATGCCACATTGCAGCCCTTTTGTGTATTCTCGTAGGGGTGACACTGACAACGTCCCTTCTGGTATTCCATTCGTAATACACTTCCAGATACGTTACGGCGGTTCACTCCAAAACTTGTGTCCACTGTATTGATCGGTAACCAAACCCGAATCTATGTCAAGATAAGGCAACGATTTAACCACACAGCTACACACTGACCATAACTATGAAACTATGTATATTTAACATTGCTGACAACCTTGCAATATGTACACAGCTCTGTTAATAATCTGATCATATTAGGTGTCTTTAAACAGAAATATCATGTTTACCCAACATGTCAAAACGGTTTCATTTTTCTCACATTTTCACCTTGCAGATGGTGACTGACCGTTTTTTCAGTGTGTAAAAGATATTATGACTGAGAAATCCTGTTCACAGACAGTACATGTCTTTACTCTCTCCAGACACGCATGGTTAAAGGCATGCATGGTTAACTTAACTATACTTATGGAAATTAATTAAGCAACACCAAATTCAAAGACACATAAAAACTTAACAAAGTTTAACGAAGTAATTTTGATGATTGATTATTCAATTTTGATGTATTGACATACAGCATGAGCTTTTCATGGGTTGATATGACGCGCGTGAAGCTTGCACAGCGCACGTGCATTGCTTTAACCTCAACTTTCGAAAAATGCACTTTTTCCCTGGGGTGTTTACAAGCGCAGGTTGTCGATTGCATTCGGTTTTTCATTCATTTCAATGTCATGGCACGTAGGAAATTATCAGAGGCCACTCGTTGGCAAATAATCGGCATGAGGAATGCTGGTATGTCTCTAAGACAAATCGGGACTCAAATCGGACGACATCATTCCATAATTTTAAAACTTTTGAAAAAATACCGGGCCACTAATGAAGTTAAAGACCTGCCTAGACCAGGAAGACCCAGGAAGACCACAGTCCGGGAGGACAGAGCTTTACTGAGACTTGTACGGCGCAGGTCCTTCGACTCGAGCTCTCGGTTGAGACAGGAGTGGCTTCCAGGGAGACCCATCTCGAACAGGACTGTTCGGAATCGTCTGAAAGCTGCAGGATACCGGGCAAGGAGGCCAATCAAGCGACCCAGACTGTCTCCAGCCCATAAGGCAGCCCGACTGGCCTGGTGTAATGACCGTTTGCACTGGAACATTGCCTCTTGGAGGAAGGTCCATTTCTCAGATGAGAGCCGGTTCTTGCTGCACATGGTGGACGGTCGTACTCGGGTCTGGAGGCAGAGGAACACAGCAATGGCTCCACGGAACATCCAGGAGACTGTGGCCTTTGGGGGAGGTTCCGTTATGGTATGGGGGTGCATTTCCATGAACTGCAAGTTGGATATCATTACCATCCGTGGCAACCTTAACGGTGTTCGTTACCAACAGGAGGTTCTTGACAGGGCTGTGGTACCTCATTTTGAGAACCATCCTCTGGCAACGAGACCCATATTTATGGACGACAATGCTAGACCTCACAGGGCGCATGCTGTAAATGATTTTTTGCGGCAAAATGCAATTGACAGAATTCCATGGCCTGCCATGAGCCCTGACCTCAACCCCATTGAACATTTGTGGGACTTTATTGGCCGTCGTGTGAGGCAGAGAGACCCACCAGTCCATAATCTCAACGAATTGACGGCTGCCCTGCATGAGGAGTGGAACAGGATCCCCCAGAATCAGATCCGGAGACTCATCCAAGGAATGAGGAGGCGTCTGGAATCGGTGGTGCGTGCGCAGGGAGGACACACTAGATATTGATGAAAGTCGGTGTGCAGACTCTCAGATGACTGTTCTTTCTTTTCATGTGACATTTGTGTTAATACACCTGACAACAACGTCTGTGGATGAATAGTAAATTGTGTCCATTTTTTCATGAATTTAAGACAGTTTTAAGAATTTGGATTTCGTTGCAATAAAGCAAAGTCTTGATACTTTTTCCCTTTAAGTTGTTTGTCAGAGATCGTCTGTTGAATAAAAAAGTGTCAAACTATATCAACCCGGCATATTTTGATTGTCAGAACACTTCAAAGTTGCTCCAATAGAAAAAATTGGGGTGTTGCTTGATTAATTTCCAGGTGTATATAAGCCGGATTTAAACCATATCTCCCGCTTTGAAGCCATGGTTCTTCATCATCATCATTTAAGGTTTTATGTCTGTAATAACCTGTAGCCTATGTCGTCGACCATGTAGCCTCTGTCGCCTGGGTTCTCGTCGTCTTGTCTCTATATATGGGGGGACTGATCGTTTCACAACCCATTCTCTCGTCTCCGCTGTGATTAAAGTATTTCAAGAAACGCAGTTTGCGTAAATTGAGAGAGTAGCAGCACACAGCTAGTCGGCTTACATGGCGGAACACTACACCCCAACAGCGACACGGGGCTTAAAGGATTAGCAACAGACAATACGGAGTAATTGAAAACGTTCAAATTTCAAAGTTGACTGACAGATTATTCGATATTTATGAGGTGCTGAGCTCAAAATCTTCAAGAACTGAAACTAGAACAATCAGATATATGAGTTTCCGTGAAGTATTTGAAGTTTAGTAGGTGAAGGAGCTACTAGTAACAATTGTTATGTCACTGAGTGAATCCCTTGTACAGGTGGGATTCATAAACTTAGTTTTTATATGAGCGGGACAACGCCTTTCATTGGAAGTTTGTATTATGTAAAGCCTGCTATTACAGATTTATATCACCACGTTACTCTCTATATACATAAACCAGGTTTTGTCAGTGTCAGAGTTGTCTCTGTGTGAACTGGGCGTATGTATATTGATGTACCACTTTGACTTAAGCAGCGTTTAAATGAACCAGTCCTACATAATTTACAAAACGAATGTTTCTCCGCCATTGACACATCTATTTCGATCTTTCTCGTCTGTCTTCTCTATTGCTAATGTAAACGCAGGTTTAACCATGACATTGTCATAAAAAGAGAAGTCTAGTGTTGTAATGGCGTGCAAAGAAGGGGCATTTTTATTCTCGCAGAACAACTAAGCGAGTCAGGGCAAACAGTTAACACAACAACAAACATACTTTGACCGGAAACAGCACCTTGTGAAACGCCACAAATGTCTTTTTGTTCACATGAGAACACTTCAGGACGGATTGCTCTGCAAAACCAGACAAAATTGCCCAAATTGTGTTGCACAGAGTGGGTGTCGACTATGGAAAATAAAGCATGTATATCAGTCACTGGTTGAGACATGATTACAAGCAGGCATAGAACACACCAGCTGGCTGAGACATGATTCAGATATATAACACACCAGCTGGCTGAGACATGATTCAGATATATAACACACCAGCTGGCTGAGACATGATTCAGGTATATAACACACCAGCTGGCTGAGACATGATACAGGTATATAACACACCAGCTGGTTGAGACATGATTCAGGTATATAACACACCAGCTGGCTGAGACATGATGACATCCAGGCATAGAACACACCAGCTGGCTGAGACATGATGACATCCAGGTATATAACACACCAGCTGGCCGAGACATGATTCAGGTATATAACACACCAGCTGGCTGAGACATGATGACATCCAAGTACATAACACACCAGCTGGCTGAGACATGATTCAGGTATAGAACACACCAGCTGGCTGAGACATGATGACATCCAGGTATATAACACACCAGCTGGCTGAGACATGATTCAGGTATATAACACACCAGCTGGCTGAGACATGATTCAGATATTTAACACACCAGCTGGCTGAGACATGATTCAGGTATATAACACACCAGCTGGCCGAGACATGATTCAGGTATATAACACACCAGCTGGCTGAGACATGATGACATCCAGGTATATAACACACCAGCTGGTCGAGACATGATTCAAGTATATAACACACAAACTGCCTAAGACATGATGACACCCAGCTATATAACACACTAGCTGGCTGAGGCATGGTTACATTCAAGCATATAACACACCAGCTGGCTGTGACACGATGGCACCCAGTTGGCACCCAGATTTAGAACAGCTGGCTGAGACATGGTTACATCCAGACATGATCACATTCAGGTATATGTCACTCCAGCTGGGTGAGACATAATAACCCCCGGGTGTAGAACACAGCAGCTGGCTGAGACATATTGACAGTCAGGTATATCACATTCCTGTTGGCTGAGACATAATGACACCCCTGTATATAACACACCAACTGGCAGAGACATAATGACACACAGGTATATAACACACCGACAGACTGAGACATGATGACATCCGGGTATATAACACACCAGTTGGCTGAAACATGATGCCATCAGGGTATATAAGAAACCAGCTGGCCCTAGTGTCTCAAACATAAGCACACTGAGACATGAACAAGACCTTGGTGTATAACACGCCACTTGATAAAAATTGGATGAAAATCAGCTGTATGACACGCAAGCACAATGAGACATAATGACAGACAGGTGTATAACGCACGAGGTGTCTGAGATTATATACACCCTATATATAGCTAGTGTCTGAAACAAAAACACACTAAGACATAAACAAGACCTCGGTGTATAACGCACAATCAGCTGCATGACACCTAAGCACAATGAGACACATTTGCCACTCACGCACTAATTATCTCAGACATGCGCGTGACACAATCACACAGCACCCTTAGGTATGTACCTCAAAGCTTTTTAGACAAACACAATTTATCTTGCGGAACAGCGCTAATAGTGCTATGAAGGGGTAATTACTTGTGAGCAGTAGTGTAAGTATTTCGTTACATTGTATCATTAAAGTTTGTAATTCATTTATGTTCTGTCTAGACTTGGAAAACATCCAAATTCTATTTTAAAAACCCAAACACTCCCTCCCTCACCCCCACACCCCACACCCCCCAAAAAAAAAACAAAAAAAAAACCCCCAAACAAAGTAGACACATAGTTAGAAATTACGATTCTTTACGTTGTAGATGTAAAAAGTTCAAAGAGCAATGGTCTGCATGGCAATGAAGTACACATTCTTTTAAAAATGCAACCTTATATGCTTAAGGATACTCGGAGTCAAGTGATAACTCATATAGGGTTAAAAGGCAAGTTAAAAGTGTGGGAAAATGTATGCATTTTTCTGAAAACTAATGCCATTTTCTGTTACTTGGTGGTGTCATCGGGCATCTAGACGATTAAAAAACTGCCCTTGAAGAGATTAACTGTTATGCAAGGCGAACGGGGAGTTTGACGGGGATGTTTTTGTTCAAAGCTTCGGGAGATACAATTGTGAGTTGCCCTCCTGGGGCGAGAGGAACAGAGATAGCGGAAATTAAATACCGCGTAATTTGCTGCCATTACTCATTCGGTAGATAGATAGCGTTGTCTAAGAAGCATTTTTCAGAGGACACATTGTAACACACAGTCCTGTACCCTATTCACGAACACCGTTAAACCAGCCACACGTTAAGTAAGCTAAACATCCCGATGTTACATTCAGACATGAACATGAATAAGTATTCTGATATCTGAGGTAAAAATATTTTGGGGAAATATGTTGAAACTTGTCGAAAGTGTGTGTTTGTGCAGGTTTTAGAAATTCCACATGCAGATCATACTATGTCAGAATGTCAGAAATCAACTAGATATTGACATCCGTCACAAGTTCAACGGTGTTGGTTTCTACTAACACTATCAATGATCTGTTTTATTGTTTGCACTGGGATAACTATAGGTAGACAGAAGGAGGTGAACATAAGGCTGGAATTGACAATGGCCTCAATCAATCAACCGGATACAAAACCCCAACACTTAATAATGAATACCACCCCTTCAACTCCACTGAACTCCACCAATGACGGTGACCAATGAATCGTTGCTTGGATTCAACCCCAAGATCATAAATGCCTGTCTCACCAAAGATAATGAAATCTAAATACTGGGCCTAGATTTTCGAAGATCTCATATCGCTAAGACAGTCGTAAGCTGATGTTAATGTATGGCACTTACGACAATCTTAGAGCTAGGAGAGCTTCGAAAATCTAGACCCAGTATAGGACGCACGACATTCGAGGCTCTACGATGGCTTTGTGAGACCGGACCTGATTCTTACATATTCACTTGGAAGTACGCATTTCACATAAACTGTCTCGGTGTGTCGTAATGAGACGTGGCTACCAGTATTGTATCTGTCCATGGTTCCTATAAAAGGCACACCGATACACTTCTAATCATTACGTCACGGAGGTTGTGGTATCACATAAGGACCATTGTCGCCTTGTCACTCCTAAAAAAATCAAGTAAAATATATCATAATTAACTAAAAGCACAACAATCCCTCATTCTGACCTTTCGTCGCATCATGGCGCACTCGCATTGTCGCCCTTTGAATGATATTTTGCATTTTTTTCTTGCAAAGGGTAAGAATGCATTAACGCGACATTACCACTTCAATTTTTCATACAAGGTAAACAAATGTAGCATAAGCTCGATTAATTCCACTACCCTCCAAGCAGAAAAATATGCTAAAGAATAGGTGGACTGTAGTGATCCCAAGAAACACGCTTTACGATTCTTAATTAATGTAACAAGACCCGAGTGATACAAGCAAAAGGGTGCTGACTCTCCAGCTATCAAATTACCGTTTACAAACATGTCTTCTATGCTTCTAGAAGTAAAGGTTTTTATGTAATTAATACATGATTCATGGGTTCAGTCATGACCTAACGCTTGTCTGTTGCTGCAACATCTCCAAGTTGTCGTACAATACAAACTGTATACTGAAATGTTATACTGTACACAATGCATGCAATATTGCAAGGATCCAATATCTGAGTGTTGGGAATGAATAGTGCAATAGAAAAAGGTATATGGTAAGGTTAATTTACTGGCAATTAATATCAGTTTAGAATGTAGGTTACATGTAATGATATGAAATACCTGTTAGATTATCCCTAAGATGTATTTTTTTCTGTAATGTACAAACCAAGTTACATGAGAATTTGAAAAAAGCCGATTTACAACACATGCTGGTAAAACGTTCTGCATCTTCTGTTACCAAATGGTAAATCCGTGTACTTAATGGCGTAAAGCTAATTTATGAAGACCAGCATACACATTTGTAATTACGTAGTTACGTCTCTATTTTCTCCATGTTATTACACTACATCACCTTAAATTATGAAGACAGTATAAAGGACTGATGAAAAATGATTGATTGTTTCTAAGTTGGACACGATTATCAGACTTACATGACGCACTGTACACATCCAAGACGCTAAATATACACATATCGTGAGTGATTTATCAAACGTCCCTGATAAATTTCGTTTTATTAGTCACCTGTACTATCACAGATAATCCATGTTCCTACGCGCATTGCTAAGAGAGACACTCGTGTTGTATGAAGTGTTAAATCTGGGTTAAATCAGGATTATTGTCAGTAATCCCTAAAAACGTGTGTTCCCGAAAATACCAGAGCTACAATTACTCTCAGGCTTAAAACTGCTGCTGGTTGAAATCTATAAACCGGTTAGGTCTTTGTTAAAACTACATAATCTAACATTCCACGCGAGGATACCATATCTTCATTACCTGTTGCACTTCGTGCACAATCAAAACGTAAGGGACAACACTAATTTCTTTATATTTGCAACAACATGGGAATACTATTATAGTTTTCCCATCTCCGTCCTGCCATTATAAGAAGTGACGCTAGTGAATCACGCCCCATGGTCCTGAGGACAACAAGAATATGACTCCATCCGTCAATGATGAACACGTCCATTGACACGGATCATCTACATAATGACGCGTTATGGAGACAAAAGAAAAGGAGATAGTTTACGATAACAACCAGAACATTTTGGAAACACCAAGCACCTGAAAAGTGGCAATGTATAGAAAACGAGCACAAAAGAACCTTTGAATATTCGGACCAATATGGCGATGCTGTGTAACAAAACCTAGTGGTATCAAGTAGGATATCGCTACCAAAGAAAGATAACGATACGGATCTTATTTTCATAAACCCTCAGCATGACTACATGGAACTAAGGTGTTCATTTTTTACTGGTTACTCTTTGTACTTTGACACGTGTTGAAAGAGGGTAAGCCGCGTGCCTTACGTCTCGGACTGTTTTCCCGTGGCTACTCCTTCGGATGTCCAGACACTATTTCATGGGACATGGAGAAGCCCGAGGGAATTTATGCCCTTCTGGCCCATATATCAAATTAACGGCAAAAAGTGTAAAGTACACCTTATTAGGAGTCCATCCCTCTGCCGGTCAGATAAAGCGATTATTTGCATAAATTAACTGTAGATGATCTGGTGGTGTTATGTGAACAAGGGTGAAGAAGCTGACTTGTATGGAAAATGCAGGCAGGGTCAGATAGACGACGTGGGTATTATGACCGATTGTTACACCAGACGCACGGGTTTAACCCAAGACTATCCCGTCGCTCGACCATATTGTGTCCTCTCGTTGTTCATGGTGAGGTTAAATGTTGGATATCGACTTACTGTAACACGTCGTCGTCTCCTGACTTTAATCTGTCCTCGGGTAATTCATCTGATGATAAATGCTTTACACCAACTTGATTTAATGTTTTCCTCTAAAGAGATGCATTTATCATTTAGATATTCATCGAAACGGTAAACAGGTACAAACCGATTTACCATAACGTCTTTTTCCAGAACATTTGATACCGACTTCAAAGATTAGGACGAATATGTACACATGAGAACACGCCAGATATACGCATGTATAAATATATTTCTGATATTTGTGCTTGAAATTGAATCGAAACAAATTCCAACTTCAAATATCGTCGCTTCCTGTCTTGACCTGGCACTGGAAGAAGAATGAGTGAGAGAATGGGGTTTTACAGGGCAATATGCCAGCAACATCACGTTGGATAACACCAGAAATATGCTTCACACATTGCACCTATGATGTAGAATGAAAACTGTAGGCAGACAAATGCTGGTCAATCACACACACGACAGACTCACAAAACCTTTGAAAGTTCCTTTACCAATTATACTAATGCGTTCGGCTCCATTAATACCCTTTAGTATCCGTTTCATTGACGATTGCACAACTGGCGTTACACTCGGATTTACCATCATTAACTCAGGCAGAACGTGGGTTTGAACACATTATCAGTTACTGGGTTGGAGCTGTACCTGTTCCTGTAGTATTTGGTAACCATACGAGGTTCCATGTAATGTATCTGGAATGTGGGACATGAGATATTTTGTGGAACTTTTCCACTTCATTGTTATGTCAAAACATGTTGAAACGTCTGTGTATTCTTACATCCGTTATCATACTCGTTTCTCGCACATGTACATTTTCGAAGGAAATTATGGATGCAAGTTCCTGAGTATCATCTTTCGGGCTATGATATCACACTACTGAACACATCACTGTTTGCCGACTAACTTTAGGCGGAAGGTGGACATGAGTCATGACTTAATTATACGAAGTGGGTGTAACACGATGCTAGGATGATCTATTTTTTATGTTGATTTACTTCGGGTACGGAACAAGCAGGAAATATGATAGATAAATTCAAGATGTAAACCATGCAGAAATGTCGTTTCAACAGGACCTTGTCATTCTACACGCACGTTTCTTTGGTAATGAACACACGAAGCCCCAGTCAACTAAGATAGGCTTACCCTTGACGTGACTCATATTCAGGCGTGCATTAATCACCCTGTGGCGAGTACCTGTAACACACACGTGCCCCATGGCACACAGGCAACATTTTCCTCTTATCCGTATCTATCTTCTTTAATTTGTTGGTTTGAGTGTTCAATCTTTCAAAGTCGTAACACTGTCTTTCAGATTAGCGGAGGACGACTTTACGTTCAGCTTTGGTCGTGTTTATGTTGTAATTGTTCTGAGTCACACAATCACTATGATATTGTGAGGTTTTCATTTTGTTTCCATAATTTACTGCTACAATTATGTAAATATTATATCCATCAATATGAAGAGCATTTAACAGCATATATGTCGAGAAAATGGGACGTAAGCGTAAGAATAAGCATGCAGAATGAAGGACGTTCAACTGGGAAGAACATTCATCTACCTGTTTACGTTAACCTGACAAGAACATTCATCTACCTGTTTACGTTGAACTGACAGGGACATTCATCTATCTGTGTACGTTAACCTGACAAGAACATTCATCTACCTGTTTACGTTGAACTGACAAGAACTTTCATCCACCAGTGTACGTTATTCTGACAAGAACATTCATCTACTTGTGTACGTTAAACGGACCAGAACATTCATCTCTACCCGTTTATGTTAATCTGATAAGAACATTCATCTACCTGTGTGAGGTAAACTGACAAGAACGTTCACGTACACGTGCACGTTAAACGGACAAGAACGTTCATCTACATGTGCACGTACGTTAATCTGGCCAGAACGTTCATCCCTATCTGTTAACATCTTCTGATGTTAAACTGACAGGAACACCTATGACCATGTGTATGTTATACTGAAAGGAACGCATGTCATCCTCTGTATGCTAAACTGAGATGAACACCCGTCAGCCCATGTGTATTTGAATGTATCACACATCCACACAGTCACGAGTGGATCGCTTCTCTCAAAGTCACAGTCGCATAATCATCTCATCATTAACACAGTGTGCGACTCGATGTCTGGGCACTATATCTCGACGACGTTACAGTCGCAAGAACTTCTCACTGTAACTCTCTGCGGCACACTCATCCAGTAAGTCTACGAGAAACACCTGACAATGCATACTCTACAGAGCACACTGTCAAGGGAATGTTACCTTGCCTCAAAGTTACATTTACAAGACGATCTCACGAGACGCCACTTCACCCCAAACGTACAAACTATCTCACACTATAGACTGTGGGCGCCGACTGTCAAGAGAATGTCACTTCACCCCAAACATGGAGTCACAAGACAATCTAACACTACAGACTGCGGACACCGACTGTTCAGAGAATGTCACTTCACCCCAAACATGGAGTCACAAGACAATCTAACACTACAGACTGTGGACACCGACTGTTCAGAGAATGTCACTTCACCCCAAACGTATAGACACAAGACAGTCTCACAATATACACTGTGGACGCCGACTGTTTAAAGAATATCGTCTCACCTCACTGTTACAGTTACAAGACATTATCACAATATAAACTGGGTACGTCTACCATCAAGAGAATGTAACATCAACGCAAAACTATGTACTGTTACAAGAACAATCCACTGTACCCTCTGTGTATGCGTACTGTTTAACGCATATCACCTCACCTCAAAAATACAGTTACAAGAATACCTCTCTGAACAGACTGTGACGAACATGTCACTACAGCACATATATTTATGTTGCAATAACAAGCCCACCCGCCGCAACGACGGTAACCCCGCCCCTCCCTCTCCGGAACGTCACTTTCAGGATCAATACCTCTTCTCACTCCAATGATATTTTATAATGCTGCGTGTGTCAGTTTTCTGTCACCGATACTATCACAACCCTGTAACTGCGACACAAATCCCTTGCTCACTCAACCTCGGCAACCGGAGAATCCGTTTTCCTGCATCCAAATAATGACGGCCAGAAACAAGACATTAACTGCAGCGCGTTACCTCGAAGATACTATTTCACATGTAAAGATATTCTCTGGCTTTGTAACTGTAAGCAGGGTTGCATTCTTCAAGCATATATTTACTTAGCATCGATGTCATCCATGACGAGCTGCATGATGTACTGCGTAGGACCCCAGCTGCCCCCATAAGTACGTTGTAGACGCTCAGTAAGGTGGTGAGAGTGTCTTATTTGTATAGTGCGTCGGAAACATTTCGCGTGTGCCTTCGTTCAGTATGAAGGCTATGTCGCAAGTGATGTATATTCTAATGTTTACAGTCATTTAAAACGTTATTCAGTCACACAGAACAATGCTATCCCGTATCTGTGGTTTAACATTAGACAGGTATACATCACCTACATCCTGACAGTTGTCATTGTGAGGTGTTGGGCTGAACAGGTCGAGTGAATCTTAATTACAAAAAACCGCGTAGATATGCTTGTGCTGTCGCGTAGAAGACCGGCCCGACATTCTTTGGTGTGGGAAATGTGAGGGAAATGTGTCGCCTTATATAGAACAATTCAACGGTTGAGACGTTTTTAAGTAACTGTGCCTAACAGGACAGAGTAGCGGTTGATAGCGTTAAAACAGATGTTGTTGTCAACAGATTCCATTTCTCGAGCTTGGAATGCATGTGCAGATGGTACATGCACCCCGCAGTCTCACTGAGGGATTCATAGGGACCATGGTTTCTTGCAATGTATTTTTACTACCCCATATAGGTAAAACTACCTCCTACTCTTACAGAAATCTTTTCTACCCCATATCTACCTGAATCTTTGACATAACGGTTTTATTTGTTATTGTTATGACAGAAATCGGTTCTACCCAATGCTCTTCTTACAGGAATATATTCTGTTACTATCATCTACTAATGTGGGAGAATCTACTGTATTAAATAAGCTTGGTATCGCCAAGGTAGGAAGCCTACACTCTACCCGATACTCTCACTGAAGAAATATATACTATCCGATTTTGTCACTGAGGGAAAATATTCTACCCGATAGTCTCATTGAAGGAATATATTCTACCCGATATTCTCACTGAAGAAATACGTTCTACCTGGTACTCTCATTGGGGGAAAATATTCTTTCCCAAACTCTCACTGAGGGAACATATTCTACCCGATACTCTCATTGAGGGAATATATTTTACCCGATACTCTCACTGAAGAAATACGTTCTAACTGATACTCTCATTGAGGGAATATACACTACCGGATACTCTCATTGAGGGAACATATTCTACCCGATACTCTCACTGAGGGAATATTTTCTCCCTAGTATTCCCATTGATGGAATCTGGTCCATTCGGATCGTCGTAGTGGAATCTGTTTAACCTCACTGAGTGAATGTATGTAATCAAACACACTTACTTAACTGACGCCAGAATCCGTAGGCCACATAGTTCCGACGGCCTCAATTTGTCATGGCGATATTTAAGTCAGTAAGATTTATCTCCCTTGAATGTTTTCATTATAGTCAGTCGACGTGCGCCCAGAAGCGTCCTTATTACAATTGTATTGAACTCAGACCTTGGTAAACATACTTGATATGTATTTTCTGCAGATTTTCTGCAGATCCTCATATTAAGAATAATACTAAATGGTCACTTGAAATTCGCAAGATATATTCAACATTTGAAATATTACACTGTTACGCGCAGTGCCATCTCCGTTTTAAAGCTATTTTGAAGATGGAATTGGAGGAACTGATTCAGGAAATGGTATGTTGTGGTGTGAGCAGCGATTTCTTTAGTAAGACACCCGCCTCAAGACAGTTATGCACTCGTCATATCACTGAATCAACGATGACCGAAATGACCAAACCACTCACTCACTCATGAAACACTGAGACATGCATGCTAATGTCAGTGTGGGGACACTGTGCTAATATTTGTTCGCTCTTTAAAGTTGCATGTCAGTGACACAATAGTTCTCCAGGAATTTGCTATGCGTGGGCAATGAGTCGAAGAATAGTATTTTCGTATATTTGCACTACATTGCACGCTTTACTAACGTGACGTAAACACGAACAGCGGTCGTATGAAATTCTTTGATGAATTCCCTCTTCCTAGAAATAAAACGTTTTCTTGAAAAAAAAACCCCAACCCTGTACGCACTCCCTGAAATGCACATTCCGGTCTCTGAGCAATACTGCTGAGTTTTTGATAGTGCATACTTTTTGCTAGAGTAGATTGATTTCCTTTACTTTATATCTCGAGGAGTCAGAGTCACTCTAACTCCCTGTGCAGTATCATGACCCTTGGTCCAGAAACTGGTGATGGAAGGTTTGGACCTCGTTCGCTCCGACTGTGTCAAGGTTTGTCTGTGCCACACAGATTTTCATGGGTTTCACCAAAGCGGTAAAGGCCTGAGACCTTCGGACTCCCTCCGAAGTTAAGTGGAATACTGTTCAAAGCGGCGTTAAACTCAACTCACTCACTCACTTTGTATGATACGTGTCAAGAATCCAAACCGCTGCTCAAATGATTACTTCCCATCTTTGGTGTCAGTTCACACGACTTAAAAACAAAATCCAAATGAAAGGTAGGATTAAAAAGTGACAAGGCGAGTTAAATACAAATATATTTATTCCGACAACCAATCAATATGATATCCATTCTCACATGATGAATTTCAAGTAAACTTCGATCGATGGCGAATGCAGCACACACAGAAACGTCCTCTAGGTAAGAAATGGACAGTGACGCATGTTATCATTTCATTCTACAAAAATACCATGGAAATGACTCTACAGAACACTACATACATGAACAGTATTATGATAATAAGGTGACTGATGGCTACTGGCAAGAGTATGTCTTAGGTCCGCAACAAACGGGGAGCCTCACTTTCTTATTTCCGGTTCCTGTTCCCCGTCGCAGAAAGCCGTCATTACCCGTCTGTTTGTGGTGCCGGTGGTTGAAATGGTTGAGCTGCGTATTCTTGCTGAAGATGGGCAGGATGAGCTGGTTGTTGAGGGTAACCAGGTTGTGCTGGATATGCAGGCTGTGGTGCTGGTTTAGCTGTGTATTCTTGCTGAAGATGGGCAGAATGAGATGGTTGTTGGGGGTAACCAGGTTGTGCTGGATATGCAGGCTGTGGTGCTGGTTTAGCTGTGTATTCTTGCTGAAGATGGGCAGAATGAGCTGGTTGTTGGGGGTAACCAGGTTGTGCTGGATATGCAGGATGTGGTGCTGATTTAGCTGTGTATTCTTGTTGAAGTTGAGCAGAATGAGCTGGTTGTTGGGGGTAACCAGGTTGTGCTGGATAGGTAGGCTCTTGTGCAGGTTGATCCGCGTAGTTTTGTTGAATTGGAGTTGGGTAAGCAGGTTGTTGTGGATGCCCAAGTTGTGCTGGTTGGACTGGGTACCCATGGTACCCAGTGTTAGGCTGGTACTGAGACTGACGATTCCTATTGCCATCAATCCTACTTTTGGCAGCTAACAACAGCGCAAGGTGGGGAACGTTGGAAACAGACTTGAAGTTGCTGACCGGTGTTCTTCTCAGGAAATTAACATTGGATTGATAACGATTGGGATTGACAGAAATATAATTTCTTGTTTGTGACAAGGGTCTTATTGTGTTCCGGTTACCGTACACCAGGTACGGGTTACCATTAGAGCCAGAAGGGTACAGTTGTGGAGTGTAGCCTGCTCTCGACGACTTGACAACATTTGAAGGGAGCCCTCGGGACAAGAGACCGTAAACTCCACCCACTCTGGACAGATTCTGTATCCCGGGTTTATAGTATGGGGCGGAAACACGATTTCGGAAGGTATTATGGGTTTGATAGGGAAGCTGATACCGCTGACCATGGCTTGGTGACGTCCCAGCGATCCATACCACAAGCAATAGCATAACAGAGGATACCTGAAGGGACGAAATATATACGTATGAACTTATATTGCGCCATCGATACCATAATATTACTCCTACAAGAAAACACCTACTATAAATATAAGCATTAAATGCTAATTTGGATTCTTTTCAAACACATACGTTTAGATCTCTGCCTGAACCACAATACTATGAACAATATCAATATGTCATATAAATAGCACACTACACAATTATTTAATTGGTTGTTACCGTAAACAGATATGTAAATAAATAATACTTCACGTTTCACTTTGAGATCTGATAAGTCGAAAGGAAATGTGTCAAAGTGAATACACTTAGATTTTATCCAGTTTGATTTGTAAAAAGTCCCCGTGTATTTGCGTTTTCGTGACATGTAATAAACTAACTAAACGCAGATCTGCTTGCCTGCTCATGGAAAGGAAAGGTTTCTTCTGAACTGATACATTAACTTGACCTTATATGATATTCACGCGTGCACAAAGCGCACTGACGTAGTCTAACAGCTAGCATTACTATGAGAGAAGAAAGGATATTAAAATAATCGATTCATTTCAAAATGCATAGACCACCTTGAGAACTAAAACAAATGCTTTTTGTGAGTTCATACAGCTCACAAACAATATATCAATGTGGAATATAACGTAAACAAAGACAGACAAGATCAAACATGATTACACCCTATATAACAAGAGGTAATTGATCTCACATGAACATAAAATTATATATTTATTTCAGCAGTATTGCATGTATTATGTTGTTTGGATCAGACAAGCCAGTGACTGTCACCATGCGATACGATAAATCACTATCATGAAACAGTGATGACACCATGGGTATAAAATATAGAGGTATCAAATTTGTATTTACCTTCATGTTGCTTGGTCAGATGTGTGGAGCTGCTGCGGAGTGTGAGGGTACAAGCTCTGTCACGGGCCTTTAATACTGCAGAGCTACCAACTACTGTGACTTTTACGAGACTTAAACGAGACTTTGACGAGATCGCGTTTGTGTTGCGATTATGGCTTTCATTTACTAAAAGCAGTTGGATGCTGAAGTTTTATTACCTGTTCCAGGAATTGGGTGAACTACATGCAGGTTTCTGTGCATGTTTACAGTGTAGTAGAAGAACAATGTCCGGCTTAACGATGGATTGGAGGAAGCCATTAAATCGGATTTGACCGATTATGATAAACACACAATAGAGCCGTCGTAATTGCAATGGATTACACGATGGCCGATGTCTCCCAGCTTTGGGTGGTTTGTGTTAAATAGGTATATTTGTTGTTTCTTGCTATGTACTTGTGAATGTTTCACCCACATTTCAAAGTTATAGTATTTTAATAACTCGTAATAGTAACATGTGCGTATTTCACATACTGAAAAGAAATATCCATGTTGATGCCATTATTAAAAATACATTTTCATGCTTTTTCTTTGGCATTTTTTGTGACCAACCTATTTAATTACCCCTTGTACTGACATTGTCCATTGGCAAGATCACTTGAATGTGAATGTTTGTGAATGTTTTGTAGGTGTCAAATCCTTTTGAATAAAACACCTTTTGTAAAACACTTACGTATTTCATTTCTCTTGTGTTTAGGTACTTGGATGAAATGGTTCTGGTGAGGATGGATGTATAAGAGTGAATATATTCCTGAATATATATTATGTTCTACTTTACTGTTCACTAATGGAAAGTAAGCTGATTGTTTTTTTGCAAAAACGTATTCTTTTGGTTTTATAATTTTATAACTGCAAATGTCCCGAAAAGAGGTAAGCGTGGAAAGACATACTGTTTTTGTTAGGGTAGCCATGTACGATGCATCCTTATATCACTAAATAAATGTATTAACTTATAATTAGGTTTACATTCTTCTGTCAGTAACGAAAATGGTAATACTGCCAAGAAACTTGTAAATCTTCACTGCATCGTTACCATACATTCCTCGAAATGTAGCCAATATGCCCAGTACAGCTAACGTAAGCCTATATGTCTACAGTCTAATAAAAAAGAAGGTCTCCGGACGATTTTCATTTAATGTTTTATAAAGACGCGTTTAGTAATAGAAAATGTAAAAAGCATGAACCCTCAAATGAGAGTGTGTTATTTTTATTGAAAATCTGCAACGTACATTATCTGTTTGTTTGATATTCAGACGGGATGGAAATATCGTAATTCTCACTTGACAATTTAAATTAAAAATTTCAAGTTTCGGACAATTTTCAGTGTAAGTGTGTCATGGAGGATTCTATTGGATGCTGAACGCCACACTATCAGTACTCCTGCCTTATGACGTATACCAGTAAATGATCGATCCCTCACCACCCCGTCAAGTGCTTCATGTTACGAACATCGAGGTACGCAGTCGGGATACAAATAAATGATGCAGCCAAGTCAGTGAGCTTGATAACTTAATCCCGTTATTTAAAATAGTTGAAGATCCTGGCCCCGATTTCTCGAAGGAAACTTAAGTTTTTACTCAAATTTCAAACCGAGTGTATCCATTTGAAACAGCTGAACTCAACGGCATTTTTAAAACAAAAATGCCCAAACAACTTCAGAAATCTATCCCCCAAAATCCAGACCCTCAGTGACCCATACTTATGTAAAGGAATTTGAAAGTCAAACTCGCTGGATTAGTTGTCACATGTCATCACATTTCAAGTACGTAGATTGAAGTTCCTGCTTTAGTTCTCTGACTTGTCTGGCCCAGACTCAGTTGTTTACAGATCGCCGCCATATAACTGGGATGTTGTTGGGTGTTAATCAACCAACCAACCAACCAACCAACCAACCAACCAACCAACCAACCAACCAATTTACTGTTCCTGTTACGGTAAGCACTATTTGCAGCAGTTCTTCTCGGGGAACGTGTACCACATGACATATTTAGGGCACAATACATGCATCATAACTCACAGTCCTCTCAAACGCATTGCGATTTGTCTTTTTGTTTCGATGCTGCATACAATAAAGCGTCGATTAACGTTACTCAGAACAGGTTTGTACACACAGGAATTCTCTTCTCAGATTAATCGTCTATCCACATGCTTCCAGGTTAATGTTCTACCATGGAGAACCTAATATAGGTTTATGCCTGTTGAAAGTTAGTGTATAGGTTAAACCCATCCTGTTAGGTTACTATGGACTGCCTTTACTGCAAAATGAAACCATTCTCGGCAGGCATGTTCTTGCACCGAAACACCTTTGTACCAACCGCCCCCATAGCGTGGTGGTAAGAGAGTCCGCCCGGAGAGCCAAATGTCGCGGGTTCGATCCTCGGTCGCGTTATACCCAAAGATGTTAAAATATGGTACTTGTTGCTCCCTGCCTGGCGCTGAGCATTAGGATGGGTACAATAAGGACTGGTCGGCTCAGAGTCAGTATAATGTGTCGGAGTGGGGTAATCATGCTTGACTGCGACATGGACTCTCTGTGAGCTAGCGCTATAAAGCGAGCCTATGTCTGGGCTAGTACAAGCAGCAACACAAACACACCCATGCTGGTCGTTATATTAGCGAGATATGCTCAAATGCGCCGTTAAAGCCCTTTTCACCCCACCTCACCCTTCTACCCCAACCGATTCGAAATAATAATAACAATAATTAAAAAAAATTCATAGGTTCTATTACAAATATGTTTTAATATAATTTAATCTTGCCATGTATGTTTCACTGAAGAGAGCTTGCAGTGAGAAAAAGGTTTGGAATGCGTCAAGGTGGTGTCAAGACCATGCTGTCCGTGGAGACTGTTATTTTGATAAGGCCCTCGACATAAAACTTGACATCAGCGTGCTTGTTTCATAGCAATCGCCATTTGAAATAGATTGTGTCTCAGTGTGACAGACACGCCCTTTATATACACTGAATTCCAAAACAAACGCCACCATTCGAAACGTTTATTTTTTCATGGAATTAAACATATATCAAGGTGAAAGTGAGCTATTTATGCGTTTTCATCATGCCGAAGTGATGGCCACAGCCGATACTAAAATGCCATTAAATGCCATTCCCCATGACATTTCAGAGACGTTCTAACATGAAGTGACCCGGGAAGGATCGGTATAGAATACTGGACTTCAGTGACCCATGCTTGTCTTAAGAGGTGACTAAAGGAATCGAGTGGACAAGCTCGCTGACAGGGTTGACACATGTCATCGGTTCATAACTGCACAGATCGATGCTCATGCTGTTGATCACTAGATTGTCTGCTCCAGACTCGATTAATTACAGACCTGTAGCTGGAAAATTGCTGAATGCGGTGTAAAACTAAACACACTAACTAAATGGCGTAAAGTAACTAGGACTTTCTGATATTAGAGCAAGACAGCTCTGAATAAGATAATTGATGAGCTCAAGCAAGAATCAATCACATTATTACCCCTTTATCATAGTTTGGTGTCATTTGCGGTTCTTGCATAATTAGTACTTAGAACTTAGTATAATTGTACTTACCTATATGAAGACAATTCGGCTGGCGAAAATTAAGTTTGATGTGTTTGACTTTAAATTTGATATAATCCGTTTGGCTCAAAAGCGTACCGATGACTTGCAATTCGAAAACTAATAAGCATAAAATACTCAGTAAAGACACGGATCGTTATCAAAACATCACATCAACTCTTTGATGCTTTTACTGTTTTTTTTGTCGGAAATATTCAAAAGTTGTTTAAAAAACATCATTAAAATATTGACACAGTTCACTATTTGTTACGAGAAAGGAAGGCAGAAAGGAAAGGAAGGCAAAGAAAGGAACAGCCAGGTGTGCGAGAAAGGATAGTGACGGCACAGCAGCGTCACAGTGTGTTGGCATGATATAATCATTATGATCAGTGTTTCACTGGTTATTTTATGCTTATGAGTTTTCGAGTTAGATTACAATCCTCGGTACGTTTTTAGGACAAAGCATCCACTATAGATTACTAGTATTAATTGAGTAAGTGAGTGAGTATGCCTTCAGCACTATTCCAGCAATATTCCAGCAGTGGACACCAGAAATGGGCTTAACAGATTGTACCCATGTGGAGAATCGAACCCAGGTCTTCGGCGTGACGAGCTAACGCCTTCATCACCAGGCTACCCTATCGCCACTTATTCAATGAAAATGATTGAGATTGATTCATCCGGGAAACACCAGATGTCATTCATAACTAGGAATTCCAGTCCGCAGATTTGTATCTGTATCTGGATGTCATGACGTAATAGTGAGGTGACTTCATGGGGTGAGGAAAAATCAGACACTGTTATACAAAATATATAAACCGGTGTTACCTGTATGGTCGGACATTTTTGCCCTTTAATCGAACTCTTTTATCTCGTAGAAAGAAACGTGATAATGTCACTCGGTGACAGATACTTCATTGCGAAAATGTGCATTACCTCCAATAGAATGTAGACTCTATAACACTTATAGAAAGATATTACTGTTAGATTTGAAAAGTATTGTATAATGTGACTCTCCAAACACATTGCCCATTCGTTGGAAGTCAAAATATGACTATTCAACAGAATGAATATGTTAAAAAGTCTTTTCAAATGTGTATCAACATTTATTTATCAATAAAAACGTTTTCGTGTGATCACATACGTTGTGTCCCTTCCTGTCTAATCACTTTTCAATACTATCTCTCTGTTCCCTCCCAATATGAAAATGCATGGACGTAAATATCAGGGATAGGGTACGTTAAGTTGGGCAACTTGCCCCTCATTCTTTTCACATTAGGGAATTAAACATGTATGAATGAATCAACAGATGCATCATATTTTAGTTAACACGTGAAATGTCCTGGATAAATGTCCTGCTCTGAAAATATTAGTTATTATGTCTAACACATAATCTATCCTTTATGGTTGAAAAGATTTAGATAACCTAAGGTTCATCTTTTTATTTAGTTATGATGTCTAACAAATTATCTATCCCTTATGGTTGAAAAGATTTAGATAACCTAAGATTTTTCTTGTGGAAAGAATTTGCAAACTTATTGTCAGATCAGTAAACCTTAAGTTATAATTCACTGGGGATGGGGATGACGTCTGCAATACGTTATCATGACACCCCATGTATATTTGAACTACATATACCAGCTTATACAGATCCGGTAATAATAGTGTTTCCCAAAGACCAAGGAATTGATCTGGCCTGAACATTATTTGACCCTGGTCGTCATTTTTAATTTGGACTGACTGCATAGTTAAAATGTTTCAATATTTAACTGCAACAATTTACATATATTAAGTGGCGTGGAAGCGTCAGGCATTGCATGGGGCTTACATGCCAATAATATCGGCATCTTCCGTACCCTTTTATTAATACAAACAATCATTTCAGTCAAATAGTTTATTGACCAAACATGCACGTTGTTATACAAACGACTAAAACGGTTTGTATATGATAGACAGTTATACAACAGAATACTCAACGAATTACGACCTCTGTATGTAAGAAGTACATGAATTTAGTGATTGAGCAGCGCGGAAGGTAGCCCAAGACGAAGAAGCCCTTCGACACCACCATATTTCGTCAGATCTTTCACGCCTGGCTTGTAAACGGGTCTGCTAGCTACAGTGCGGACACCGGGGTTGTGACCGTAGTTGTTGCCGCCGGGAACGTACCCGGGGACATACCCGGGAATGAAGCTGGGGTTGTAGTTGTTGAGGGGACGATGTGGGGACGGGTACCCAATCCAAGAAGTCGGAATCCTACTGTAGGTATTTCCCATGACCTTCCGGTACCTCTGACCTTTGCTGTAGGGAAAAGGACTTTGGGAGATGAAGGGTCGCTGACCAAATAGGCTCTGATCATAAGGATTGTGAAGATCTTGGTTCTGGCCACGAGGAAGGTAATCTCTGGCAGGAGGTCCATATTTACCAGAAGGAAGACCAAGGAGCAGAAGACCTCCAGCTCCGCCAACACTCTTCAGATCGGAGATCCCTGGTTTGTAGAAGGGTGCAGATTGTCGATAGTAATCTTGGCTCTCGGAAACGCCATATGCCACAATATTCCTGACCTGCTGGGGGTCGACCTCTGTGGACGTGGGAACCTCTTCACAGACACACATCGGCCACAGCATCATCAACGACAAACATATGAAAGCGAGCTGGAAAGAAACAATGGATCATTACGACATAATGATGACGCGTTTTTAACAAATCTGGGTATGAAACAACACAAATGGCGAAGTATTGACTAGCTCTGAGGTCCCTAAAGAAACAGAACAGGTAGATGTTGATATTAGCATTTACACTATATTTTCATGTCTTGATCCGTTACAGCATAGTTTTATTCTTTATTCGATTCTCGATTGCATCATGCTACAAAAAAAGTTACGAAAATACTACTAGTTGTTTCCTTGCCTGGTGCTCAGCATTAAGGGGATGATTTGATTGGTCGTGTGGGAATCAGTATACTGTGAGTGAGTAAGTATGGTCATAACAACATTCCAACAATAGCAAAGCGGGGAAAGAGAAAGGGGCTTCACACATTTACCCATTAGGAGAATCAAACCCAGTTATTCAGCGAGACGCGAGGACGTCTTTACTACCAGACAACCCAGTATAGTGTGGCTGAGTGGGGTTTCCATGTTGAACTGTAGTCGAGACAGCAGCCAAGCACACACGTTCATACGACTGGCAGTAGTTCCATATTTTAAAATACATGTGACAAAAATCAGTAATGTCAAATTGATCCTAGACCATGTTGAATTTCATGTATCCAAAACGCGAACTGATTCTATATTTTATCAATTCTCTATGCATCCACGTCATATTGTTCACAGTATTTACTTAGCAGGAGCACACCAACTGAACAACCTACAATAAGCTATTTTGTATCGAGCTCAAAGGGACAACTAACTTCAATTTGTCATTCGTATTTCGACTACAATATACAGCTAATTGGCCAAGACCAAAAATAAATTCGATAAAGTTCGTTATAGGCCTGTTCCTCATAACCGGTTTTTACTGTATAAAGATATAACCCAACGAGCATAGCATCTATAAATAAGGTGGATTTATTCATTGATACAATGTATCTGAACTCGCGTTTGCAACCAAACATGTGAAATAACGATATCTGTAAACTTCGTTAATGGGACAGAACTGTAACAAAGATACAAAAGTGATGGAATCTCATATACTCTTAAAAAGCAGGGGAAACTGAACTTCCAAGTTGGATAGGAAGTGTAAACGTTGGCAAACGTTTCAAGTACAGACATTTTATGAACGCACCACCATTTCCCTCTATTACCACCGTAATAACGCATGGGATGAGCGTGCATGGGGTCCCTTTCTTGACTTTGACGGTGTTCAAGAAGGTCGAGAAATCACTTAGAATATTAATTTTGACACTCATCTTGCATCACACATTTGTCAGTGTTTGGTTTCAAATTATACTCATGCAAATTACATGTGTCATCCATACACCAATCATGTTTCAAAAGCGACCACATTCCAAATAGGTATGGTTGTCAGGAATTGCAAATGGTGATGCACACTCAAAACATTCAATATTATCATATTAACATTGACTGACTCCGATAAATCTCCTAAACATTTTTAATCGGAAATATAAAAATGAATTTCCCTACTTTTTAAAAAATTATATTTATGCATGCATTCCAGGACAATGGTGTGCCGTCACAAAACAACTACATATAATGTAGACAGTTACAAATGTTACATCAAATGGAAAGACTTCTTCAGAGTAGCACACATTGGCTTGTTAACATGAATGTAGTCACCCTGAGTATTATATAAGCCGTTATTCATTTATACAAAGAAATAAAGCCATTCAAATGTTTTGTTTTTCTGTAACACCTTTAAATGTGATCTTTCCTTTACAATACATGTATAAGTTTTAAGCATACATTTTCCTACATACTCACCTTCATCTTGGCTCATTCAAGTCCCCTTGAACGACTCACTGCTCCACGGTTTCAATCATGATATAGGGAGTATTTATAGGAATGTTTGTCCATCTATTGCTAGGCAACAAGTTCGTTGATATCTCACCGGAACGCTATGCTAAGTGACCATCCCTGGCAGATGTTCCCTCCACGAGAGTCTGCGTGGGGCCAAGACATATTTCAGCATGTTATTAACATATAAATATCATCTTAGTATAATTATAGCATCCAGACTGCGTTAATAATTTACAGAAGATATCTTAATCAATGCGTTGTGATCACATCTAGTAAATAGTTAGTGTGTGTGAAATCCTTCAGTGCTGTTGAACCATTTTTACTTTTTTACTGCTGATTCACATTTATTTCCACTGATGTCCTGTGCCTCATTCCACCATAATCGTACAGAGGCGGTTTATCTTTTATTTTTCAAAATATCTTTATGCTAAAATGTATATACATACCTTCGTAAAGCACTCTAAGGTTGGTCCTCAAGTTCATATATAACTGTCTGCGTTCACCGAGCCTGGACCAGACAATCCAGTGATCAACATCATGAGCATGGATCTGCGCAATTGGGAACCGATGACGTGTCATATCCCGTTAGTCGACTCTTACGACAAGCATGGGATAATGAAGACCCGTATTCTAACCCGGACCTTCTCAGGTCACGCTGAAGTTAGGTATTGAACTACTCAAGATGACAGATTTGACACTAAATTGTGAATTACTCAAGTCGAGATATTCGAAACCGAATATGGAACTTGTCAAAAGGAGATTTTTGAGACTGAATGTTGAACTACGCAATATGAAAGTTTGACAATGAATGACGTCTAAGTCTTCATGATGAGATGTTTGACACTGAATGTCTATGTACTGATGATGAGATGTGTGACACAGAAAGTTGGGCATCTCTAGATGATATGTTTGACGCCGAGTTTCTAAGTACTCAAAATCTGACATTTGCCAATAAATGTCAGAGTACTTAAGATTCGATGTTTGGCACTGAATGTTGGATGGCTCTAGGTCATATGTTTCACACCGAATGTCTAAATACTGAAGATCTGATACTGGGATGAACTGTGTTATACTTAATATCAAACTACTCAAGGTGAAAAGTTTGATTGCATATCGAATTACACAAGATGGGATATTTGATACTGAATGAATAACTGCAATGAGCTTGACAACTTGATGAGCTTGATGCCCCTGCGTGCTTGCTTGCGCTGTGCTCGTACTATTTGCTACGGCACCATTTGTAAATAATTTCACGTTTTCAAGCTACTGTCTTGTGGAGTTCATGTACTTGAAAAAGCGACCCATAAGCATTGTGAATGGTCCACCCACTGACTGGCACCTGCGAAGACTAAAGGTTCCATATGCGATAAGTACTTGTTCGATACAAAATGCGTTGTTTCGTTACACTAGAAGACTCAATAGAATATCCTAAAGACTGTGAGTGAATGAGTGAATTTGGTTTTACGCCGCTTTTTGCAATATTCCAGCAATATCACGGCGGGGGACACCAGAAAATGGGCCTCACACATTGTACCCATGTGAGGAATCGAACCCGGGTCTTCGGCGTGACGAGCGAACGCTTTAACCACTAGGCTACCTCACCGCCCCCTCCCAAAGACAGTGACGTCTTATGTTGACAGTGCGGAATAAGCTGTAAATACTACGAATAGAACAATTTACGGACACTACAATATCTAACGTTTTAATACATAAGTACTTTATTTTGTGTATCCTATTGCATATCAAAACATCCCCCACCCCCCACCCCCCAACAAACAAACAAAAAATACAACAGCAAACAGACACACACACACACACACACACACACACACACACACACACACACACACACACACACACACACACACACACACACACACACACACACACACACACACACACACACACACACTCCTCCCCCTCCCCCCCAAAAAAGAGAAAAAATCCAACATTTATTTTAACACCACGGGGGCTGCTACTGGAGTTATATAAACGCGTGTCTTGGTTGTTCACACTTTTGCCATACCTCGGCAAGGTATTACTCACATCATGACGTATGGTGAAGACAGAAATATTTCTGACAAGCCCAACGCACGCTCCCGTGCACATCGACATCTGGTAACTAAGGAGACCAAGGCGAGACAGTGAACAACAAAAGATATGGAAACAAAGGGTCATCTGCTCAGGTTTTATACAACAGCCCACAATTCAGAGTATGAATGTGTTTAGTTTTACGCCGCTTTCAGCAATATTCCAGCAACATTAAGGCAGGGAACACTAGAAATGGACTTCACATATTGTACCCTTGACGGGAATTGAACCCGGGTTTTTGACGTTATCATACTCTCAGAACTTCAGCGGGTCATAGTTAGTAACGTCTCAATGTTTTTTGGAATGTAAGTTAAGGTTGTTTTTAATGAAGTTAAAAAGATTAGAATGTGTCGTCACGTAAAATACGCTGGTACGAATTTCCATGTGGGTACAATTTTGAGAAGCCCATTTCTGGTGTTCTTTGATATTCCAAAGTACAACGTAAAGCTAAACTCATTCACTCACTCACACACTCACACAAAGAATTTCTTTGGCTGTGCACCATGAAGAACGTTTGGGGTATTTTAATGTAACTACATAGAGACTACCAACACGTTTAGAAAACAACAACAACGCATGGTCACACTGGGGTATACATCGATATTTAAAGTGGACGTTCGCTATGTGTGTACATTTAAATTAGCTCCTTTCATTACCTCTTTCCTGTTTCAAACGTAACTTTCGGCACTTCCAGCAAGATCAAAACGGAAAATATTAGAAATGTACGTCACATGTGGGGAATGAAACACGGGCCTCCGGCGTTACGAGCGAACGTTTGAAGCATAGGGCTAAGAAATTGTGTACAGTGTGTTTCTAAGGCTTCCGGACTGTATGATCCCAAGCAAGACATGCTACTGAGTTTTGCTCCGCATGCAGCAATTTAACGTTATCGGCGTGTTTTTGCACTTCTGGGCTGAAATATTATTTGTAGTGAAACAGAAAACTCTTTCAAGTACTAAACTTTGTATTTTCAAGACATTGAAACAACAATAATAAAGTCACATAATAATCACAAATACATTTGCAAGACAATCACGATATTAGCATTCCCATAACAGCATTGGTTTGTCATTTTTAATTTCGCATTCAAAACACACATCCTGTTACTATAAAAATAATGCATACAAATTGATGCATATTTGATAGCATGCCAAATGTACACATCGGACATTCAAGGCCGTGAAACGCCAGATCCTTGCGCATTGTTTGATGTGAGGCCGACGTTAGTTTGAGCAATGTTGTCTATGCCGAAGTCGTTATAGTTGATGTTGTTGAAATTGCTGCTCCCAGCCAGTGGATGAAGAACTTTGCTGTTGACTGAGGAACTAGAATGACCCACTGGGAGGGTTATGTCAGAGTTACCGACAGACTGTGGGACACTGGCAAAAGGAAAGAGATATTGGTTTTCTATGGGATCTTGTACTGAATTTTTAGCGTTGTGACTATTTCCAAAGCCTGGGAAGTTCCCTGTATTAGGACGGGCAATGGACTGGGAGGAGGTGCCACTCCCGGGATGCGAAATGCCTGGGTGATAAGAAGGTGAAATGGTGACGGGAATGTAGTTATGATCAGTAAGTTTGGATCGACTGTTGGTTGGGAAAGCGGTAGCAGAAAACCCGTTTTTCGAATAAGTGGATATGGGTGTGTGGGTGTTTCTGGTTGGGTATGAACTGCCAAACAATTTGGCTGCATTATTGTTTGGGTTTAGGGACTGGAGAGTGTTACCCACATAATGGGGTGCATTTAGTGACTGGCGAAAACTGCCGACAGAATGGGGTGCATTAAGGGACTGGAGATTGTTACCTACGGAATGGGGTACATTTACGAAGTGAAGAGCGTTATCGACAGAATGGGGTGCATTTATGGAGTGAAGAGTGTTACCCACAGAATGGGGTGCATTTATGGAGTGAAGAGTGTTACCCACAGAATGGGGTGCATTTATGGAGTGAAGAGTGTTACCAATAGAATGTGGTGCATTTATGGAGTGAATAGTGTTACCCACAGAATGGGGTGCATTTAAGGACTGGAAAGTGTTGCCGACAGAATGGGGTGCATTTATGGACTGGTGAGAGGTGCCAACAGCATGTGGTGCATTTATGGACTGGATTGTGCTACTGACAGAGTGGGGTGCATTTATGGACTGGAAAGTATTACCAGAAGAGTGAGCTGCATTAATGGACTGGAGAGTGTTGCCAACAGCATGGGGTGCATTTATGGACTGGATTGTGCTACTGACAGAATGGGGTGCATTTATGGGCTGGAAAGTGTTACTGACAGAATGAGGTGCATTAATGGACTGGTGAGAGTTGCCAACAGCATGTGGTGCATTTATGGACTGGAAAGTTTTATCATTAGAGTGAGCTGCCTTTATGGACTGGAGAGAGTTACCGACAGAATGGGGTGCATTAATGGACTGGAAAGTATTACCAGAAGAGTGAGCTGCATTAATGGACTGGAGAGTGTTACCAACAGCATGGGGCGCATTTATGGACTGGAAAGTTTTATCATTAGAGTGAGCTGCCTTTATGGACTGGAGAGAGTTACCGACAGAGTCTTGTGCATTTATGGACTGGAGAGTGTTGTCGACAGAGTGGGGTGCATTTAGGGATAAGTGACTGTTGACAGCTGAATGGGGGGCATTAAAGGATGAGTAGACGTTGCCAAGGGAATGTGAATCTTTCAAAGTATTAGCGGTTCCATGGACGTCAGTCCTAATATGGGGAGAGACGTGTAGGGGATCAGCGTTGTCTGTCTGTTTACCATAAACGTTCTGGGTAACGCCAGGAGACAGAGACTCTGTAGGGAGATTACTATGCCCAGATACTACAGGCAAAGCTACGTCGACCACATGAGCTGCTGGGACTGTGATGCCGGACCTGGGCACAACAGGAACTCTGTTGAAGCTGTTCCCCAGTTTGCTATCAACGTTGATTTGCTTGCCGACGTCACTTCCATGGCCACTGTCGTTGTACTTTCTTTCACTGTTGCTGATATCGTCAACAGCGTTGCTAACTGGTCGATTAACCACCGTCAATATTGCGTCGTTGTACCGGTCCTCAACCCCGAAGTCGTTATCGTTTCCATGTTGCTCGTCTTCGAAGTTGTAGATGTTGTCGTTGGTCTGTTTGACGTTAAAGCCGTTACCTAAATTATGCAGAGCGGTGTTGTAGCGGTCTTCAACGCCGCCGTCGTAGCCGTCTCTCTGAACGTCGTTGTTGACATCTTCACCATAAGCTCCCGAAACGTCCTGCTTGGCGAAACCATGGTTTCCTGACCCGGTTAATACGGGCCCTGCTCTGCTGACGTAGTCGCCTAAGTCAAAGTTGCTGCCGTGGTCTTGCGATGAGGGGAATCTGGTGTTGAGATTGTTTAAGCCAGCAGGAAGTCCATTAGATCTTGTTTGCCCAATACCCCCAATGGATAACGACATTGCCATTGTCAGGGAGAAAGCTCGTAAGGATAGGACAAAAGTCAGGGTCTGCGAATTATAAAAAATAGTTTTAACACTTTCAGACCAATTTAAGAATAAAACATAAACTTCCCATAATTTATACCACCCATCAAATATGTAGGCTACTCAATTTAAGCACTCAGAACATATATGTGTATAGATAACTATGTCTGTGTGTGTGGTGTGTGTGTGTGCACGTGCGGGGTTTTGTGGTTGCCATTGACTACATCGAAGATGAATTTCTCCACTAACTTGAAGTAGTCAACTTTGAACTTACGGAGACGAATTGCACGAGGATCGTGCATCAACATGATGAAAAAGTGTGTGAAATGTCGTACATGTCTTTGGTTTTGGTGTAACGACTTGCTGATAATTCACCAATTTTCGCTGCGTTTCATCATTTATAGAACGGATGACAATAATCATTTCAGTGTTACAAATGTCTTTTAGAAAGTATCAGTTCATGTGTAAACAGCACGTTCAAACAGTATGGACTATTCCGAAACACTTAGAACAGTTGACTGAAGGAAGTGGCTACATGTACCTTTACATCAGTGAGTCTAAACTACAATACGATATGAATAAGGGACCAGTGGTGCAGTGCAGTGGCTGAACCGTGTGTTCGTCACGCCGAAGGCTCGGTTCGATTCCCCACATGGTTACAATAAGTGAAACCTTTTTTGCTGGCCCCAAATATGGATATAGCTGGAATACTGCTAAAAAGTTAACTCACTCACTCACTCACATTCTCAGTACCCTTTAAACATTGTTTTGCTTTAGCATTTCAGCAAAATGATATCAGCACAATCGGTCCGTACTAACATAGTGGCTTCTTAGCAATGTTCCATCAACATCACGGCGGGGGACATCAGAAATTGGCTTCAGGCATTGAACCCATCTGAGGAATCGAACCCGGGCCTTCGGCGTGACGAGCAACCGCTTCAGCCAATGGGCTGCCCCATCGACCCCTTATTCATATTGCATTATACCACGTATCATACGTTTAGACTCACTAGGCTACCCCACCACACCTCGTGACTTTAGAGATTAAATACGCATGCATATGTATTTGAATTGACATGGCTGAACACAAACTACCAAAGTACACGGCAAAGTTACACTATATCTAGTGTAAGACAATATATTATGGATGGCAACGTGTGGGTTCCCCTTGCCTCTTCGTCAGGTTAACCTTTTCCACCAAATATTATTTTTTACTTGAATACCAACTTATATATGACTCTCAATAACCTCATACACCATATCGCATGTATCGTGTTTTATAACTCTTCAATATTATTCGACAACCCGTTTGTCTCGAATGACGTGATATATTTTTACATCCCTCAGAACTAACGAGATTATGTAGATAGATATAGAACAAGTGATATACAAATTGATCAAAGCTACTTTTACTTTTGACATTGTACAGTGTAAGATTGTATTAGTTTGACAATATATCTGTTCATGATATCATAGTGATTCTGTGAAAGAGGTCGAAGCGTATTTGAGCAATATAGCAGTGGACTATTCCCAGTGACACACGCTCCCAGTGTCGACAACATGCTATAAATAAAACCCTCTGTGTGAGTGAATGAGCATGTCTTAGATACTATCCCAGCAATACAAAGGCGAAAAACACCTGACCTTACCTCGCACATAAACCTCGCTATCTTATTGTCAAAGTGCTTTTCTGTTATTTTCAATGAACCCCGCATACAAGTGGGTATTTTCTGTGTTACCTGCCTGGCATAGCGAACTATGTATTAATCATTCATGATGTACGTAAGTTACCAGTGTTCTGCGAATGCTAATTGATGGAAGGGAGATAATTCCCTTTTGACCAGCGAACAGCTTATAATATTTTAGGATTTACTCATTGTTCCGATGCAGGTCGTTCGAACTCCATCTCTGACAGTCAACGAATCACATGATCATTAAGAATAAATTCGTGACATATACCCGACTGACTGATCTAAAAAATATATGCACATGCACATATGCGAACCCCAAACTGGCGACAAAATCCATCAGCATTACTTATCAATGCCAAATACATGTTAACTGTTCATCACTATGATGTTTGGTGTTGCTATTTGGAATAAGGTCCAGAGATATCGTCGACGGATTGATAGAATATATATTATATATATTGTGCAAAACTAAATTTTTCCATAACCGACAAAAATGGTTATAATAATATTTATCATTACGAAGTCCCCTGGCGTTTTAATGCACATCGAAACGTGAATTAGAACTAAGATGAACATCTTGTATTAGATGTTGCTTCATTATTCGTTAAAATAGGCCTGTAAATGTGACAATGTTATCTTAGGCCATCATATTCATGCTGGTCTGCTGTCGAGCGAACTTCATATATGACAGGTTAATGCCAGTAGAGATTCAACTATGAGAAGAGATATGGAAAGTGATTGATAATAACGCAAAATCAAGTTCTTGAAAGGCATTTAGAAGTTAGACGAATGCGCCAACATATCACGTTTTAATGGATCACAACTTTTTCAGTTCTTTATAGGAACGTTTCAGAACTAATTCTTGCTCCAAAGATATTCGATGTCACCTGATGCAAGTGCACAAAAAGCTCTGAAACACGGTATAAAGATTAAGAGGAAGTTGTTGTCCTGTAAGAGGTGCCGTGTATTCAGCACGGAATTACTTCAGATGCTAGACCTTCGTTCCGTTAACTTAATCATCCATTTTACACTTAAAAATGCAAAAGCAAACTCACCCTCATTTTGCCGTGTTGTGAATGTCGCAGCACAATACCTATTCCAGAGATCCACCTTGGTCTAGCCAAGTGACCCGAGCCTTCATTATATATACTTTACCGTGACAGTTAAACTTTACTGCTATCTAAACATCAGCTATTAACATAAGGAAACGATACTGACACTTTCATAGTCCAGTTATAAGTGCACACAACAACATTACTTGTAAGGAAATACCAGCATGATGTCATGGTCAGCGTCTTCAAGTGACCAGTCACTGATAATTATAACGCCGATGGCCTGGTCAATTATGGATGATGCCTTGTAACACAGCGCCCTAGGGGTCAATCACTGTCTGCAGGTAGTCCTGGTCCTGTTAAAGGGCACTCTTCTTGTTACAATCGTTGCGCTGTGTATCGATGGGATAGAAGGTAAATCGTCTCTGTAGTATTATGGCTTTAATGCTCAGTGATTACTGATATAGCCGCTTTGATATTAAGATGCAGGTGTTTTATTACGTTCTGATTAACTGATGGACACGATTTAGAACGTGTTTGATGTTTAGCGATGCAGAGAAAGTAATTGGCAGTGTAATTAAATTGTTATTGCACAGTGTATCTACACCTATTATTAACGGCAATTTAATGGATTTATTGGTATCAAATTACCTGTAATGTGCACATTTGTGTTTTACATTGTACATGCCATTTTTGCTTGAATATTGACAAATAACAAATGTCTTTATTCCATTGTGAAGAAAAGAAACTGTCACCGCATAAAACTTCCGTCGACATATTTTACGAGCAGTATTTAAGTCTTTAGTGTACCCTTTAGTGACATTCATGTTTGTTTATTATACTTTCCATAAAAAGTTTAAAGTGTATGTTATGTATGTATATTGTTAATTACATCGAAGATGGATTTCTCCACTAACTTGGGGCAACCAACAGCGGACGTTGTGAAGATGAATACACAAAGAGCGAGCAGCAAATTCCTAAAAAAACGTGTGCTAATATCGTGCATGTGAACAGCTGCTTTTAGGTGTAAATATTTATTTAGAATTTGCCAATTTTTCACTGATTTTTTATCATTTACTGAACTCATGACAATAATCCTTTCAATAATCAGTTCATGTGTAAACAGTACCTTTTAACAGTATGGAATGTTTTGCAAAGCAAGCGGCTATATTTACAGTAGTGAGTCTGAACTTTTGATGGGGAGTATACGTTATGACAGATTACTTTTCTCATGAGAGTGCAAATATTGCAGAACGTATAATCGGTATTCAGTTAATCCAAACGAAAGAAACATGACACATGGTTACAAAACTGTTTCGGATCTGATTTCACT
Organism: Haliotis asinina; assembly: GCF_037392515.1. Classification (NCBI taxonomy): domain Eukaryota; kingdom Metazoa; phylum Mollusca; class Gastropoda; order Lepetellida; family Haliotidae; genus Haliotis; species Haliotis asinina. The sequence goes on from NC_090281.1 coordinate 72,590,472, forward strand.
TTCTCTATTGCATTTTGACGTGGGTGACCTCAAAACACAAGTAAATAGAATATATTGTAATGTTGTTCTAATATTGTTGCGTTTTTCTTGAGCACATGGACATTTTGAAATGAATGCCTTGTATTTGCCACATGGTTAATATTTATGCCCTTTGGTTAATCGATTTCTTATGTCGAATATACGAAAATAATACCATCGTCGTAAAGTCTATTTTAAGTCTCTTAAATCGATTTAAATCCATTTTCTTTGTTCACCTGCACAGCCAAGTCAAACCTCTATTATTGTCCACAATTATTGCATAGGAGGACTTGAGGTCATGCTACAATGGTGAATTCAGGACTGAACAATGTAAAATTAACCTTTAGATATTCCCAAATCATTGTTACATACCCTACATAACAATGGTATTCTACATTACCTACATCGATTTTCATGCGGGATTCCGCGATTCCTATTTTACGAACCCATTTATTTATTCATGTATTCTAGACATACATTTTTCTAGGTGCAGGACCAGTTTTAAAACCTTTCCAACTGACCTACCCTCGATTTCATATTTTAAAATAATAGATTAAATTAATTTTCCAGCACATTGTCCTACTGTCATTACCTTTCATAGTGCACCGCACCACTAACACATGTTTAAATTTGGCGACCAATAATTTGGAACAGACCTATGCGTCATTTCACTTTAAATTGTTTGCTCGTTTATTGGCTTCAAGATTAACATATTGTCCTGTTTGAACGTTTTCAAATGCACCAACGTATTCTTTCTAGAATTGTCTTTTACAATTGTTTGTTTGTTTTCCAGCGTTACTGAATTGTAATGGTTATGGATCGAACTCCCAATCACTAACGAACCCAAATAGGTCAGACATGAACGCCTAACTGTAATGGACAAACTCAGCCTCTCACAAATTTTCAAATGTTGCTATTTGGAATATGTTCCAGAGTTATCCTCGAGTGATTGATGGAACATATATATTATGGAAATACATGTACGTAAACCAAATTTGACTACAGGAACAAAAAGTAGTTAAATGATGTAATCAAACATTCATTATAACGATGTCCCTTGTCCTTTTATTGCATATTAACGCCTGATCCAACAAAGTTTAACTCCTTATGTTATTTGTTGGTTCATAAGACTATTTAACAACCTACAACAAAACTGGAGTGCAAATGCAAATATCTTACCAGATACGTTTTCATATAAACAATAGAAATCCCTACTGATTGTTGAATACAATCTGAATACATCACTCCCATCTCGCTTAGGAGCGGAGAAGCGGCATAGTGGTTAAAATATTCGTCCGTTTATCCCGGGCCCGAGTCCCCATATTGGTACAATGTATGTAGCCATTTCTGGTGTCTCCCGCCGTGACATTGCTGAAATATTGCTACCTGAGGCGTAAACACCATAGCATACTTAGTCACTTCATTTTACTTTAAAAGGATTTTATTACACCTCATGTGCAGTGGCGCTATAGAACAGCAGTCAACACTGGAAGACACCAAGCAACACATTTATCAAGTGCTTTTAATCTTTGATGCTTTTATTTATTCCCTAACACACACACACACACACACACACACACACACACACACACACACACACACACACACACACACATAAAGTGTGAATAAAGGATGTCTGTCTGTCAGCTTCATTAATCTCGAGACCGGAATATCGGGTTCGATATGATCGACTTTTTGATTGTGAACAAAAGTTGCTTTTAGGGCATCATTTACATAATTAGTCTGGTGTGGACAGTTATCTAAATAGATTACTAACTCCAGGGGAAGCATGTTCGGCCCTCCGGTAGCACCCGCCATTCACAAAGTGTCACTAAACCTGAATGATTTGAATATACCTTTCCTCATTGGTATCTTCATTGCTCACAATGAGACCCGTGAAGACCCGAGGTAGAATAGGTCTTTCGAAACTCATGCTTGTCGCAAGAGGCGACTATGCTTGCATGAGGCCTCTAATGGAATCGGGTGGTCAGGTTCGCTGACTTGGTTAACACATGTCATCGGTTCCCCGTTTGTTCAGATTGATGCTCATGCTATTGATCACTGGATTGTCTGGTCCAGACTCGATTATTTACATCCCGCCGCCATATAGCTGGAATATTGCTGAGCGAGGCGTGATACTACTCACTCACGATGGAACTGGTTCCAATAATGCACAGAAATATCCCCAAATCAGTAGTTCTAGAAATTTATTTATAGAAAACAGTTTACAAAATCTCAAAATTACACACGGATTTGTTGACCAGCCACTTGTATTATAAAATACAAACTGAATTCAGAGTATACAAGGACGACGTACATCAAATCATCAACAGATATACAAGACATATCGCCTGGAATGCAACACCTGCCAGTTTTCAGGAACTGCCGGTAGCACCATCATGTTTTGATCTACTGCATGATTGTATATATGTTTGTACATGGTTGTGTTCCTTTCCCAACTCGCAGACCCACAAATGGGTTTGAACAGTGATTTAAGATTTATCATCCCGAACCGAAATAGAACGATTAATTCACAGATATCCAACCACGGGGTGGACATTGTGTAGCTTAGCGTTGTAGCCCAAGTGGTTGTTGTAGCTGCTGGGTTTGTAACCACCATTGTAGGTTTGGGGCTTATAGTTGTAGTTGTAGGTGTTAGGCTTGTGGTCGTTGTTGTATCCCTGGGGTTTGTAATCATAGCTGTTGTAGCTGGTTGGCTTGTGGTCGTTGTTGTATCCCTGGGGTTTGTAATCGTAGCTGTTGTAGCTGGTTGGCTTGTGGTCGTTGTTGTATCCCTGGGGTTTGTAATCGTAGCTGTTGTAGCTGGTTGGCTTGTGGTCGTTGTTGTATCCCTGGGGTTTGTAATCGTAGCTGTTGTAGCTGGTTGGCTTGTGGTCATTGTTGTATCCCTGGGGTTTGTAATCGTAGTTGCTGTAGCTGGTTGGCTTGTGGTCGTTGTTGTATCCCTGAGGCTTGTAATCGTAATTGTTGTAGCTGCTTGGTTTGTGGTCGTCGTTGTATACCTGGGGCTTGTAGTTGTAGCTGTTGTAGCTGGTTGGCTTGTGGTCATTGTTGTATCCCTGGGGTTTGAAATCATAGCTGTTGTAGCTGGTTGGCTTGTGGTCATTGTTGTATCCCTGGGGTTTGTAGTCGTAATTGTTGTAGCTGCTTGGTTTGGGGTCGTTGTTGTATCCCTCACCTTTGTAACCGTGGTTGTAGGTCTGAGGTTTATAGTCGTTGTCACTACCATACACCTGGTTCTTGCTGGGTGTGTAACTGGCGTGGAGTTGGGGTTTGTAACCATCATTATAACTGGGTTTATAGCTGTGCTTTGACTTGTAACCACCATCGAAAGAACTTGCCTTGTTGTCGTAACCCGTTGGTTTGTAGCTGTCATGGCTGTAGCCATGGCCTGCGTCGGAAAGAGGATCAATTTTCTTGACACCGATATGTCCAAGTCCAAGATTGAGAGAACCAAAACCACCCAATCTACCGAATCCAAGGAGTGGGATCTCGCCCAGAACGGTGGCACAAATGGCGCTAAGCACGACGACAATCTGTGAAGACAAGTATGAAGCAGTACCTTTAACATCGTTCACTGGTCACCTGCATCTCAGTATTATAGTTCTTTCAATAAGATCGGATAACTGATCTAAGTCTACGGGATATGAAGACTAATACATCGCTGTCCTGGCAATCTTAAGCCAACTGAGGAAGTTTGCTAACACAAGAAAATACAGGTTGTAAGATGTCAGCTTGGACTAAGTCCTACAACTTTGTCAATACTGGAAACAAGCTAAAACATTTATATAAAGAAACATCATTATGGAAATCTAGTACATTAGATGGTGTATCCTACGCACCCCATTGAACACGGGGATGTGAATATATGCCTGTCAAAATAATTGGATAACATTTCGAAAGAATTGTATATATATTATTTAAGAGAATTTGGCATAATATGACAGTTCATATGTCTCAATCAATGGTGTAATGATTGCGACTTTAAAAAAGAAACAACTTAAATAACTCAATGTATTTCATGTTGCGTTCTATTCAAACTTTTGTCGCTGATGTCTCAACAATTAATTTTGAAATTTATTTGACAGTGTTATGGGTAGATTCGGAGGACAATGTAAAGCTGACACTATCTGGTCATACAGCTATCTGGAAAGCGTAAAACAAATTACGAAGTTTTGAAAACAAAACACTGCTTGTGAGATTCCCAAAATAATGCCCTACCCAATTTTCGTTTTAGGTCAAACCCTTGAAATCCTTTTCAGAACAAGAAGGCATTTTACAGCATCACCGAAAGTGTCCTTTCCAGGATTCCGAATAAACATTCATTACAAAAAATGAAGCACCAAAATATCCCTGCACTTGACGCTCAAAATATTATATATACGTCATATAAATGTTTTTTACATTACTTTGGGGTTTTTTGGTTTGGTTTTGGAGTTTTTGAAAATGCAAAAATATATTCAAAATATCATAATTGTGTTATTGAGTTTGGGTTTACGTCATTTATGGTGGTGGTCTGTACATAATCGGATCTGGGCCAGGCAATCAAGGGATCGACTACATGAACCTCTATCTACACAATTGGGATACAATGACATGTATCAACCAAGTCAGCGAGTCTGATCATGCGATCCCGTTAGTCTCCTCCTACGGTAAGCATAGGTTACTGAAACTCAGTTCTAACCGGGATCTCCAAAGGGTCTCAAAGAAGAACGTTTTGGAAATCATTGTCAGTCTGAGATCAAGATTTGAGAGCAGAGAGAATTAGGACACTGATGATGGTCAGCTTACCTTCATCCTGTGATGCTGCGGGTGATTTGACATGTGGCAAGACTTGAAGTGAGGTACATTTATACACACCATGGATCACACCTATCTCATATGTGCAACCCCACGTGACTCTCCTAACCCAATCTGGTCTGCGGTAGGCTGATTGGTGTCACACATTAAGATAATCGAATGACAGCGATCACCACAGCATCACATATCTGAGAGTCTCACAATTGAAGGTGATAAATATTTATGGTTAGCCATCAGTTAAACAGACGTTAAATATCGGTAATTAATAATGCTGAACTATCCCTGAGGGTAGCGGTTTAAGAGCCTCCTTAAGAATAGAAAATTACGGTTTTATTTTACGCGGCTGATGTAAAATTTAATTTTAATTTTACGTTCCGATAGCCTAGTAACCGACAGGATGGGAGAAAAATGTAATGAATCCACTGCCCAATGTCAGTAACCCAGCAAGACACTACAGACTTGAATATGTACGTGAGAATTACAGCTTTTGTCCTTATTGGTCGTTCGTCATAAATTATAGTTGAATGAACTTGAAAGTTTTTACTTTGCAATTAGACGTTAAACAGCTGTTTCTACAGACATGAGAACGTTATACCGGGATAAATGCACACTTAAATCTGTCGCAGTTTTCGAGAGAATATCAAAACTACTTCCGACAATAACGTTAAATCAACAAATCATTATCAGGAAATGTGAATGTGTAAAACACATCACAATTTTATGCACTGTGGACACTTTCTGATAAGAGACTTGGCAAAATAAAACATTGTTAACATTTGTTTTCTCGAAAACTCAAAATTCAACTGAACGAACACTCGCCCCTAGGCGAGAATGTTTGGTTTCGCTCAGAAGTCATGTTTTGGAGGTTGTAAACGGAGCATGACACATAATTCAAGTCATTTTGACTTAATTCGGCTATTTTACAGCGATATTATAAAAACGCGTCTATAGCGAGAATATTCACTTCACTGCAAATGCATGTTTTCTCATGTTTTGGATGTTGTAAATAAAGCAAATAAATGAAAGTGCTATATGTTCACACTGGGAAAATCGAGCAAACAGATGAGATTAATATGACTACAGAAATGGCGTGTAGACAAAAGTTTAAAGATAGGCAATATAGGAAATATGAAATGTATGATGGAGACTTCTATTGCATTAGAATTAACCATTTAAAACTGAAACGATGTGATTGAATAACACTAGCATGCATAAATACCAAGGTTCTCATTTCCAGAATACTACAGTTTCAAAAACGAACCTGTGTATATGAATACATATTTTCACATATTATGTATGTATGTATGTATGTATGTATGTATGTATGTATGTATGTATGTATGTATGTATGTATGTATGTATGTATGTATGTATGTATGTATGTATGTATGTATGTATGTATGTATGTATGTATGTATGTATGTACGAGGGTTGGCTGACAAGTTCTAGGCCTCACTGTGAAAAAAAGTTACAAAGTCCACGTTTGTAATTTATTTTTCTACATAGTCCCCTTCCAAGTTCACACACTTTTGCCAGCGATGCTGCAAGGCCCGAATCCCGGTCAGGAAGAAATCTTCTTCAGCTACCCTAAAACGCGGAAAAACAGCGGAAATGACGTCATCATTACTTGCAAAATGGCGACTGGCGAATTCCTTTTTCATTTTGGGGAACAGGTGGAAGTCAGAAGGAGCCAAATCAGGTGAATAAGGAGGATGGTCAATGAGTTCAAAGCCTCAATCGCGGATTGTTGACATTTGATTGCTTCTCGCAACTGGTTCAGTAGATCAGCATAGTATCTGCCGTTGATAGTCTGACCTTTTTCAAGATAATCAATGAGCAGAATACCCCTGGAATCCCAAAAGACTGATACCATCACCTTTCCAGCTGAAGGAACAGACTTGGCTTTCTTCGGAGCTGGTGAATCAGGATGCTTCCACTGTTTTGACTGTAGTTTTGTTTCTGGTTGAAAGTGATGTATCCAGGTCTTATCCATGGTTACAAATCGTGCCACAAAACCATCGGGATCTGCTTCAAAACGACGCAAATTGTCAAGGGACGTCTGGAACCTGACACGTTTCTGTTCTGCTGTCAAGAGCTTTGGCACCCATCTTGCAGAAACTTTCGTCATTCCTAATTCGTTGGTGATAATATGCTCAACCCTCTCATGAGAGATGCCCACTACACTAGCAATATGTCGAGTAGTCAATCGTCGATCATCCATCAACATATCGAGCACTCGCGTGATGTTTTCTGGAGTGGTTGCTGTTGAAGGCCTTCCTGAGCGTGGGTCATCATCAAGGCTTTGTCTGCCACGCTTATATTCTGCAGCCCACTTCATTACTGTGGAAAATGAAGGAGCATCATCCCCTAGAGTGGAGACCATGTCAGCATGTATCTGTGTTGGGGACATCCCTTTCTTTTGCAAGTACTTGATGACTGCCCTGTATTCAGTTTTGTCCATTTCTGATGATTTCAGAGGGTAGGTTTACCAAAAGAGCTGTAGTTGAGATAAAACTATTAGTACGTTTGTAGTTCTTGTGTCTATGATTCACTAAATGATTGTCCTCATTGGTGGCAAACACCTGTAACTACCTGGTGGGGAAAAACCACTCAGGCTGAGAACTTTTCGGCCAACGTTCGTATGTATGTATGTATTTATGTGAGTGAGTGAGTGAGTTTAGTTTTACGCCGCACTCAACAATATTACAGCTATATGGCGGTCTGTAAATAATCGAGTCTGGACCAGACAATCCAGTGATCAACAACATGAGGATCGATCTGCGCAATTGGGAACCGATGACACGCGTCAACCAAGTCAGCGAGTCTGACCACCCGATCCCGTTAGTCGCCTCTTACGACAAGCTGAGTCGTGTGTGTGTGTGTGTGTGTGTGTGTGTGTGTGTGTGTGTGTGTGTGTGTGTGTGTGTGTGTGTGTGTGTGTGTGTGTGTGTGTGTGTGTGTGTGTGTGTGTGTGTGTGTGTGTGAACGTATTTGTACACGTGTATGCGTGTGTCAATGTATCCATGGATATCGAAATGAATTTGTTGGGGTAGAGCTCAGGGGGGGGGGGGGGGGGAGACTTGTTTGGAATTGTTAGCTGGTGTACTTTTCGAGATTTCTAACAGTCAATGAACGCCTTTGAAGTAAGTATGTATATATGTTTCATCCGTTGGGTTTTCAAATTTCGAGTTAACTCTTTGCAATAGGCTAAACTTGATATGTTTAACCAGCTATTTCACTGTCCGGGTATTCAATTTCTATCTTGACTGTGTTGCCGCTAATATCAACTGTAATGAGTGACTTTAGCTTCATGCCACAGTCAGCAACATTACAGCTGTAAAGTGGCGTCTATAAATAATCAAGTCTGGACCAGACAATCCAGTGACATCAACGACATAAGCATCAGTCTACCCAAATTGGAACCGATGACGTGTCAACCAAGCAACAAGCCTGACCACCCGATACCGTCAGTCGCCTCTTACAGTTACTGGGGATCAAATTTAAACCCGATCCTCGCAGGTACATCAACTGTAACCTGTGCAATGAAACTGAAAGAATGTACACTAGTAATGTGATTAAATGTGTGTTTATCTAGAAAGGATGTCCAAGACAGGATAAAACTATAAAGTAGAAGCGGTTTCCTATATTGTCTGGTTGGCGTTACCCGAGGGTGGAGATAAACCTACGGAAACAAAATCCCAGTCTGTAAGAAATTATGAGCTAGTTATATTTTTGTAGGGAGTCGAGGTTTTTCATTCTGACGAGCCAGTTCCACCATACTTTCAAACATCACCCACACAATACGTTCAAAGTAATGTTATTTCTATTAGTCTTCTGAGGTATATTCCCATATACCACGAGGTATATTTTCATGACTGAGTGAGTGTGAGTGAGTGATTGTGAGTGAATGTGTGAGTGTGATTTTCCGCCTCTTTTACCAATATTCAAGCGACGGGGGCCCCAGAAATGAACCATATGGCGCCTCTGCGCCTCAATAAGTAGTTCCATGTCACGAAGCATATCATATGTCTATTTCTTCAACCGAGCATATTGCGTCACAATCAATACCTCAGTATCACATCAATATCATGATATCTGTGTCAATCCATGTAATAGATTTAAGTCATCAAGCATGTACTTTCAATGACTAATTGCTTCTTTTTTGTTAATGTGGAACCATTAAACCTTCTGTTTGTAAATAATAATGTAATGAATTTATATGTCGGACTCACTTGGACTTTGTACTTAAATTTTGTATGAATGCCGACTTGATCTCGTCACAATATGGCCAGAGTATTACCGATGTGACGTATAGCCCACCTCAACTGTGCCATGAAGCATGTCTTTGTCATTGAGCTTATATCCATGTAATGAGGCCTACATGTGTCTCTGGTCACTACAAGTCGTTGAACTCATTCGTGCCATGGGTCATGTCAGTAGGTATATTCAGGTCACTGAACAGGCCACCAGTCATTTCTATGACATTAGGAGGTATTTCTATGATTATCTAATTCACTCATCAAGTCTCTCTCATGAAGAATGTCCATGCTTTTAGAAAAAAACCCCATGTATTCCAGCAGTATCACGGCGGGGTCCATCAGTTATAGCCTTCACACATTGTACACATGTAAGGAATCGAACCTGGGTCTTCAGGGCGTGACGAGCGAACGCTTTAACCACTAGACTAAACCATCGCTCCTTCAAAAATATGTTTACACAATTCCAACTTAATTGTTACTTCGTCATTTATAGGACTGGTGTACATGTTACATTCAAGAAATCATTTATTGCAACACAGCATATGTGAGGAATAATAACGTAGTTGCAAGTAAGATTAGATGTGTTATTTATTTATTCAAAAGGCAGTAAAAATACGAAGTGATATTCAGTACAAAGCACAACCCATAAGAAATTTTCTCTCAAGAAGTAAAATGAAACTGTTGCTTAAAATCTTCTGGTGAAAGTTACAGTAACTCCTAGTTAGCCATTGAAGGGACCGACGAGTCCGTTACCGAGTAGCCCGTCAACGCCACCAACAATACCTCCAACAAGACCGTTACCGAGAGCTCCATTGACCCCATGTCCACCAACGATGCCACCATGTCTTGCCAGACCGTGTCCACCTACGATGCCTCCATGACCAGAAAGTCCGTTACCGTGGGCTCCAGTGATGCCACGTCCACCAGCGATGCCACCATGTCCTGCGAGGCCGTGTCCACCTACGATACCTCCATGACCAGCAAGTCCGTTACCGAGGACTCCATTGATGCCACGTCCACCAACGATGCCACCATGTCCTGCGAGGCCGTGTCCACCTACGATACCTCCATGACCAGCAAGACCGTTACCGACGGCTCCATTGATGCCACGTCCACCAACAATGCCACCATGTCCTGCGAGGCCGTGTCCACCAACGGTACCTCCATGACCAGCAAGACCGTTACCGAGGACTCCAGTGATGCCATGTCCACCAACGATGCCACCATGTCCTGCGAGGCCGTGTCCACCTACGATACCTCCATGACCAGCAAGTCCGTTACCGAGGACTCCATTGATGCCATGTCCACCAACGATGCCGTTGTGTCCAACAAGACCGTTACTGAAGACTCCGTTGAATCCACGTCCCCCAACAATGCCGCCGTGTCCTGCGAGACCATGTCCACCAACGTTGCCGTTGTGTCCAGCAAGACCGTTACTGAAGACTCCGTTGAATCCACGTCCCCCAACAATGCCGCCGTGTCCTGCGAGGCCGTGTCCACTCACGATACCTCTATGACCAGCAAGCCCGTTACCGACGACTCCATTAATGCCACGTCCACCAACGATGCCACCATGTCCTGCGAGACCATGCCCACCAACGATGCCGCCGTGTCCAACAAGACCATTTCCGAAGACTCCATTGACCCCACGTCCGTCAACAATGCCTGTTACGAATGGACCAGAGCCTTTTCCTTTACCATAGTTGTAGCCGTAACCGAGGCTCTTTCCTGCAATACCACCGTTGTTGAAACCGAATCCGAAAACACTTTTTCCAAGATCTCCACCGAAGAGAGGGACCTCAGCGAGTGTGGTGCACACCAGCACGGACACTACAGCGACGATGACCTAAGAAATCAATATATAATTATCATGAATATAAGAGAACGTTATTTTTTACAATACATTGTTTTTCGTGGTACTTGTATTTCTTTAATGCATAATGTAAACATTCGAAAACTGAAACGGAAAACTCACCTTCATGATTGAGAGTGTAGGGAAGAGGATGGATCAGATGCTGAAGACGGGAATTTTGGGCTTTATATACTGATGGTAATCTGCATTGGACATTCCACTGAATTAATGTGCTCATGAAAACCTGCTGACTTTGCATATTCATGATCAAGACCCCACTGACACGCGAAGTAATGTCACATTTTATTGAGTAGTTATAGCATCAATATTCATATCACCTCTGAAAATACCTTGTTCGATGGTTGAGAAGATCAACATACACTTGAGACTATGCATCTGTTTAAATCATTAAGGTTTCCAAGTACAGAATATCAGTATTGCCAGTCTCCAGAAATAACGAAAGATGTGTGATAGGTCCCCTTAGTTTGTTTGCACTTCCCCCACTTCCACTTCCTTTCATTTGCGCTTATCTTTGGGAAATGAAACAGCATAACATTACATAAGTTTCTTTTGACAAACATCCATGAAAGCCCCGACACTTCTTAATCATTCCGTGCAATCTCTTTCTCCAGATAGTGGATCGTAAGGAGCTGTTGAAACAAATGAAATATTAGTACTATTCAAATTACCAAATTGCAACCACACTTTGTCTTGAAACTGAAAACAATCCACAAGTACAATTACATTATTTATTATTTACTATTTTAAGGAAAACAAACAGTAGTACACACACCTGATATTCTTATGGTGCTTGCAAACTAAATTATTCTTCATTTGTGAAGAACACTCACATACATATATTTTATTCTTATATCAGCTACATTTTTCTAACGTTAATTGTTACAAAGCCCATTTGTATTGGGTGTATCGGAAAAATGCACTAGAAAACTGAGACTACATTAATTTTGTAAGTTTTTTTTATAATTACGTACTTAAACCAAACAATACAATGACATGCTTTATCAGTTGTTGGGCAACACTTCGTTTCGATGTACACTTGCTAAGTAAGTGCGATCTGTGAATATTCGACCACCGACCATATTTATATTACGTGATATCTTGAAATATGCTTTTGGCTGATATGTCTTGGAGTTGTCTAATTTTATTGCTAGCCTTCACAATCACAAAGTATTTTGATATTAATCATCACTTAAACACATAAACAGGGTGAAATATGGCGAATAAGATGAGGTAAATTTGGCCCACTCTATGTCGAACTTGCGGTTAAGGAAAGCCTTGAAAGATGAGCCATGAAATTTGTTTTTGATTTGTCATATTCCTAATTACACCTACATGTTTGGGACTTTCGATTCAATAGGTTCGTATGGCGTGAAAGTTAGGAACAAGTTCATTGTCCTGGCAGATGTTTGACAAACATGTGTTTATAGCTAAAGACAAACATATTTTGATAACTTAGCTCACCAACAAGTTTCAGCACATTTCTATTTCAGCTGTTATGTGTGTAGTGTTGTAATGAACCCATAATATGAAATGGCCAACATCTTAGTCTCATGCATTTCAAAACACACCATATAATTTTCGTGACCATTTGTTTCTTCTCAAACAACAGAAGTAAAACTTAAGAGAACCTCATTAAATTAAACAGCATATAGTATGTTTAATGGCAGGTTATCTTTCCCGAGCTATATTAATTATCGAGCCTAGGCGAATTGGTTATTGTTCGTATTACTCATATCGGTTTTCGATCTAAAAGCATTACAGTTACAACAGCATTCTCTTTAAGAGAATTCTCTTAAGAGGATCCCCATATCCCTACATCAACTCTATAGTTGTCTGACTTTGGCCACAGCAGAGCTTTCAAAATGCTTCATGGTTCACATGTGAGGAAATCCTGTGTTCAAGACGAGTGCCACTGGTGCTACAGGATTCGCTCACCTCTTCGTAAATGCCTGTTATCATTATTACATTATTTGATTGTGATTCTGTTACAGTTAATAATTTACCATGACAAAACGTATGGGAGATCCCCTATGAACCAGCAAAATATAAAACTTACAAATCTAAAATATTCTATACTATGTATTGAGCAGACAAAGAGCTTGATACAGTGATGCACAAAAGAGGTTTCTAATGCACTGCAAATGGGTCAGATCTCAAGCAATGGGTCACAAATTTGATATCAATTCACCAAAGTCTTGATTTTCAATGAGGAACAGTCAATGTTGGAGGACGGTCGATGTTGTTGATGCATTCAACGGCAGTAGGCAGAATGATGTACAGAATTCCTGTTATTCGTGTCCGTGTGTGTGTGTGTGTGTGTGTGTGTGTGTGTGTGTGTGTGTGTGTGTGTGTGTGTGAAGAGGTAACTCTAAAGCTCTACCTTAAAAGGTAAAATACTATTACCATGATACTAAATGTGACCCATAATAACTATCATTTAAAACTCTAAACATTATGACTTAATAATGACTACCATTAATAATGAATAATAATACAAATTACAGAAAACACACTCTCGTAACAATTCATTAACTCGTCGTTGGAATCGTACAATTGACTCGGTTTAAGAAGTCTTATGGCTGAAGAAAAGGGTTTGCCGCTTTCATTCACACAATTTTGATTTGGGGACCCAAACCCAGGGCACATGCTTGAATCAGTATATAGTGATTCTGATGTGGATAGTTTCGGAAATTGAAGGGAAGCCATTGGCAGTTGAAAAACTAAATTTAGTTTAATCCAGCATGTTATTACAGCGCTGAAACGTGAACTGAATACACACACATACATACATGCATGAACACGTGGTGCCACATACACGCGTGCGTGCGTGCGTGCGTGCGTGCGTGTGCGGAGCCAGTCAAGCACAATACAGGAGCGTATTTGCGTGTGTGGATTCAGTAAAGGTTCATGACACGCACACACACATAATTGGGACTCGTGTGTGGCTCCATACCAAGTGGTGTTGCATTTTATGAGAGCACATACAAATGACATCAATAGGTTGCTTCATTTTGTCTCAGTCGTACACCGTTTGCCGCTTTGGACCATCAACGGCTGACGAGCATAACGTTATAGAACTTAATATTAATCACGACCCGAGTGGCATCTATACTATGTTTAGGCCTACCGTGCATATGTTATACGCAGATACATAGATATTAGGCAATACAAATAATGACAATACATTATGCAAACAGAGCAACCGGTGATTTCGAATCTCATAATGGCCCAAATAGCCCCCATCCGTTTGTCGAACGGTAAAGACACGGGTTTTATCTGCTTGCCGCAAGAGGCGACTATCGGGATCGGCTAGTCAAGCTCGATGACTTAGTTCACACATATCATTGGTGGTCCCAATTGCGCAGATTCTATGCTCTTACTCTTGATCACTGGATTGTCCCAGACTGGATTATATAAGGACTGGAATATCGCTGAGTGTGGCGTAAACCTAAACTCACTTAGTCATTCATCTGATTGTCACCATCTAAACCTAAATTCAGCGGCTTATCTCACTTTGAGAGAGTTCCTCATTCGTCAAACCACCTGTCGTATCAGTTAAAAGTTAGTTCATAACCGAACTCGAGTGTTGAAAAACAAGCTTAGGTGAACAAAATAGGACATATTAGTACATATTCCCTAACCGCATTCTGATTCAGGGTGGTGCATTGTAATTATAAGCAACAAAACCCATTATAAAAAATCGCTGCTCATACAGTTTTCACTATATCAAGAGAACGTGTTTGTGAGTCATCATCATGGTTCCATGTGGTTCTAGGAAAGGTGTGCGTATCCTGCCCAATTCCTCTTGCACACTTCACAAACAGATACAGAGGCTTTGTAAGGCTCATGCACACTTAGGGCTCAGTATCGAAAACAGATTAAATATTGTTCCACTTTACAGGTGGTGATTGTTAAAGCCTTGTATTCTGATTCTAATGTACTGATTGTGCTATAACGTTATTGAAAATCGCAAACAATCTGTAGTGGCGTGCAGTTGTAATGAAAGCGCGTTTTCACCATTTCATAACAATCCCACTTTACGATACATATGCTTATGGCATATCAGAAATGACAAAAAAGCTGTAGGCATGTATAGATGTGTTTATATTCACACAAAATTACAAAAAAAACCTACATTGAATACAAATCTTAATCCCTCTAGAAATTTACACCTTAGTACTAACGGTGCTTGATGCTTAAAACTTTCCGAGGAAAGGTCCTGAAACTCCAATTCCTTCACTGAAGGGACCAGCAAATCCATTACCGAGGACCCCATTAGCGCCACGCCCACCAACAATGCCGCCGTGTCCAGCGACACCGAGTCCACCAACGATGCCACCATGACCGGCAGCGCCGTTACCCAAGACTCCATTGATGCCATTTCCACCAACGACGCCACCGTGACCAGCAACACCGTGACCCCCAACGATGCCGCCGTGACCAACAAGACCTTTACCGATCACTCCATTAACGCCACGTCCACCAACGATGCCACTGAAGACTCCATTGAGACCGTGTCCGCCAACGATGCCGCCAGGACCACCAACGAAGGGCCCAAAGCCTTCACCGTATCCGTAGTTGTTATAACCGTAGCCTTTTCCTGCAATACCACCGTTTTTGAGACCGAATCCGAAAACACCATTTCCAAGGGCTCCACCGATGAGGGGCACCTCAGCCAGGGTGGTGCACACCAGCACGGACAATACAGCGACGATGACCTGAAAAACAATAGACGGTTTATCTAAAATAAATATGTGTAACGAGATGTCATTCACATATACTTCCTGCCTAATATAAGGTAAACGTATCTAAACACAGGACGCCAGTAAAAATTCATCTATACACAAGTACAGTGACAACCATAGACCGATTGAGATGGTATTTCTATTAATATGGAGTCGTTTTTGAGCGATCATGATGTTAAATGAATATACAGAAACTTATGACCTCTGGTTCGAATTGTAGAAGTGGTGTGTCTCTTTCTCGTTTTTTCAGGTTTAACTTGTTTTGTATTGCATACTTATGAATAAAAATATATTAAATATACATACATAGACGGAAATACATAAAGGAATAGAGGTATTTTCATGCACTCTTAATGTATTTCCAACAGTGTGTTTCCTGAATTTTCGCCTTGTCAGTACCATTTGCTTGCTCGTCAGTTCATTCCTGCTTTATTTTGGAGTTTTTTACCACAGGAAGCTGTCAGTGTGTGATATTTGTTAAGAACAAGCCAAAGCGGCCTTAAGTACATCTGTCATACGATTAGATACTGAAGGAAAAAAACTACCTATACAAAGCTTGTGAAGAAACCTGGAAAAAAAATAACGGAACACGTGCCCTTTCATGTGATCCCTTATATTTTCCCTCGTCAGTTCTACATAACCAAACGTTCATTGCATCTTTGCGTAACATGCATGCTGTAACAATGTTCGAAAATATATTTTTAAAATATTTTACATGTATTGACTACAGTTTTAAGAATGAAATGTACCTTCATGATTGAGAATGGATGTTGCTGTGAGGAGGACGATTCTGATGCCGAAGACAAGATTATTTGGCCTTATATACCCCAGGTGGTCCCTACAGAAGACTCTATTGAATTAATGTGCTCATGAAAAACTGCCGACTTAACATATTCAGGATCTAACACCCACTGGCTCCCGAATTAACTGCATGGTTTATTGGTCAGTTGTAAAATCGTCAGTATTCATATAATACAATGTGACGCTTCAGATTGACATCCAGTGATGGGGAAAACCAAACAAGGCGCTTTTGAGCAGTTACGCCGGATACTGGCGCTATACACATATTAGCATAATAATCATAATAATCTATGGGGCATGCATGAAATATGCCACTTCTTTGAACAATGGTTTTAAAAAGAACATTAGTGAGTGAGTGAGTTTGGTTTTTACGCCGCTTTTAGCAATATTCCAGCGATATCACGGCGGGGGACACCAGGAAATGGGCCTCACACATTGTACCCATGTGGGGAATCGAACCCGGGTCTTCAGCTTTAACCACTAGGCTACCCCACCGCCCCCAAAAACATTACAGAGCACTGACATTCAATATCAGTGTGATAGTCTCTTTGACAAATATCTTTGATTTCAACGACAATGCCTTGACGTGTATTACAAAAACATTGCACGTTCCTTGTTGACGACAACGTGTTGGTATTTTATTACAGTTCCCACATCGTTATGTCTATAGATACAGATAAAGTAGGAGTTCTCAAACGGTGACAAGACACTGGACAGGAAAATGTATTTATAGAAATGAAAATTTGGAAAAATATTTTCATTCCAACATCCTCATAGAATACCATATAATATATTATGCATGCAGTCTAAGAAGGCTTTATATGCCACCCAAATTATACTAAACAGCAAAAGAAACGTTACCATGCCAACTATTTTGCCAGATATGTTTCATCTTAATTTTGATTATTTTTTCTTCACTTTGTATATGTTAGCGAGACCTGGTTCGTAGCCAATGTTCAAGAAAATTTGGTTTCAGATTCTGTATTTGATACAAAAACATGTCGTCAAAACGGAGTTACTAAAATAATGATGGGACGAGGTTTTTGTGCGAGTTTCATGAAATCACAATGCGCGTGCATCCCGAAGTGTCGTCCCTATAAGAAGAGTACCGAGCCATTCACTGGTCGACAGTAGCGACATGCCACGATTATCAAGGGAATAGAGGGGCCCAGCTTTAGGAAGACTGAATGCTGGTCAGACTGCATGTCATGTTGTATATCATTTTTCTGTTCGTCTTCGAACAATATACCGAGATACAGCCGACCGCCCTGGCAGTGGAAGATAGCCTGTGATAACGTTGAGACAAAATAGGCAGATTGCCCGTCATCCCTGGCAAAATCGTTTCGGTAGGGCTACTGGACTTGCACGGGCAACAACTGGCAATCACCAGAGATCAATCAGCGCCGATACTGTGCAGAGAAACGTCAGTGTCGCAGGCTTTACCGGGTTCTGATCCTCACTGTTCGACATCGCCGTGCTCGTCTCCAGTGGGCCCCACATCATCGTATCTGACGTCACCGGGAGTAGCGAACTCTAGTCATCTCCGACGAAATCCAGTATTGCCTCTCAGCGGCTGATGACAGAGCGAGAGTTTGGCGACGACGCGGGAAGCGTTTTGCAGATGGTTGTGTCCTGGAAAGAGATTCGTGGTGAGATCCAAGCATAGTGGTGTGGAGTGCTATTGCCCTCGATCACAAACTAGGACCCATGGTGTTCCAGAATATTGGTCCCGCTAGAGGAAATAGTGGAACACCTGCCCACTGCTACAATGATGAATCGCTGAAATCATTCGTCGTGCCACATTTTGGTCGTCATGGAAACTCTTTCAGCACGACGCCCCTGACCGAGCAACTAGAGACCTACTCCATCAAAACGGTATACAAACTCTTCACACTGTGCTTGTTCTTTTTTCTTTTTCGGCTCAGTGTATATTAACTCAGTATTCCCTATAACAGAACCGGTTGACCCAATATGCACTTCAATTTAGAATCGGTTTAACTACAATTAAATAAGATTGTTGGTGGGCGTGGCATGAATGGAGTCTTCGGTGACGGTCTTGCTATCTTGTATGAAATGTTTTTATAACCCTTTAATATGAAGTGACTCTGAGTTTTATTCATTTGCATACACACTATATAATTCTCATTATAAATTTGTTTCTTCGCTAGCACTAGTGGTATAACGTTAAATGTATTCTTCTATGAAGTAATGAATGTTTAAGAGGTAAAATATTTCATTGCAGATGTATAACTAACGCGTTAAGGGGAATGGCAGATTATCTTTCCCAAGTTATATCAATCACGTAATTGTCAAACCTTGGCGAGTTGATTATTGTTTTATTACCTATGTGACAAAAATGCTAAAACGAAAATAGCATTCATTTTAAGGAAACCCGCGATGTCGAGAATAGCCCATACCCCCATGCGTTGATTGTCTGCTTTGTTTTTCTGAAACAGCCAATCAGCGTTCACCAAAAGATGTAACCTATCTACACACCTACGGATGAAATGCTGCTCAGTGTCCCCCTATTCATGTAATACCATATCGCATCTCATACAAATATAAGACAAACCAAGTACATAATTTATTGGGCAAAAATTGTGATACTGATCCAAGCTAAGGCTTAAATAAGCTTAGAGTGATTCTTATGTGAATAGCTTCGTATGTGAAAAGTGAACTATTCGCAATTGGTAAAGTACTGCATGATATTACAGCGCAGAAAAGTGAAGTAGGAAAAACACACGTGTGTGTGTGTACATTCAGTCAACATCAATGAAACCCGGGCGCGCGCTCACACACTCAAATGAAGATGATGTTTTGGCACCAAGTGTTGCATTTTATGCAAGCATATTTTAAAAATAATATATAAAAAAATAATGAGCTGCTTCATCTTTTCAGTACTAGTTTGGTTTCAGCTATAAAACATGAAAGGCCCACGAGATTAAATATGAGAATTTCCTTATAAAAATTAAGACCCGAGTAAAGTTTATACAGGTGGCTTGAAAGGTATCTATATCGTATATTGGTTCTACCGTATATGTTATATCCACATATAACGGGGTGCTGGGAAATGTATATTCCCGTCATGCGACTCTACGTGGCGCAAACAGAACACACCGTTGGTTTCAAACCCCATGCTCGTCCACATACTGTCATCTGTTTGTCACCACCGAAACCTAAGTCAACAGTCAACGATCTATCTGAGAGAGTTCCTTATTTGGAATATACTTCTAATAAAATACTTCTAATCTGCATTGTGTGTAGTACTGATATAACCCTTATAACTCCCGTAAGAAATTTCGGTACATACAATTTACACTTTATCAAGAGAACGTGTTGATGAGTCATTATCAGGATACCAGATGTTCTGTGAGTGGTGAGCCCATCTTGCCGTATTCCACTTGCACACTTCACAAACAGTATCTGTATATGCTTATGTACATTTCAGTACAGAAAACATTAAAATTACTGACCTCTGTAGCGGTGGAGAGTAGCATGATTTGCTAAAGCGTTCCATCATTCCGCAAATGGTCTGTTTGTGCTACAGTCCTATTCATACTCACTAAGAATTTAACATATCCTGTAACTGTACCAAAAATCTGTTTTCACCATTTCAAGCAATCCCACATTAAGACACATATGTTTATGGCATGTCAGGAATGGTAAAAAGGCTGTAGGTATGTATAGGTCTGTTTTTATTCATGCAAAATTACAAAAACATACGCAGTATAAAAATGCAATCCCTCTTGAAATTTACATCTCATCTAAGTACTTAAAATTTTCCGACGAAAGGTCCAGAAACTCCAATTCTGCCACTGAAGGGGCCAGCAAGCCCGTTACCGATGAACCCATTAACACCACGTCCACCAACAATGCCGCCGTGTCCAGCAACACCGAGTCCACCAAAAATGCCACCGTGACGAGCAAGACCGTGTCCGCCAACAATGCCGCCATGTCCAGCAAGTCCCCTACCGAAGACTCCATTGATGCCACGTCCACCAACGACGCCTCCGTGACCAGCAAGACCGTTACCGAAGACTCCATTAATGCCATGGAAACCAACGTTGCCGCCATGTCCTGCAAGACCGTGTCCCCCAACGATGCCACCGTGACCAACAAGACCTTTACCGATCACTCCATTGATGCCACGTCCACCAACGATGCCACCGAAGACTCCATTGAGACCGTGTCCGCCAACGATGCCGCCAGGACCACCGACGAAGGGCCCAAAGCCTTTACCGTATCCGTAGTTGTTATAACCGTAGCCTTTTCCTGCAATACCACCGTTGTTGAGACCGAAACCCAAAACACCATTTCCAAGGGCTCCACCGATGAGGGGCACCTCAGCCAGGGTGGTGCACACCAGCATGAACAATACAGCGACGATGACCTGAAAAAACAATTAAAATAAAATGTTAAAATAAATATGTGTAACGAAATGTCCTTCATATATATTTCCTGCTTTATGATACGTAAACGTATGTAAACACTGGACGTCCGTAAAAATACACCAATGCATAAGTACAATGGCAACCATAGACCGTTTGACCTTATTTCTATTAGTATGCAGTTATGTTTTGAACGTCATGCTATCCTGTCGGTGCTATCCATTCCAGATGCTGATAAACTGATCCCCAGTAACTGTTGCTTAAAGCATCTCAGATGTAACGAAATCACCACAGGTTTACTATGTACAACATAGAAAGTACATAAAGTCGCGACAAAAACCTACGACCGTCGGTTCAAATTGTATATTGGCATGAATATATACTGGTGAAAAAATATAAGGTGTAACTCAAAAGTTTTCCTATTTCCCTTCTTCTTTTCAGGTTTCACATGATTTGTATGGTACTATGAGTGAATATGGACAAATACACAGTGGAACACTAACATTTTCATGCCCTTCTAATTTATAAGCCGTGCTCATACCTGCTTTTTAAAAGTTTTTCTTCAACATCAATATGACAACCCGCGTCATTTGTTCAGAACGATTCAAAACGCTCATAAGTACACCTGTCATGCACTTTTTTTTTGTTCGTGTTTATATAACCAAAAGTTCATCGCTTAGCCCATGAACCATCACATATGCTGTACAGATATAAGGAAATATACTCTATAACATGTAATGACTACAGCTTTAAGAATGAAATTTACCTTCATAGTTGAGAGTGGATGTTGCTGTGAAAGAGGACGATTCCGATGCTGAAGACAAGATTGTTTGGCTTTATATACTCTTGGTCGTCTCTACAGGAGTCTCTACTGAATTAAAGTGCTCATGAAAACTGCCGACTTTGCATATTCATGATCTAACACCCACTGACTACCGAAGTAAGGGCATGGTTTATTGGTTAATTGTCATACCATCCGTATTCTTATAATCTTAGGGGATATGTGAAGTATACCACTTTTTTCATCAATTACAGAGCACAATTTCGCGGTTGTCATACTCACTTTGATAAAACTCCATCTCAACGACGATTCCTTTACGTGTATTACAAGAACATTGTATGTTGTTCAAAGACCGCAGCATTTACGAAATAAACGTTACACAGCATCTGGTTGTAAACAGATACGTATAAAATTGTAGATTTCGAATGGTGGCAATATGCCGAAAGCAAGAAAGTGTTTACTGAAATGAAACATTTAACTTCTTGGTACGAACATTATCACAAGTGTCTAAATGACCTTTCAGTACTATGGATGTCTCGTTATTATTAATACAAAGCCACAAAGCAAAGCCCATACTTTAATGTTTTTTCTACTATTTTTGCCGTCATCGGCATGAAAACTATGCCTGCCCCCAACACTGTCTCTAAAAACCCTTCCAAATGTCTTCTCGATATATTTTAGTTTTAGCTAAATATACAATAACGAGAATGACAGTATCAATCAAGAAAAGATGAACACATCTAATAACTTTAATCATACTTTGAAAATAATTCCCTGAAATCAATTGATTTTCAAACGCAAGTATATAATCTTACAAATCTTATAACCATACAAATTTTATTTTTCATTCATGACAAAAGTATCAGATAAGTAATTCATGGACAGATCGTTTAAAGAATGTATCATTACACGTTGTAGATGACATCACAGACATACAGTAGAAGCACCGTATGACCCGTGTAATATGAATAAGGAGATAGGCTGTGGTGAGGTAATGACTTTCAGCGACATTCCCAACCACGTCCTGTGATCTTTCATCATAGTTTATGGTGGACACCCTGGTGAGTATTCGCAGTTTATATACTCTCTTCAAATAATGTTCTAATTTTTACAGCCGCAGACGTTCCTTTATAAGGATCGCGCCTCCTGTCTCTATCATCAGCATCCTCATCCTGCCCTGGTCAACATCAACTATTTCCACTGCTTCAAAAATGAAGGTAAAACAATTCCAGGCTATGTGTTACTTTAACGGAACAGTCTGTTATGTCTGATGAATGTAACATTTGTTTCGTCGAAGTTTGTTCTGTATATTCAGTACTCTGTATGATATCATTCATTTTATCAACATTCAGTTTACTTTAAGACAGGAGAGGACCATTTGCACAGTCAAATTTTACTGTCTCCAGCACTTCACATCAAACCATATATGAATAATTCCACGTATGAATAATTTCTGGGCACTTTGAAATGTATTTTCGACTGAAATTAATGGTTCTCTGTTTAGAATGGTTTTTTTTTCATATTTTCGAAAAGAATAGGTACTCGAAAGTACATGAAAGGGAGTTCGGTAGGACGAGATAAAACTCTCCATATGCGTTGGTTTTCAGTGCAATTGGAAAACACTTGCACAACGCAAGTGTCAGTCATGTCTCATTTGTGTGAAATATGTTTGAAATATTGTCAGTTTCGATCTGTATTATCTAAACTTAAATGTACACACTTATGAGACTCGTTGCTGTATAATATTTTCATCATATGTTCAATGCGTTTCTCTTCAGGTTATCATCGCTGCGTTGTCCGTGCTGGTCTGTTCCGCCTTTGCTCAGGTACCGATCAGCGGTAAATCTCTCGTGGGTGGGCCTCTCGGTCTTGGTTTCAACAATGGAGACGTTATTGGTAACGCTGGAGTTGGTGGTAAGGGCTACGGGTACAACGACTACGGTAAAAGAGTTGCTGCTCCCTTTGTCGCTGGACATGGAACTGGCCTTGTAGGACATGGATCTCTTCACGGTCTTGATGGTCCCTTTGATGGACACGGTCCAGTTGTTGGAGGACACGGTATTGCTGGACACGGAAAGATCAATGGTGGACTTGGTGTTGTTGGTACTGGATACGACTACAGCACCAAATACGGCTCCGGTAAAGGCATTGGCAGAGTCGGTCCCTTCGTCGCCGGTCACGGAAATGGTCCCTTTGCTGTAGGAAACGGTCCCTTTGTAGCTGGAAAGGGCTATGGTCACGACTCATACAGCGGACTTGGCAATGGATTTGGTCTTGTAGGCCTTCTTGGGCACGCTGGACGCGGCATCGCTGGTCCCCTTGCAGTTGGAAATGTTGTTGCTGGTCAGGGGCACGGGTATGGTTACAACCCCTACAACAACAACTACGGCTACGGTAAGAACGTCGGACATGGCGTTGCTGGACATGGTCTCATCAGTCCTTTCGGAGTTGGACAACTCGGAAATGGAGTTGGTATCAAAAAGGTCGGATTCGGTGGAGCTGCCACTGGCCATTACTACTAAAGACTTTTGACATTATCGGAATGAATGTGTTTTGTACTGCTTGCTTTCTTACTTGACATGCGTCTTATTCCTTTCAAATAAAGGATAAATTACACACTGATAAGTATCTTATCGTTTTCTTTCGATTGATACTATGAATTCCTAAATATCTGACAGAGGTCGATAGAGTCCATTTTCATCATCAGTTGAATTGGACATTAACCTCGCTCCTCAAGTTGTTTTGTTTGATTATATTTAGAAGGAGGTATTTGAATTTCACTAAAAATATTGATTTCCTATACCTGATATCCCTACGTTAACTTTTGGCATGACAAATCTACAGGCTTAGTTTCTCACACATGAACGTTATTTTAAAATGTTTAGATGCACAGGCACTATGAAATACACTAGTAACGCACACTAGAAACGCTAAAAAGAGAAACAGACTTGTAATATACTGAATGCCTGCTGCCACCAGGTCTCTGAAACAGAAACAGGATGGATTTTGCTAAAAAGAAAGTCTGTTTCTCACAAGAAGCTGTGTTCACTGACCTTTCTCAGGAAGGAAGACACTTCCATGTAAAGCTGCACCAGAAGTGCATTTATACTCATTAGCGTAATAATAAATATTTAAAGGAAAAATATCAGGAGACTTAACGTGCCCGCCAGGCACACATTACTCAAGTCGCCCGTGTGATATGATGAGACGTTTACACGATAATGAAGATGTGACCTGGGCTTGGGCAGTACGATCAATGCTGTTTCAACATGACTTTGCTTATGTATCGACATATTAATATGTTGGAAACCATGAATAGTTTTAAATCTGTTCAAACAACATTGTAAAGAAATGTACTGCAAAAAATGGACGCAAAAAATATGAAACTCAAAACAGAAGAACAATAGCAGTGAAAATGACATTAATGTAGCTATGTGTGATTGTGTGTAAA
The DNA here is from genome assembly GCF_037392515.1 of Haliotis asinina. Classification (NCBI taxonomy): domain Eukaryota; kingdom Metazoa; phylum Mollusca; class Gastropoda; order Lepetellida; family Haliotidae; genus Haliotis; species Haliotis asinina. The sequence goes on from NC_090281.1 coordinate 72,615,609, forward strand.
AGTGTTCCAAAAGATGAGTACCATGTGTTAATGATATGCTCTTTATATGCAGCGGAAAGAACTCACTACATACCAAGTATCTATATCATAAAACCCCCAAAACCAAAAAAGTGTATTCCAAACACTAAGAACCATATTAACATTCTCCGTCTAGCATTTGTTCGTAAGCAAAGTCATGTCCATGCGCTCTGCAAAAAATAACATTGGCATTTTGGTCACATTCATGAATAAACCTATCCGTCCGTCCCCGTCCGTCCGTCCGTCCGTCCGTCCGTCCGTCTGTCTGTCTGTCTGTCTGTCTGTCTGTCTGTCTGTCTTTATTTCACTAACATGTTGAATGTTATGAAAAGAAAATACAAGACCCATGACGATTTTAATTGCCGTGGCCATAGACCATGCACATGGTCAAGGGCTATCGTATGATTTTGAATGTCTGACGCATAACGCAAACAGTGATTGAGTGATTAAGTTGATTTTTACGCCGCACTCAGCAATATCACATATCTGTAATATTGTCACGGTTTGTAAATAATCAAGTCTAGACCAGACAGTCAAGTGATCAACAGCATGAGCAGCGATCTGCGTAATGGGGAACGGATGATATGCGTCAACCAAGTCAGCGAGCCTGACCAACTGATCCCTCATCCGCCTCTTACGATCCTGAATAGCAACGAAACAGAATCCATCAGGTTTTAAGACAGGTCTTTTCTTCCTTTCCATATGCAAATTTCAAATAGGCACTCGTTAAAAAGCAAAGTAAAGCAGACAAAGAACAAAACTTACAAAGGTTTTTGTCATCTCTTATAAATGTAGATAGGGAATACTCTAAATGTTTCAATTTATTTATTTTTTTAATTTCTAAAGCGACCGGCCCAACTTTAAACTGCAACATGATACGCACACAAATTACTGGGCGAATCTAAAATTTCAGCTTAGCTTTCTATCAAAGAAATGAATTCCAGTGGTGTAGACGCCAATCACCAAAGCATACTTCCCATCCCAGAATGTGACACTCTTTTCAGAACACTGTGTCAAAATGAGAGTGACATTGTCATATTTCATTTATTTGAACATTATTACTGACACATACATATTGTGCTTATTTAATGCGAAAGGCAGTCTGTGCAACGCGAATAAAAAGTTATCTGTAACTCAATTGCAATTCTACTGATATGTCAGTGAGACATTTACGTATATAACACTGTGAATGACCAAACCAGTGTGCCCCTTCGGCACTAACCGATAAATATTTTCTTTTTCAACTGAAGGTGACCTCGCGTTTGAGATTTATCGGCAATTACTAGTGTGTCATTTTGTTCTCGTATTTTGTGCAATACATGACCGTTGTTATTTTTATAAGTTTATTTGTATCCTCGGAGCTGTTGACACACAGTGAAAAGCCCGATGACGCAACAGTGACCGAAATTAATGTCCGGTGAATTTTCCTATTTTGACTTCAACAATTTGTTTCCATGCTGTTTCATCAAACAACCGAACTGCCTATGCATGCGTTTGGTGATGGCGTCATCAGTGGGTCAGTGTATAGTAACTTTTCTGGAACACCTGATATATTCAATTCTTGGCAGTGATCCATCATAATACAATCTGAGGGGCTAGTTAGAATCACACAATGGGTACGACTGTCAAACGATATTTCTGTATACCCCCAGTTTGTCAGCAGACAGCCGGAGATAACTAAAAAGTGCACCACCTGTTGTTTTATGAGACTAGCACGGTCCAGTGAACTGGAACCTTTAAACAATAACTGCTGCCAAACTGGGGACACCCCGATTGCCCGAATGAGCACAATGTATGAATCCCATTTCTGGTGTCCCCCGCCTTCCCCGCTTCAAATCGCTAAGAGTGGCGTAGAACTAAACCCACTCACTCACTCATGTATATCTCACATTATGTTCCTATGTTTATGGAATACTGTAAGGGACATTCTCGCGATCTCGCATTCTCGCGATCTCGACCTTTGGAAACAAGCTTAAAAAGCCAAAAGTGCGAGAATGCGAGATCGCGAGAACGCGAGAACGCGAAAAAAGGAAATGTTGCATTCTCGTGTTCTTGCGATTTCGTGTTTTTGTGGCCTTATTTGACAAGTCGAGTTTGCGAGATTGCGAGATTTGACAGCATGTATAAATGTCGCATTCTCGTGTTATCGACTTTTGACAGAAACGTGCTCTGTACCAAAAACACGAGAATGCGAGATCGCGAGAACGCGAGATTTTGGCCAAATCTCGCGTTCTCGCGATCTCGCATTCTCGCATTTTTGGCTTTTTAAGCTTGTTTCCAAAGGTCGAGATCGCGAGAATGCGAGATCGCGAGAATGTCCCTTACAGTATTCCATATATGTTCCATCAACATCCAAGATAAATATAATATCAACATATGAATCTTGACAAAACAGTATCAAACATGATTAAGTGACTTTCTAGTAAACCCATTCTTCCCGTATATTTCCATGGCATCAGAGGTATTATTATTGCGGTTTGCTCATTATTAATGTTTGCACAGATCTCTTAAACTAGTCTTTTAAACTTTATTAAGTACTTAACTGAATTAGGCCTCCAACACGAGAGCACTGTAAATGTCTTATCTCTTGTTTCGTACATATTTCCCCTTTAAAATAAAACTTCATATAACACGAGGTGTGCAGCATACGTTAATGCTTTGCAGGACTAATAAGTGTTGATGCACTCAAATATCTCGTGTGTAAAATTCCTTTCTTATACAGAAGCTAGACTTTTCAAATGTTTAAAATGTGTCCTTTCTATTTGGAAACAATTTTGTGTTTATGTGATCAATGGAAATTATAGCATTACCAAACATTCATATGCTAATATTATGATATACTGAGAGAACATGAACTCTTCCTTAGAATCTATCTACGTGGGACCCTGAGGCGATATGAATAGATAATTTGAACGTATTGAGGTAATGATGTGCTGAAGTAGTCCCCAATGACCACGTGAACGTCCATTAAAGTTTACGACTGAGATCCTGGGGTGTTTGCGTATTTTGCATACTCTCTTCAAACAATATGCTAATTTTAACAGCAGGAGAGGTTTCTTTATAAGGACCGTGTCTCCTGTCGCTAGCATCGGAATCCGCATCCTGCTCTGATCATCATCAAAGGTCTACATTGCTGCTACAAGGATGAAGGTAACACATTTCCTTGTTACGCCTAACTTCAGTTGAATAGTGGGATATGTGAGATGGAAATCAAAGCTGATCTTGTATTTTAACCTCATTTATACTTAATAATTAGTAATAAGACCTTCACTGATGCACAGATGTACCGTTACCAACTTTTATAGAAACATTTGAAAATGAATAAATCTATCTGCGTAAGTGTATATCAAATTAAACCAAAACATACCATTGTGGTTTAAACAGTCAGTCCTTGGTTCCTGGTAACAGTAAAATGTTGGATTTCTACTTAATGCACAAACAGTTAAAATTCGAGAAGGATCTGCCTGTCAAATGTAGGTATGCCATATTGTGATCAAATACTTCCGCTATCAGCTTGTTTAGGCCAAACAAGAATCTCGTTCCACACGGTCGATGTCACTATCAGAATTATGTGACATGTATGTATTATTGCGTTAAGTATTTGAGCTGTCGGAAACATTCGTCGAGATCGTATGGACTGTTTGAATGAATAAGTCAATACTTTGTAAGTCGAGTAGTAGGGAGTAGGATTCAGTAATCAGGGAAACATGAAATTTGATTATGTATGTCTTAGGACATTGGACTCCTGATTGGAAAACCTTTGCTCTTCCAAACTGCTCTTTTATAATGGGAATATCCATGTTGGTCGGGGTTTTGCGGCATAGCATATCTTTCATGTAGTCAATGTGTTTTTCCTCAGGTCGTCATCGCCACTTTGTCCGTGCTGGTCTGTTCCACCTTTGGTCAACTACCTCTCCGTGGTCATTCTCTCGTGGGTGGCCCTCTAGGTCTTGGTTTCAACAAAGGAGGCGTTATTGGCAACATCGGTGTTGGTGGAAAGGGATATGACTACGGCTACAACCCCAAAGGCTACAACAACAACTACGGATACGGTAAAGGTGTTGCTGGTCCCTTCGTCGCCGTACACGGAACTGGTCTTGTTGGACATGGTCCTTTCGTCGGTCATGTTGGTGCATTTGCAGGACATGGGCCCTTTGCTGTAGGAAACGGAGCCTTTGTTGCCGGAAAGGGACACGGCTATAGCCACAACTCCTACAACGGACTTGGCAATGGAATTGGTCTTGTAGGAAATGGACTCCTTGGACACTCTGGACACGGCCTCGCTGGACCCCTAGCAGTTGGAAACGGTGTTGCTGGTCGCGGGTATGGCTACGGCTACAACCCTTACAACAACAACTACGGCTACGGCAAGAACGTCGGACATGGAGCTGATCTTGTTGGAAATGGAGTCCATGGAATCACTGGACCTTTCGTTACCGGACACAGTGTAGCTGGACTTGGTGTCAGCCATTTTGGAAATGGAGTTGGTATTGGAAAGGTCGGATTCGGCGGAGTTGCCACTGGCCATTACTACTAAAGACATTTGATAGTAATTTCTGATGTGTGAATGAATGGATGTGTTTTATACTGCCTGGTGTTTTGCTTCATATAGTGTTTCGCTCTTTCAAATAAAGAATACATACGAATGGCTGTGCTATATTTTCTTTCGATAGTATCAGCGCTCAACCTTGACGGAGGTGTATAACATGTATATTTATCATTTGCAGTTGTCTTTCTTAAACCTTTAAAAAGGCAGAAATCAAATTGTGACAGCTGAATGAACACTCGATCAGTAAGCATTACTCTTGCTGGTAATGACATTTTCCATACACGATTAGCTTTAACTAACACGATCCATACACGATTAGCTTTAACTAATCAGCATTTACTTTGCGCACATTGTAGGGATATTGTCTGAAGTCTATTATATATGTATCGCACACGTAAACAGACATTTTGTAACATTTGGATCATGGTCGGCTATTAATAAAATTGGATTAATGAGTCAGAAACGACACAGACCAGACATGTATTTGCTAATCACATGTAATTTAACAATTTGATTGTATTTGTATGGTATTTCTAAAGGTCAGACTTCTGAAATAGACACACTTAAATGTTTATTAATCTGTGTCAGGAATTGAGAATTTCCTCACACTTGACTGTTTTGATGCACATTTAAACCAGAGATTTAAACATTTACTTCTTGTTACTTCATATAGGAGGAAACAAATAACACTTTGACTTCAAATACAGCAGCTCAGTCTGCAGCAAGAGAACAAGTGTAATCTTACGTATTCTATTCGTCCGATAAGGAGACAGACAGACATGTTTGTACAGCTTGTTCAGCCTGACTTGATCAAGTGTATACAAATGTATTGCGTGGCAGTGTCACAACTGGTTGGGTGTTATTGTGAAGGGGTGAACCTTAAATTTGTCAGTTGATTGCCTGCATGTCCGGCAAGGTGGCCCCACGACATCTCAGTGTCGAGAAACAGTCAGTAATGTCCTAAATCTCTTGGGAAAAAAGCTACATGTGTATGCATGGTATGCACGAACGCAACATTGATAACATTATCTGTTCTCCTATTTAATTAAGTTAATTTGATCTGCCCTTTGTGCCGTTTGACCTCCCGGATCATATATACTAGTATATAGAGTAGCTAAGGTCAAGCTGAACAGCGACACTTGCCGAGGTGTTTACAATATCACTGTAGATATAAGGGGTTATTGTGACATTATTATCACGTGCAAGGTAACATGACAACACTATAGCAGTATTTAACATCTTGATTTAATTCATAATTTAAGAAAACTCGTCTTTATTCCAAGGACATCCAGCAACATACATGTTGAAATAACAGAAACTGTTTCCTTTTTCTCGACATATTGACATAGAAACATGGTATCTATGAAAGAAAGAACAAATGCGACGTCAAACGTAAATAATAGCGTTCACACTATCGATTTAACACTATGCATATTTCTCGAATATCTTGATATATTGACACTGGAACTACATCACTTTGCGGTAATATTGCATTGCTTGGAGTTGCATTTCCGACAATTAAGATATTTTTGAATTGTGATATTGAAAACTCAAGAATATAGTACAGACAAATATGTAAACGTTTGTTAACATTTATTATCATTTACTGACATCTTTTGTTACCATAATTCATACTGTATCTACATCTCGGAGTTTACATCTGATCTTTATTTACGATTGGCAAACAAGATGACGTATTTTCGGCATTCATCACATGCTTATATAATTCTATTACTGAAAATGTTTACGTATGAAAATACAAAAAGAACATTTTGTGTTCACATTATGCATTCTCCTTTGATATTTATAGATCTACATGTAAAGAAACAACCATTTTACATTTTAATGTCAACAAAAAATTTAATGCGCCAAAAACAAAAAAAAAAACAATCACCAACAGCCTACAATCATTTTCATAATGCATTCTATTTGAAGATTTAATATCTAAAACTTGAATCTAGCCTACTCTCAAACGAAAGAATTACAACGATACGAAAAACACTCAACAAAGTATAGATCCCATCCCAGAGTCTAACGTCTTCCCACGCGCTATTAGAACCTTATTTTCTGAATATAGCTATGTTTGTTACAGAATCCACGAATATTTTCTTCTGCTTGAATTGCATGTTAAACGTTGTCTTAAAGGTGTAGCTAACGTATACCGGACACTATTTGTTTCCATCTAAACATAAATCGATGTGTGAGATTCGGGTAGCAACAGTATAATTTATGTCTGTCGCTTGATACAACACATACATATATTTTTGCAAAACTTATAGGCGTTGACGTGGATGAATAAGTTGCACAATGACCCATCATGATTAGTGTCCAAAACATTTTATCCGATGTAATCTCCTACTTGACTTAAACCGTGTTTTGCAGGTGGAGAATTGAACTTTTGCCTGAACCTTTCCATTTGCCTGTAGCATACGCCATCTGCTGGTTAGGAAACACTAAAATATCTCGACACCCAGTGTCACCCCATTTGGGCATTGATTAATCAACCCATGCTGATTGTAATTGTATAATGGAGCTTCCTTTCGCACTTCTTGTGATAGTGGAATGGCCAGTGCTTACAACAACCCCGCCTGACACGAACACGTTATGTATATTACAGTCAAGTAAAGTATTGTTATTTAGGTTTCAGCCTAATTGAAGGGCCTAGTAGAGGTTTCTTTTTTATTCACTTTAATTCACATTACATTTACACAAGACATTATGTTAATGATCAGTGATTGAAATAACGGCCTGCCCGACCGCCCGTGGCCGGCACTTTTTGAGTCGGGCTGCCTGGAAATTCTCTCTACCAGCCCGATTGTCTGCCTGAAATTTTAAGATTGACCTCTTTTTAGTTCGCTCTCAGGACGATCATTCCATTTTAGTTGTCATGTCATATTTTGATTTAAGAAAGATGAATGGAAGCTACGAGTATATTCGAGTAGATACGAGTATAATACATGGACAACTCTATAGCAATTGGAGACTAAAACCGGCTGGCTTAGTGAGCGTTACTTTCTCATTTGTACTTGTTACAAAATGGCGGCGTTTTTGTAAGTTATTGCAAAAAAGTAAGTTAAAAGGTGAGCAGGCAACTTTCAAGATGGGCAGGCAACATTTATGGGCCACTAGCTTGGCTGTCAGGTTGAGTTGAAAAATTATTACAATCACTGTTAATGATACATGTTTATAGTGAAGTATGTTAGTCGTTAGTGGTTTCGTGGGGATAACAAGTGTTGACAAAGTCAAAAATATTTTATGTGAAGTTTATCAAAGAAAAACATATCGTTCCCAAAGGCATGACTTTTCAGAAATTGTAAATGCGCCTCTGTTATTACGGAACATTTTTGCCGGCAGGATGTAATCAATGAAAACGATAGCATTACCAAACGGCCATATGTTCATTATAATAGAAATGACACGTTAATTCACATGTCTGTAGAAAAACAAAATTATCTATCCTTAAAATCGGCCTTCGTTTGACCCTGAGGCTATATGAACAGATATTTTGATTGTAATGTGGTAATGATGTTCCTAAATAGTCCCCAATACCTTTGGGGCCTTCATTAAAGTTTACCACTGAAATCCTAGGCTGTTGGGTATTTTGAATACTCTCTTCAATACTATGTTAATTCTTACAGTCGGAGTGATTCCTTCATAAGGACCTCACATTCCGTCATCATTAACTTCATCCTGCTTGATGAATTAAGAAACACTTTGGAAAAAGAGAATGATATGAATAAAATTTCCTAAACATTTAAAAATATGAAAAATTGCAAAAGCGCGGGAATTGATGGATTCCCTGTGACTTTTTAGAATTCTTTTGGAAGGAACTCAAAGTTGGGAGTTTTAAGATTTGTCATAAATATTGAGATAAAACACTTTTGAAAAATTGATCTATTACTGTGAATGCACTCTGTACAATTATTAACACTTGTATCACTAATCGTTTAAGGAAAATCTTACTGCATACTATTCAAACAGGTTTTATCCCACGTAGACCTCTTAGTGAAAACACACGATGACTTTATGATACGATATGTAAAACTAATAAAAGAAGTATGCCAGGTCTAATTCTCCTAACAGATTTTGAGAAAGCTTCGATGCAGTGTAACTTGGGTTCTTGAATCATGTTCTAGCTAGATTTGGTTTTGGGCCTGAAATCACTCGTTGGATAAATATACTTACATATGAAACAAAACCACGTACCACCCAACTATCTGGCTATTTCGTGTAGGCGACGGGACCCTTTTCCACCGTATCTCTTTATTTTTGTCGCTGAAATACTTGGCTGTATGATTAGAAACAATGAGAACATAAACGTGTTGTTATTGACAATACTGAGTATAAATTAAACCAGTATGCGGATGATACGGAACTATTTCTTGACGGAAATGAACAAAGCTTAAAGGCTGCTATTGATGAAATTAATAGATTTTATTAAAATGTCAGGACTTTTAAAGTAAACACTGATAAGACAAAAGAATATAGATTGGCTCCAAAAGAAATAATATAGGCAGACTATATCAAGACTTTAAGACATAATGTCAAAATGTCGTGTTTGAAATCTTGGGAATTGAATTCCACACAGATCTTAACGGTTTGTTGGTAATCAGTACAAAAACAGACTGCTTTCACAATGGAGGAAAAGACACATGACACTGATCGGTAAAATCATAAAACGTTTGGCTGCCTAATCATCCTAAAGACTTCATTACTTCATTGGAAAATATCTTTTTTCAAATTCATATGGATTGACAAACCTGATAAAATCAAAAAGAACAATTTGAAAAGAGTATACAAATATGGTGGTTTAAGGATTGTTGACACTGTAACTCTTTGTGAAGCTTTGAAACTAGGTAACCTGAAATCATTCTGTAGAGAAACAACAGTTCCCTGCAATTCCTGCAATATTCCTTTTGATGTCAATTTAAAATCCGGTGCAAATGTTGATCAAGTAACACATATCGATAACCCTTATTGGAGGGATATTTTGAAAGCTTGGAACAAATATTTTGAAAAGGGCCATGTGAGTTATGGTAATATTTACGAAATCTTAGAACAACCACTATGGCTTAACCATAATTACAATTACAGTATACACTGGGCAAGTCAAGACATTCATACAACTAAGGACCTATGTGGCAAAACCATCTTTGTCCTTTGACAAGCTGAAGGAAATGTGTGACATTAAAGGCACATACCTGGACTATTTGTATTTTTTAATATACTATCTGATCCTTGAAATATAATATTAGACACTCTAGGAATATCCCGGTTTTTGATTTACTCATACTGAATGTTACTTGAATTTATTGAAATCAAGTAACGCTGCTAGATTATCTTATTACGCCTTAACTGCCGATGAGGATATACCTAAAATGTGTCATAAATGGCAAGAATATTACTTTTGATTGGAATCAGATATTTATCACGTACAGAAATGGTATTGCCTTTACTAAAAATGAACTATGTAAAATGAAACTTGTTGGCAATTCTGTAGACACTCTTTATATATATATTTTTTGGATGGGGAAAATGTGAATTTTTGTGAATTCTGCTTTGCTCATCACCAACTGTTACAATGATGAAGGTAACAGATTTCCTGGCTAACCATTATGTTACTTAAACACTAACATTTCATGAACGTCAAATTATTTTTACAGGTCAGTCAATTTTGATGTAGGCTATATTTAATATTATCTGGTAAGTAACCGTGAGAATTCATCATATTATCCAACTCCACTAAACATACGAAAAACTGCAAAACTGTAGATCAACTTACGGATGTAAACTGGCTATACATCAAAGATACTTTTTTGTTCCTGACAGCATCAATTTACTAAACCTGGAGTTATAATGTTTAATTGCGATTGCGATCCTAGTTTCATTAGGATCTATCCGTCTCATGTTAGCAGGGTTTCCATACCACAGTTATGTGTCTTCCTGTTTCGCCTTCTTTTATTCAATAAGGAATAGTTATTATTTTTTCTAAATGTATTTGGAGTCTCGACGACATTTCTACCAGTGCATTCATTTTCAACGTGCACTTCTGTTCAGCTAATATTAAAACAATTGATATTTTTTTTCTCACTTGTCTCATGAAGTCAATGCGATTTGTTTTTCTGTTATGTCTGTATCTGAGATTTACTGGGAGCATGATCTGTAAAGGTCGAGCCATTTACACGTGTAGACACACCGGACTATAATTAACGCGGCCTGACTGTATACGTGTTTACACAAACGGATTTGTCAAATATTCATTGTGTTATTAGATCCAATAAGTGCGTAAAAATGATCGCATATTGATCTTCTAAACCTATAAACAAATGGTAGCAACATAGTTAGTATTATAATGTCTCAAGATTTCAGCCGTAAACTTTAATGATGGAGCCAGTAGTTATGCAGACTATTGTAAAACGCCATTACCTCATTACGGTGCAATCACTTTTCATATTGCCCCAGGGTTCTCGTGACACTAAAATGCCCCATTTATCTAGAGAGTATATGTTACTGAAAAGGAATTAATGACCATTCTGGTTTGATCATTTACAAGATGTATACATGTATTAATGAAAAAATGTAATCATTTCCCATATTCAATTCCATCAACATGTTCCAACCTCATCGCGTATAATTTTTGTTACCTGATAAGCTTGTATTGTGTTTGTATATGACACTGTTGTACATAGATAAACTCCGCCTGAAATGCATTTTACATTTTAGCCGCTGATAATGTTATCAAATAATGACCGAATGATGTATTACCCACATTTGGAAAGGTCCTTACTTTAGCGGGAAGCATTAAAAGACGTTATGAATGTCAAATGATGTGTTCCTTGGTGTGACTTTGACAATTTCAGCATTTTCATCGTTTCTGATACTGAGCACATGGTTAGACTTTAGTGTGCTAATTAAAGGTCTGATTTGCGGGGTGGGGGCTTTTTTTAAAAAAATGTTGCCTATTATTTGATAATGAGAAATGTATGACCAACAAATGCCTGTTAAATGAAAACAGTAATGATATACGGGATGAGTGATTTTTATGAACGTCATGTAAATCAACAGTCGATATCAAGATCCCTATGTCCTTAAACTATTTTTGTGGATGCAATATACTATATGTAATATACGACAATAGAAATGATAATTATACCTTGTCTCTCAAACGGTTTCCATAAATTATTCTGTGTGATATTAGATCTTTTCAATCTTTTGATCCACATACGTAGCGTGTACGGAAACTACTAACAAGAACAACTATCATGAAGATTGAGTAATATACGTTTAAGTGTAATATGGCATGTAGTGAATAAAAACCTCTAATCCCGCGCTTCAAATATATTTGGCTAGAAACCTTTCCAATGAAATTACTTGACTTACGCCATTCCTCATGTTGCATAATATATACCATACCAGCCGTATCAACATAAAATAATATATACCATACCAGCCGTATCAACATAAAATAATATATACCATACCAGCCCTATCAACATAAAATAATATATACCATACCAGTCCTATCAACATAAAATAATATATACCATACCAGCCCTATCAACATAAAATAATATATATCATACCAGCCCTATCAACATAAAATAATATATACCATACCAGCCCTATCAACATAAAATAATATATACCATACCAGCCCTATCAACATAAAATAATAAAGCCATGCGACAGTTAAGTAAATTCCTGGTTATATCATACGATTTCTATCAACATGAGTTAATAAATCAATGCCAACCTGGGGTGACAACGGGTGTCGAGAAACGTTAGAGAAAGGAAATTCAATTCCATACCTGAAAAACAGTCTATGTCTCTATGTATCTATCTACCTCTGTATGTATACACACACATATAGATAGACGGACAGACAGACAGACAGACAGACAGACAGACAGACAGATAGATAGATAGATAGATGTCTTCAAGTGATAATTTTATCCTTATATTAATGAACTGCATTATAGAAAGAAAGGGTGTAATCTTATGTCTTCTTTCTTCTGCGGACTGAGCTGCTGTATTTGAACTCAAAGTGTCAGGAAACGTAATATCGATTCGATTTCTTTCCTCCGATATGAAGTAACAGCAAGTAAATGTATCTCTGGTTTAAATTTGCATCAAAACAGTCAAGTGTGAGAGAATTCTCAATTCCTAGCAAAGATTATTCAATATTTGAGTTTGTCTATTTAAGAAGTGTGACCTTTATGAATACCATGCAAATGCAACCAAATTATTAAGATACAAGTGGTTAGCAAATACATGCACATATTTTTTGTTTGATGCATTTAATAATACATGACTGATCTGTACCATTTTGCGTTTTTGACGCATTAATCAAATTGTACTAACAGCCGTCGTTGATCCAAACGTTACAAAATGTCTGTTTATGTGTGATGCGTATCTTATAGGCGACATGGCGACACAAATGTGCACAAAGTAATTGCCGATTAGTTAAAGGTAATCGTACTTTTACACATGATTCGTCTCAGTTAGGGTGAAGCGCTGATATTATCGAAAGAAAATATAATATAGTTATATTTCGTATGTACTCTTTATTTAAATGAACGAAATACTAAATCAAGTAAAATCTCAGATAGCATAAAACACATCCATTCATTCATACATCAGAAATTACTATCAAATGTCTTTAGTAGTAATGGCCAGTGGCAACTCCGCCGAATCCGACCTTTCCAAGGCCAACTCCATTTCCAAAATGGCTGACACCAAGACCAGCTACACCGTGTCCGGTAACGAAAGGTCCGACGAGACCATGTCCATCGACGCCATGTCCGGTGATTCCATGGACTCCATTTCCAACAAGACCAACTCCGTGTGCGACGTTCTTGCCGTAGCCGTAGTTGTTGTTGTAGGGGTTGTAGCCGTAGCCATACCCGTGACCAACAACACCGTTTCCAACTGCAAGGGGTCCAGCGATGCCGTGTCCAGAATGTCCAAGAAGGCCATTTCCTACAAGACCAATTCCATTGCCAAGTCCGTTGTAGGAGTTGTGGCCATAGCCGTGTCCCTTTCCAGCAACAAAGGCTCCGTTTCCTACAGCAAAGGGTCCATGTCCTACAGCAAACGGTCCATGTCCTGTCAGTGTACCAGCATGACCGACGAAAGGACCATGTCCAACAAGACCAGCTCCGTGTCCGGCGACGAAGGGACCAGCAACACCTTTACCGTAGCCGTAGTTGTTGTAGCCTTTGGGGTTGTAGCCGTAGTCATATCCCTTTCCACCAACACCGATGTTGCCAATAACGCCTCCTTTGTTGAAACCAAGACCTAGAGGGCCACCCACGAGAGAATGACCACGGAGAGGTAGTTGACCAAAGGTGGAACAGACCAGCACGGACAAAGTGGCGATGACGACCTGAGGAAAAACACATTGACGACATAAGGGAAATGCTATTCAGCAACAAAACTGACCAACATGGACATTCGCGTTATAAAAGGGAGGAGAGCAAAGGTTTTCCAATCAAGAGTCCAATGTCCAACGTTTTTAAGGACGGAATGCATCAAATTTTATGTTTCCTGTTCACTGAATCCTACTCTCTACTAGTTTAACTCGGCTTACAAATTATAGTGTTATTCATTCAAATAGACAATACAATCTCGACGAATGTTTTCATCTGCTGAAATACTTGGCATAATCATACATGCACTTCACATAATGTTATTTGTTACCTTCATTCTTGTAGCAGCTGTGTAGACCGTTGATGATGACCAGAGCAGGATGAGGATTCTCATGCTACAGACTGGGGGCACGTTCCTTATAAAGGAACCTCTCCTGCCGTTAAATCTGGCATATTGTTTGAAGAGAGTACACATAATACGCACACACCAGGATCTGTCGTAAACTTTAATTGACGTTCGCGTGGTCACTGGGGACTACATCAGAACGTCATTACCTCATCATGTCCTAATTACCTATTCATATTGCCTCAGGGTCATACGTAGGTGGATTTTGCGTTCTCTCAGTACTTGTGTTTTCTGCAGAGATAGTGTATTAACGGTTTTTTCCTTATTACAATAATGATAATAATCATTGTTTGGTAATGCTATCATTTCCATTGACTACAACCTGCAAAATTGTTACTGAATAAAGGGACATATATGAAACACACGATATGTTTGACTTTATAAACACTGATTATTCCTACAAAGCTCTAACATATGATATACTCCTCGTGTTTTGTGTTTTAAAGAAGTCTTTTCTTAACTGGAAACATGTACAAAGTTAAGACGTTTACACTTTGAGTATTCATGTGCTGGTTGCTTAATTCAATTAAGACCTGCAACATAATAGCAACAACACATACACTGTATGCTAGGTTCTCATCAAAGGTAACTGCCGTTGAGTACATGACCCGTTTTATGGATAACAACTTAATTTTATTCTTTACACGACATTTCAGAGGTAATTCCTGCTCCTTCCTAAGGTGCATGATCAGGGACCGTCCTTGTGAACACAAAAGGCAATACATGTCTGACCATGGTCATAAGAAATATTTCCTGACAGTCGTGTTCATTGTGCAATTCTGGCTGTCCACTCAGTATGTTTTATAATGAATCACTGACCAGAAAAATGAACACATCAGCTGTTAACGTATCATGACCCATTGATTTCAGAAGCAATTCAGTTGTTTGATAAAATATTATGTTTCAACAATTATTATTGGGGAATATATCGGACATGAATTTGGTCATTGTCGGGCACCATCAGACGTATTACTGAATCATACAGCGTGTGAAACATGGATGATTCTTAAGAGTTCTGTACAAAATGCAACCATGTACTGCACTTAACATGGGAATACTTGACGTGCTGGTAATCGACAACAAATGTTAAACAAAGTCGCCTTCAGTTGAAATATAAACTTATCGGTTAGTGTCGAAGTAAGGGGCGTACTGGTTTGGTCGTTCTCTGTGTCATGTTACGTGAACATCCCATTGTGAACATGTGAACAGATAACATAAAAGTTACAGATAAGCTCTTCTACGGCTTGCTTACATTGTCTTCCAAACACAAAACACAGAGTGTATATGAGTAATAGGGTTCAAATAAATGGCTATACGACAATGCCACACCTCATTTTGACTAAAATGTCACTTTCTGTGGCGGGACATATGCACTGTTGAGAAGCGACTAATCAATTTGCTTGATAAGAATATTTGGACTTCTTTGGTTAGCGCAGCAATCTGTATGTGTGTGTATATATTGTAGACACTGTAATCTAAAGTTGAGTCGATCGCTTTAGAATTTTAAAAACTGAATCAGAAAATATACAGTGGTTCATATCTACCACTATAAGAGATGACAAAAACATCAGTGACATTTGTACTTTGTTTGCTTCACTATGCTTGGTAGGAGTGCCTCTATGAAATCTGCGTGTGAAACCACTGTCTTACAAACTGATTTATTCTGTTTTCGTTGGCTTTTAGGATCGTGAGAGGCGGATACGGGAATTGGGTTGTCAGGTCCGCTGACTTGGTTGTCACATGTCATCGTTCCCCAACTGCGTAGATCGATGGTCATATTTGTTGATCATTGGATTGTCTGGTTCAGACTCGATTATTTACAGACCACCGATGTGAAAATGAAATGCAGTCAAGTCTCGTCAATCTGACAATGCTTAACAAATTATCGGATAAACGAAGATGTCGGAGTAAATGATTAACTCACTCACACACCCACTCACTCATTGGCATTCAATAAATATAGTAACTGTGTATATAGTAATATCATTGGTGTCATGTTTGCAGATCTTGAATCCGTAACACAGATTGCACTGAAGCAGCAGCAGCAGCAAAACAGCCGAAAACATCAAAGAAGAGCGGTAGAGAATCACGAAATTAACTGAATCAGATGTTACTGTCACAAAGTTTGTTAATAGTTTTTGACTTGATTGGGTATTGATATTAATATCGGATTTACAAATCGCCGCTATAACTGGAATATTGCTGACTGTGACCTTAAACAAATGTCTCACTGGTATTCAGTAAATAAGAATTATATACAGGAAGATCATTTGTTATGACAGGTTTTTGATCCATAACACAGACTGGACTGCAGTGAAAGGAAAAACAGCAGAGAACAGAAAAAGGAAGATCAGGTGTTATTAAAGTTATTAAAAAGATTTTTACTTGATCATACCTGACGTTTATGTTCTTAATTTTCGATGGCCTATGTTTTTTGACTGTTCTTTATGGCCGTCAAATACCATACAGAACATATTTTATATCATAATATCTGAGGACATACGACATCGTGGTTTATTTTCTGCAATCATTTTAAAAACATAGTACACATGTACTTCTATGCATTGTGGTGACTAATATTTCGTTAACCACACTACCTACATATGTGAAAAGCTGGATATGGCATTGCTAATGAATCCTTCACAATAAAATGGAAGCTTTTCATACATTGGACATCAAGAATATAGTTAGGCTCAGAACGTTTTGGTAACCACTGGTAGTTATCAGAAACAGAAGAAAGGTCACAGGTAGAACTGTTTTAGTCAAGTTAAAAGAGGTTATAAGTCACGATTCGGTAACCTTATATATTTATTCTCTAGGTTAGGTTCTATATTTCTATTTCATGTATTATGTATGTGTAACATGCATCAACTCAGCGTGAATTACCAAACTATGTGTAAATATTGCATTTGTGTGTGTGTAGATTTCTGAAAGAGGAACATTCAACTGACATACCCAGTTTCCGTGGACAAAAACCCGTGCAGTTGATCACAACCGTTTGAGAGCAGACGAGTGGCCCCATGGAGGACATATGACCATAAGAAACTTGGTATAAAAATGTTTAAATAACTTTTTCATTATTTCCTCCCTCATCTGTACTTCTAATCGGTGCATTGGATATAAACGTGTCTGTGCATAGTTAAAATAAGTAAATAATTTAAACTTGAAGAAGGTCAAGATTGATCCAAAACAAATATTTTACCAAATGTTTTTACGTCCGTTGTCGTCATGGCCTTATACAGTCAGCTATAGAGAAGACGTGATACTCTTTAAATATAATAAAAACGCCTTTGAAAGCATTTTAGGTAAGGCTTTGTAGCTCATCTATTCACTATAATCCCCAAACCTTTCATCTCACGACTTTTTTTCAAACACAAAAAAGTAGTATTAATTTGTGATGCGAAAACTACCTTCGTTTCAATCTTTTAACGAATTTCGTTCCTGCATTAAAAGGCAATTCAAACGCATCATATTACTATATGCCCCTTTTATTCCGAAGCATGTGTTTGAGGAATGAACCATGACGTTTTTGATGGTTACTTGCTTGACAACAACATTAGAATAATGAATAAAGTTGATACTGTATATCCTAGAATTATCAAAATTCTTCTGAATTCATCATGGAAGAAGATAACATGCAAGCAGCCAGGTGATCTTTATTGCGATAGTGTTATACATCTAATAAAATAGACTACTAACCCTCAGGCTATATGAATAGATAAGTACGCTGCGATGAGGTATGCCTTGCAATGGTCTCGAGGACCTCGTGGCCCATTCATGAAAGTTTACGATCGAAATCCCGGGGAGGATGCATAATGTCTTGAACTGATAGTCAAATTTTACAGTCTCCGGTGTTCCTTTATAAGGACCGGGCCTCCCGTTTCTATCATCAGTAGCATCCGTGTCTTTCTCTGGTCATCAACTGTCCCCACAGCTGCCGTAAGCATGAAGGTAACACATTGTCTGGTAACACATGACTAAACCATAACAATATTTTATATTTGATGGAATATCAACCCTTGCTATTAATCTTATTCAAAGTAGGTTACTGTTCACAAATATACAAGTTTAAATATACCGACTTTAACGCAAACATTGTAATGAATTAAACATTCCGAGCCTAGATTTTCGAATCTCTGTTAGCGCTAAAGTAGTCGTGTCTTAATTTTGATGTGTGGCACTTACACCTGTCCTAGTGCTAAGACAGCTTCCAAAATAATGGTCCTAGTGAACGTACATGTAAACAAATAGTTTGATCTTTTTAATTCCTGTTGAATAGAAAGAACTGAGAATGTGTTTGGATTCTCAGTGACTCTTAGTCCAGTCAACTCTTTGACCAAGTGATCCTACATGTTTGCTGATTAACATTGTCTCACTTGGTCTGTGCAATTTTCCTCAGGTCGTCATCGCCACTTTGTCCGTGCTGGTCTGTTCCACCTTTGGTCAACTACCTCTCCGTGGTCATTCTCTCGTGGGTGGCCCTCTAGGTCTTGGTTTCAACAAAGGAGGCGTTATTGGCAACATCGGTGTTGGTGGAAAGGGATATGACTACGGCTACAACCCCAAAGGCTACAACAACTACGGCTACGGTAAAGGTGTTGCTGGTCCCTTCGTTGCCGGACACGGAGCTGGTCTTGTTGGACATGGTCCTTTCGTCGGTCATGCTGGTACACTGACAGGGCATGGACCGTTTGCTGTAGGACATGGACCCTTTGCTGTAGGAAACGGAGCCTTTGTTGCTGGAAAGGGACACGGCTATGGCCACAACTCCTACAACGGACTTGGCAATGGAGTTGTTGTTGTAGGAAATGGCCTTCTTGGACATACTGGACACGGCCTCCCTGGACCCCTTGCAGTTGGAAACGGTGTTGTTGGTCATGGGTATGGCTATGGCTACAATCCCTACAACAACAACTACGGCTACGGCAAGAACGTCGGACATGGAGTTGGTCTTGTTGGAAATGGAGTCCATGGAATCACCGGACATGGCGTCGATGGACATGGCGTCGATGGACATGGTCTCGTCGGACCTTTCGTTACCGGACACAGTGTAGCTGGTCTTGGTGTCAGCCATTTCGGAAATGGAGTTGGTCTTGGAAAGATCGGATTCGGCGGTGTTGCCACTGGCCATTACTACTAAAGATATTTGATAGTAGTTTCTGATGTATGAATGAATGGATGTGTCTTTGGATCTGTCATGAATGTGTTTTATACTGGCTGATTTCCTTCTTAAAATGCGATTGTCTTTCTTAAAATGTGATTTTCTAAAATAAAGAATACATGTTTCAGTCCGTCTTATGGTTTTCCTTGCCTTCATTTTGTTTGTGTATTTATCATGTCCATATCTGACATTTATTGTGAGCACGACGTGTAAAGATTCCAGCCAACTAAAATTCCCAAAACAACGAATTCATGTGTTATGAAGCCTAATTTGAAAGATAGAATTCCTGTGATACCATTTACATCGTCCTATTTTAGGTTACTTTTTCTTTTCTTATTCAGTAAATGGCTGCCAGGTACATAAGATGTCAATAATAAACTATGTTAGGCACTGACTACCTTCATGAAGTGAAGATTATTACATTACGTCTGCCATCGATACTTTGGAATTGGACATACGTGCATGTATATACTGCTAGGCACTGTCTCCCCTTCAACTGTTATCCACAGTTATTACATTCCGACAACTCAATGTACGTTTGTAAGTGAATATGCTTGAACGATTTTCGATTTGATAGAAAGTAGTTCCCTGCATGTAAATTATAGATGTTCAAGACAACAGACACTATCTGGCATTCACTGCATACACAGTCGCATCGAGCCATCATATATTATTGAACGTTTGCAACAGCGTGCACACAGAAGAGTCTGTAAAATATGCTTGAATCTACATATATGAGAAAAGGAGTTCACATCATGACTACATCAGAAATGTTCGTCGGCTCGGTAATTTAAACGTGCAGTTATTTTCATGCATTCCTTCATAATACATCACAAAAATAATGGATTACTATGATGCTTAAGATGACCAACATACACCTGTTTGAGTTTTCTTCATAAATACACTGTAGAATCTTCTTTCCTGACTCAACTCAGTTCGTGAATAACCCGTTTTCACATTGTTAATAATTTGAAAATAGTCAACGTGTGTTAACACCATTTTAATCTGGCATTTTGTATTGCAGTCCCGCGATGCATGTCAGCAATCCATTATGGAGATACAGTATAAGATGAACTCCTTACAACAGCCTACATTTGCGTGCACGTACATCAGCACATGATAATTACCCAATAGCAACTAACTCGCGTCTCGAACATTCTCCGCGATTAAGCAAGATGCCAAAATCACCGAACAGTGAAAGAGTGTGTTGATCACCGAATTGTATTTAACAAGCACAAAAGGTGTAATGAATGAAAAAAAGGTCCAAACATTATCTATAAGACCACCAAGGTCTTATTGAGATAATGCAAAACATCGCTAAGCTAAATGTCTATGACTGATCATAATAATTTTGTATGCAATAACACACTCACTTCGACTTGTACATTCGATCAACCCGTCTTACCCAAAGCCCAATTCCAAATGACTCTCCTCACACCTTCATCCTCATGTCATCATCCCAAGCATGAACCCAACACCATTACCCACACCGCATTCTAAAATCTTCATCCCAGCACCTAGTCCGCAGAGTATCGTCAATTATGCCGTTCACCGCATATACTCTTCACATCTGCATCCAAACACCTCGTACTATCACCTTCTTAAGGTAAAATACTTTGTCACTGTTTTGAGTCAAGGTAACCTTTTAGCAAAGTATATGTATGTCCAAATGATTCTATTCCTTGAGACTAGGTGTTTGTTTAAGTGTGTTTGCTCAATAGAAATTTTCAAGGGACATGTTTTAGGCGTAGACCCTCAGTACTAAAAACGTCCTCAGTAGCCAAGTCCGTGTTTTTCGCTCCAGAGAACGTTAAATTGTCTGTGCTAATTGGGCTCTTAATCTACGTCTTTGATAAATCTATAAGTCTTTAATGACATTTAATTGATGATGAATCAGATGTAGCTATAAACCTTTTCCATGTTTTCTAGTATTACTCATTTGATGATACTTTGTTTTCGGGAGTGTAGCTCCGTGACACATGTGTTTTTACGGGCACCTCCAGTGAATCAGGATACGCACTCTGATATATAATCATTTGCGTCATGTTTCTTCATTTTCAATCATTAGGAAAATAATGTCTTTCTGCTAAGAGAAACACACCGAGAATCCTACACAATGAAAGACTGATTACCATAAATTGAAAGCATGGGTCAAGTCATAGTTAATGTAAAACAGATTTGTAGATAGGTTCGTTCATGTCGCACTACAGTAATAGGCGGGATACTTGTTACTAATTCTACATGCTTTGTTGCACAGTAAAACTCAATAGCAGAATACCGAACTGCCCTTTAATAACGAGATAGATTTGTGCGTGTAAAGATTTATCAAACAGATTAATATTCATTAAACACACCCAAATACCGTCACATGATAAACCAGAACAACACTTCACAACCATTTGAGACCAGAGGAGTGGATTTCATAAATACCCATGGAGAATAACTGAACAGATGAATCGTGGAATATAATGTCACATGACTTACTTGTACCTCTGACCCGATATAGACACGTGTAACAATGAGTGAAATGTAAATAATACAAAAGAATCAGCAAATCAATGTCATAAGATCAACATTTTACCATAATCAGGTTTACCATCGCCTAAGATCATTTGCTTTAGTCAACAATTTGGTCAATTTCAAATATTGTCAAAATGCTATTTCATGTTTTATAAATAGTGCTCTTTAGCACAATTAAGTCTTAGCTCAGTTCTAAACATGAAATTATTGTAATCCCCAAATCTCTTTTCAAGCACCAATAGTTTAACGGATCAATCCAAAAACTATTATACTTACTTTGGGCTCAGACAACGATTCATCATATTGTATACTAAGCAATACAAACATAATATACAGTTAACATATATCTTTAATAATCGAAGCATTTGTTAGTCATGGAAGTAAAAATCATTATCCACCCACCTTTAGATAAAGGCCGTTCATGTTCATTATAGCGCTGGCGAAAACATTTAACTGAAGTATTAACAAAAGAGACATGAATACTACGCATGGCCCTGAGGCAATATGAATAGATAATTAGACTGTGATGAGATAATGACGTTTTACAACTGTATCCCTTGAAAGCGTGACCCTTCATTTACGACTGAGATCCCGGCGTCTGTGGATATTTTGCATATTTATAATCCCCAAACCTTTCATCTCACGACTTTTTTCAAACACAAACAGTGCTATTAATCTGTGATGCGAAAAAAAGCCCCCTCCGTTTCAATCTTTTAACGAATTTCGTTCCTGCATTAAAAGGCAATTCAAACACATCATATTACTATATGAACCTTTTATTCCGAAGTATGTGTTTGAGGAATGAACCATGACGTTTTTGATGGTTACTTGCTTGACAACAACATTAAAATAATGAATAAAGTTGATACTGTATATCCTATAATTATCAAAATTCTTCTGAATTCATCATGGAAGAAGATAACATGCAAGCAGCCAGGTGTTCTTTATTGCGATCGTGTTATACATCTAATAAAATAGACTACTAACCCTGAGGCTATATGAATAGATAAGTACGCTGCGATGAGGTATGCCTTGCAATGGTCTCGAGGACCTCGTGGCCCATTCATGAAAGTTTACGATCGAAATCCCGGGGAGGATGCATAATGTCTTGAACTGATAGTCAAATTTTACAGTCTCCGGTGTTCCTTTATAAGGACCGGGCCTCCCGTTTCTATCATCAGTAGCATCTGCGTCCTCCTCTGGTCATCAACTGTCCCCACAGCTGCCGTAAGCATGAAGGTAACACATTGTCTGGTAACACATGACTAAACCATAACAATATTTTATGTTTGATGGAATATCAACCCTTGCTATTAATCTTATTCAAAGTAGGTTACTGTTCACAAATATACAAGTTTAAATATACCGACTTTAACGCAAACATTGTAATGAATTAAACATTCCGAGCCTAGATTTTCGAATCTCTGTTAGCGCTAAAGTAGTCGTGTCTTAATTTTGATGTGTGGCACTTACACCTGTCCTAGTGCTAAAGACAGCTTCCAAAATAATGGTCCTAGTGAACGTACATGTAAACAAATAGTTTGATCTTTTTAATTCTTGTTGAATAGAAAGAACTGAGAATGTGTTTGGATTCTCAGTGACTCATAGTCCAGTCAACTCTTTGACCAAGCGATCCTACATGTTTGCTGATTAACATTGTCTCACTTGGTCTGTGCAATTTTCCTCAGGTCGTCATCGCCACTTTGTCCGTGCTGGTCTGTTCCACCTTTGGTCAACTACCTCTCCGTGGTCATTCTCTCGTGGGTGGCCCTCTAGGTCTTGGTTTCAACAAAGGAGGCGTTATTGGCAACATCGGTGTTGGTGGAAAGGGATATGCAACATATGTCATATTTGGGATTTCACTTTCTTAGTAAAGTACAAATTCTAGTACTTTTTTCGGCTGAGTCCCATCCGGGATTCGAACCCGCACCCTCAGAGTCAGGCACCTAATCGCCAGCACACAAAGTCAGCCGCCTAGCCCACTCAGCCACCGCGACTTCCACAAAAATGAAAGTCGGACAACTGGTAGTCTAGACTGCGTACTTTGTGTACCCCTCTGATGAGTGTAAATTGGCACGGCTCCCACGGCCGAAAGCTATGATTACACGATGCCATTTAGAAAGTGGTCAAATGCAACATATGTCATATTTGGGATTTCACTTTCTTAGTAAAGTACAAATTCTAGTACTTTTTTCGGCTGAGTCCCATCCGGGATTCGAACCCGCACCCTCAGAGTCAGGCACCTAATCGCCAGCACACAAAGTCAGCCGCCTAGCCCACTCAGCCACCGCGACTTCCACAAAAATGAAAGTCGGACAACTGGTAGTCTAGACTGCGTACTTTGTGTACCCCTCTGATGAGTGTAAATTGGCACGGCTCCCACGGCCGAAAGCTATGATTACACGATGCCATTTAGAAAGTGGTCAAATGCAACATATGTCATATTTGGGATTTCACTTTCTTAGTAAAGTACAAATTCTAGTACTTTTTTCGGCTGAGTCCCATCCGGGATTCGAACCCGCACCCTCAGAGTCAGGCACCTAATCGCCAGCACACAAAGTCAGCCGCCTAGCCCACTCAGCCACCGCGACTTCCACAAAAATGAAAGTCGGACAACTGGTAGTCTAGACTGCGTACTTTGTGTACCCCTCTGATGAGTGTAAATTGGCACGGCTCCCACGGCCGAAAGCTATGATTACACGATGCCATTTAGAAAGTGGTCAAATGCAACATATGTCATATTTGGGATTTCACTTTCTTAGTAAAGTACAAATTCTAGTACTTTTTTCGGCTGAGTCCCAAAGTGAAATCCCAAATATGACATATGTTGCATTTGACCACTTTCTAAATGGCATCGTGTAATCATAGCTTTCGGCCGTGGGAGCCGTGCCAATTTACACTCATCAGAGGGGTACACAAAGTACGCAGTCTAGACTACCAGTTGTCCGACTTTCATTTTTGTGGAAGTCGCGGTGGCTGAGTGGGCTAGGCGGCTGACTTTGTGTGCTGGCGATTAGGTGCCTGACTCTGAGGGTGCGGGTTCGAATCCCGGATGGGACTCAGCCGAAAAAAGTACTAGAATTTGTACTTTACTAAGAAAGTGAAATCCCAAATATGACATATGTTGCATTTGACCACTTTCTAAATGGCATCGT
Source organism: Haliotis asinina (assembly GCF_037392515.1). Classification (NCBI taxonomy): domain Eukaryota; kingdom Metazoa; phylum Mollusca; class Gastropoda; order Lepetellida; family Haliotidae; genus Haliotis; species Haliotis asinina. Next base: position 72,640,786 of record NC_090281.1, read on the forward strand.
GTAATCATAGCTTTCGGCCGTGGGAGCCGTGCCAATTTACACTCATCAGAGGGGTACACAAAGTACGCAGTCTAGACTACCAGTTGTCCGACTTTCATTTTTGTGGAAGTCGCGGTGGCTGAGTGGGCTAGGCGGCTGACTTTGTGTGCTGGCGATTAGGTGCCTGACTCTGAGGGTGCGGGTTCGAATCCCGGATGGGACTCAGCCGAAAAAAGTACTAGAATTTGTACTTTACTAAGAAAGTGAAATCCCAAATATGACATATGTTGCATTTGACCACTTTCTAAATGGCATCGTGAAAGGGATATGACTACGGCTACAACCCCAAAGGCTACAACAACTACGGCTACGGTAAAGGTGTTGCTGGTCCCTTCGTCGCCGGACACGGAGCTGGTCTTGTTGGACATGGTCCTTTCGTCGGTCATGCTGGCACACTGGCAGGGCATGGACCGTTTGCTGTAGGACATGGACCCTTTGCTGTAGGAAACGGAGCCTTTGTTGCCGGAAAGGGACACGGCTATGGCCACAACTCCTACAACGGACTTGGCAATGGAGTTGTTGTTGTAGGAAATGGCCTTCTTGGACATACTGGACACGGCCTCCCTGGACCCCTTGCAGTTGGAAACGGTGTTGTTGGTCACGGGTATGGCTATGGCTACAATCCCTACAACAACAACTACGGCTACGGCAAGAACGTCGGACATGGAGTTGGTCTTGTTGGAAATGGAGTCCATGGAATCACCGGACATGGCGTCGATGGACATGGTCTCGTCGGACCTTTCGTTACCGGACACAGTGTAGCTGGTCTTGGTGTCAGCTATTTCGGAAATGGAGTTGGTCTTGGAAAGGTCGGATTCGGCGGTGTTGCCACTGGCCATTACTACTAAAGACATTTGATAGTAGTTTCTGATGTACGAGTGAATGGATGTGTCTTTGGATCTGTCATGGATGTGTTTTATACTGGCTGATTTCCTTCTTAAAATGCGATTGTCTTTCTTAAAATGTGATTTTCTAAAATAAAGAATACACGTTTCAGTCCGTCTTATGGTTTTCCTTGCCTTCATTTTGTTTGTGTATTTATCATGTCCATATCTGACATTTATTGTGAGCACGACGTGTAAAGATTCCAGCAAAATAGTATTCCTAAAACAACGAATTCATGTGTTATGAAGCCTAATTTGAAAGATGATACCATTTACATCGTCCTATTTTAGGTTACTTTTTCTTTTCTTATTCAGTAAATGGCTGCCAGGTACATAAGATGTCAATAATAAACTATGTTAGGCACTGACTACCTTCATGAAGTGAAGATTATTACATTACGTCTGCCATCGATACTTTGGAATTGGACATACGTGCATGTATATACTGCTAGGCACTGTCTCCCCTTCAACTGTTATCCACAGTTATTACATTCCGACAACTCAATGTACGTTTGTAAGTGAATATGCTTGAACGACTTTCGATTTGATAGAAAGTAGTTCCCTGCATGTAAATTATAGATGTTCAAGACAACAGACACTAACTGGCATTCACTGCATACACAGTCGCATCGAGCCATCATATATTATTGAACGTTTGCAACAGCGTGCACACAGAAGAGCCTGTAAAATATGATTGAATCTACATATATGAGAAAAGGAGTTCACATCATGACTACATCAGAAATGTTCGTCGGCTCGATAATTTAAACGTGCAGTTATTTTCATGCATTCCTTCATAATACATCACAAAAATAATGGATTACTATGATGCTTAAGATGACCAACATACACCTGTTTGAGTTTTCTTCATAAATACACTGTAGAATCTTCTTTCCTGACTCAACTCAGTTCGTGAATAACCCGTTTTCACATTGTTAATAATTTGAAAATAGTCAACGTGTGTTAACACCATTTTAATCTGGCATTTTGTATTGCAGTCCCGCGATACATGTCAGCAATCCATTATGGAGATACAGTATACGACGAACTCCTTACAACAGCCTACATTTGCGTGCACGTACATCAGCACATGATAATTACCCAATAGCAACTAACTCGCGTCTCGAACATTCTCCGCGATTAAGCAAGATGCCAAAATCACCGAACAGTGAAAGAGTGTGTTGATCACCGAATTATATTTAACAAGCACAAAAGGTGTAATGAATGAAAAAAAAGTCCAAACATTATCTATAAGACCACCAAGGTCTTATTGAGATAATGCAAAACATCGCTAAGTTAAATGTCTATGACTGATCATAATAATTTTGTATGTAATAACACACTCACTTCGACTTGTACATTCGATCAACCCGTCTTTCCCAAAGCCCAATCCCAAATCGCTCTCCTCACACCTTCATCCTTATGTCATCATCCCAAGCATGAACCCAACACCATTACCCCACACCGCATTCTAAAATCTTCATCCTAGCACCTAGTCCGCAGTGCATCGTCCCTTATGCCGTTAATCGCGTATACTCTTCACATCTGCATCCAAACACCTCGTACTATCACCTTCTTAAGGTAAAATACTTTGTCACTGTTATGAGTCAAGGTAACCTTTTAGCAAAGTATATGTATGTCCAAATGATTCTATTCCTTGAGACTAGGTGTTTGCTTAAGTGTGTTTTCTCAATAGAAACTTTCAAAGGACATATTTTAGGCGTAGACCCTCAGTACTAAAAACGCCCTAAGTAGCCAAGTCCGTGTTTTTCGCTCCAGAGAACGTTAAATTGTCTGTGTTAATTGGGATCTTAATCTATGTCTTTGATAAATCTATAAGTCTTTAATGACATTTAATTGATGATGATGTAGCTATAAACCTTTTCCATGTTTTCTAGTATTACTCATTTGATGATACTTTGTTTTCGGGAGTGTAGCTCCGTGACACATGTGTTTTTACGGGCACCTCCAGTGAATCAGAATACGCACTCTGATATATAATCATTTTCGTCATGTGTCTTCATTTTGAATTATTAAGAAAAAAACTGTGTTTCTGCTAAGAGAAATACACCGAGAATCCTACACAATGAAAGACTGATTACCATAAATTTAAAACATGGGTCAAGTCATAGTTAATGTAAAACAGATATGTAGATAGGTTCGTTCATGTCGCACTACAGTAACAGGCGGGATACTTGTTACTAATTTTATATGCTTTGTTGCACAGTGAATCTCAATAGCGGAATACCGAACTGTCCTTTAAGAACGTGATACATTTGTCTATGTAAAGATTTATCAAACAGATTAATATTCATTTAACACACCCAAATACCGTCACATGATAAATTTAACCAGAACAACACTTCACAACCATCTGAGATCAGAGGAGTGGATTTCATAAACACCCATGGAGACTAAATGAACAGATGAATCGTGGAATATTATGTCAGATGACTTACTTGTACCTGTGACTCGATTCGGTATAGACATATATAAAATGAGTGAAATGTGAATAATACAAAAGAGTTACTAAGCAAGTCAATGTCTTAAGATCAACATTTTACCATAATTAGGTTTACCATCGCCTAAGATCATTTGGTCAATTTGAAATTTGGTCAAAACGGTATATCATGTTTTATAAATAGTGCTCTTTAGCACAAATAAGTCTTAGTGCAGTTCTAAACATGAAATTATTCATTTGTAATCCCAAAATCTCTTTTCAAGCACCAATAGTTTAACGGATCAATCCAAAAACTATTATACTTACTTTGCGCTCAGACAACGATCCATCATATTGTATACTAAGCAATACAAACATAATATACAAATGAAATATATCCTTAATCATCGAAGCATTTGTTACTCATGGAAGATAAGAACAATACCGATCCACCTTTAGATGACAGTTCATGTTCATTATAGCGGTGGCGAAAACATTCAACTGAAGTATTAACAAAAGAGACATGAATACTATGCATGGCCCTGAGGCAATATGAATAGATAATTAGACTGTGATGAGATAATGACGTTTTACAACAGTATCCCTTGAAAGCGTGACCCTTCATTTACGATTGAGATCCCGGGGTCTGTTGATATTTTGCATATTCTCATCAAACATTATTATCTGTTTACCAGTAGGAGAAGTTCCTTTATAAGGACCGGGATTCGTGTTTCTAGCATCAGAATCCTCATCCTCTGGTGGTCATCGACTTTCTCAACAGCCGCAAGAATGAAGGTGACATATTTCATGGCTACGCATTACTTTATCACGCCGCAGTCTTATATTTGATGAAAGATCAGCCATCCTTCTTTACTGAGTAATTTATGTCGTTTGTGTTTCACTGATATTTATCTTTACTTATCTGTAAGATGTCTTGCATTGTTGCTCAAATTCATCTTCTCTACCTTCAATAAAACATGGGAAAGTGTTAATAACTTAACATTCCAGAAATAGGTTCATCAAACAACCAAACGTGCAAAGTTAATTCACGCTTTAACGTTTCTCATTTTATTCCTATTTAAACAATAGTCATAAGTGTTAGAATGTGTCGTGGCAATAATAACGACGTACAGAATCAGCATACATAGTGTAAAATCCATTCATCTTGTCTCCGTATTTAGTTTAAACAAGAACGGTGAGGACTCAGTAAGTTCACCTGTGAACTTAAAGGCAGACATTGATCTTTTCTTAATAGGATGTGTTTGGAATCTCGATGTCACTTCTCTCAGTTCTCCCTTTGACAATGTGAATATACATGCTGATTAGTTTCTTTGGAGCATAACATTGTCTCATTTGATCTATACGTTTTTTCCACAGGTCTTAATCGCTGCCTTGTCTGTGCTGGTATGTTCCGCCTTTGCTCAGGTACCTCTCCTTGGAAACTCTCTCGTGGGTGGGCCACTCGGTCTTGGTTTCAACAAAGGAGGCGTTATTGGCAACGTTGGTGTTAGTGGAAAGGGGTATGGCTATGGCTACAACCCCAAAGGCTACAACAACAACTACGGCTACGGTAAAGGTGTTGCTGGTCCCTTCATCGCCGGACACGGAACTGGTCTTGTTGGACATGGGCCTTTCGTCGGACATGCTGGTACATTTGGAGGACATGGACCCTTTGCTGTAGGAAGCGGAGCCTTTGTTGCCGGAAAGGGACACGGCTATGGGTACAACTCCTACAACGGAATTGGCAATGGAGTGGGTCTTGTAGGAAATGGCCTTCTTGGACATACTGGACACGGTCTTGCTGGACCTCTTGCAGTTGGAAACGATGTTGTTGGTCACGGGTATGGCTACGGCTACAATCCCTACAACAACAACTACGGCTACGGCAAGAACGTCGCACATGGAGTTGGTCTTGTTGGAAATGGAGTCCATGGAATCACCGGACATGGCGTCGATGGACATGGTCTCGTCGGACCTTTCGTTTCCAGACACGGTGTTACTGGTCTTGGTGTCAGCCATTTGGGAAATAAAGTTGGCTTTGGAAAGGTCGGATTCGGCGGAGCTGCCATTGACCATTACTACTAAAGACATTTGATAGTAATTTCTGATTTAAAACTGATATCCGTGGAATTAATGCATGAATGTGTTTTATACTACCTGGCTTCTTTTTTTACAATGTCATTTTCTAAAATAAACAATACATAATACATATTTTTTTGTGTCTCTATCATCTCTATATCTGTGATATATTGTGAGCACGACCTGATGTTTAAAATGCCTGTCAAGAAAACATACAGTCTACCTTTGAGTTGGCTGTCTTCGTGTATATACAGTAGAGCCTTCCTTTTTGATCCAACTCAATTCATGAATAATCAGTTTTCACATTGTTAATAATTTGAAAGCACTTCACTGACGAATTTAACATCATCTATTATCTGGCATTTAGCATCACAACTCCATAAACGTTAACAATCCAACATTTATATGCAGGATATGATGAACTCTCCTAACAACAGCCTACATTTACATTACGTCCATTAGCACCAGATAATTATTTTAATTCCAACCAACTCGCGTTTCGAACGTTCTCCGATTTACCACGACACAAATAATCAGTGACCTGTAAATATATATGCTGGTCACTGACGTATCTACCTAGTAAACTAAAAATTTGTCCAAACGTTACCTATCTCTACCCTAATGTATTATTACTAAAAAGGAAAACCTCTCTACACAAAAGAAAGCAAATTAGGTTCAAAACAATGCTAAATGCTCCTTGCCGGGTTGTAACAACTTAATGTGATATAACCTAGAAACATACTATAATTACATCTATTTGTACATTCCATCCACTTGCAATGGTTCTCCCGAAGACGTAATCCTTTGACTGTCAACTCCAAATCATTCTCCTCCTTGCACCTTTATGTCTATGTTGTTATCCTTGCTAAGTCGTAAGACACCTTCATCACCAAACAATGAACCCAACACCATCAACCCCAACCGCATTGTAACATCTTCATACCAACACCTAACCCTCACAGTATCATCCCTTGTGCCGTCAACCACATAGAGATTACTAAACGAGAGTCTGTCAGATATCATTTATCTTAACGTATTTATCTATAACTTATTTCGCTCGTTAAATACGTTTAGAAACAACTCGTAAAATTAATGGTATCCAACAGACACGACTGCAGTTGTATGTTTCTTACACACCATCAACTCGCACCATTTTATAGTCAAATAGATTCAAAGTTCATATTTTCTCGGCGCAGCTGCGCAATAATACACAACACAACGTTAATAAATGAGTGACGTCACTTGGCTTCCTAATCAGTACTCATCCCCGAGGTGACCTCCACAGAAAAGTTTCTGCCACATCATCGTGAAAAATTGAGCTGATTACATCCTGCATATTATGAAGACATGAACTTTTCATGTGTCGGAGGAATATCCTAAACAAAGGCAGTTCCTGTATATGTTCAATTAAAAGAACGTGTGTCGCCATTTGCACTCATGAACCCCCGCAAACGTCCCATGTGGTACATGGTTTCAACGAGAATGTCCCTTGGTGTATTTGATATGGTTCTGACTGTCATGAGTGATTTTGTTAACATTGAAATCAGTTGGTAGCTCGGAGCTGGAAGTGGAACCTTATCGAAAAAATCACCAGGTTTATCAGTGAAAAATGTCATCTTCATCAATTTAACAAAGAAACCACGAGACAAGTCGATCTCACAATGGACAGTCATGTTATCGTGTCAGGTATGTTTTGTAAGACGACACATGACACATCTCTGCAGTAAAAGTACCACTCTTGTACATTTTGGTGATTCGAAGGGAATCATGGCCTTTATCTCTCACGACGATTTTCTCACAATTGTTCACACGGGTATCACTGATTGTTTCGAGCCATTTTTAATTTATGAGCAAAAGTTTTAATAAAAGGAATTAGTAAATTACTAAATTCGTGTTTACATCTATTCTAAATGATTTCATTGTAATATAAATATATCCGTTTTGTTTCAATCTCAAAAGTAGCAGGTAGGTTTAAAGGTTATTTTTGTTTTTTGGGCACGAGTAACAGGTACCTGTTTGATTGAAGGCAATCACTGGATTAGAAATCGATCTCACACATATGTGAGATACCACTTTTCTCACATTGGTTTCTCACCCCTGGGTGTGTAAGAAATATAATTCTCACATCTTCATCGAAACACCTTCATCCTCGAACCATCATCCCCGAGTCGTTAACCGAGCACCGTAACCACTACGTAATTACCCCCACACCTTCATCCCCACACAGTCAACCAGACACATTCATCCCCACACAGTCAACCAGACACCTTCATCCCCACACAGTCAAAGAGACACCTTCATCCCTACACAGTCAACCAGACACCTTCATCCCTACACAATCAACCAGACACCTTCATCCCTACACAGTCAACCAAACACCTTCGATTCATTTTCATACCATCTTCTTCACACTGTCATCATCAAATGGCAAATAGCCTGTAGTGGCTGATGTTTTCCCAAATGGATTTCGCAGGCTTGCGTTTCCGAGGAAGGAAGAGTATGTCATGTTAGGTTGAACATTGATAATTCTGCACGTTAGGAAACCTGATCCCAAAAGACACTCGTACTGATGCCTTTGTTGGATAGGAATGTGTAAAAGTCACTATCTATGTAAGATGCCTGATCAAATGAAAACATATGTGGGGTTCATTTTCAGGGATTAACTCACAGGCAGGGCAAAGAGCAACTGTCCACAAATATTGAGCTGAAATGCTAATTTGATTGTTCCTGATATCTTTAAGTATTGCATCAGCTGTGAATAACTTCGGAATCAAAAGTCATGAAAGAATCGACATAACACAACTCTGTGTCCCCGCAGTGAGACTGTTGGTCTATTGCGAAAAGCGGCGTACTCACTATACTCACTTGCTTGACTACTTCGAAGCATTTGTTTGTAGTGGAAGATGATAACATTACCGACACCCTCTTTGATAAAGACAGTTCATTATTTTAGTACGACACATGATGTATCTCCTTTAAACAACAATTAACTGCAGTAGTGAGAGTAAACTTTTCCCTAAAAGAAGGCAATGAATACTACGCATGGCCCTGAGGCAATGTGAATAGATAATTAGACTGTGGTGAAGTAATAACAGTTTGAATTGACAGCGTGACCCTTCATTTACGATTGAGATCCCGGCGTGTGTGGATAGTTTGCATATTCTCGTCAAATACATTATTATGCTAATTCTATCAATAGGATAGGTTCCTTTATAAGGATCGTGCCTCCTGTCTTTAGCATCAGAATCCTCATCCTCCTCTGATCATCATCGACTGTCTCAACAGCCGCAAGAATGAAGGTAACACATTTCCTGACTACGTATTACTGTACCACACCGCAATATTATATTTGATGAAAGATCAGCCACCCTTCTTTACTGAGTAATTTATGTCGTTTATGTTTCATTTATATTTATCTTTACTTATTCGTAAGATGTCTTTCACTGGCGCGCTGTCAAACGTGCAATGTTAACTTATGCTTTTAGTGTTTCTCATTTTATTCCTGATTAAACAATAGTCATAAGTGTTAGAGTGTGTCTTGACAAAAATAACGACGGCGTGTAGATGGTCGAATCGACATGCATAGGTCAAGTTCCAGTCATCTTGCTTAAGTCACCGTATTTAGTTTAAAGATGAATGATGTTTCTCAGAGTCAGTGTCAAAGTACAAAAACTGTTGTAAAATGTAATTAACACTTAACCTTCGTAAGTTGAATGAAATCAATGGTTACATAAGAGGACTCAGACAGCTCACCTGTCAACATAAAAGTCTGAGACTGATCTTTCTTAAAGCGGCAATGCATTTGGAATCTCGATGTCTCTTCTCTCAATCCTCCCGTTGAATATACACGCTGATCATTCTCTTTGCTTGTTAACATTGTTTCATTTCGTCTGTGCATTTTTCCACAGGTCGTAATCGCTGCGTTGTCTGTGCTGGTGTGTTCCGCCTTTGCTCAGGTACCGATCAGCGGTAAATCTCTCGTGGGTGGGCCACTCGGTCTTGGTTTCAACAAAGGAAGTTATTGGCAACGTTGGTGTTGGTGGTAAGGGGTATGGCTATGGCTACAACCCCAAAGGCTACAACAACAACTACGGCTACGGTAAAGGTGTTGCTGGTGCCTTCGTCGCCGGACACGGAGCTGGTCTTGTTGGACATGGTCCTTTCGTCGGACATGCTGGTACATTTGGAGGACATGGACCGTTTGCAGTAGGAAACTCACCTTTTGTTGCTGGAAAGGGATACGGCTATGGCTACAATTCCTACAGCGGACTTGGCAATGGAGTTGATCTTGTAGGTAATGGACTTCTTGGACACTCCGGGCACGGCATCGCTGGACCCCTTGCAGTTGGAAATGCTGTTGCTGGTCACGGGTATGGCTACGGTTACTACCCCTACAGCAGTAACTACGGCTACGGTAAGAACGTCGGACATGGAGTCGGTGTTGTTGGAAATGGAGTCCATGGACACGGACTCGGACATGGTGTTGCTGGGTTTGGTGTCGGCCAGTTCGGAAATGGAGTTGGTATCGGAAAAGTCGGATTCGGCGGAGTTGCCACTGGTCATTACTATTAGACATTTGATGGTGATGTCCGATGAAAGAATGACATGAATGAATGTGTTTTGTACTTTTTGGTTTCTTCCTTAAAATATGTGTGAAATAATTCCGTTCTTTCAAATAAAAATTACATAATCACAACCCTCTTTTCGTTGTTCCTACGATAACACCTATGCATAATCGGTAAATCGGACTGAGATAGACAGGATCGATATTCTTCTGTCTGATGTTTACCCCAACTGTGAACAAGGGTTTCCAGATTACACATGCCAAAGAGACTGACTCTCATATCGACACGTCAACTTAGAAGGATAACGTCTCATGGGGTTGAAGTCGGGAGATTTCAAATGTCAAGGAAGCACTATGATGTTCTCATTCTGAAGATCCTGAATAGTGACATGTGCAATGGCAGGTCTGGCATTTTCTTCCTGGAACAAGTCATCTTGGCTGTCAGTGATCGAAACCATGTGAACCCCTTCGTCACTGTAAGGAACAGCAGTTAATATGTGTGGATAAACTGTATAAATTGTACCCATATGGCAAGCGGTCTGGACAATGTACGCAATGGGCAGTTGCACAGACTGGGTGAAATACACATGTGCGTGTATCAAGGAGTTACTTCGAGATCGAGTTTCATGTCCGTCATTTGCTACTCGACTATAAAGACAAATGGCCAGTTATCTCAACTGTGGTTCACCTTGTAACATAGAAAATGTACAGCATTCAAGGTATCGGTTGAACAGTGCTACGGCTTGTGCTGGGATCGATTTGACTTGCGACTCAGTTTATGAACTACCGACGAAGGATGGCATGTTGCTGATGAACGCAGAATTTCGAAAGTTAAAGATCAATCCCGAGTCCCTAGAGATCTATATGGTCATTCGTAAAACGACAAAAAGTAAGTGTGCGACAAGGGGGTTGTTTCATCGGTGTATTTCTTTTCCAGCCCATGCAATGATCGTTGACTTTATGTTGTTTGCATTCTCGTTATCGCCATATATATGTACGGATGGAACTGATACTTTTGGTGGAGGATCTCATTACGTACATGCAGGGGTAGCCTCGTGGTTAAAGTACTGGCTCGTCACACTGAAGCCCCGGGTTCGATACTCCTCATGAGTAGAACATGTGAAGCTCATTTTTGGTAATAATGCTGGACAATTGTTACAAGCGGCATAAAAGCAACCTCACACATACGTGCTGTAGGCAGTTGGCCGAGGGACGTCACTCGTTCATAAACATGTTAGATATCAAAAGGTCGCTACGAATGTATTGCTACAATGTGAAAAAAAAGAAGTTTGGATTGATTTTGCGGTCTGTTAGATATAGAAGACTGTAATTGTGTATGTGAGGTATGATCTTATAACTGGTTGTTTGAAAACGTATCTCGTGCAGTAACGTCTATTTCACGTCGCGTTTTAGATTTCATTTCAAGACGAACGTGCGTATGTGTATGTCACCTTAAGCTTTCTCTACTGAATGAGCTATGGTGTTAGCCCTCTGAGATAGGATGCTACAATTTGGAATGAATACCCACTCAAAAATAACAGCCTTCCTTCTTCCTTATTTGACTAGTGCATTGACAAAAGTCATCATTAAATGACTGTAGAATATTTGTAGCATGTAATGCATTTCAAATATATATTATAATGATTCAATAATAGTGCATATATTTGACATCAAATTTACTCCCACGCCTTTAGTAATGCAAAGAGGTACCAATATATCATATACTTGATGGAGCACAAAGACACGTCTCTAGTGGTGTGTATCCACACATTAGTACAATAGATGTGTCATCAACTTTGTACTAACAATTGTGAGTAAAAAAATATTACTATTTTGATTACACTTGAAATGCATACAGAAGAAAATGCACACATGTAAACTTAAAAAATTAAAAGCTTTCTGAAACACGATAATTTTATACAACAGTGGGACTTATGTTTCAAGGGTAAAATGGCTTAATATACTGTCTTTAAAAGGTGTTTTCAGTTCAGAGTAAACGTTTAATGAATTATATCTCGCCCTGTGCAAATACATACGATGTAAATAATTTCTGACTCCCGAAGAGATTATAGTCTCGCTCTTTCGTGTCAAACGAGATTCAGTATACAAAAAGGTGTGATTGTATGCTTTCTGTGTTTTCTGGAGAATAATATAGTTGGTACAATATTTTTAAAAAGAATTATATTTTACATACGTGTACCATATTACTGCGCTTTCGTTTGATATATAGATGTATTTCCATGTAAATTATCCATATTCGTGTACACTGCATTTATGGTCGTTTTAGCAAAGTACTGGAAATCAACTGGATTCTTTGATATAATTGCAAGTAAAAGACATCAAGATAAATGGTTGAACGTGACGACAATTCTCTTTACAACTGCCATTGTCTCGACGTCCCCACACGTATAGAGTACAACATCCATTTTCTACATGGTGCTTTTTATTTTATTGACACTCGATTCAAATGATTTTGTTCGTTTGTTTGTTTTTCCGACGGCAACCAAATTTAATCTATATCATCGAACACCAAACACTAAACCTGTATTGTTATAGCTTTTATCAAAAAGATTTTGATGCTTCTGAGCCCATTAGGGCCCAACTGATTTTTGATCACATTGACATTTATGTTCAAAGTATTAGTTCACTTGTTGAATTATTTTTCTCTTGTCAACATTGCGTCTTCAGTTAGAGACTTGAAATTTAATGATAGCAACGTGATTACTGAAGATTTCCGCTAAGCCTTGATTTTCAAATGTGTGTTCTTGAATTTTTCAGTTTATACTTTGAATGCCATTCCAACAGAACCGTAAATTAGACCTTTCTTTTATCTTCTTTATAGACCATTTATAGTAAAGAAATTTCGGATGGGTAATAACCATCTAGCATAGATGTAATGAGATCTTATTGTGCCATTTTTATTTGTTTCACTTTGGTGTCATAATACGTGACAGTGAAAGGAACTGTGCTAAAAAACCCACGAATATATTACAGAAATATGGGTAAAACACTCTATATTTTGTGACATATTCCCTGTCACGATAATGCAGAAATTGGTAGTATTCTCGTCCTCAAGAGATACATCTTCACATCCATGTGTTTCGCTTTCTGTGATTGCACATCTCCGACAGTTGCAAGACTTGAGCTGTCAAAACTACATAGCCGTAATGACAAACACTTAAAAACTGAAACTGAAGACATGACTTTGCATTCTAAGGTCAGTTCATTAAAGCCCTAAACCTGCAGCTATAAACTTAGCTCTTATACAGCCAACAATCAAAATACGGTCCAGCACGTTACCAGGGGCGACGTATTTCTCCGAATCCTCCTCATTATTATTCACGTCTTGCAGATGGCTTTGTAATGCAAAATCAGTTACTACTATGTTCCCGTTAAACAAAGGTGTCCCACTTGTCTCGACCTATCTGCAGCTTAAGCAATAATTTGCATACATACCTATAAACACTTGATAATATGACCACAGAAAATGATTCTCCTGCAGATGCAGACTAAATACCAATCACATTTTTGATTATGAACAATTTCGAAAAATAAGACTTAAGGAGAAAATGCCCATCTAAGTGGAGATTGTGACCTGAATGTATTGCCAGTGAAATAGTTGTGGTCAGACTAAATAGAAATCGAAGGTGCATTCTTTCTGAAAATGTCAATTCTGCCTATAGCTGCAGTTTTCATACGGAAAATGATAAATGTTTTAATGACACTTACCTTTACTCACCTTTCTATCGTTTTAAATTATCTCAGAGAATAGACATACCCAAACACAGAGTTACGACAACGAGGTGTGTCACGGTTGAAGACAGAGCTTGTTCGTACTAATCCAGCTGTTTATCCCAGCTGCAATTATATTTGTATATGAAGAAACTTTGTCACGATAATACTTCTATTACGATTCCGTTTGTACCAATGTTAAAGGTAACCTGCATGACAGGTTTTTCAAATAGAGTTGAAGAGTGAATGAGGTATTCGTGCTAATGGCGAATGTAATGACTAAAACAGTTTTACTGAGCGCTGTGTATGTCAGGTTGTGAAGCAGATGTTGAATACACAGAAATTAAAACGTTGGATACAGTACAGCGTGTTTGCAACTGAGCCATCAATATGAATGCAACCAAGAAATTTTAGTTCCAAAACCGTTCACAGATTACTCCTAATTATTGTCGAAAAAGCATTCAAAAAAATATTTACATGTATCTGTTTTGTTTTTCGATGTGATCCATGCGTTCCCTCTGAAGTAGTTTGACCTTTGCGCTACATATGTGAACTTACTATCCTGCCGTAAAATCAGTTTAGTTATTCCCAGTCTACTCTTTAACTTTCTGCCGTTTAGTTCACTGAAATTATTGAAAAAAATATGTATTAATTCCAACACGTGGAAATGTGCGTATGACCGCATGCAATGTGAATTGCATTGCTAGTGGCGTGTTTGTAAAGACAGGCAACACTTCCTCAGTTCCTTGAATAACGGAAAATAGACGTAAAACGAAGTCTTAGTGGCGATCACCTCAAAGAAAATGAATATGCATACATATATATACATACATACATATATACACACATATATATACACACAGAGAGAGAGAGACATGCACACACACGCACACATATGTATATATATATGTATGTATGTATGTATGTATGTATGTATGTATGTATGTATGTATGTATGTATGTATGTATGTATGTATGTATGTATGTATGTATGTATGTATGTATGTATGTATGTATGTATGTATGTATGTATGTATGTATGTATATTCTAGTTTTATATACATAGCCGCCTTTATATATATATATATGACATGTGTCATAATTATCTGGAACCTGGCCTTCATTGCGGAAATTGACTCGCATGAGTGACACGGTTATCTGTGTCCATAATATACACGTTAAATATTTTGCAAGACACAGTTTATGTTATGCTTTGCTTACGGAGTGCCCTACAGCTGATTATGATATTTATACCTTGTGATACTATTCTTCAATGATTACCCAGTCCATATTGCAGCACACCATTGCGTATTTTCTTGGCTATGTTATTATTACTCAAACAGCTACAGATATACAGATATAAGGGTTTCACGAGTGAGTGTGTGTGACGACGTGTTTGAGCAAATATATGCAAAATATTTTCAAATTAAAATACAGAAACATTTCCGTTAAAACGGGAACAGGAACCATTGTAATGTGTTAAAATATATCACTGTTGAGATGATAGGGCACATTTTCATACCATGTGATGATACACGAAAATATTCCTTATCATCAGTTTTACGCATTGTAATCTGCAGTGAGAGATTATCATTACGTTGTTTTGTAATGTCACGACAGTATACAAAAAAGAGGAGTTTCCCATACATTGACCCCAAAACGAATCGAAAGCCTGGCCTTTATCGTGACGAGCTAGAATCATCAAGCCACTTTCGCGCATATCGACAGAAAAACAACTCATCACCATGAGAGTTAAAACCATATATCATTGTGAACTTTGTTTCTGAATGTAGGCCTGTTGTTTTGTTATATTTTGTATAGACCGTTGTTTGAGTGGAATATCACAACTCGGTCACTAATTCTCTTAAGTATCAGGTTGACACTCCTCGTTATAAACTTTAAGTGAGTGAGTGAGTGAGTTTACTTTTACGCCGCAATCAGCAATATTGCAGCTATATGGCGGCGGTCTGTAAATAATCGAGTCTGGACCAAGCAATCCAGTGATCAACAACATGAACATCGATCTGCGCAACTGGGAACCGATGACATGTGTCAACCATATAAACTTTAAACAAGTATAGGATATAACATTTCAAATCATGCCTTTTTGTACTTGTCGAAAAGGAAATGTGTCATAACATATCTGTGATCATACGACTGGGTATTGTTCGTGAGATTTTTGTTGTTTAACACCGCACTGAGCATTATACCTGCTATGGGGAAATAAATAATCGAATCTGGACCAGACACGATGACATGTGTCAACTAGGTCAGCCAGTCTGACCACCATATCCCGTTCCTAAGACCCAGTTCTACCCGGAAACTTCAAGGTCTTTTGTGACTGAATATCACCATATGTACATTGGATTACTGAATGGAATTCAATTTAGTGTTGATCCAAATTTGTGCAGGTGAAAGGGTAAACACATACTACAATTAACAAAGTCAGATCTACAAAAAATATCAGTAGAATAAAATATGACATTGGTGATAACAGTATATGGTAGAGTTAGAAAGCTAGAAAAACACACCAACACATCCGGCAGTTTGAGAGACCACAATACACATTCTCTATATTTTTATCTATTTATTGAAAAGAAATCATAACATTATCAGAAACATTCACACCTGAAGGATTCAAGCACACACATCTAGTGGTAGTAATAGGGACTGGCTTTGCCGACAAATGAACCAACTCCTCCATGACCAACGAAGAGTCCACCATGTCCATAAACACCGTGTCCAGCAACTCTGTGTCCATCAATAGGCCCGTGTCCGGCAACGTGTCCGACGAAGGGTCCGTGTCCAACAAGACCATCTCCGTGAACAGCAACACCTTTACCGTAGCCATTGTAGCCATAGTTGTTGTAGGGGTTGTAACCATAGCCGATACCAACAACGCCAACGTTGCCAAGACCTTTACCGTTACTGTATCCGCCATAGCCATAGTTATTGTATGGGTTGTAGCCATAACCTTTACCAGCAATAAGTCCATTGTTGAAGCCAACGCCGAAATTTCCAACTCCTTTACCAAGGAGAGGCAGCTGGGCCATGGCAGAGCAGGCCATGACGGACAACACAGCGACGACGAACTGGGGAAAAAAGAATAAGTTGAAACTAAGGTAACTCTGTCACGAAAATACGAAACATTTTCTAAGACCATGTTTATTTAGAATGAAACCATGATGGATGGATAACGTACACAATGAAATACTATACGAAGAATTACACATATGGTGATAATTCTCATAACCGGTATGTTGACAACCTGTTTTTAATGTTTTTTAAACAAAAATGTTTAGTTCCACCAATCTGAAAAGAGCGTTGCAAATTGATGGAAACAAAATGGAACGTTACCTTCATGATGAACAGACTTGACTAGACGATACACCAGTGATTGGATGACTGATACTGTTACTATGAAGCTGCCTACATATATATACTATTTTCCGGGGCCACGTGGTTACTCTCCACACCATTATGTTGTTACGTGTGCACCACGTGACCGTGTTAGTAGATGACCGCATGGACAGCAATGGACAAAATTGACCACCCAGTGATTTTAAATGTACGAAGTCAATCGGAATCGGAATCGGAATTGAATGTACGAGAACCGAGGATTCTTTTTATGAGAAAAGAATAAGGGGTAGAGCTATGTTTATCAACAGAATAAAATGGTAAAATATATATCTGATTGTAATAATTGTTTAAATTATTAATGCAACTTTATATATTATCACACAGTCACTTGGCCAACCAGAGTAAACTAACAATTTCTGGTCG
Organism: Haliotis asinina; assembly: GCF_037392515.1. Lineage (NCBI taxonomy): Eukaryota > Metazoa > Mollusca > Gastropoda > Lepetellida > Haliotidae > Haliotis > Haliotis asinina. Next base: position 72,658,307 of record NC_090281.1, read on the forward strand.
AACAGCTACAACGGCTACATCATTCAACGCACATACAACACCAGCCTGTTGACTACTGAGGTTATGTGAGCGGTGTTGCAATGTTCCAATTATTTCAAGGCACTTTTTATTTGCCAAATTCAATACCACTTGCTGCCATCTAAATGTTTTTAATATTATATTGACAGTAAGAAAATATTTGATCACAACGTTCAACAACCAATGCAAATCTCAGTCAGATATGTCTGCTACACTGTTACATATAATTTGATTTTCATAAAAGATCTTTGAACCCAACAGCTGTTAATGTTTAAACATTTGTACTCGTATGTTTCGATATATGGAAGATATCATGTGTGTGCAAAGTGATAAAAAGCACAAGTGAACCAAAGTGTTTTCTATTGTGTTTCTAATGCATTTATATTGTTATATATACAGATACAGATTGTGGTACAATTGAAACTGTCCATGTTTCTTGTTTCCCATACATGTTCTTTAATTCAAGCACTTGCGAACACAAATAAATCTCACTCGAAACTCGACTTTCTCAGAAACGTAATTTCGCTTCGGTTGTGAACTCATCACTCACCACAGTTACTGTGGATTTGAGATACAGGGTGTGAGGTGTATGTATTTATTATGCCAGTCCTTAATTAAACTTATCCTCAGATGAGGCTAATGAGGCATAACAACCGGCCCAAATGTCGCATAGGAATTGCAACATTTTGAATTCTTAGTAGATTGAATTGACACTGAATCAAAATTTATGCACACATATTATTGTTTTAAGTCACGTTTACTTGCACTAATATGTCTAACAACATGCGACTTCTGAAGGTCTGGGGTAGAATTTTGCCACCCATGCTTTCCATGAATGACAACTATGCTTGTCGTAGGAGGCTAACGGGATCGGGTGGTCAAACTTGCTGGCTTGTTTGACACATGCCATCGGTTCCTCATTGAGCAGATCCATGCACATACTTTTTGATCACTGGATTGTCTGGTACAGCCTCGATTATTTACACACCACCGTCATATAGCAGGACTATTGCTGAGTGCGACGTAAAACTAAGCTCATTCACTCTAACAATATTCTGTATACGAAACTGTATTTTTTAAACTCATTTCTCTACTTCCATCATATTGACGTCTTACAGATATGTGAATATGATTCCAGTTGACCATAGGGTGTATGTACTATAGATGTAACCAACACCACTTGCTCAACAAAAAATGTAGATGACAGTAAGTGACTGATTCTCATCTGTAACTGGAGGAATGATATCAATGAGAATGGGAGTGATCAGTATTAGATCATCATGCTTTTGAGGTTGTAAAAAGCATTTGAACTTTATATCGAGTTTAACTGTGACAAGTCTACTTAAAAATCGGTTTAACTTTCTCCTTTACGTTCATTGATTTACATTTAATGACAGCCTGTAAATGGAAGGATTAATAAATGCAAACGATGCAAACAGTTGTGTGGTGTCCTGCAGGGTTATGTCCATTGCTAGGGGCGTGTTGGGCGATGAAGACAATGAACACTCCAGGTTCGTTACCAGGATATCGGGAATAAAATTCAAATGAACAAGGAGAGGCAAAATGATCACACTATATTCAGTAATTTTATACTGGCAAAGTGTGTTCGTGAACCGTTTATTTTCGTCGGTTATGTCAATGTATGGTTTATCATAAATATTCATCCATTTAAATATGTGATACACACTTCATCCCGAGAGACAAGTCCTATCATCCTTTAACACCAAAGGGGCATAATAAAGCAGATCCTCCGAGGTCATCCTTTTGCATTTTTAGGGAAGTATATTTTGCATTAACCATATCAAAGACGTCAACACAAATATTTGTTGTGGCTTTCTGATATCTACGGCATCGTGAATACCGGCTTTGAAGCTGAGTATGATGCGTTTTTCGTTGCACTAGGCCTAGTGTCCAATAGGTTAGAGACATTCTCGGATATCTGGTTCAATGTTTGTGGTTGTCAATTTTGCTCATTGGCGATTTTTTTATTTTTAAACAGGTATGGGTATTGATCAAATCGAGTGTGCCGATCATGATATTATATGATATTTCAGTTGATACAATGAATTATACTTCTGTCCAGGCCATTGAAAATACTTCATGAAATTCTCGATAAGCTGCGCGAGATAGTAAATGGAAGTCACTTTCTGGGCGATGATGCATTCGTTTGTCATTGACGGAGGAGCGCTTGCTGCTCTCCTAGGAGATCAGGGGTTGAGTTCAGATTGTGAGCAGTTGCTGGGGATTATACAAATTTTGGTAGTCCCGTAAGTTCGACCTTTGGGTCGAGGTAATAATTATGATGTTTGTTATTGTGAAAACTGTGTTGTTTTAAGGAATTAAGACGCTGGTAAAATGTAAAGTGTGTGTGCCCATATGACATGCGTTTCAGCAGGTTGACATGTGAACCAGCGGGTTTAGTGAGTTTAGTTCACTCAGTTCATTAGTAGTGAGTTATTAAGGAATCTAGGAAAGGCATAGAGCCCACTTGACTTTAGTGACCTACACATACTTTTCAAGGTCACAGCGACACTTTGAAGATTTCGGCATATTAAAGTGCATGTAAGATTGTCAGCAAGATATCTTAAGAGTAGTTCACTAGATTTTGTCCATAGACTTCCAACACCTCTCTTGAATGTTTTCAATAAGCAAATTCTTTATTACTATTTTTGCATATTTCATACACTATGCCATTCACACCAAGGTCAAAAACAAGCATTACGATAACAAGCATTGCTATAAGAATGTATGAACTGGGAGTTTTCATCATTATGTCCACAACTGCAGTTATGGCTAAAGCACAACAGGTTTCTTCCTACTTCTGGTGGAAGATACACATATGTGAATGATTAAATGTCTATTGTGAACAAGAAGCAAAGGGGGGAATGGATCGTGTGCATTCACAGAGACTGCTCATCAATCTCAACATTAAAGGACATAATTTCCAGAACACTTGGAGACCACAACCATGGACCTGTGCACAAAGCAGTCAAGGTGCCTTTTCGAGTGTGCTAAAAAGACTCACAACCTTGGGGATTGGCATGGCCGTTTCAAGAAGGCTGTGGGAAAAGCAAAATCGCAACCTTCTCCAGATCGCCACGTTCTTGGCAGATGAGTGAGTGAGTTTAGTTTTACGCCCCACTCAGTAATATTCTAGGTATATGACGGCGGTCTGTAAATGATCGAGTCTGGACCAGATACCAGATACCAGATACCACATACCAGTGGTCAACATCGTGAGCATCGATCTACCATGATGGCCCGTGTCAACCAAATCAACCACTCGATCCCGCTCTTGCCTCGTATTGGTTGCCGAAGATCAATTCTCACCCGGATCTTATAACAGAGCCTCACCATGTGCAATGAGTGTACCATAATCTTATCTTTATTTATCTTCATTTAATGGTCCTATTTCTGTACTGCAGATCCAAGCATGTGCAGGTTAAGGGGAATGCATGTCCTGCAATTAACGAAGGTTAACTGATTTGTTGAGATTATCATGGAGAATAAAACATGACCAGGGTGATAATTGTTTACGGCAAACTAAGAAAGTCGTTAATCAAACATAGTTTGTGGTCCAGGTGCACAGTATTCTACACACTAAACACCTACGATTCCGGGTGTTCTAAAAGAACATAATACAGTTGTGTAGTTTGATACATTTATTCATTGAGAATACATCCATACAGTATAAAACAATCACACTTGAAGCATTTCATCAGAGACATCTAATGGTAATAATAGGGACTGACTTTACTGGCGAGTGCACCAGCAATTCCATGACCAACGAAGGGTCCACCATGTCCGTAAACACCGTGTCCGGCAACTCCGTAAAGGCCGTGTCCAGCAATGAAAGGACCGCGTCCAACGTAAGGTCCGTGTCCAACAAGACCAGCCCCGTGACCAGCAACACCTTTACCGTAGGCATTGTTGTTGTAGTTGTAGGGATAAGCTTTTCCGACAAGAACGTTACCAACGCCTTTATCGTAACCATAGCCACTGTAGCCATAGTTGTTGTTGACGGGGTTGTAGCCATAGCCTGTACTAGCAACGCCAAAGTTGGCAATACCTTTGCCGTTACCATATCCACTGTAGCCATAGTTACTGTATGGATTGTAGCCATAACCTTTACCAGTAATACGTCCATTGTTAAAGCCAACGCCGAAATTTCCAACACGTTTACCAAGGAGAGGCAGCTGGGCCATGGCCGAGCAGGCCATGACGGACAACACAGCGACGACGACCTGAAGAAGAAAAAAGGTTTAATTATCTACGATAACGCTAACATAAATTAGACAAATCAAGTTCGCTGGATGTTCCCTATGGCGGTACTATTTCAGCAATTTCAGAATCGAATCATGATGATAATAATATGCTCATTTTTGCGACTAGAATTCAAAGCGATGTTGCTCTCTGGCGTTAAATTATTACCCTGACGGAATTGTACTTTCAAAGATGCTACTAAGCGCTAAGCGCGACCGTATTGGTCCGTACATCCGCGTTTCAGGTATCAGCTTTAAACAGCTGGGTGGACTGAGTGCAATGTGGACTCCTTGTCCAGGGACACAACACAGAATGGGACCCAGGTCACGAATTTTGGTGTCTTCACTGGGACTCGAACCCGGGCCTCAGGCGTGAGAGGCCAGTATGCTACCCCTACACCACTGTGATGGACGGATGGATACTGTAAATAACGACTGAACGAGATGGTACACTTATGATAGTACATCTATCTTAGACTTTGTACATTCGCAACATGTTTTCACTGACAAACCAGATCTTTCAGAGTTTTCATCATGATGCAAGAACGCTTTAAGAGTGATGATAATAATATGCGGCTCATGCATATTACCTGCATGATGAACAGACTTGACTAGACGATACACCAGTGAAGGGTTACCTGTCTGCTACAAAAGGGGTGCCTACATATATACTTATCTTCAGGGGTCACGTGGTCACTCTCCACACCATTATGTCCTTACGCGTGCACCACGTGACCGTGTCATTAGAGGACCAGACGGAGAGTTATGGATATCATTATTCACTAAATCAGTCCAATCTATTTTCCTAAATAAAAGCAATTTAATTTCACTTAAAAAGAATATTATTATTTATCAGCTGGATAAGACATTTATGTGATTGTAATCTCTATGTTTAATATGTTTTTCCTACTCTATACATTATTACATTGTCATTGTCGTTCACCCAATCAGTCTTAATTTGTCAATTATAAGCAATACGATGATTACACCTTAAAAGGAATGTTGTTTTTTCAATCAACTGGATAAGATATTCGTCTGATTGTAATCAATGTTTAAAGCATTAAGAGTTTCAGTACAACTCTCTATATACGAAGGCTGGTCGAAAAGTTCTAAGCCTACATAGCTTCTAGACTGGAGACAGCAACAAGTCTTAGGAGTGTTGTTGAACAGTGTTGTTCAGTCTTATTCCAGTTATTTTACTCATATAAATCAACTGGTTCGAAAGCATCAGGTCCTTAAAACATACTATGGTATACATAAGGGTACATCAAATTGATGTACTGCAGACTTTGCCATTAGAGAGGTGTGCCATATAAAATCAGATGTCCAGCCCTCAACATCTCGCACTTTGTACTCGTATGTATACCCCAGTATGCTTCAAGGACCTGTTGCTTTCGAACTAGTTGATCTATTTGAGTCAAATGACTGGAAATGCTGACGAAGAACACTGTCCAACAACACTCCAAAGATTATTTGGTGTCACCATTCTAGAAATTATGTAGGCTTTGAACGTTTTGACCAGCCCTCGTATTATCACATTGTCACACAGTCATCCATCAGGTAACTCTGTATTTGCCAAGTAAAGAACTATTCGCTGATATTGATGACTTTTCATATTAAGTACACAGTGATATGTAGTCACAACGTTTAACAACTAATGCAAATCTCAGTTAGATATGTATGTTGCACTGTTAAACTTGATGTTCATAGAGGAGCTTTGAAACCAAAGTCTGTTGATTTTTAAAGTGTTGTTTTTGCATTTGTATGTTTCATATATGTAGGATGTAATCATTTTAAAGAAATTATTTTCACAAGTGGACAGTCTTTCTAATTCACTTCCATGGAAGTATGTTTTCCATGCATTAGAATGTTTCAGGGACAAATTGAGGTTTGACTGTCTCCGCTCTGTGTTTCACATTCGCGTTGTTTAATAAATGCACTAGTGAGCACACGTAATCACACTTGAAACTGTTTCGTATAAACTTAACATCGCTTTGGCTGTGATCTCATCAATCACCACCACTACCGTAGATGTACCAGGATACAGGAAAAGAGGTGCCCGAAATCACTGTGGCAATCACTGAACTGCCGAACTTCTGTTTATCCCCACATATGGCTAATGAGGCGTAACGACCGGTCAAAATGTCGCACAGGAATCGCAACATTTTGATTCCTAATAGATTAAATTTGATTTCTAAATAGATTAAATTAACATTAAGTGAATATTTCACATATAAATATTACAGATTGAATTACTTTAATCTGCCTAATAATATTCTGTGTAAGAAAAGTGGTTTTGTTAATTTTTCTACTGATATACTGAAGTATAGATATATTCCTACTATTGACCATAATATATGTACTGTACATCTGTTACGTGTCCAACGAAAGGAAATGACAGGGAACTACCATCAGTGGCATGCAATTCTCATCTTTGGTAGCTGTAAAATTGAAGGAAACAGTTCTTTTATCAATCTGAGCGATCCACATGAGATCGTGATGCACGTCGTATTGAGATTAACTGTGTCAAACGTATCTAAACATCATTGATGTAATTCATATTGTAACCTTTAATCGTCTTAGTGAGAATCCCTGAATGGAAGGACAGGTAAACGCAAACGCTACAAACAGTGTTGAGTCTTGAAGGGTCATGGCCATGGATAGGTGCGTGTTAGGCAATGTAGATATTCATCACTTCAGATCAGGTTCCATTAATTTTGTTACTAGGATATTGGAAAATATAATTTAAATGAACGCTTAAACGTCATCTTACTGATGACTCCATTAAACTAGATTGCATTGCATTTCATTTTATACTTGCCAATGTGTGTCCGTAAACCGTTTATTCTCGGGGATTATGTCAGTGTGTCTGTATACCGTACAGCGTATCATACATATTCATCAGGTTAACGTTATGATTCCCGAGAGACAACTCCTATTATCCTTTAACACCCATGTGACAACAAACCAGATCCTCTAAAGTCATCCTTTTGCACCTTCCATTTCCATTTGTCCATTTACCAGTATATCATGGATTAACCTGTTCGTATCACATAAAAAAAGAACAGATATATTTTTGGTGTTCCCTAACTTCGAATCACGAGGTCATGAAGGTTACCTAAAATTAGTCTTTGGAGCTGGATGTGACGAATGTTCTACTGCACTTGGCCAGGTGGTCATGAGGGAAGACAAATTCTCGATTATCTGGTTGATTGTTTGCGATTGTTGTTGATGCTAATGATTGATTCGATGTTAGCTATATAAAATGCATTTTCGTGACATGGATTTGTATGATGCGTATATTTGTATAAACTATACCAGTGATATTATCGTATAAAACTTTCCATAAGTTAAGGCTACTATTATGATGACTAGTCACTTTCCAAGTGCTGCTGCATTTATCTGGCGCACATTATATCTGTGCAATTGTGCACACATATATGCATGCATACGTGTGCGTGTAAATAGGAACGAGAAATCCAACCATATTTATATGAAATATCCGCTTTAACCTGTCTATTCTTTTCATCAGTATTTGCAAGTGAATCAGTATCGAACAATGCGGGACAGTCACAAGCGGGAAGATATATGATGATATCTATTTTGTCAGCATCGCAGTAGCTTGATAAGAACGTTGAATGAACTGTCAGCTTAATGACAAACTTTCAGTTATATCCAAGCATGGTTTCTCACACGTTTTATTTTATCTGTTCGGACCATTCATAGATTACATTGATATGTGTCTGTCTTAATACGACCCATGTGAATTTGGGTTGCGGTTGAATTTAAGCATTTCAACTTAACAGCTAGTTTTACTGTCTAAATCCTAAATGAGTAACTATAACGTTTCACCTTTAACATTCTCCTGTTTAATTCCTTGATCTTTGTGAATATGGATCCACATGAAAAGAATAAGTAAATGCAATAGACGTTGAATCAGGTGTATGAGCACACGCAGAGTTAATGACATCGTCAGTGGGGTGTTTATGAAGACATCTCCTTGGATAACAGAAAATAGGCATAAAATGCAGTCATCTTAGTGGCGATCGCATGAAAGAAAATCGTGAAAACACGCCTCGGTGTGCCCATAAAGTGTTTATGAGAATTATTACTCTTTAAATCTATTCGACGAGCTACACTATCACAATGAGGGTACATACATGTACACCGATCTTCAGAGTCACGTGGTCATTCTCCACACAATTATGCCGTTATGTGTGTACCACGTGAGCATGTCATTAGATGACCACAAGGAGAGTTATGTACATCAATATTCACTCGATCAAATGGATTCCTATGTTGCTGAACGAAGAATTGGGTATATTAGTTAGGGATATTGTGATTGCATCAGATGGACACCATAGTAATGTATCTTGTTGTCAACGGCGTTTAAGGTGTTAAGGCAGATTTATGTATCATCACATTGTCACTTGGACAACCAGAATAAATTAGCAATTCCTGGTAGAGAAACTGCAAAAACTACAACACATATGCCACAAGTCTGTTGACTATTGAAGGTGTGAGAGTAGTGTTGTCAATGTTCCAGTTATTTCAAGACACTCTGTAGTTGCCAAATCCAAAACTATTCCCTGTCACCTTAGTGAGTTTTTACGTTAAATAGACAATAACACGCATAAACTATGCTATTCATTGGCACTGTTACTTGTTTTATGAGTTTATGGGTGATTCATGGCAATTCACTGAGGACTAATATAAATATCGATTACAGTGAAGTGAATCGCAACCCAACAAAACTTTGGGGTACAGATGATAAGATGGATTGAGTCACTGTGCCAATCTCATATGCCAACCCCCCTGTGAGATTTATGAGGCGTAACGACCGGCCAATCTGTGGCACAGGAATCGTAATTCTTATGTCTAAATAGATTAAATGTAACTTCATATTGCGTTAACATTCCACGCTCATTACATGTCCGAAGCGCTCATTATACATCTAATTAAAGAAAGCGATTTTAAAGAGTAGGGTTTGCAGAAAGGTTTTGAATGACTTGCCAATAAAGGCTTTGAAGAATGCGAGTTATGTGGTCATATTTTAGCGTGAGAGTAACAATTCTTGTATTTTCTGGAGGGTATTTATTGCTATGTGTGGACTACCCCAAAGAAGACTATTGCTGTAATCTACCTTGGGAATGACTTATGACAGAACAAGGAGAACTGCCGATTGTTTGTTGAGGTACCTCCTTGTAATTTCAATATTTCTAAGCTGGAGGAAGCAACTTCTGTTGAACTTCTTAACGTGGTTATCTAAGGGTAAAGCAGAGTCAGGAAGGACACCTAGATCTTTAACTACATCTGCTACCTTAATGAAACAGCTCCCAAGAGGTATGAGACACTCGGTTTTGTCATCGTTGAGTTTGAGCTTGTTGCTGAACATCCATGACTTAATGCCCTGAGAACAGAGGGATGCTTGTTCCAGAGCTTCAGAAGCCCTCACCCCACGTGAGTTGCAGAAATCATTTGATACATCTGAACACCATAGCATACTATGGAAATCACAAGTAAATACTACTAAAAGACTAAAGGTAATAATAGAATTATCAAGGTACAAAACTTCACCGAAATAAAAAGATGGCTACATGTATTGAATCAATTTGTTGAAAACGCAGCAAAGGCTATGTACAGCTTACTAAAAGACTTACTTACCGCTTGACTGTCTCTTATCCGCTTTTGATACGATGTTTCTACCAGTTTGAAGGTATGGTTCAGAAATCTGTGGATACGAAAATCTAAACCTGGTTGAAAATCTACATGTAATTTGTTTTTAAATGGCGAGTGGACTTCGTAAATCTACCCCAAATTTTATGATCTATGGCGAACTGGGTAGAACAAATATTTCAGCTCATGTTATCATTTTGCTTAAACTTACCTACCCCTGTACCGGAAACATAAAACTGTCTCAAATCGTGTATTTTGATCAAGCTCCAACAGTCCCTAAACGGTTATACCTGGATACGCTTTATCCAAGCTATGCTAAATAATATCGGACTAACTGTAGTATTTCTCTATCCCTTGTTCTGCTTCCTGGCTATAGTCTCCAGAGCAGGACAAATTTTGTCAGGTAAGCTCTAGACTACCTAAAGTTGAGAGAAAACATTGTATCTAGGCAATCTCTATAAATATTTTAAAAATCAATACAACTTCAACCAATACTTATTATTATCTAATCCTGTCTTTATCCCTATTCTAAGATTTAATTCAAATCATAACTTACCCACTGGAGACTGGCCGGTGGCAGGACATTGCGAGGGAAGATCACCTATGTAAACTATGTAACTAAAATGAAATGGGTCGGGGGACGAGTTTCATTACATCTTTAGATGTGAAGCTCTTCTCCTGACCAGATTACTGTATATTCCAATTGTACATAATTTTTGTAAAATACTGACGCCTAAATAGCACTGAAATGCCTGTCTAGATTCATAAATCTTGTTAACCCTGTTAAGATGCCGCATGCGTGTTAGGAGTAATATTACTGTTGTAGAGCGAATAAAGATCGTTTGAGAAAGGGTTTAAGCAGTTGTGCGTCGTCGCATTGACAGACACTACATGGGTGACGTTCCGTCTTGTGCCTGACAATGATTTATCAAGCTGTCTTGTATACAGTGTAAAAGGATTTGGCCCAAAGACAGTCCCTTGCGGTAGAACAGGTTCTGATAGAAAGCCATTCCCCAGCGCTGACTGGTGTCTATCTTTGAAGTAAACCGAATCTTTGCCATTCCCTGGATTCCAACTCCGAGGCGGGAATACATTATGCTATGGTCTAAGGTCTGCACTAAGGTCCAACAAAACGAGTAATACTAGATTGCCATCATCCAATTCAAGTCTGAAATCACTGAACACCGTGAGGAAAGGAGTCCAAAGTTTTAGCTCAAGACAACTTCCACACACCGCGAGAGAATAACTCAGTCTGTAGAAACTGTAAATAGTGTAGATAGGTTTTGCCATACCAACAACCTCAGTATTTTAAGCACAAAAGGAAGTGTAACACTAGTTTGGCAGTTATGTGTGGATACGTTACTGAAGATGTTTATTTTCAAGATTTAAGCAGAACAACGACAGGGAGGACAAGGAAAGACATCCACACATTGTACTCTCCATGAAAGTCAAACCTTGATTTTGTGACAAGCAAACGCTTTGAGAACAAAAGTACTTAAACACACATCTCGGGGGAATTACAAGCATGAAACTATGTTTTACTAAAGTAAATGAGTATGGTTTAACTATATGCCAGCAATATCACGACGGGAACACCGAAAGTGGGCTTCACACATTGTTCCAATGTGGGGAATCGAACCTTAGTCGTCAGTGTGACAAGCAGACACTTTAACCATTAGGCTACCCCACCGAACCGTTTTGCTATAACAACTACAATATCTCTGGCTTTTAAAAAGACAGCTAATGGAACATAATCAAGCCCTGGTTACTGAATGTTATTGTCTTTTATTCTTAGCAGGACGTATTTGAGTAGGGTACAATCATTAACCATCGCTTGTCAGTGATTTTGTGTGTGTGTGTCTGTGTGTGTGTGCGTGCGTGCGTGCGTGCGTGTGTGGACGTGCATGTGGGTGGTCGGGGGCTGAGGGAATTTGTCTTAACATAGGAATTTCACGTGCAGCGTATATACCAGTAATCAGTGATTGTAGCAGAGAATTTGTCCGCTTCATGAAAGTTTACTCCTGCCCTTATTACGTGATATTACATACCAGTGTGCGTAGGTTAAGAAGTAAATACTTGTAATTACATGTGTTGCTATGGTAACAGATACAATGTATTAAGATCATCTCGAGAAACTTTCTCACCCTCGCGTTTATCATTGATAATGAGCTGCTAGAAGAAGTCTGAAGATACCAAGTGCAAATTAAAATGTAATTAAAGTGTAGATTCAGATTCATTACGGACAAAATAATGTTAACCTGGAAAATGGTTGTTTAAATGAACACGATACGTTGATGTTTTGATCATTTTATTGATGTCAAGTGCAAAAGAGCATGAAAACATAAACACATAAGGCATTTGTGCATAAGTCTCTACTGGTAGTAATATGGGCTGGCTTTGTGGACGAATAACCCAGCAACTCCATGACCAACAGAGGGTCCACCATGTCCATAAACACTGTGTCCGGCAATGAAGGGACCGTGTCCAATGAAAGGTCCGTGTCCAATAAGACCGGCCCGGTGACCAGCAACATCTTTACCGTAGCCAACGTTGTTGTAGTTGTAGGGGCTGTAGCCGTTATCGTAAGTTTTTCCAGCAAGAACGTTACCAACGCCTTTACCGTAGCCATAACCATTGTACTCATAGTTGATGTTGTAGGGGTTGTAGCCATAGCCTTTACCAGCAACACCAACGTTGCCAACAGCTTTACCGTCACCGTATCCGTTATAGCCATACTCATTGTATGGGTTGTAGCCATAGCCTTTACCAGCAACATTCTTGATGCCAACACCGAAACTTCCAACTCCTTTGCCGAGGAGGTGCACCTGTGCCGTGGCAGCACAGACCATGGCGGACAACACAGTGACGACAAACTGAAAAGTTGCAATTTATTCTAAGATAACTATGTCATTAAACTTTTAAAAAGATCGTTTAAAATCTAGTTCATGTTTCCGATAAAAAAACATTTACCGAAGTGTGAATATAACCATGATGGTAAACAATGAACGACTACCGAGATTACACCGCACAGATCTAACGTTGATACACGTCTGAGATTTACAGCCTCTGACAAGAGAACGTTTAACGTGATGGAAACAAATGGAAACTTACCTTCATGATGAACAAACTTGACTAGACGATACACCAACGATGGGATGATTGATACTATCACTATACGGTTGCCTACATATATAGTAAGCTTCAGGGGTCACGTGGTCCCTCTCCACACCAATGTGTCGTCATGTGTGCCACACGTGACTGCGTCATTAAAAGACTACATGGAGACTTACGTCCATCACTTATTTATTTACATACCAAATCAGTGGGAATCTATTTTTGTAATGTAAGCAAAACGAGAATGTGAACTTTGTATCGAGTTTCACTGTGTGAAGTCTACTTAAAATACGTAATGTACAGTTTAAACTGTAACTTCCCATTTACGTTCATTGATCTACGTTATGTAATTAGTGACAAGCGTAAATGGGAGGACTAATAAATGCAAGCAATGCAAACAGTTGTGTGGAGCCTTGCTGAGCTATGGCCATTGCTAGGCACATGTTAGGCAACGAAGACCGTTAAGACGTTTTGTCAGGTCCTGTTCGTTGCAAGGATATCTGAAAATGAAATTTAAATGAATCCTTCAAAGTCATCTAAGTGGTGATCGGATTAATAACAGTGATTTTATACTGCCAATGTGTGTTCGTAAATCGTTTATTTTCGGGGATTAGTTCAGTGTATGTCTATGTAACATACGGCGTATTAGTTTAACGCTATGAGACTTATTCCTAATAGACAAATCTTATCATCCTTCAACACCCGTGTGACATAACAAAGCAGATCCTCTGGGTTCATATTTTGCATGTTCGTCTCTATTTCCTAGCATATCGGGGATTAACCTGTTCGTATCTCAAAAGCAACGTTAACTTCGAATCTCGTGGACATCAAGAGTACCTAACATTAGGCTTTGGAGTCGGGTATGTTCAATAGTCTATTGCACCTGGCCAGGCGATCATGAGGGAACACAGGTTCTCGATGTTCTAGTTGATTGTGATTCTTGTTGATGCTAATGGTCGATTCGTTGTTATCTATATATGCCTTTTCGTGATATGGATTTGTATGATGATTGACGATGTCTTCTATAGTAACCTCTACCGATGGCCAGACCACTGATATTATTGTATAAAACTTTCCATAAGTTAAGGCTACTATTATAATGACTAGTCTCTTTCCAGATGCTGCTGCATTTATCTGGCGTGCATTATATCTGTGCAATAGAACACATATTTGTGCATGCATACGTGTGCGTGTGTGTGTGCGTGCGTGCGTGTGCGTGTGCGTGTGCGTGTGTAACTAGAAACGACAAATCCAACCATATTTATGTGAAATCTCCTCTTTAACCTGTCTATTCTGTTCATCAGCATTTGCTTCTGAATCAGTATCGAACAATGCATGGCCGTCACACTTAGGAAGATTGGTGGTGATATACTTTGTCAATACTGCAAAAGCGGGACATTTTAATGATCTGTCAGCTTAATGGTACTCTTTTCAGTCATATGCAACCATAGTTTCTGATAAGTTTTATTTTATCAGTCAAACAATATATATAACATTTACTTGTATTTGTCACAATGCGACCCGTGAGTCCCATATGATGTCGTGTTGCCTTTGCGGTTGAAACTAACCATTTCAACTTAATGGCTAGTTTAACATTCTAAACCCTGAATGAGTATAGGTATTTATGGTCTTAACCTCCTGTTTAATTCATTGACCGTTATTTTATGACTATGAATCCATCCTGGAAAGAGTGATCAAATGGAATAGATGCTGACTCAGGTGTACGACATATGGGGTGTTGTGAAGACATCTCCTGGGATAACGGAAAGTGGGCATAAAATGCATTTAACTTAGTGGCAATTGCATGAAAGAAATCGTTAGAAACGCCTAAGTGTGCTTAGTGACATTTTTTTCATTGCAGTGACATTATCTTTATATGTGAGAAAAAACAAACAAACAAACAAACCAAAACCCCAAACAAACAAACAAAAAAAAGAAAGAAACCCGCCGTGGCGGTGCATTTAGAATTGATGGCAGTTTGAAACATATTAGCAGTGGAAGTACCAGTATAGCCTGTGATAATAATATTCACCTTGAAGCGATTGTGGTCATGTTTTGGAAATAGATGTAAGCAGGATGAAAATACCATCTGGACACATCCACTGGTCTTCTGCTGCTTACAATTAACGTCCAACTTCCAAATGTATCTGAATAAAATATGTTATAACGTATACGCCATGTTATTAGACGATTCTGTTTGTTGTTTAACGCCGTGCCCAGCAATATTCCGTCTCTATAATGGCAGTCTGTGAATAATCGAGTCCAAATACTCCAATGGCCAACATCGTGAGCATCGATCTACTTAACTAGGATACGAATACAGGCGTCAACCACATCCACTATCCTATCCCATTAGTCGCCTCTTACAAGAAACATGAGTTGCCGAAGATTGGTTAATACAGGGGCTCACCTTGTGTAATGAATGAAGCATATTTTAGCTTCATTTAATCAGTCTATTTCAGAATTTGTGCAGGTAAGGGGTACGTATGCCATGCAATTAACGAAACTAATTTGATGAGATGACCTGGGTGATAATTTTGGGGCAGTCTCAGAAATTCGTTCATGAAACACAAACTTTGTTCCAGGTTTTCAGCTTTACTTAATAAACCCACCCATGAATCCGGATGTTTGAATGAACACAACACATATTGTGTATATCTGATCTGTATTTTTTAATATTTATGAAGAAATCAATGCGATATATAACATTCACACATAAAGCATTTCAGCACATATATCTAGTGGTAGTAATAGGGGCTGGCTTTGTTGACGAAGGCACCAGCAACTCCATGACCAACAAAGGGCCCACCATGTCTGTAAACACCGTGTCCGGCAACTCCGGCAGGTCCATGTCCAACAATGCTGCCATCATGTCCGTAAACACCGTGTCCAGCAATGAAGGGACCGTGTCCAACGAAAGGTCCGTGTCCAACAAGACTAGCAACTCCGTGACCAGCAACACCTTTACCGTAGATATTGTTGTTGTAGTTGTAGGGGTTGTAGCCATTACCGTAAGCTTTTCCAGCAAGAACGTTACCAACGCCTTTACCGTAGCCATAACCGTTGTAGCCATAGTTGTTGTAGGGGATGTAGCCATAGCCTTTACCAGCAACGCCAACGTTGCCGATACCTTTACTGTTACCGTATCCACTGAAGCCATAGCCATTGTTGAAGCCAACACCAAAACTTCCAATTGCTTTACCAAGGAGAGGCACCTGGGCCATGACAGAGCAGACCGTGACGGCCAACACAGCGACTAAGAACTGAAAATATCATAATTGAACTAAGATAGCCCCGTCATTGAAAATCGGAAAAATGTTGTAAAATCAAGATCATGTTCTCAATAAAAGTACGCCTTTACCGATGTGAAAATGAAACTATTATGTGTGGATGGATCGATGGATAATGTAAGCAATGAAAGACTTAACCACAATATACCATAGAACTAAAAACTGGTACACATATAACAGTATTATATAACAATATCTCATCTGTATTATACTTTGTGTGTTGCCAACCTGTGTTCACGGACAAAAGAGACAAAAAGAAAAAAAGTTAAAACAACCAAAAAACCCCTTAAAAGTATGGAAACAAACTACAACGTTACCTTCATGATGAACAGACTTGACTAGACGATACACCACTGATGGGATGACTGATACTGTCACTCTGAGGTTGCCTACATATATACTAATCTTCAGAGGTCACATGGTCATTCTCCACACCATTATGCTGTTATGTGTGTAACACGTGACCATGTCATTAGACGAACCCAGGTGAGTTATGTACAATACTTTGGAATCATTTGGATTCCTATTTTGCTGAATGTAAGCAAAACGAAGATTTCAAATAAGCAAAAATGAATATTGTTATTGCATCAGCTGGGTGAGATATGTATCCGATCGCAATCAATGTTTGAAACGTTAATGCAGATTTCTATATGATCACATTGCCACTTGGTAAATCAGATTAAGCACGCAATTTCTGGAAGAACAACTACAAAAGCTACAACAAACAACACACCTGTAACATCAGTCTGTTGACACTGAAGATATGCAAGCGGAGTTGTCAAAGACAAAGGTCTTTTATGGGACTCTTCTTTTAGTTCTTTGACACACAACCTTTCGGGTCATTCCAGACCCCGTCATCAGGTGTTGTCAGTGTTCCAATTATTTCAAGGCACTCTGTATTTGTCAAATGAAAAACTGTTCGCTTTGTGATTGTTGGTGTAAAATAGGCAATACTGCGGACTATTCATGTTAAATAGACAATAAGGCGCTTTAGACATCCATCTAACAGATATATGGTCATCTGACGTTCAACGACCTTCCCAAATCTCAGTCAGATGTGTTTGATCCACATTTAATGTAAAATGAAACTGTTTATTTGGTATTTGTAGCATTCGTATGTTTCAATAGCTAAATGATGTAATGAACGTAAAGTTGAAGCACAGGTTAACCGAAGTGATTTTCACATTTTGTCGGTATACTGTACAGTTTTCCACCAGTAAAAGCTGTCTATGTCCCTTGTTTCACATTCATATATTTTGAAGCACAAATGATCCTCACGCGAAACACTCTCTCTCATCAACGCAATTTCGCTTCGGCTATAGACTCAATTATCAACTGGCCCTATTACCAGTGTTATGGTTTTATGGGTGATTCGTGACAATATACTAACGACTTACTGGTACAATGAAGCGATTCGCACCCCTACTGAAGTTGGGAAACAGAGAATTAGATGATGCAATAACTGTGGAAACCTTATAAACCGTTAAATTTAACCCGCCACCCAACCCACCACCCTCTCGCGTCAATATGAGACAAATGAAATTTAACGACCGTCTTGTCACGTAACGATCCGTCGGATTTTTGATTTCAGAGTAGCAAAATGCATTCGACCGATGAACACTGTGATTTGAGCTATTAATTAGTTGGGTCATACCCAAAAATAGACGCAAGTGGTGGTGGATGGATGGACTCTTTATCTTTATACCTACATACGTATCTTTGCCTACTCATGTTATGTAATGAGAAACTGGCGCATTACAAATATACTTGGACTCTCTTTAATTTTGTACTTTTGTACAAAATTGAATTTCATGCATTAAATACAATATATTCGTAAGGTGAGATCTATACAAGGATATTGATAATTATTTTATCGATATGTGCTTTCAATAAATGAATAATATTTCAGTGACACAATTTCAGTCTGTAGGGATCTACGTTGTTTTTCGTTGTGTAGGTGTCGTTGGTGTAATGACTCCATGCTCACCATGTCGTGACTGTCGTTCATGGTCGTCATCTTTCCTTTGCATCGTTGCCGAGTGCTCTCTAGAAGGGGTGACGTGAAGACTGTGTCTTGACTTAATGGTAGATGGCGATGCCAGGGGAGAAGTTGAAAGATCGGTGGAAAACTGGGTCCTAGTCCTACCTCGCATGACTAGTTCCAGTTCATCAATCAACCAACCAACTATCCCAATCATCCTACCAATCAACCAACCAACCAATGAATCAATTAAAATTTTACATAATTTTGATGTCTTCACAGATTCAATTAAAACAATTTTACATAAAGATTAAAATTATGTTTTAATAACATTAATATATTCCATAACATTCTGTGGACAAAACCTGTCCTTGTTCATTTCGCTATTTATATGTCATATAGATGAATATGTCTCCAGTTGACAGTAGTGTATATATACAGTACGTCTGATCAACATCACATCCGTAACAAAGTAGATGAGATATAAATGCCATCAGTGTCATTCGAGCCACATCATTAACAGCGGTAGAATCTACTGGAGACCGTTTATTTATCAGCTATA
The DNA here is from genome assembly GCF_037392515.1 of Haliotis asinina. Lineage (NCBI taxonomy): Eukaryota > Metazoa > Mollusca > Gastropoda > Lepetellida > Haliotidae > Haliotis > Haliotis asinina. Next base: position 72,677,210 of record NC_090281.1, read on the forward strand.
AGACCTATATTAGATCGTATTGCTTTTGATGTTGTAACTATGCATTTGAACTTCGTGTCGAGTTTTTATCTCCTCCATGGTGTAGTTGTTAGAACGGAAGGTCTCGGTTTTGATGCTCGGCCGCATTATACCAAAATGACGTTAAAGTATGGTACTTGTTGGTTTCTGTCGATCAATTCAGACATTTCACATTAATTAGCAAATGAAGTAAAGATTGTCTGTTAACTTTATGAAAGGCCTTCATAGCATCAACAGAACAAACAAAGGTAGATTGTTTATTACTATTCCTATTTTAAGGACTGAATACAGACTGTAGATATGCTATTGCGAGGCCATTTTCTTCTTCCATTATGATACTATTACTAATATGCATGGTCTCTCTCTCTCAGACACACACACACTCACGCACGCACGCGCGCGCACGAGCGCATGTCTGTCGTCATATGAAGGAAATATTCTTAAATACGTCGTCAAACCCCATTTTATTTCACCGTATCGAAAATACCTGTGTCAAGTCTTCTTTAAACTGACTTACATAATGCATAGGTTAACCTTTAACCTTCTCGTCTAAGTTCATCGATGAATGTTTTATGAGTTAGCATCTATGAATGGAAGGACTAATAAAATTTCATTCGATGCCGATCGTGGTGTGTTGAGGCTTGAAATTTACTAATGACACCACCAAGGGCTTGTTGGGCAATGGAGAAATTACATACTTCTCCCGTTCAATTCGTTGCTAGGTTATCGGAAAATAAAATTTAAATGGATGCTTTGACTTCTCCTAAGTGGTGATCTCATTAAACAAAACAGTGGTTTTATGTATGCTCTTAAACCATTTACCTTCGAGGTTTATTTCAGTTTGTCTCTATGAACCTGATGTTAAATGATGTAATCACAATAACACAATAACTTAAAGTTGACAGACTATACCTAGCACATTGATTTATATGTGTACCTCCTCCTTGTTCTTATCATGCTCGGACATGCTCGTGACACATTAAACACATTTACAAAATGAACGGAAGTTTTCATTTTTTTAGATATCATGGGCACCAAGATGACACAAAATCAAGACTGCCAACCGGTTATGCATTGCACTGGCACAGCTGCCCATCAGTCAACCCGTAGACAACCCGGAACTGAAGCCCACACACAAAGAATCAGGTACTTGGTCGTCCTTACACAAAATCAGCTCTCTTGCCCACAAAAATGGACGTCTTTCGACTGAATGTCTAGATGGGATACTTTTCCAACCTATCCCCATCCCCGGCAAACTGAAAGTGGTGCGACTCCCAGGGGATAATACATCCTCAGTAAAGTACTTATGTTCGTACATTTTAGGTTTGTTGTTTCAGATATAGCGCATGTTACATATGACCACACTTTAAACGACAATTTGCATTTATGGTTTCGTTCTACAGAACAAAACAAATTTCAGAAAATATCATCGACAATATCATGTCTTATTATACTGCAGTCACTTCTACCTATGGACGAGCTTGGCAGATTTGAGTGGACAAGTTACTAAAGATGCCTCTTTTCACTAATGAAGCAACCTCATGGGACACAAAGCAAGACACCTACACACTGCACACACCTGAAAGGAGTCCAAACTTTCAGCTAAAGACAGCTTCAACATACCTCGATATGAAACTGAAAAAAGTGTATGCATGTTTGATCAACACTAGTTTGGCCGTCATGACTGTGAACTACTTATTTTCAACAGTTATGCAACACAACAACATGGGACACAGGGAAAGACATCCACACATTGTACCCTGAAGTCTTTCGTGACAAGCAAACACTTTGAGCACTAGCGTATTCAAACACACCTCGACAGAATGACAACTTTGAAACTGTAAGCTGCCTTCATGTTTTGCTATAGTGAGTTTGGTTTTACGCCGTTTTCAGCTATATTCCAGCAATATCATAGAAGGAAGCAAGGAAAATAAGCTTCACACATTGTAATCGTGAGTGGAATCGAATCCGGGCCTTTATCGTAAGGAGTAGAAACATGAAGCATAACCTACCCACCGAACCGTTTACACACACACACACACACACACACACACACACACACACACACACAGAGTGTGTGTGTGTGTATGTATATATATACATACACACACACACACACTGTGTGTGTGTGTTTATATATATATATATATATACACACTGTATATATATGTATACATATATACTGTATATATACATATATATATATACAGTACGTGCGTGTGTATGTGTGTGTGTGTGTGCAAACACTTTGAGCACTAGCGTATTCAAACACACCTCGACAGAATGACAACTTTGAAACTGTAAGCTGCCTTCATGTTTTGCTATAGTGAGTTTGGTTTTACGCCGTTTTCAGCTATATTCCAGCAATATCATAGAAGGAAGCAAGGAAAATAAGCTTCACACATTGTAATCGTGAGTGGAATCGAATCCGGGCCTTTAGCGTAAGGAGTAGAAACATGAAGCATAACCTACCCACCGAACCGTTTACACACACACACACACACACACACACACACACAGTGTGTGTGTGTGTATGTGTATATATATATATACACACACACACACACTCTGTGTGTGTGTGTTTATATATATATATATATATATATATATACACTGTATATATATATATATATATATACTGTATATATACATATATATATATACAGTACGTGCGTGTGTATGTGTGTGTGTGTGTGTGTGTGTGTGTGTGTGTGTGTGTAAACGGTTCGGTGGGTAGGTTATGCTTCATGTTTCTACTCGTTACGCTAAAGGCCCGGATTCGATTCCACTCACGATTACAATGTGTGAAGCTTATTTTCCTTGCTTCCTTCTATGATATTGCTGGAATATAGCTGAAAACGGCGTAAAACCAAACTCACTATAGCAAAACATGAAGGCAGCTTACAGTTTCAAAGTTGTCATTCTGTCGAGGTGTGTTTGAATACGCTAGTGCTCAAAGTGTTTGCTTGTCACGAAAGACTTCAGGGTACAATGTGTGGATGTCTTTCCCTGTGTCCCATGTTGTTGTGTTGCATAACTGTTGAAAATAAGTAGTCCACAGTCATGACGGCCAAACTAGTGTTGATCAAACATGCATACACTTTTTTCAGTTTCATATCGAGGTATGTTGAAGCTGTCTTTAGCTGAAAGTTTGGACTCCTTTCAGGTGTGTGCAGTGTGTAGGTGTCTTGCTTTGTGTCCCATGAGGTTGCTTCATTAGTGAAAATATATATATATATATATACGTGTGTGTGTGTGAGAGAGAGTTTGTGGACAGAGACTGAGGAAATAGGCCTTTGTACAAGAGTTTCACTCATGTACTTGTAATCAGTTATTATTGCACAGAATTTGTCCGCTTGAACACAACAAACAAGCTTAGCACTGTTCTCATTAGATATTACATACCAGTGTGAGTTGGTTAAAAAGTAAATACATGTATGTGTTGCTATGAATGGTGACAGGTACAGTGTGACTATCACGAGAAAATATTTGATGTTCGTGTTAATCACTGATAATGATCTTGTTAGAAAACATTGCTTTCTTTCAGTCTGTAGATTCCATGTGCAAATCGAAATATAACTACAGCGTAGATTCAGATGCATACAGACACAGAAAGTTTACATGGAATACCACTGTTTAAATGAACACAGTACGTTGATGTGTTGGGTTTTATCCATTTTATTCATGTAAAGTAGAACACTGCATATAAAATTCACATCCAAGGCATCTGTGCATAAGTCTCTAGTGGTAGTAATATGGACTGGCTTTGTTGAAGAAAGAACCAGCAACTCCATGACCAACGAAGGGTCCACCATGTCCGTAAACACCGTGTCCAGCAATGAAGGGACCGTGTCCAACGAAAGGTCCACGTACACCTAGACCAGCCTTGTGACCAGCAACACCTTTACCGTAGCCATTGCTGTTGTAGCTGTAGGGGTTGTAGTCGTTACCGTAAGCTTTTCCAGAACCAACGTTACCAACGCCTTTACCGTAGCCATAACCGTTGTAGCCATAGTTCTTGTTGTAGGGATTGTAACCATAGCCTTTACCAGCAATGCCAATGTTACCTACACCTTTACTGTTACCGTATCCGTTATAGCCATAGTGATTGTATGGGTTGTAGTCTTTACGAGCAATACGTCCAGTGTTGAAGCCGACACCGAAATGTCCAACTCCTTTACCAAGTAGAGGTAACTGTGCCATGGCAGAGCAGGCCATGACGGACAGCACAGTGAAGACAAACTGAAAAAATGATAAATTGCAATTGATTCTGAGATGAACAACTTAACGAGATTATACCACACAGAACTAAACGTTGTTGCAAATCTGAAAGTATACCACCTGCCTCATTATTTGTACTTTGACGATCTTTTTTCACGAACATGATAGACCTTTGAGGGTTTACTTATAACCCCCACTAAAAGAACGTTTAAGATGATGAAAACAAAATGGAACCTTACCTTCATGATGAACAGACTTGACTAGACGATAAACATGTGATGGGACGACTGTTACTATCACTAGGAAGCTGCCTACATATGTACTTATTTTCCGGGATCACGTGGTCACTCTCCACACCATTATGTCGTCATGCGTGCACCACGTGACCGTGCCATTAGAGGACCACATGGAGAGTTATGGATATCATTATTCACTAAATCAGTCCAACCTATTGTTTCAAATGGAAGCAATTTATTTTCTGTTTAAATGAATATTGTTATTGTATCAGCTGGATAAGATATTTATGTGACTGTAATCTCTATGTTTAATGTATTTTCCAAATCTATACATTATCACATTGTCACTCTGTCAACCACAGTAGGTTAAACTTGTCTGGCAATAACAAAGTCTGCAATAAAAACGCACATTCAAAACCAGATTGTTGATCATGGAGGATATGTAAGCACTATTGTCAATTTTCCATTTATTCCAGTAGCATTTGACAAATATAATACTTTAATTTCGTTTCTATATTAATGATTTTGCTTTTTAAATAGACATAAGGCATAGTCAATCATCTAACCAAATATGTGGTCATCACGTTCAATATCTCATACAAATCTCAGTCAGGTATGTCCTTTACACTTCTTAATTTTGATTTTAGAAAAGTAGCTTTGAGACAATATTAATAAACTATTCATTTTAAAGACTTTGTTTTGAAGTAGTATATGTTTTAATGCATGCAGGATATAACGAATGTAAAGATAAAACAAAAGTGTTTTAATGCTCTTCTATGAATGTTTTATTCTATACCTGGACATGTTTCAGGTAAAATTTGTGGTTTTATGAAACAATGAAACTGTTTAAGCACCTTGTTTTACATTCCTATTATTTGATAAATGTTTCTGCTGAACGTTAAGGTAAATGTACACGAAATAATCACGTTTTTTTCTAATGTGAACCAAAATCGACTTTTTCTAAATTATTTAATAGCAATGTCTTTGGTCTTACACTGTATGTATAACATGTTTTGACATTATGAGTCCTCTGTTTGCCGAGCTAAACAGACCACAGGTATGGCCCTTTGATTATGACGTAACTGGTGCAAGCCGATTTAGACTGGTCTCCTGTCTAGTCTCAAAGCCAAAAGATGCAATACTGACATTAAACACATTAAAAGGCGGATGTAAAAATACGAAAGAATCAGTAGAACTGAAACTGTAACCAGCCAGCAGACAGAAATGATCGTGTGTATTGTTGTGCATAACCTCACCACGATGAAAATATCAATTACGCATCACAGTGTTGATGTACGTATGACATTACTATCGCAAAGTGACTTTCTCAAAATGACGTTTTCACCGAAAGGATGTCTGGAAGGAAACGTTTGATGTTTTCATCAACAAACATAGCATAAATGTGACATGTAAGTAGTCCGACATATTCGGACAATCAGCAGGTTGGTATATTCTTTTTTGTTTTCGTTGTGATCAATAGTAAGAAATGAGGAGAAGTACCGTCGTATGTGTGAGATACACGCTTACGGAAATTATGACATATCTTGAATCGTGGAAATATTTGGAATACACCTATTTTTATTTAACCATCTCTCGCTGTGATGTTCTTCCCACACTTTCTTAAACATATGAGCAGGCGCATGCAACGAGTGGGCTAATGGAGTGATTCCACTCACGATTACAATGTGTGAAGCTTATTTTCCTTGCTTCCTTCTATGATATTGCTGGAATATAGCTGAAAACGGCGTAAAACCAAACTCACTATAGCAAAACATGAAGGCAGCTTACAGTTTCAAAGTTGTCATTCTGTCGAGGTGTGTTTGAATACGCTAGTGCTCAAAGTGTTTGCTTGTCACGAAAGACTTCAGGGTACAATGTGTGGATGTCTTTCCCTGTGTCCCATGTTGTTGTGTTGCATAACTGTTGAAAATAAGTAGTCCACAGTCATGACGGCCAAACTAGTGTTGATCAAACATGCATACACTTTTTTCAGTTTCATATCGAGGTATGTTGAAGCTGTCTTTAGCTGAAAGTTTGGACTCCTTTCAGGTGTGTGCAGTGTGTAGGTGTCTTGCTTTGTGTCCCATGAGGTTGCTTCATTAGTGAAAATATATATATATATATACGTGTGTGTGTGTGAGAGAGAGTTTGTGGACAGAGACTGAGGAAATAGGCCTTTGTACAAGAGTTTCACTCATGTACTTGTAATCAGTTATTATTGCACAGAATTTGTCCGCTTGAACACAACAAACAAGCTTAGCACTGTTCTCATTAGATATTACATACCAGTGTGAGTTGGTTAAAAAGTAAATACATGTATGTGTTGCTATGAATGGTGACAGGTACAGTGTGACTATCACGAGAAAATATTTGATGTTCGTGTTAATCACTGATAATGATCTTGTTAGAAAACATTGCTTTCTTTCAGTCTGTAGATTCCATGTGCAAATCGAAATATAACTACAGCGTAGATTCAGATGCATACAGACACAGAAAGTTTACATGGAATACCACTGTTTAAATGAACACAGTACGTTGATGTGTTGGGTTTTATCCATTTTATTCATGTAAAGTAGAACACTGCATATAAAATTCACATCCAAGGCATCTGTGCATAAGTCTCTAGTGGTAGTAATATGGACTGGCTTTGTTGAAGAAAGAACCAGCAACTCCATGACCAACGAAGGGTCCACCATGTCCGTAAACACCGTGTCCAGCAATGAAGGGACCGTGTCCAACGAAAGGTCCACGTACACCTAGACCAGCCTTGTGACCAGCAACACCTTTACCGTAGCCATTGCTGTTGTAGCTGTAGGGGTTGTAGTCGTTACCGTAAGCTTTTCCAGAACCAACGTTACCAACGCCTTTACCGTAGCCATAACCGTTGTAGCCATAGTTCTTGTTGTAGGGATTGTAACCATAGCCGATACCAGCAATGCCAATGTTACCTACACCTTTACTGTTACCGTATCCGTTATAGCCATAGTGATTGTATGGGTTGTAGTCTTTACGAGCAATACGTCCAGTGTTGAAGCCGACACCGAAATGTCCAACTCCTTTACCAAGTAGAGGTAACTGTGCCATGGCAGAGCAGGCCATGACGGACAGCACAGTGAAGACAAACTGAAAAAATGATAAATTGCAATTGATTCTGAGATGAACAACTTAACGAGATTATACCACACAGAACTAAACGTTGTTGCAAATCTGAAAGTATACCACCTGCCTCATTATTTGTACTTTGACGATCTTTTTTCACGAACATGATAGACCTTTGAGGGTTTACTTATAACCCCCACTAAAAGAACGTTTAAGATGATGAAAACAAAATGGAACCTTACCTTCATGATGAACAGACTTGACTAGACGATAAACATGTGATGGGACGACTGTTACTATCACTAGGAAGCTGCCTACATATGTACTTATTTTCCGGGATCACGTGGTCACTCTCCACACCATTATGTCGTCATCGTGACCGTGCCATTAGAGGACCACATGGAGAGTTATGGATATCATTATTCACTAAATCAGTCCAACCTATTGTTTCAAATGGAAGCAATTTATTTTCTGTTTAAATGAATATTGTTATTGTATCAGCTGGATAAGATATTTATGTGACTGTAATCTCTATGTTTAATGTATTTTCCAAATCTATACATTATCACATTGTCACTCTGTCAACCACAGTAGGTTAAACTTGTCTGGCAATAACAAAGTCTCCAACAAAAACGCACATTCAAAACCAGATTGTTGATCATGGAGGATATGTAAGCACTATTGTCAATTTTCCATTTATTCCAGTAGCATTTGACAAATATAATACTTTAATTTCGTTTCTATATTAATGATTTTGCTTTTTAAATAGACATAAGGCATAGTCAATCATCTAACCAAATATGTGGTCATCACGTTCAATATCTCATACAAATCTCAGTCAGGTATGTCCTTTACACTTCTTAATTTTGATTTTAGAAAAGTAGCTTTGAGACAGTATTAATAAACTATTCATTTTAAAGACTTTGTTTTGAAGTAGTATATGTTTTAATGCATGCAGGATATAACGAATGTAAAGATAAAACAAAAGTGTTTTAATGCTCTTCTATGAATGTTTTATTCTATACCTGGACATGTTTCAGGTAAAATTTGTGGTTTTATGAAACAATGAAACTGTTTAAGCACCTTGTTTTACATTCGTATTATTTGATAAATGTTTCTGCTGAACGTTAAGGTAAATGTACACGAAATAATCACGTTTTTTTCTAATGTGAACCAAAATCGACTTTTTCTAAATTATTTAATAGCAATGTCTTTGGTCTTACACTGTATGTATAACATGTTTTGACATTATGAGTCCTCTGTTTGCCGAGCTAAACAGACCACAGGTATGGCCCTTTGATTATGACGTAACTGGTGCAAGCCGATTTAGACTGGTCTCCTGTCTAGTCTCAAAGCCAAAAGATGCAATACTGACATTAAACACATTAAAAGGCGGATGTAAAAATACGAAAGAATCAGTAGAACTGAAACTGTAACCAGCCAGCAGACAGAAATGATCGTGTGTATTGTTGTGCATAACCTCACCACGATGAAAATATCAATTACGCATCACAGTGTTGATGTACGTATGACATTACTATCGCAAAGTGACTTTCTCAAAATGACGTGTTCACCGAAAGGATGTCTGGAAGGAAACGTTTGATGTTTTCATCAACAAACATAGCATAAATGTGACATGTAAGTAGTCCGACATATTCGGACAATCAGCAGGTTGGTATATTCTTTTTTGTTTTCGTTGTGATCAATAGTAAGAAATGAGGAGAAGTACCGTCGTATGTGTGAGATACACGCTTACGGAAATTATGACATATCTTGAATCGTGGAAATATTTGGAATACACCTATTTTTATTTAACCATCTCTCGCTGTGATGTTCTTCCCACACTTTCTTAAACATATGAGCAGGCGCATGCAACGAGTGGGCTAATGGAGTGATTCCACTCACGATTACAATGTGTGAAGCTTATTTTCCTTGCTTCCTTCTATGATATTGCTGGAATATAGCTGAAAACGGCGTAAAACCAAACTCACTATAGCAAAACATGAAGGCAGCTTACAGTTTCAAAGTTGTCATTCTGTCGAGGTGTGTTTGAATACGCTAGTGCTCAAAGTGTTTGCTTGTCACGAAAGACTTCAGGGTACAATGTGTGGATGTCTTTCCCTGTGTCCCATGTTGTTGTGTTGCATAACTGTTGAAAATAAGTAGTCCACAGTCATGACGGCCAAACTAGTGTTGATCAAACATGCATACACTTTTTTCAGTTTCATATCGAGGTATGTTGAAGCTGTCTTTAGCTGAAAGTTTGGACTCCTTTCAGGTGTGTGCAGTGTGTAGGTGTCTTGCTTTGTGTCCCATGAGGTTGCTTCATTAGTGAAAATATATATATATATATACGTGTGTGTGTGTGAGAGAGAGTTTGTGGACAGAGACTGAGGAAATAGGCCTTTGTACAAGAGTTTCACTCATGTACTTGTAATCAGTTATTATTGCACAGAATTTGTCCGCTTGAACACAACAAACAAGCTTAGCACTGTTCTCATTAGATATTACATACCAGTGTGAGTTGGTTAAAAAGTAAATACATGTATGTGTTGCTATGAATGGTGACAGGTACAGTGTGACTATCACGAGAAAATATTTGATGTTCGTGTTAATCACTGATAATGATCTTGTTAGAAAACATTGCTTTCTTTCAGTCTGTAGATTCCATATGCAAATCGAAATATAACTACAGCGTAGATTCAGATGCATACAGACACAGAAAGTTTACATGGAATACCACTGTTTAAATGAACACAGTACGTTGATGTGTTGGGTTTTATCCATTTTATTCATGTAAAGTAGAACACTGCATATAAAATTCACATCCAAGGCATCTGTGCATAAGTCTCTAGTGGTAGTAATATGGACTGGCTTTGTTGAAGAAAGAACCAGCAACTCCATGACCAACGAAGGGTCCACCATGTCCGTAAACACCGTGTCCAGCAATGAAGGGACCGTGTCCAACGAAAGGTCCACGTACACCTAGACCAGGCTTGTGACCAGCAACACCTTTACCGTAGCCATTGCTGTTGTAGCTGTAGGGGTTGTAGTCGTTACCGTAAGCTTTTCCAGAACCAACGTTACCAACGCCTTTACCGTAGCCATAACCGTTGTAGCCATAGTTCTTGTTGTAGGGATTGTAACCATAGCCGATACCAGCAATGCCAATGTTACCTACACCTTTACTGTTACCGTATCCGTTATAGCCATAGTGATTGTATGGGTTGTAGTCTTTACGAGCAATACGTCCAGTGTTGAAGCCGACACCGAAATGTCCAACTCCTTTACCAAGTAGAGGTAACTGTGCCATGGCAGAGCAGGCCATGACGGACAGCACAGTGAAGACAAACTGAAAAAATGATAAATTGCAATTGATTCTGAGATGAACAACTTAACGAGATTATACCACACAGAACTAAACGTTGTTGCAAATCTGAAAGTATACCACCTGCCTCATTATTTGTACTTTGACGATCTTTTTTCACGAACATGATAGACCTTTGAGGGTTTACTTATAACCCCCACTAAAAGAACGTTTAAGATGATGAAAACAAAATGGAACCTTACCTTCATGATGAACAGACTTGACTAGACGATAAACATGTGATGGGACGACTGTTACTATCACTAGGAAGCTGCCTACATATGTACTTATTTTCCGGGATCACGTGGTCACTCTCCACACCATTATGTCGTCATGCGTGCACCACGTGACCGTGCCATTAGAGGACTACATGGAGAGTTATGGATATCATTATTCACTAAATCAGTCCAACCTATTGTTTCAAATGGAAGCAATTTATTTTCTGTTTAAATGAATATTGTTATTGTATCAGCTGGATAAGATATTTATGTGACTGTAATCTCTATGTTTAATGTATTTTCCAAATCTATACATTATCACATTGTCACTCTGTCAACCACAGTAGGTTAAACTTGTCTGGCAATAACAAAGTCTGCAACAAAAACGCACATTCAAAACCAGATTGTTGATCATGGAGGATATGTAAGCACTATTGTCAATTTTCCATTTATTCCAGTAGCATTTGACAAATATAATACTTTAATTTCGTTTCTATATTAATGATTTTGCTTTTTAAATAGACATAAGTCATAGTCAATCATCTAACCAAATATGTGGTCATCACGTTCAATATCTCATACAAATCTCAGTCAGGTATGTCCTTTACACTTCTTAATTTTGATTTTAGAAAAGTAGCTTTGAGACAATATTAATAAACTATTCATTTTAAAGACTTTGTTTTGAAGTAGTATATGTTTTAATGCATGCAGGATATAACGAATGTAAAGATAAAACAAAAGTGTTTTAATGCTCTTCTATGAATGTTTTATTCTATACCTGGACATGTTTCAGGTAAAATTTGTGGTTTTATGAAACAATGAAACTGTTTAAGCACCTTGTTTTACATTCGTATTATTTGATAAATGTTTCTGCTGAACGTTAAGGTAAATGTACACGAAATAATCACGTTTTTTTCTAATGTGAACCAAAATCGACTTTTTCTAAATTATTTAATAGCAATGTCTTTGGTCTTACACTGTATGTATAACATGTTTTGACATTATGAGTCCTCTGTTTGCCGAGCTAAACAGACCACAGGTATGGCCCTTTGATTATGACGTAACTGGTGCAAGCCGATTTAGACTGGTCTCCTGTCTAGTCTCAAAGCCAAAAGATGCAATACTGACATTAAACACATCAAAGGGCGGATGTAAAAATACGAAAGAATCAGTAGAACTGAAACTGTAACCAGCCAGCAGACAGAAATGATCGTGTGTATTGTTGTGTATAACCTCACCACGATGAAAATATCAATTACGCATCACAGTGTTGATGTACGTATGACATTACTATCGCAAAGTGACTTTCTCAAAATGACGTGTTCACCGAAAGGATGTCTGGAAGGAAACGTTTGATGTTTTCATCAACAAACATAGCATAAATGTGACATGTAAGTAGTCCGACATATTCGGACAATCAGCAGGTTGGTATATTCTTTTTTGTTTTCGTTGTGATCAATAGTAAGAAATGAGGAGAAGTACCGTCGTATGTGTGAGATACACGCTTACGGAAATTATGACATATCTTGAATCGTGGAAATATTTGGAATACACCTATTTTTATTTAACCATCTCTCGCTGTGATGTTCTTCCCACACTTTCTTAAACATATGAGCAGGCGCATGCAACGAGTGGGCTAATGGAGTGATTCCACTCACGATTACAATGTGTGAAGCTTATTTTCCTTGCTTCCTTCTATGATATTGCTGGAATATAGCTGAAAACGGCGTAAAACCAAACTCACTATAGCAAAACATGAAGGCAGCTTACAGTTTCAAAGTTGTCATTCTGTCGAGGTGTGTTTGAATACGCTAGTGCTCAAAGTGTTTGCTTGTCACGAAAGACTTCAGGGTACAATGTGTGGATGTCTTTCCCTGTGTCCCATGTTGTTGTGTTGCATAACTGTTGAAAATAAGTAGTCCACAGTCATGACGGCCAAACTAGTGTTGATCAAACATGCATACACTTTTTTCAGTTTCATATCGAGGTATGTTGAAGCTGTCTTTAGCTGAAAGTTTGGACTCCTTTCAGGTGTGTGCAGTGTGTAGGTGTCTTGCTTTGTGTCCCATGAGGTTGCTTCATTAGTGAAAATATATATATATATATACGTGTGTGTGTGTGAGAGAGAGTTTGTGGACAGAGACTGAGGAAATAGGCCTTTGTACAAGAGTTTCACTCATGTACTTGTAATCAGTTATTATTGCACAGAATTTGTCCGCTTGAACACAACAAACAAGCTTAGCACTGTTCTCATTAGATATTACATACCAGTGTGAGTTGGTTAAAAAGTAAATACATGTATGTGTTGCTATGAATGGTGACAGGTACAGTGTGACTATCACGAGAAAATATTTGATGTTCGTGTTAATCACTGATAATGATCTTGTTAGAAAACATTGCTTTCTTTCAGTCTGTAGATTCCATGTGCAAATCGAAATATAACTACAGCGTAGATTCAGATGCATACAGACACAGAAAGTTTACATGGAATACCACTGTTTAAATGAACACAGTACGTTGATGTGTTGGGTTTTATCCATTTTATTCATGTAAAGTAGAACACTGCATATAAAATTCACATCCAAGGCATCTGTGCATAAGTCTCTAGTGGTAGCAATATGGACTGGCTTTGTTGAAGAAAGAACCAGCAACTCCATGACCAACGAAGGGTCCACCATGTCCGTAAACACCGTGTCCAGCAATGAAGGGACCGTGTCCAACGAAAGGTCCACGTACACCTAGACCAGCCTTGTGACCAGCAACACCTTTACCGTAGCCATTGCTGTTGTAGCTGTAGGGGTTGTAGTCGTTACCGTAAGCTTTTCCAGAACCAACGTTACCAACGCCTTTACCGTAGCCATAACCGTTGTAGCCATAGTTCTTGTTGTAGGGATTGTAACCATAGCCGATACCAGCAATGCCAATGTTACCTACACCTTTACTGTTACCGTATCCGTTATAGCCATAGTGATTGTATGGGTTGTAGTCTTTACGAGCAATACGTCCAGTGTTGAAGCCGACACCGAAATGTCCAACTCCTTTACCAAGTAGAGGTAACTGTGCCATGGCAGAGCAGGCCATGACGGACAGCACAGTGAAGACAAACTGAAAAAATGATAAATTGCAATTGATTCTGAGATGAACAACTTAACGAGATTATACCACACAGAACTAAACGTTGTTGCAAATCTGAAAGTATACCACCTGCCTCATTATTTGTACTTTGACGATCTTTTTTCACGAACATGATAGACCTTTGAGGGTTTACTTATAACCCCCACTAAAAGAACGTTTAAGATGATGAAAACAAAATGGAACCTTACCTTCATGATGAACAGACTTGACTAGACGATAAACATGTGATGGGACGACTGTTACTATCACTAGGAAGCTGCCTACATATGTACTTATTTTCCGGGATCACGTGGTCACTCTCCACACCATTATGTCGTCATCGTGACCGTGCCATTAGAGGACCACATGGAGAGTTATGGATATCATTATTCACTAAATCAGTCCAACCTATTGTTTCAAATGGAAGCAATTTATTTTCTGTTTAAATGAATATTGTTATTGTATCAGCTGGATAAGATATTTATGTGACTGTAATCTCTATGTTTAATGTATTTTCCAAATCTATACATTATCACATTGTCACTCTGTCAACCACAGTAGGTTAAACTTGTCTGGCAATAACAAAGTCTGCAATAAAAACGCACATTCAAAACCAGATTGTTGATCATGGAGGATATGTAAGCACTATTGTCAATTTTCCATTTATTCCAGTAGCATTTGACAAATATAATACTTTAATTTCGTTTCTATATTAATGATTTTGCTTTTTAAATAGACATAAGGCATAGTCAATCATCTAACCAAATATGTGGTCATCACGTTCAATATCTCATACAAATCTCAGTCAGGTATGTCCTTTACACTTCTTAATTTTGATTTTAGAAAAGTAGCTTTGAGACAATATTAATAAACTATTCATTTTAAAGACTTTGTTTTGAAGTAGTATATGTTTTAATGCATGCAGGATATAACGAATGTAAAGATAAAACAAAAGTGTTTTAATGCTCTTCTATGAATGTTTTATTCTATACCTGGACATGTTTCAGGTAAAATTTGTGGTTTTATGAAACAATGAAACTGTTTAAGCACCTTGTTTTACATTCGTATTATTTGATAAATGTTTCTGCTGAACGTTAAGGTAAATGTACACGAAATAATCACGTTTTTTTCTAATGTGAACCAAAATCGACTTTTTCTAAATTATTTAATAGCAATGTCTTTGGTCTTACACTGTATGTATAACATGTTTTGACATTATGAGTCCTCTGTTTGCCGAGCTAAACAGACCACAGGTATGGCCCTTTGATTATGACGTAACTGGTGCAAGCCGATTTAGACTGGTCTCCTGTCTAGTCTCAAAGCCAAAAGATGCAATACTGACATTAAACACATTAAAAGGCGGATGTAAAAATACGAAAGAATCAGTAGAACTGAAACTGTAACCAGCCAGCAGACAGAAATGATCGTGTGTATTGTTGTGCATAACCTCACCACGATGAAAATATCAATTACGCATCACAGTGTTGATGTACGTATGACATTACTATCGCAAAGTGACTTTCTCAAAATGACGTGTTCACCGAAAGGATGTCTGGAAGGAAACGTTTGATGTTTTCATCAACAAACATAGCATAAATGTGACATGTAAGTAGTCCGACATATTCGGACAATCAGCAGGTTGGTATATTCTTTTTTGTTTTCGTTGTGATCAATAGTAAGAAATGAGGAGAAGTACCGTCGTATGTGTGAGATACACGCTTACGGAAATTATGACATATCTTGAATCGTGGAAATATTTGGAATACACCTATTTTTATTTAACCATCTCTCGCTGTGATGTTCTTCCCACACTTTCTTAAACATATGAGCAGGCGCATGCAACGAGTGGGCTAATGGAGTGATTCCACTCACGATTACAATGTGTGAAGCTTATTTTCCTTGCTTCCTTCTATGATATTGCTGGAATATAGCTGAAAACGGCGTAAAACCAAACTCACTATAGCAAAACATGAAGGCAGCTTACAGTTTCAAAGTTGTCATTCTGTCGAGGTGTGTTTGAATACGCTAGTGCTCAAAGTGTTTGCTTGTCACGAAAGACTTCAGGGTACAATGTGTGGATGTCTTTCCCTGTGTCCCATGTTGTTGTGTTGCATAACTGTTGAAAATAAGTAGTCCACAGTCATGACGGCCAAACTAGTGTTGATCAAACATGCATACACTTTTTTCAGTTTCATATCGAGGTATGTTGAAGCTGTCTTTAGCTGAAAGTTTGGACTCCTTTCAGGTGTGTGCAGTGTGTAGGTGTCTTGCTTTGTGTCCCATGAGGTTGCTTCATTAGTGAAAATATATATATATATATACGTGTGTGTGTGTGAGAGAGAGTTTGTGGACAGAGACTGAGGAAATAGGCCTTTGTACAAGAGTTTCACTCATGTACTTGTAATCAGTTATTATTGCACAGAATTTGTCCGCTTGAACACAACAAACAAGCTTAGCACTGTTCTCATTAGATATTACATACCAGTGTGAGTTGGTTAAAAAGTAAATACATGTATGTGTTGCTATGAATGGTGACAGGTACAGTGTGACTATCACGAGAAAATATTTGATGTTCGTGTTAATCACTGATAATGATCTTGTTAGAAAACATTGCTTTCTTTCAGTCTGTAGATTCCATATGCAAATCGAAATATAACTACAGCGTAGATTCAGATGCATACAGACACAGAAAGTTTACATGGAATACCACTGTTTAAATGAACACAGTACGTTGATGTGTTGGGTTTTATCCATTTTATTCATGTAAAGTAGAACACTGCATATAAAATTCACATCCAAGGCATCTGTGCATAAGTCTCTAGTGGTAGTAATATGGACTGGCTTTGTTGAAGAAAGAACCAGCAACTCCATGACCAACGAAGGGTCCACCATGTCCGTAAACACCGTGTCCAGCAATGAAGGGACCGTGTCCAACGAAAGGTCCACGTACACCTAGACCAGCCTTGTGACCAGCAACACCTTTACCGTAGCCATTGCTGTTGTAGCTGTAGGGGTTGTAGTCGTTACCGTAAGCTTTTCCAGAACCAACGTTACCAACGCCTTTACCGTAGCCATAACCGTTGTAGCCATAGTTCTTGTTGTAGGGATTGTAACCATAGCCGATACCAGCAATGCCAATGTTACCTACACCTTTACTGTTACCGTATCCGTTATAGCCATAGTGATTGTATGGGTTGTAGTCTTTACGAGCAATACGTCCAGTGTTGAAGCCGACACCGAAATGTCCAACTCCTTTACCAAGTAGAGGTAACTGTGCCATGGCAGAGCAGGCCATGACGGACAGCACAGTGAAGACAAACTGAAAAAATGATAAATTGCAATTGATTCTGAGATGAACAACTTAACGAGATTATACCACACAGAACTAAACGTTGTTGCAAATCTGAAAGTATACCACCTGCCTCATTATTTGTACTTTGACGATCTTTTTTCACGAACATGATAGACCTTTGAGGGTTTACTTATAACCCCCACTAAAAGAACGTTTAAGATGATGAAAACAAAATGGAACCTTACCTTCATGATGAACAGACTTGACTAGACGATAAACATGTGATGGGACGACTGTTACTATCACTAGGAAGCTGCCTACATATGTACTTATTTTCCGGGATCACGTGGTCACTCTCCACACCATTATGTCGTCATCGTGACCGTGCCATTAGAGGACCACATGGAGAGTTATGGATATCATTATTCACTAAATCAGTCCAACCTATTGTTTCAAATGGAAGCAATTTATTTTCTGTTTAAATGAATATTGTTATTGTATCAGCTGGATAAGATATTTATGTGACTGTAATCTCTATGTTTAATGTATTTTCCAAATCTATACATTATCACATTGTCACTCTGTCAACCACAGTAGGTTAAACTTGTCTGGCAATAACAAAGTCTGCAATAAAAACGCACATTCAAAACCAGATTGTTGATCATGGAGGATATGTAAGCACTATTGTCAATTTTCCATTTATTCCAGTAGCATTTGACAAATATAATACTTTAATTTCGTTTCTATATTAATGATTTTGCTTTTTAAATAGACATAAGGCATAGTCAATCATCTAACCAAATATGTGGTCATCACGTTCAATATCTCATACAAATCTCAGTCAGGTATGTCCTTTACACTTCTTAATTTTGATTTTAGAAAAGTAGCTTTGAGACAATATTAATAAACTATTCATTTTAAAGACTTTGTTTTGAAGTAGTATATGTTTTAATGCATGCAGGATATAACGAATGTAAAGATAAAACAAAAGTGTTTTAATGCTCTTCTATGAATGTTTTATTCTATACCTGGACATGTTTCAGGTAAAATTTGTGGTTTTATGAAACAATGAAACTGTTTAAGCACCTTGTTTTACATTCGTATTATTTGATAAATGTTTCTGCTGAACGTTAAGGTAAATGTACACGAAATAATCACGTTTTTTTCTAATGTGAACCAAAATCGACTTTTTCTAAATTATTTAATAGCAATGTCTTTGGTCTTACACTGTATGTATAACATGTTTTGACATTATGAGTCCTCTGTTTGCCGAGCTAAACAGACCACAGGTATGGCCCTTTGATTATGACGTAACTGGTGCAAGCCGATTTAGACTGGTCTCCTGTCTAGTCTCAAAGCCAAAAGATGCAATACTGACATTAAACACATTAAAAGGCGGATGTAAAAATACGAAAGAATCAGTAGAACTGAAACTGTAACCAGCCAGCAGACAGAAATGATCGTGTGTATTGTTGTGCATAACCTCACCACGATGAAAATATCAATTACGCATCACAGTGTTGATGTACGTATGACATTACTATCGCAAAGTGACTTTCTCAAAATGACGTGTTCACCGAAAGGATGTCTGGAAGGAAACGTTTGATGTTTTCATCAACAAACATAGCATAAATGTGACATGTAAGTAGTCCGACATATTCGGACAATCAGCAGGTTGGTATATTCTTTTTTGTTTTCGTTGTGATCAATAGTAAGAAATGAGGAGAAGTACCGTCGTATGTGTGAGATACACGCTTACGGAAATTATGACATATCTTGAATCGTGGAAATATTTGGAATACACCTATTTTTATTTAACCATCTCTCGCTGTGATGTTCTTCCCACACTTTCTTAAACATATGAGCAGGCGCATGCAACGAGTGGGCTAATGGAGTGATTCCACTCACGATTACAATGTGTGAAGCTTATTTTCCTTGCTTCCTTCTATGATATTGCTGGAATATAGCTGAAAACGGCGTAAAACCAAACTCACTATAGCAAAACATGAAGGCAGCTTACAGTTTCAAAGTTGTCATTCTGTCGAGGTGTGTTTGAATACGCTAGTGCTCAAAGTGTTTGCTTGTCACGAAAGACTTCAGGGTACAATGTGTGGATGTCTTTCCCTGTGTCCCATGTTGTTGTGTTGCATAACTGTTGAAAATAAGTAGTCCACAGTCATGACGGCCAAACTAGTGTTGATCAAACATGCATACACTTTTTTCAGTTTCATATCGAGGTATGTTGAAGCTGTCTTTAGCTGAAAGTTTGGACTCCTTTCAGGTGTGTGCAGTGTGTAGGTGTCTTGCTTTGTGTCCCATGAGGTTGCTTCATTAGTGAAAATATATATATATATATACGTGTGTGTGTGTGAGAGAGAGTTTGTGGACAGAGACTGAGGAAATAGGCCTTTGTACAAGAGTTTCACTCATGTACTTGTAATCAGTTATTATTGCACAGAATTTGTCCGCTTGAACACAACAAACAAGCTTAGCACTGTTCTCATTAGATATTACATACCAGTGTGAGTTGGTTAAAAAGTAAATACATGTATGTGTTGCTATGAATGGTGACAGGTACAGTGTGACTATCACGAGAAAATATTTGATGTTCGTGTTAATCACTGATAATGATCTTGTTAGAAAACATTGCTTTCTTTCAGTCTGTAGATTCCATATGCAAATCGAAATATAACTACAGCGTAGATTCAGATGCATACAGACACAGAAAGTTTACATGGAATACCACTGTTTAAATGAACACAGTACGTTGATGTGTTGGGTTTTATCCATTTTATTCATGTAAAGTAGAACACTGCATATAAAATTCACATCCAAGGCATC
Organism: Haliotis asinina; assembly: GCF_037392515.1. Taxonomy (NCBI): domain Eukaryota; kingdom Metazoa; phylum Mollusca; class Gastropoda; order Lepetellida; family Haliotidae; genus Haliotis; species Haliotis asinina. Next base: position 72,697,616 of record NC_090281.1, read on the forward strand.
TGTGCATAAGTCTCTAGTGGTAGTAATATGGACTGGCTTTGTTGAAGAAAGAACCAGCAACTCCATGACCAACGAAGGGTCCACCATGTCCGTAAACACCGTGTCCAGCAATGAAGGGACCGTGTCCAACGAAAGGTCCACGTACACCTAGACCAGCCTTGTGACCAGCAACACCTTTACCGTAGCCATTGCTGTTGTAGCTGTAGGGGTTGTAGTCGTTACCGTAAGCTTTTCCAGAACCAACGTTACCAACGCCTTTACCGTAGCCATAACCGTTGTAGCCATAGTTCTTGTTGTAGGGATTGTAACCATAGCCGATACCAGCAATGCCAATGTTACCTACACCTTTACTGTTACCGTATCCGTTATAGCCATAGTGATTGTATGGGTTGTAGTCTTTACGAGCAATACGTCCAGTGTTGAAGCCGACACCGAAATGTCCAACTCCTTTACCAAGTAGAGGTAACTGTGCCATGGCAGAGCAGGCCATGACGGACAGCACAGTGAAGACAAACTGAAAAAATGATAAATTGCAATTGATTCTGAGATGAACAACTTAACGAGATTATACCACACAGAACTAAACGTTGTTGCAAATCTGAAAGTATACCACCTGCCTCATTATTTGTACTTTGACGATCTTTTTTCACGAACATGATAGACCTTTGAGGGTTTACTTATAACCCCCACTAAAAGAACGTTTAAGATGATGAAAACAAAATGGAACCTTACCTTCATGATGAACAGACTTGACTAGACGATAAACATGTGATGGGACGACTGTTACTATCACTAGGAAGCTGCCTACATATGTACTTATTTTCCGGGATCACGTGGTCACTCTCCACACCATTATGTCGTCATGCGTGCACCACGTGACCGTGCCATTAGAGGACTACATGGAGAGTTATGGATATCATTATTCACTAAATCAGTCCAACCTATTGTTTCAAATGGAAGCAATTTATTTTCTGTTTAAATGAATATTGTTATTGTATCAGCTGGATAAGATATTTATGTGACTGTAATCTCTATGTTTAATGTATTTTCCAAATCTATACATTATCACATTGTCACTCTGTCAACCACAGTAGGTTAAACTTGTCTGGCAATAACAAAGTCTGCAACAAAAACGCACATTCAAAACCAGATTGTTGATCATGGAGGATATGTAAGCACTATTGTCAATTTTCCATTTATTCCAGTAGCATTTGACAAATATAATACTTTAATTTCGTTTCTATATTAATGATTTTGCTTTTTAAATAGACATAAGGCATAGTCAATCATCTAACCAAATATGTGGTCATCACGTTCAATATCTCATACAAATCTCAGTCAGGTATGTCCTTTACACTTCTTAATTTTGATTTTAGAAAAGTAGCTTTGAGACAATATTAATAAACTATTCATTTTAAAGACTTTGTTTTGAAGTAGTATATGTTTTAATGCATGCAGGATATAACGAATGTAAAGATAAAACAAAAGTGTTTTAATGCTCTTCTATGAATGTTTTATTCTATACCTGGACATGTTTCAGGTAAAATTTGTGGTTTTATGAAACAATGAAACTGTTTAAGCACCTTGTTTTACATTCGTATTATTTGATAAATGTTTCTGCTGAACGTTAAGGTAAATGTACACGAAATAATCACGTTTTTTTCTAATGTGAACCAAAATCGACTTTTTCTAAATTATTTAATAGCAATGTCTTTGGTCTTACACTGTATGTATAACATGTTTTGACATTATGAGTCCTCTGTTTGCCGAGCTAAACAGACCACAGGTATGGCCCTTTGATTATGACGTAACTGGTGCAAGCCGATTTAGACTGGTCTCCTGTCTAGTCTCAAAGCCAAAAGATGCAATACTGACATTAAACACATTAAAAGGCGGATGTAAAAATACGAAAGAATCAGTAGAACTGAAACTGTAACCAGCCAGCAGACAGAAATGATCGTGTGTATTGTTGTGTATAACCTCACCACGATGAAAATATCAATTACGCATCACAGTGTTGATGTACGTATGACATTACTATCGCAAAGTGACTTTCTCAAAATGACGTGTTCACCGAAAGGATGTCTGGAAGGAAACGTTTGATGTTTTCATCAACAAACATAGCATAAATGTGACATGTAAGTAGTCCGACATATTCGGACAATCAGCAGGTTGGTATATTCTTTTTTGTTTTCGTTGTGATCAATAGTAAGAAATGAGGAGAAGTACCGTCGTATGTGTGAGATACACGCTTACGGAAATTATGACATATCTTGAATCGTGGAAATATTTGGAATACACCTATTTTTATTTAACCATCTCTCGCTGTGATGTTCTTCCCACACTTTCTTAAACATATGAGCAGGCGCATGCAACGAGTGGGCTAATGGAGTGATTCCACTCACGATTACAATGTGTGAAGCTTATTTTCCTTGCTTCCTTCTATGATATTGCTGGAATATAGCTGAAAACGGCGTAAAACCAAACTCACTATAGCAAAACATGAAGGCAGCTTACAGTTTCAAAGTTGTCATTCTGTCGAGGTGTGTTTGAATACGCTAGTGCTCAAAGTGTTTGCTTGTCACGAAAGACTTCAGGGTACAATGTGTGGATGTCTTTCCCTGTGTCCCATGTTGTTGTGTTGCATAACTGTTGAAAATAAGTAGTCCACAGTCATGACGGCCAAACTAGTGTTGATCAAACATGCATACACTTTTTTCAGTTTCATATCGAGGTATGTTGAAGCTGTCTTTAGCTGAAAGTTTGGACTCCTTTCAGGTGTGTGCAGTGTGTAGGTGTCTTGCTTTGTGTCCCATGAGGTTGCTTCATTAGTGAAAATATATATATATATATACGTGTGTGTGTGTGAGAGAGAGTTTGTGGACAGAGACTGAGGAAATAGGCCTTTGTACAAGAGTTTCACTCATGTACTTGTAATCAGTTATTATTGCACAGAATTTGTCCGCTTGAACACAACAAACAAGCTTAGCACTGTTCTCATTAGATATTACATACCAGTGTGAGTTGGTTAAAAAGTAAATACATGTATGTGTTGCTATGAATGGTGACAGGTACAGTGTGACTATCACGAGAAAATATTTGATGTTCGTGTTAATCACTGATAATGATCTTGTTAGAAAACATTGCTTTCTTTCAGTCTGTAGATTCCATATGCAAATCGAAATATAACTACAGCGTAGATTCAGATGCATACAGACACAGAAAGTTTACATGGAATACCACTGTTTAAATGAACACAGTACGTTGATGTGTTGGGTTTTATCCATTTTATTCATGTAAAGTAGAACACTGCATATAAAATTCACATCCAAGGCATCTGTGCATAAGTCTCTAGTGGTAGTAATATGGACTGGCTTTGTTGAAGAAAGAACCAGCAACTCCATGACCAACGAAGGGTCCACCATGTCCGTAAACACCGTGTCCAGCAATGAAGGGACCGTGTCCAACGAAAGGTCCACGTACACCTAGACCAGCCTTGTGACCAGCAACACCTTTACCGTAGCCATTGCTGTTGTAGCTGTAGGGGTTGTAGTCGTTACCGTAAGCTTTTCCAGAACCAACGTTACCAACGCCTTTACCGTAGCCATAACCGTTGTAGCCATAGTTCTTGTTGTAGGGATTGTAACCATAGCCGATACCAGCAATGCCAATGTTACCTACACCTTTACTGTTACCGTATCCGTTATAGCCATAGTGATTGTATGGGTTGTAGTCTTTACGAGCAATACGTCCAGTGTTGAAGCCGACACCGAAATGTCCAACTCCTTTACCAAGTAGAGGTAACTGTGCCATGGCAGAGCAGGCCATGACGGACAGCACAGTGAAGACAAACTGAAAAAATGATAAATTGCAATTGATTCTGAGATGAACAACTTAACGAGATTATACCACACAGAACTAAACGTTGTTGCAAATCTGAAAGTATACCACCTGCCTCATTATTTGTACTTTGACGATCTTTTTTCACGAACATGATAGACCTTTGAGGGTTTACTTATAACCCCCACTAAAAGAACGTTTAAGATGATGAAAACAAAATGGAACCTTACCTTCATGATGAACAGACTTGACTAGACGATAAACATGTGATGGGACGACTGTTACTATCACTAGGAAGCTGCCTACATATGTACTTATTTTCCGGGATCACGTGGTCACTCTCCACACCATTATGTCGTCATGCGTGCACCACGTGACCGTGCCATTAGAGGACCACATGGAGAGTTATGGATATCATTATTCACTAAATCAGTCCAACCTATTGTTTCAAATGGAAGCAATTTATTTTCTGTTTAAATGAATATTGTTATTGTATCAGCTGGATAAGATATTTATGTGACTGTAATCTCTATGTTTAATGTATTTTCCAAATCTATACATTATCACATTGTCACTCTGTCAACCACAGTAGGTTAAACTTGTCTGGCAATAACAAAGTCTGCAATAAAAACGCACATTCAAAACCAGATTGTTGATCATGGAGGATATGTAAGCACTATTGTCAATTTTCCATTTATTCCAGTAGCATTTGACAAATATAATACTTTAATTTCGTTTCTATATTAATGATTTTGCTTTTTAAATAGACATAAGGCATAGTCAATCATCTAACCAAATATGTGGTCATCACGTTCAATATCTCATACAAATCTCAGTCAGGTATGTCCTTTACACTTCTTAATTTTGATTTTAGAAAAGTAGCTTTGAGACAATATTAATAAACTATTCATTTTAAAGACTTTGTTTTGAAGTAGTATATGTTTTAATGCATGCAGGATATAACGAATGTAAAGATAAAACAAAAGTGTTTTAATGCTCTTCTATGAATGTTTTATTCTATACCTGGACATGTTTCAGGTAAAATTTGTGGTTTTATGAAACAATGAAACTGTTTAAGCACCTTGTTTTACATTCGTATTATTTGATAAATGTTTCTGCTGAACGTTAAGGTAAATGTACACGAAATAATCACGTTTTTTTCTAATGTGAACCAAAATCGACTTTTTCTAAATTATTTAATAGCAATGTCTTTGGTCTTACACTGTATGTATAACATGTTTTGACATTATGAGTCCTCTGTTTGCCGAGCTAAACAGACCACAGGTATGGCCCTTTGATTATGACGTAACTGGTGCAAGCCGATTTAGACTGGTCTCCTGTCTAGTCTCAAAGCCAAAAGATGCAATACTGACATTAAACACATTAAAAGGCGGATGTAAAAATACGAAAGAATCAGTAGAACTGAAACTGTAACCAGCCAGCAGACAGAAATGATCGTGTGTATTGTTGTGCATAACCTCACCACGATGAAAATATCAATTACGCATCACAGTGTTGATGTACATATGACATTACTATCGCAAAGTGACTTTCTCAAAATGACGTGTTCACCGAAAGGATGTCTGGAAGGAAACGTTTGATGTTTTCATCAACAAACATAGCATAAATGTGACATGTAAGTAGTCCGACATATTCGGACAATCAGCAGGTTGGTATATTCTTTTTTGTTTTCGTTGTGATCAATAGTAAGAAATGAGGAGAAGTACCGTCGTATGTGTGAGATACACGCTTACGGAAATTATGACATATCTTGAATCGTGGAAATATTTGGAATACACCTATTTTTATTTAACCATCTCTCGCTGTGATGTTCTTCCCACACTTTCTTAAACATATGAGCAGGTGCATGCAACGAGTGGGCTAATGGAGTGATTCCACTCACGATTACAATGTGTGAAGCTTATTTTCCTTGCTTCCTTCTATGATATTGCTGGAATATAGCTGAAAACGGCGTAAAACCAAACTCACTATAGCAAAACATGAAGGCAGCTTACAGTTTCAAAGTTGTCATTCTGTCGAGGTGTGTTTGAATACGCTAGTGCTCAAAGTGTTTGCTTGTCACGAAAGACTTCAGGGTACAATGTGTGGATGTCTTTCCCTGTGTCCCATGTTGTTGTGTTGCATAACTGTTGAAAATAAGTAGTCCACAGTCATGACGGCCAAACTAGTGTTGATCAAACATGCATACACTTTTTTCAGTTTCATATCGAGGTATGTTGAAGCTGTCTTTAGCTGAAAGTTTGGACTCCTTTCAGGTGTGTGCAGTGTGTAGGTGTCTTGCTTTGTGTCCCATGAGGTTGCTTCATTAGTGAAAATATATATATATATATACGTGTGTGTGTGTGAGAGAGAGTTTGTGGACAGAGACTGAGGAAATAGGCCTTTGTACAAGAGTTTCACTCATGTACTTGTAATCAGTTATTATTGCACAGAATTTGTCCGCTTGAACACAACAAACAAGCTTAGCACTGTTCTCATTAGATATTACATACCAGTGTGAGTTGGTTAAAAAGTAAATACATGTATGTGTTGCTATGAATGGTGACAGGTACAGTGTGACTATCACGAGAAAATATTTGATGTTCGTGTTAATCACTGATAATGATCTTGTTAGAAAACATTGCTTTCTTTCAGTCTGTAGATTCCATGTGCAAATCGAAATATAACTACAGCGTAGATTCAGATGCATACAGACACAGAAAGTTTACATGGAATACCACTGTTTAAATGAACACAGTACGTTGATGTGTTGGGTTTTATCCATTTTATTCATGTAAAGTAGAACACTGCATATAAAATTCACATCCAAGGCATCTGTGCATAAGTCTCTAGTGGTAGTAATATGGACTGGCTTTGTTGAAGAAAGAACCAGCAACTCCATGACCAACGAAGGGTCCACCATGTCCGTAAACACCGTGTCCAGCAATGAAGGGACCGTGTCCAACGAAAGGTCCACGTACACCTAGACCAGCCTTGTGACCAGCAACACCTTTACCGTAGCCATTGCTGTTGTAGCTGTAGGGGTTGTAGTCGTTACCGTAAGCTTTTCCAGAACCAACGTTACCAACGCCTTTACCGTAGCCATAACCGTTGTAGCCATAGTTCTTGTTGTAGGGATTGTAACCATAGCCGATACCAGCAATGCCAATGTTACCTACACCTTTACTGTTACCGTATCCGTTATAGCCATAGTGATTGTATGGGTTGTAGTCTTTACGAGCAATACGTCCAGTGTTGAAGCCGACACCGAAATGTCCAACTCCTTTACCAAGTAGAGGTAACTGTGCCATGGCAGAGCAGGCCATGACGGACAGCACAGTGAAGACAAACTGAAAAAATGATAAATTGCAATTGATTCTGAGATGAACAACTTAACGAGATTATACCACACAGAACTAAACGTTGTTGCAAATCTGAAAGTATACCACCTGCCTCATTATTTGTACTTTGACGATCTTTTTTCACGAACATGATAGGCCTTTGAGGGTTTACTTATAACCCCCACTAAAAGAACGTTTAAGATGATGAAAACAAAATGGAACCTTACCTTCATGATGAACAGACTTGACTAGACGATAAACATGTGATGGGACGACTGTTACTATCACTAGGAAGCTGCCTACATATGTACTTATTTTCCGGGATCACGTGGTCACTCTCCACACCATTATGTCGTCATCGTGACCGTGCCATTAGAGGACCACATGGAGAGTTATGGATATCATTATTCACTAAATCAGTCCAACCTATTGTTTCAAATGGAAGCAATTTATTTTCTGTTTAAATGAATATTGTTATTGTATCAGCTGGATAAGATATTTATGTGACTGTAATCTCTATGTTTAATGTATTTTCCAAATCTATACATTATCACATTGTCACTCTGTCAACCACAGTAGGTTAAACTTGTCTGGCAATAACAAAGTCTCCAACAAAAACGCACATTCAAAACCAGATTGTTGATCATGGAGGATATGTAAGCACTATTGTCAATTTTCCATTTATTCCAGTAGCATTTGACAAATATAATACTTTAATTTCGTTTCTATATTAATGATTTTGCTTTTTAAATAGACATAAGGCATAGTCAATCATCTAACCAAATATGTGGTCATCACGTTCAATATCTCATACAAATCTCAGTCAGGTATGTCCTTTACACTTCTTAATTTTGATTTTAGAAAAGTAGCTTTGAGACAATATTAATAAACTATTCATTTTAAAGACTTTGTTTTGAAGTAGTATATGTTTTAATGCATGCAGGATATAACGAATGTAAAGATAAAACAAAAGTGTTTTAATGCTCTTCTATGAATGTTTTATTCTATACCTGGACATGTTTCAGGTAAAATTTGTGGTTTTATGAAACAATGAAACTGTTTAAGCACCTTGTTTTACATTCGTATTATTTGATAAATGTTTCTGCTGAACGTTAAGGTAAATGTACACGAAATAATCACGTTTTTTTCTAATGTGAACCAAAATCGACTTTTTCTAAATTATTTAATAGCAATGTCTTTGGTCTTACACTGTATGTATAACATGTTTTGACATTATGAGTCCTCTGTTTGCCGAGCTAAACAGACCACAGGTATGGCCCTTTGATTATGACGTAACTGGTGCAAGCCGATTTAGACTGGTCTCCTGTCTAGTCTCAAAGCCAAAAGATGCAATACTGACATTAAACACATTAAAAGGCGGATGTAAAAATACGAAAGAATCAGTAGAACTGAAACTGTAACCAGCCAGCAGACAGAAATGATCGTGTGTATTGTTGTGCATAACCTCACCACGATGAAAATATCAATTACGCATCACAGTGTTGATGTACGTATGACATTACTATCGCAAAGTGACTTTCTCAAAATGACGTGTTCACCGAAAGGATGTCTGGAAGGAAACGTTTGATGTTTTCATCAACAAACATAGCATAAATGTGACATGTAAGTAGTCCGACATATTCGGACAATCAGCAGGTTGGTATATTCTTTTTTGTTTTCGTTGTGATCAATAGTAAGAAATGAGGAGAAGTACCGTCGTATGTGTGAGATACACGCTTACGGAAATTATGACATATCTTGAATCGTGGAAATATTTGGAATACACCTATTTTTATTTAACCATCTCTCGCTGTGATGTTCTTCCCACACTTTCTTAAACATATGAGCAGGCGCATGCAACGAGTGGGCTAATGGAGTGATTCCACTCACGATTACAATGTGTGAAGCTTATTTTCCTTGCTTCCTTCTATGATATTGCTGGAATATAGCTGAAAACGGCGTAAAACCAAACTCACTATAGCAAAACATGAAGGCAGCTTACAGTTTCAAAGTTGTCATTCTGTCGAGGTGTGTTTGAATACGCTAGTGCTCAAAGTGTTTGCTTGTCACGAAAGACTTCAGGGTACAATGTGTGGATGTCTTTCCCTGTGTCCCATGTTGTTGTGTTGCATAACTGTTGAAAATAAGTAGTCCACAGTCATGACGGCCAAACTAGTGTTGATCAAACATGCATACACTTTTTTCAGTTTCATATCGAGGTATGTTGAAGCTGTCTTTAGCTGAAAGTTTGGACTCCTTTCAGGTGTGTGCAGTGTGTAGGTGTCTTGCTTTGTGTCCCATGAGGTTGCTTCATTAGTGAAAATATATATATATATATACGTGTGTGTGTGTGAGAGAGAGTTTGTGGACAGAGACTGAGGAAATAGGCCTTTGTACAAGAGTTTCACTCATGTACTTGTAATCAGTTATTATTGCACAGAATTTGTCCGCTTGAACACAACAAACAAGCTTAGCACTGTTCTCATTAGATATTACATACCAGTGTGAGTTGGTTAAAAAGTAAATACATGTATGTGTTGCTATGAATGGTGACAGGTACAGTGTGACTATCACGAGAAAATATTTGATGTTCGTGTTAATCACTGATAATGATCTTGTTAGAAAACATTGCTTTCTTTCAGTCTGTAGATTCCATATGCAAATCGAAATATAACTACAGCGTAGATTCAGATGCATACAGACACAGAAAGTTTACATGGAATACCACTGTTTAAATGAACACAGTACGTTGATGTGTTGGGTTTTATCCATTTTATTCATGTAAAGTAGAACACTGCATATAAAATTCACATCCAAGGCATCTGTGCATAAGTCTCTAGTGGTAGTAATATGGACTGGCTTTGTTGAAGAAAGAACCAGCAACTCCATGACCAACGAAGGGTCCACCATGTCCGTAAACACCGTGTCCAGCAATGAAGGGACCGTGTCCAACGAAAGGTCCACGTACACCTAGACCAGCCTTGTGACCAGCAACACCTTTACCGTAGCCATTGCTGTTGTAGCTGTAGGGGTTGTAGTCGTTACCGTAAGCTTTTCCAGAACCAACGTTACCAACGCCTTTACCGTAGCCATAACCGTTGTAGCCATAGTTCTTGTTGTAGGGATTGTAACCATAGCCGATACCAGCAATGCCAATGTTACCTACACCTTTACTGTTACCGTATCCGTTATAGCCATAGTGATTGTATGGGTTGTAGTCTTTACGAGCAATACGTCCAGTGTTGAAGCCGACACCGAAATGTCCAACTCCTTTACCAAGTAGAGGTAACTGTGCCATGGCAGAGCAGGCCATGACGGACAGCACAGTGAAGACAAACTGAAAAAATGATAAATTGCAATTGATTCTGAGATGAACAACTTAACGAGATTATACCACACAGAACTAAACGTTGTTGCAAATCTGAAAGTATACCACCTGCCTCATTATTTGTACTTTGACGATCTTTTTTCACGAACATGATAGACCTTTGAGGGTTTACTTATAACCCCCACTAAAAGAACGTTTAAGATGATGAAAACAAAATGGAACCTTACCTTCATGATGAACAGACTTGACTAGACGATAAACATGTGATGGGACGACTGTTACTATCACTAGGAAGCTGCCTACATATGTACTTATTTTCCGGGATCACGTGGTCACTCTCCACACCATTATGTCGTCATGCGTGCACCACGTGACCGTGCCATTAGAGGACCACATGGAGAGTTATGGATATCATTATTCACTAAATCAGTCCAACCTATTGTTTCAAATGGAAGCAATTTATTTTCTGTTTAAATGAATATTGTTATTGTATCAGCTGGATAAGATATTTATGTGACTGTAATCTCTATGTTTAATGTATTTTCCAAATCTATACATTATCACATTGTCACTCTGTCAACCACAGTAGGTTAAACTTGTCTGGCAATAACAAAGTCTGCAACAAAAACGCACATTCAAAACCAGATTGTTGATCATGGAGGATATGTAAGCACTATTGTCAATTTTCCATTTATTCCAGTAGCATTTGACAAATATAATACTTTAATTTCGTTTCTATATTAATGATTTTGCTTTTTAAATAGACATAAGGCATAGTCAATCATCTAACCAAATATGTGGTCATCACGTTCAATATCTCATACAAATCTCAGTCAGGTATGTCCTTTACACTTCTTAATTTTGATTTTAGAAAAGTAGCTTTGAGACAATATTAATAAACTATTCATTTTAAAGACTTTGTTTTGAATTAGTATATGTTTTAATGCATGCAGGATATAACGAATGTAAAGATAAAACAAAAGTGTTTTAATGCTCTTCTATGAATGTTTTATTCTATACCTGGACATGTTTCAGGTAAAATTTGTGGTTTTATGAAACAATGAAACTGTTTAAGCACCTTGTTTTACATTCGTATTATTTGATAAATGTTTCTGCTGAACGTTAAGTTAAATGTACACGAAATAATCACGTTTTTTCTAATGTGAACCAAAATCGACTTTTTCTAAATTATTTAATAGCAATGTCTTTGGTCTTACACTGTATGTATAACATGTTTTGACATTATGAGTCCTCTGTTTGCCGAGCTAAACAGACCACAGGTATGGCCCTTTGATTATGACGTAACTGGTGCAAGCCGATTTAGACTGGTCTCCTGTCTAGTCTCAAAGCCAAAAGATGCAATACTGACATTAAACACATTAAAAGGCGGATGTAAAAATACGAAAGAATCAGTAGAACTGAAACTGTAACCAGCCAGCAGACAGAAATGATCGTGTGTATTGTTGTGCATAACCTCACCACGATGAAAATATCAATTACGCATCACAGTGTTGATGTACGTATGACATTACTATCGCAAAGTGACTTTCTCAAAATGACGTGTTCACCGAAAGGATGTCTGGAAGGAAACGTTTGATGTTTTCATCAACAAACATAGCATAAATGTGACATGTAAGTAGTCCGACATATTCGGACAATCAGCAGGTTGGTATATTCTTTTTTGTTTTCGTTGTGATCAATAGTAAGAAATGAGGAGAAGTACCGTCGTATGTGTGAGATACACGCTTACGGAAATTATGATATATCGTGAATCGTGGAAATATTTGGAATACACCTATTTTTATTTAACCATCTCTCGCTGTGATGTTCTTCCCACACTTTCTTAAACATATGAGCAGGCGCATGCAACGAGTGGGCTAATGGATCAATCTCTTTATGAGAAAACGATACACAGTGTAAAATATGGGATGGACTTTGTTACATTTTAAACGAGGGGTCCTTTCACACACCTAGTATATTTAGCTATGTTTTAGTGACAAAGTCATTTTATTTTGAAATTTCGAGAAAATCGAAGATGGCTTTGAATTACAGTTGTTATGTAATGGGGAAAACATAGGAGACATACGCTTCTGTCTGAAAGTTCATTTCGACGTTCATGCAGTTTCCTAAAGATTCTCGGCGATTCTCGGTACATCGATAATGCTTCAGAACAAGGGATTGCTGATTCGACCAAACAACAGAATACTGGTGATCACAATGATACGTTTATTTATTTATTTATTTATTTATTTATTTATTTATTTATTTATTTATTTATTTATTTATTTATTTATTTATTTATTTATTTATTTATTTATTTATTTATTTATTTATTTATTTTGTACTTATCTTTTTAAGTCGATGTTCGAACATTTAAATCAGGAGATGCTAATAATTACCTAAGATGCAGTGAATGGTGATATATAGTGTCAAAACTGTAAGTTTCACAATATTTGCTCTGCAGTGAGCGGTTGATATAGAAACACAAATTTTAAACAGAATTCAAAACGGCGAATTGTATCATCGGGATGTATTTTGATGTGGTTTCAGCGTCAAAGTGAAGGCTGTAGAAGAGGAACATATATTGTACGATGTATGTTGGAGTGAACCAAACGTGAAATGCCTGCACTTTCACCGAGGAAAGGCTAGATTTAGTGCATATACGTTTGAGCTTTGGTGAAAGAAGTTAGCCTAGTAACGACGAAAGACGGCCAACTTAGGTTGAGTGTCATGCAAATTGGTTAAGTGGTAACGCTTTTTGAACAATTTAAGTGTGGAACAGACCACATATCCATGTCTCGGCCAGGCAACAGGTGTATTAAAACAATAGCCTGCACATCGAGTGACAAGAACCACACCTACACCTGCACCACGTGAAATGGGTCTAATAGCGTCTTTATATTCCTTTATCATTTGGGCACCAACGGCGTCATTTCAAAGAGACGTAGGCCATGGTTGGTTCATTGTGAACACTGAACTCTCGGTTAATGTAGACACTTTGAATTGATTATAATATCCCAAAAAAAGATATTTATAGTTACCTCTGATGTATGTATTGTTTTGGCTATAAAACTATTTGACAAATACGTTAATTTTCTTGTAAACCTGCCCTTTAATTTCCCTTCGATTTTTAACACTTCAGTCACTATTTATTCTGTATAGTTCCAATACATGGAATGTTGTCGATGTAGCCATTGTGACAATGTTTGTAATCCTAATTTGTAGAGCTAATGAGGAGTATCGACTGATCTAACTGTCCCACAGCAAACCCAACATTTTGTTTTCTAAATAGATCAAATTAGGATTTTATAACCCTTCATGTTTTAATTACATTAATAGATGTACTAATATTCCGTGTAATTTACTTAATTAATACGAAGGTTGTGTAGATACTCGAATGTGAATATGCCAGTCGTACTGACTACTGCGTATGTACTGTGCTCAAATGCTCATCGAAAGGACATGAAACGTAAACGGCTTCAGTCGCATTCTAGTCTCATTGACAGTTGTAGAATCTGTAAGACACAGTTAATTTATCAAACTGAATGCGAGCTAAGTGACCCACATTAGCTCGTATTAGTCTGAGGTTGTGAAAAGCGTTTGAACTTTGTATCGAGTTTAACTGTGTTAAGTCCACTTAAATATCAGTTACGTAATGTTTCATTTTAATCTTGAACTTATTCTTTTACGTTCACTGGCCCACATTATATTAGTGAGAATCCGTAAATGGAAGGACTCATAAATGCAAACAGTTGCGTGGTGTCCTGCAGGCTTATGTCGAGCAATGGGTTATGGGTTAGGCAATGAAGAGATTTAACGATTCAGTTAAGGTTCAGTTCATTACAAGGATAATTTAATGTATGCCTATATAACCTACGGCGTATCATGAATATTAATTATTTTAACGTCATGAGATTGACAGACATGTCCTATTATCCTTCAACACCCATGTGACATAACAAAGCAGATCCTCTGGGTTTAATTTTTACATCTTCATGTTCATTTACCAGTATATAAATGGATTACCCTGTTCGTATTACTTGAAAAAAAAAAGTTTACACAGATATATGTTTGGGCATTCCCTTATCTTCGAATCTCCTGGACATCAAGATTACTCAAAATATAGCCCTGAGGCCGAGTTTGACTAATATTCTATTATTCTAGGCCAGGTGAACAAATTCTAGATGATTGCTTGGCCATTGATATAGCCTGACCATTGAGTATAAAACTGCCCATACGTTGCACAAGCCTGCTATGACTATGACTAGTCACTTTCTAGCTACTGCAGCATTCATTTGGTGTACATTATACGTGTGTGGTGCCCATAAGTGCACAATGGTCTTAAGTGCACAGAAAGTGTTAATATTCTTCAGTGGGCGGCAACATACGTGTGCAATAGAGCACATACCTATGCATTCATTCGTGTGCATGTAAAATAGGCACGAAAAATAAAATTCATATGTACATGAAATATATGCTCTAACCTGTCTACTGTTTTCATCAGCATTTGCCTGTGACTCAGTATCGAATATTTTGTGATGATACTTTGTCAACCCCGAATAGGACATTAGCCACACTTTCATGTTCAACCATGGTTTCTCACGAGTTTTAATTTATCTGTTATCTGAAATTCATTGATTATTCCTGATTATTGCATTAGTATATTAAATTGACGAAACTGCAAGAAACTTAAATTTCTAAAAATGCCCCTGCGTTCCATGTGATGTTGTAATGCCTTTGCGGTTCAACTTCAGTATTTGAACTTATCACGTCTTTGAATTGTTTCTAATCAGTATAGTTATTTACTGCCTTTAACTTTGTCCTCTTCAGGTCATCGATCTGTATTTTGTGAGTATAAATTCATTAAAAGAGGAATAATTGAATGCAATAGATGTGGAATCGGGCCTATGAACCCATGAGGGTTAATGGCATTGGCAGTGGAGTGTTTGTGAAGACATTCAACACTTCTTCAGTTCCTTAGATAGCGTGATGTAGATGGGACACAAAGTCTTGCATCTCATCTTAGTAGCGATCACATGAAACATAATCGTGATAAAACCATCAAAGTATGGTTATTGATTTTGTATGTTACTGAATTATTACATTTTCGATCTCTTATCCTTCAGAAAAATAGTGGTTAGCGATTAATATTCATCACTTTAACGTTGTGAGACTTATCCATTTGCGTTGCGTCAACGATAATTGCTGTCATTATCTTTGCGTGTGACAATAACGCCTCGATATGCCTGTGGCAGTGCAATTAAAGTGAATGGTGGTATAAAATGTATTGGCAGTGGTACTATCAATATGATGAGAGCTAATAATATCCACATTCAAGCGACTGTGGTCAAGCTTGAGAAATAGATCTGGGTAGGAGTGAAGCTATGATATTGTTGCAATTACAGATGATAGAGACAGTGCGCCTGTCTCAATTATGGTCTTAAAAGCCTGCTGAATATTCAATACTATGCTGGATTAGTTTATGCTTTTCATACAAATTCTATAGCATCATCTTAAGATATTAGATATTAGAACTACTAAGCCACGGCTCACATCAGATAGTTATTCCTGACAACTAGCTATTAAAACAATGATGTAAACGACCACCAAATCAAAACATTAACAAAGTTATTATACATATTGCGCTGCAAATAAATATCATAGATTGCAGTTAGTTTTATGACGGTCTAAACATATTCGCGCCTGTTAATGATTTCATCTGGTTCTATTGTCAGATCTCAACTGACTTTCCAAGGTGAATACTGAAGTACATGAACGGCACTGCGATATCTGTCTATAATCTATAGGTTACATATAATAGAAGGTAAAGTAAAATTTGTTCTAAATCTAAGTGAGTATTACTTTGCGCGGAAGAGTGATCTTTCTTGAGAGATGGGATGAGACCTCGTTAAAAACGGACAAGAACATATGGACGACTGACTCTGTGTTGAACCTGAAAGGTATCATAGCAAAGTGTATGTCTGCACTGGAAAAGTAGAAAGTACGGATATACCACAGTGTATTTCCTTCAAACGAACTCTCAAAATAACTCTGTTTGTATTATGACGAACAACATGCTATTATGTGCTTTAAGAGTATCCAGAATATGTGAACTGAACGGCACTGGGATTTCTATTATATATTTTCTTCAACATTATAGTATTTCTTATCCAGCCCACACATGTAGCTGTTACGTAGCTCTCCATTGCTGGCCATAAGGTGAGACAGGCTCATATTTTACTGATTCATCACTTGCTGGACACTTCTGCAGTCGTTTGCCATCTCTAAAACGAAGCGCAATATGTGTCTACATACGCACTTGTGTAAAGTGTATGTGCTCACGTACGTGCATGTGTGTATGCATGCGTGAGTTCCGGAGTGTGGATATACACACCCCTTTATACAGGCATCATTGCACGACCCCGGTTATCACTGACATGTGCTTTTTAGACAACTAGTGATTCCAAACGTTATGTTGGAACCAACTTTGTCGACATCAGTGGCACTTTGATGCGTTCATGTATATATGCAGACATAAAGGATAAACTGGACAAATTAGTTCATGATATCAGGAGCCGGTGACAAGCGTAGTTGACATGAAATGTCATAAAGAGGTTTCTTGTGACAAGAGCTTACCATATGTACAAATAACTGATTGTGCCTTTTTAGTTCCATCACACCAAACCTCTACTGTTCTGTACTGTATGTGTGGCCTGGATTATTAGAGGGATAAAAAATGACTAACCAATAACAATAGATGGTCATCTTAGAAACTCGTGAATCAAACATTGTTCTTTGTGCTAAGTGTACTTGAACAGAACAAACACACCCACGAATCCGGTTGTTTGAAGGAACACAATGTAAGAATCTCTGAGGTTCAATTTATTTATTCATTGAGAGCAAACCAATAACATTTACACTAGAATGATACCAGCTCATATACCTAGTGGTGGCAATAGGGACATGTTTTGTTCAGAACTGAACCAGCAAGTCCATGACCAGCGAAAGGTCCACCATGTCAATAAGCACCGTTTCCGACGAAAGGTCCATGTCCAGCAAGGATGCCATCATGTCCGTAAAGGCCGTGTCCAGCAATGAAGGGACCGTGTTCGACGAAAGGTCCGTGTCCAACAAGACCAGCTCCATGACCAGCAACACCTTTACCGTAGCCGTTGTTGTTGTAGTTATAGGGGTTATAGTAAGCTTTTCCAGCACCAATGTTACCAACGCCTTTACCGTAGTCATAGCCCTTGTACCCATAGTTGTTGTTGTAGGGGTTGTAGCCTTAGCCTGTACCAACAACGCCAACGTTGCCAATACCTTTGCCGTATCCACTGTAGCCATAGTTGTTGTATGGGTTGTAGCCATATCCTTTACCAACAATACCATTGTTGAAGCCAACACCGAAATTTCCAACTCCTTTACCGAGGAGAGGTACCTGTGCCATGGCAGAGCTGACCATGACGGACAACACAGCGACGGCGAACTGGGAAAAAAAGAATAAGTTGAAACTAAGATAACTCTGTCATGAAAACGAAACATCTTATACATTCAGGTTCATTTGACATTCCCAATGTACACCAATCCCCACCAACAAAACACTTTAAACGAGACCATAAACCTATCTCCGATTTTCTCTATAGTAACGTTAGTTCGTTCAGAAAGGGGTAGACGTTAAACCCATTTCTAAACCCACGTGTACGTGTACACACAAGTGAGTGGGTTAAACACACAGCGCCACTATTTCAGCCACATCGTGACTGAGCTAGTTTGGAATTCATCACAAATACATGTAAATTATAAAACCCTGTCATCTAATGGTTTGGTACGGCAAAATTGACCTTGAAAGTTTGGGGATTTACGCACCCTCGCAGGAGAACAAATTATTTTACTGTTCTTTAACCCCCTTTGATGATACAGCCATTGACAATCTAAGCTCATTATATAAACTACCAATTATAAAACCTTATCTTTTTACAGAACATATATCAAAGTTCTTTTAGCCAATCTATCTCTTTTTAAAAAAACAATGATTAAATGACTTTCCCTCCTGCGTGGGTCTTACACGATTGTGCTACCAAACCCCAGAGTCGTGTTTTATCCTTTACTAAAAAAGATGTAGATCGTTTGTATTACCTTCATGGTGAGTAGACTTGACTAGACGATACGCCTGCGATTGGATGACTGATACTGTCAATATACGATTGCCTACATATATACTAACCTTCGGGGGTCACGTGGTCCCTCTCCGCGTGACCGTGTCATTAGACGGCAGAATGGAGAGTTACGTACACTATGCATTCATTTAGTCGGAATAACGTTCTTCTTCACCATATTAATCACCATATTAGTGTAATCAAAGTGTTAAATGTTAACTGCTCCAATGCAACTCTCTGTGTTCTATCACATTATCTCTTGGCCCACCACAGTTTGTTAACAATTTCTGATTTGTTTGTTTGGGCGACATTTGTTTGTTTAAGTTACTGTAACAGAAATGACACATCTTTATGGATAATCAACGTCTTGATCGTTTTTTACATTATCAATGGCGACGTTCCGGTTCTTATACCTACCGCATATGTTACAAGCACGCTATGTGAGAAAAGAAGGGGTGAAAACTTCTTTTCACATATAACGAATTTTGAAGACAAAGCTTTAAAACCCAAACCTTTCTATTTTCAAAGTTAAGTTGATTTTGCATCCGTTTGGTTCAGTATATGAATATTTAGATAAAGCAAAGTGAACCAAAGTCATTTCCGCTTGTGTTTTAATGCAGTTCTCTTACAGTAGTTTTTCATTAGACTGATAGCTTCAGGTAAAAATGAGGTTTGACCGTTTATGTACTTTTTCACATGCACGTCCTTTAATACATGCAAGCCATTCTCTCTCAAATCATGTTTCTCATAAACGTAACTTTGCTTCTGTTGTGAACTCATCAATTATTAGTATTACTGACTGAGATACAAGAAATGGGGTGGATGTTATCTTTATGCCAATCTTTGAAATCGTTGAACTTATAAATTGAATTAATTAGAGAAACACATTTATCCTCACATGAGGCTGATGAGGAGTAAGGAGTAAGGAGTAAGGACAGGCCTGTGTGAAAATTAATCGCAACATTTCATATTCTAAATTTTGTAATAAAAATTAAATGTGATAAATATTAATAGCTATTGAATGAACATTTTGCATGAAGATATCAGTGTCTTAATTCGTGCTTTAATTACTGTAACATTATTATAAATGATGAATAATATTCTGTGCAAGAAACTTGCTTGTGCTCATTCCCCTGGCTTTATTTCAATAAGAGTCAATTGACATGTGAATATGCCTCCATCCGACCACTGTGTGTATGTATTGTACATCTGATAACGTCACTCGCGCTGAAATGCCAGGAAGTGAAACCGTGATCGTAACATGGTGGATCATGGATGATTAAGAAAGGGAAAGGGGGAAACATTCCAGCTGAAAGCTAATTTATGGATAATTTACTGAAGGCCGTAAGGACCTGTACATATTTGAAACTGCCGGCCCAACACAATAGCAACCGGCGTTGGGCCTCCGGGCCGGAAGGTTATTTCAAACGTTAGTGTCAAGGCTGCTTTGAACTTACTTTCAGTTACTTAATGTGTAGTGTAGCCTTTAACTTTCTCCTTTACGTTCATTGATCTGTATTATATGAGTGAGTATTTATGGATGGTAGGACCAGTTAGATGCATCCGATGCTGATACAGGTGTATGGAGGCACGCTGGGTTATTGACTTTACCCAGGGCGCGTTGGGTAACGGGGGAATTAAATACTTCTCCAGATCACTCCGTTTCTGGGATATCATACATAAAATTTAAATAGATGCCTTGACTTCCGTCTCAGGGGTGATCACATTAAATAAAACCATAGTTTTGTGTGTGTTCGTTAAACGCTTAAATGTGTCTCCATGTAGAGTAATACTATTGCGCTTGTATGACACATAATCCCGACAGACAAGTCGAATGTTTTTTCGAATGCGATATTAAGCGGAACTACTGACACGTTTCTGTGTAAATTTCGAATTATACCTGGACCACGTTCACGTGCACATCATAAAAACGTAAAATACGCTGTAACTAAAGTCATAACATGTTATGAAATGGAATAATAATTTTCTAGATATGTCAAAAACGTCATGATTAACCTCACCATATTCATAGTTCAGTTTTGACATATTACATAAATTATGATTTTTTTTCATTTATGTCTTTTATAAATATGACGTTAAAGTGAACAACTGTTGAACTTGTGACAACTCAGTTGAACGAAAATGTTTCCGCTTTGGTTTAAATGTCGTAAAACCTGTATTTGCAAGACGAACGAACACATCATGTACCACCTGTTTTCCTTTGAACCAAATCTATAGAATGTTCTAACACTGAGGCAAATACCATTCATTCGCATTCACGTCCTTTGAGAGCTTTGGGTTGTTATAAATCTCTTCACAGTTTATCC
Source organism: Haliotis asinina (assembly GCF_037392515.1). Taxonomy (NCBI): domain Eukaryota; kingdom Metazoa; phylum Mollusca; class Gastropoda; order Lepetellida; family Haliotidae; genus Haliotis; species Haliotis asinina. Next base: position 72,718,608 of record NC_090281.1, read on the forward strand.
ATAAAAATAAGGTAAGACTTGCGTCCATTTCATGTCAGCGAATAGTCTTGTAAAAATAATTACGTCCTGCCTTAAAAAGATTGAAACAATGACAAAGACGCTTAACAATGAGTGTTTGTTGCAGCCTTTGTAGTTTCTCTACGTCAAAGTTTACTTATTGTGGCTGACCAAATGATAATCCGAGAGATTAATATGGGTTGAATCTGTTAGTACTTTAAACATTAATTACAATAAGATGAATATTTTATCTAGTTAGTACAATAACGACATTCCACATTTCACAAGTCAAATCTTCGCTTTGCATACGTTGAACAAATCATTATCATGCCGACTTATTGGATGAATGATGATGTTCGTAACTCTTCATGCAGTTGTCACATGATTCGGTCACGTGTGCATATATAACGGCAGGGCGAAGGACCACGTGACACCTGGTGATAAGTATATATTGAGATCCCCTTGTGGTGATAGTATCAGTCATCTCATCACTGGTGTGTCATCTAGTCAAATCTTACCATCATGAAGGTAATATAAACGGCCATTTATTTCTATCACATTTAAGGCGTTTTGGGGTTGAATTTGATGTTTCGTTAGTGAGAAGAGCTTCTAGACCTAGACATTATGAGAGATGTACAATCAGACTTCACGTTCTGCGGCATATCCTTGTCAAGCCATTGTTTACATTTTCCGTCCATCAATCTATGTTATTCGCAACATTATATGATTCAAAAGTGTTTCGCAGTTTCATATTTGAGTTATGTTAGCTTGAACCTATTCTGTTTTCAGTTCGTCATCGCTGTGTTGTCCGTCATGGTCAGCTCTGCCATGGCCCAAGTGAATCTCCTCGGTAAAGGAGTTGGAAATATCGGTGTTGGCTTCAACAATGGACTTATTGCTGGTAAAGGCTACGGCTACAACCCATACAATAACTATGGCTATGGCGGACACGTTAACGGTAAAGATGTTGGCAACGTTGGCGTTGTTGGTACAGGCTATGGCTACAACCCCTACAACAACAACTATGGGTACAAAGGCTATGACTACGGTAAAGGCGTTGGTAACGTTGGTGCAGGAAAGGCTTACGGTAACGATTACAGCCCCTACAACTACAACAACGTTTACGGTAAAGGGGTTGGCACATTCGTAGCTGGACACAGAACTGGTCTTCTTGGACACGGACCTTTCGTTGGACACGGTCCCTTCATTGCTGGACATGGACCCGCCGGAGTTGTCGCCGAACATGGTGTCTATGGACATGGTGGCCCCTTCGTTGCTCGTGGAGTTGCCGGTTTATTCGTCAACAAAGCCAGTCCTTACTACTATCACTAGAGACATATGCTTGAATGCCTCATATTTGAATGTTTTATAGTGTAATGATTTTCTCATTAATTAAATAAAGTGGACAACCTGAACACATTGTATATTGTATTCACTGAAACAACCGTATTCCATATCAACTATATTGTGTGCGAATTGGACTTGAGAGGACATTCAGACTGAAGCTGAAGCTGAAGGAAAATCAATGTTTTGCTAAATTTCGACACGTTTTAGTAGCTTATCATCTACGATTAAAACGAAGATCGCATATTTTCCCCTGATAATCTTGATGTATCTGCTGTCCTTTCACAGCAATACATAGTTACTTCTTTACTGACACGCATGTATATAAATATATAGTCATGAGAACCACTGATTCAGTATTTGCAAGAACATATGTGAAACTGCTATCATTCAGTTCTAGCCCACCCACACACATTTGATATAGTATTCCCATATCCAAATCAAGTAATGTCATGCAGTGATTATGAAACCACATACATGCATGCATGCATCCATCCATACACACACACACACACACACACACACACACGTATGCATGCATACATACATACATACATACATACATACATACATACATACATACATACATACATACATACATACATACATACATACATACATACATACATACATACATACATACATACATACATACATACATACATACATATGACAACTGCTCCCTGTAACTTACATGTTAAATATTGTAAACACTGACCATATTAATGTCTTAGGTTTTTATAAAAAGTATTAACTTAACGACGTTTAGGATAACGAGATTTCATTATGTATTCAGAAGATTGAACCCCAGTCCCCGCAAAGGTGATTTACCTTTTAGTGGCTACCGATCTCACTCACTCCAAATACTGACAGTAAATATTGGTGGACTGGGATTTATAATAATGACTCAGATTTAAAGGATACTCTATGATATGTATGGAACAAAACTGGTTCCGTTTTTGATACGCATGCTATACTGGGATACACTTTCCCAGCTAAGGAAAGACTGTAGCATTTGGAGGTTCCATCCGATTCAAGCACCTAACCACCACCACACAAAGTCAGTGGTTTATTCCATTCAAGCTTTCACAAAATGGAAGTTTGGCAACCGATAGTCTAGATAGTCTAGTATTGGGTACCTTATATCACCCCTCTGACATACGCTGACACGACCCCAAGGGTCCATGGATGCGCAATGCTGTTTAGAAAGTGGTCAAATATAGAATATGTTCATACATTTCTCACTTCCATTCTTTTGGAGTAAGCTAAGTGAGTAAGCTGCTGACCTAGTGTGCAGGCGATTAAGTAAGTGGCCGATTTTGATGGGACCACGTGACGTATGGGCAGGATGTTTCACATATGTACTGAATCAGTGATTCGCTATACTGCATATGACTTACAAGCGTGTGCATGTACAAAAGGAAATATGCCTTGGTCTGAAGGGCAACAGATTCATGAAATTTATTTGTCATCTTCGTGCTAATTTAAAATGATTACCCACTACAAATTATTGATTTTCCTTCACCTTCAGCCTGCAAGTTTCAAATTACAAAATGAGTAAATCCACGATCAATATGGACGATGTAGTTGACGGTTGTTTGAATGAACACAGCACAATTCACAATTTGTTAGGTTCATTTTATCCATTTTATTGATGTAAAAAAAACAAATTAATACAGTACAAAATACTCGCAAAGAATGCATGTACGCACATATCTAATGGTAGTAATATGGACTGGCTTTGTTGACGAATGCACCAGCAACTCCATGACCAACAAAGGGCCCACCATGTCCGTAAACACCGTGTCCGGCAACTCCGGCAGGTCCGTGTCCGGCAAAGATACCATCATGACCGTAAACACCGTGTCCAGCAACGAAGGGACCGTGTCCAAAGAAAGGTCCGTGTCCTACAAGACCAGATCCGTGACCGGCAACACCTTTACTGTAGCCATTGTTGTTGTAGTTGTAGGGGTTGTAGTCGTTACCGTAAACCTTGACTTGTCCGTAGCCATAACTGTTGTGACCATAGTTGTAGGGGTTGTAGCCATACCCTTTACCAGCAATGCCAACGTTGCCAACACCTTTACCGTTACCGTATCCGTATCCGTCGTGGCCATGGGTATTGTATGGTTTGTAGCCATAACCTTTACCAGTGATATGTCCACTGTTGAATCCAACACCAAAATTACCAACCCCTTTATCAAGGAGAGGCAGCTGGGCCATGGCAGAGCAGAGCATCACAGACAACACAGCAGCGACGAACTGAAATAAAAAATACGTTGAAACAGAAAATGTATTGACAGTGTTTGTAAGTGGTTTTCAACTGTAATGCTTTTTGCCTGATATTCGAATCAAACCATTAGGCAGATAGCCTTGAATGCAGTTCCGTTTTGGTCATTTTAAAGGATTCAAACTAGCACATCTTAACCCACAATAAACATGAAAATGTAATGTGCCTCTGTGAATTAGTTCTTAGCAAAAATCGTTGCTGTGAGAATTAAATACAATACACCATATTAACTGCGTAAACTGAGAAACGAACATAGACCATGTAATTAAATAACGTACAAAATCGCCTCAAAATCGTCAGCATTTTACGGCTATAATCGTTTCTACTTTCTCGTTTATTTATACACATGTCGCAGATAACGCACAGAACTATTCCGCCTTTCCTTCTCATTGCAAACTGATACAAATGATATGTTTCAGTTTATAACCCAAAGGTCGCTATCTCACATGAAATCCACAATGTTGGACTTAACGTATGATTGTACATGAATCTCACAATCTAATCCAAGCTCTGACAATGTTTTTCCACGTTACATGAGAAGACACATGCAGATCGTTTACATTACCTTCATGATGACCAGACTTGACTAGACGATACACCAGTGAGGAGATGACTGATACCAAGACTATAAGGTGGCATCCATATATACTTATCTTTAGGGGTCACGTGGTCATTCTCCATGCCGTTTTACCCCTGTATGTATACCGCGTGACCGCTCCATGTGATAATCGCTTGAATAATTACTTACTGTTATGAATACGATGAGCAAATTGTGGGATTATCCAATTGTCATTTTTCTCCAAAGTAGAACAAAACACACAACAGCAACCCTGTTGAGTATTGTAGCCATTGTTGTTAATGTAAAAATATTTCAACAATGTGTATTCAGATTTAAGCTTGTTGGGTAATACTGTGTTGGAGGAGACGTTTACAACTAACAACATATCGGCAAAGGGCAATAACGTGAACGGACAGGCGAAGATCTGTCAAGAAGATTAATCAGATCAGGGAAAAGAAAGTGACACATACACACACCAAGCAGAGTCAAATATAAATGAAAATCAATGATACATACTTTGCCAGCATGAAATTACGATTTTGCGTGCGGTCTCGGCTTTTGTTGTTGATGTATCTATGGTTAATGGACTTTTGTGAATGCAAATGTAGGACAATGTTTTCAAATTGCAACCCAGGAGAAGACATATACTTTTTTCTGATTTTACACCCGCTTTCACTTGTTAAATACGTGTTCAAGTTAATGTCGTTACATATTGTGCCTCGGTGTAAGATTCTGATACAAAAGTGTTATACACGGTTACAAAATTCCTCGATGCTGGTATTAGTTATACACTGAAATATGGATAAAGAGGTGACAAAAATAGATAAAGCACGTGAGCACAAAGGATACCCGGTCTTCACTATCCACAAAAACAAATTCCGTTTGGTGTAAATGGTTAAAATAGCAATGAACATTTTGTGAATGGATTACTGAAAGCCAGTGATTATACCTCACGGCAATGTTGATTATGTTCCGCTCTACAAGTACCACCCTCCATTCACACAAATGCCAAGCACAAAATGTATAAAAGAAATGTTAATTATTATCTCTTTCACCAGAGGAAGTGTTACAAAATTGTCAGGGTTTCGTGCGTGTTCTAACAGAGACCAAATTTTACTTTGAATATAGATTCAATAGACGTTATGAAATTATCCGCACCTGCTCAAGCAGCGTTAGAGCTTTGAATGTGTTGAATACATTATATATTTTACTTCAAGCAAATACAAGCATTTAGTATATAATGCATGCCAGTGTGTACACTACTAAATTAGTACATGATACATGTATATGTGCTATATGTGGTTATGCTACATACACCCTACGTAAGTGTTATTGATGTACTCATTTGTTTCGACAAAGTTGATTTTGGTTAAAAAAAAGAGCTTTTAACCTTTGAAACTATTTTGTATGTTTAATAAATGTAGGATATAACGAATGTGAAGATAAAGCATTAGGTAACCTAAGTGATTTTCCACAGTGTTTGTGAAGTAACACAATTTCGGTGCAGCAGTTAACTCATAAAACGCCACTAACGCTTCATAGATTTATGCATGTTTTTTTTTTTGTAGAGAAGTTTGGGGACTAGCATAAGTAACTCATACAATTAAGTAATTTGCATCCCTAAGACGGGAGGGAATGAGGTGTACAAAATATTTATGACAAACGTATTCCCCGTTAAAATACGATTTACCCCTACAAAGTAAATGAAGTGATACTGTACTTGAACACCAACTAAAGTAGATACACATAGAAAGACTAAATTTCATATATTTATGTATTATTTCAGGTATGATTAGAATCGTAACTGCATTCAAACATTGTTAATAATTTATTGTAATTTCTTTTATTATCATTGAGACCTTAATGCACAGGAGGTTAATGCAACTTCGTGTCGCAGCCCAAACTGCAGCGTCGTGAATTAAAAGAAACAAAAAAAGAAATAAACAAGTCATAATGATTGTATGAATGAGGTACATAAAATTAATATTTTCAATAATGAATAGGATTGTAAGTGCGTTCGAATGTTGTTCGATTGTTGAAAATGATATGGATTTGACAAATATCTCATCAAAATATTTTAAGGCATTGAAAACGCAAACGGCCAAACTGTTAGTATTAATTGCACAAGACAATCAACCCAGATCTATGTGGAGTTTTTTCACAACAACCCACAACAAAATGCATCTGGTCATAAAGTAATGTGGCAAATATGTGTGCAACATGTTGTTCAAAACTATTACGAAATAAAGCTGTTGTAAATATAAACACAAATCCCAAACTTACACATCTGCCTTATTTATTTATTTATTTATTTATTTATTTGTCAAAGCAAACCGTGTGGAAAAGTGATTAAGTTTGTTGGATTTATGCTGTTGATGTTGCGCCTTTGAAAACAGTAACAAATGCATTAAAAGTAATATCAAAGTATATTTTCCAAATATGTTTCCTTTCATTCTGCGTCCAATACATTTCATGATGACACTAGCAAATGCAGCATGAGTGCAATGGACATAAAAACGCAGAGTGATTTGCATGAACACACTTTCTTCATACATATTCAACCTTAATTTTATTCAAGTTTACGTCCCACGACCTACAAACGTTGGCATATTACCCGACATTATTGCAATGAGCACATTATATAATTATAGAAACTGACGAAATAGTCAGTTTATGTATCACTTGCAATAGGAACCATTTGATAAATTCCTTTGAGATAGTAATTAAAATTCAAACGTACTGCCTCAAATCCAAGTTTGTGAAATATTTACAATCTAAGGTTATGAGAAGAAGGAAGAATTAGAGGTTCAGGGGTATGGAGTCTTGCTGAGATGTTGACTTTAACAAGCTCTTTAGTTTTTGACAGTGCTAAAAGCGTGTTGGGCAATGTGTAATTAAACACCCCTCTCGTTCCTTCCGTTGCTGGGATATCGGAAAGTAATATGCAAATGTACGCTTTGAGGTCGCCTGAATGGTGCTTATAAAAATAAAACCCTGGCTACATAGCTTCGATGTATACTCGTAAATTCAGTGCATTCAGTGATTATTTCCAATTCAGGCCTCCATAAAACTGATGGTAGGCTATAAATCTTTATTACTTTCACGTTGTGAGACTCTTAGAAACGTGTTGCGTAAGTGATCACTGTGACGTTATTCTGTAAATGCGTGACACGCCCAGAAACCTTCGTTTCATCCTTACAGATCTAGGTTATTAGAGTCACCCTCATGTGAACCTTTGCGCATGTTTTATTTCCTATTTACAAGCATTTCTTTGCACTTGCACGTGTCACTGCAAAATCGTTTCCACTACTATCTCGTTTTTGCCGTCTTTTTTTTTTAATTTTTGATTTCATTCAAACCCAAATCATCTAAAATCAAGTCTTGTACCTGGTACTGATGACTATAAATGGCACCAGGGTATCTATTAGTCGTAGTGTGAATTACCACTGTTCCATTCCAACTACGATTTAGATATTATTCACTCAGTCGGTCACTTGAATTTTGGAAAGTGAATAGCCAACGCGGTTTGCATTGTAAGTTTCCCGAACATGATGTAAATTGTGCTGGCATTTATATCATATAATATTGTACTTGACGATGTTCTTTATTATTTGGAGGTACTTCTGGCCCAACATGTACATGTGACTGTTATCTAATACTCTATTGCTTATTGCAATATGAACTAACCTCCAACGTTAATAATCAGTAGCCAGACAGTGGTACAGTGTCTGTGTAGATTTTTTTTCTACGATTTTTTTCTACGATTAAAAGCATTTCCTTAACCGCAGGAATACTCACTCTTGACTATTCTCAGAATCCAGGATCAAGAACAGAATAAATGTAGGCGAGAAGCCTGTGTGAATTATCCACTGAAAATCAGTTAAGATAACATCTTCCATTCACATGGCAGTTAAATAGTGCAGACGAATAGATCGTAACTTCTATATTCTATATTCACTACCAAGAGAAAAGGGAATTACCCATTATACGCAACAGAGGAATCAGCCTCAGCATCAGCCTTCAGACGTACCAAGTGAAAGCTTTAGCTACAACCCTACCAGACTGCCCACGATAACAAACACAGTGACATCTACCTTTCCGTTTCGTGTTTTACAAGAGAAATATTCCTATGCTGTTTTTTAATCTCTAAATCGGACAGAAATTAAAAAAAAACGTGCATGTATTTTTCCTGAAGAAAGAGTTTTCCGATATGTTATTGTAGAGTAACTCAGTTGTGACACAATATTTCTAACAAACTCGCCATAGCTGTCTTCTTGAGGCTTTTATGCACGCATCTCGTTTACAGACTGAAGATATTTGCGCCGTACAGAAAGGAAGGAGACAATGAATGAGGTGGTATTCACAATCGCACGCAAATGTGTCACTTCAAGAGGTTAATGATATAAGACTTTACCCGAACAGTTCTTAGTGTGTTCTCTCTCTGTTCTCACGACCAGATTACTTTGAAATGATCACACAATCTTTACCTTGTCCCTGTTGAGTTTTTCGATCTAAACGGTATGTATACACGTTCTATGAATGGAATGACCTAACAGATGGATCCGATGCAGATTCCGCTGGATGGAGTCTGTTGACTCTTCAAGGCTAATGCCATGATGGGCAATGGACACGTTAAACACTTATCTCGTTCAGTCAGTCATTTCAATATATTCTCGATTTAATGTCTGTCGTCATGAACGTGTATTCCCTCATAATATGGACTAGTTTGGCAGGTATGAGTGGATACGTTATTGAAGATATTTGTTTTTAAGCAACACATGTACAACGGCATTGGACACGAGGAAAGGCACCCGCCCAATGTATCTTTGTTGGACTCCACATATTCATGTCGAGAAAAGCGAACGCTTTAAGCGTAAGACGAGATCAGCACACTTCGATATAATAACTACTTTGAAACCGTACGAAATGTGTATGTATGATAACATGATACAATCATCAACTATCAGTTTGTATCTGACAATTGAGATTGCGTGCGAGTGCGTGCACATTTACCTGCTGAGGCTTGTGGGATGATTAATATGTGAGTTTTCATATATGTACTTGTCAACGTGGAACCGGTTACTTTAGCAAATACCTTTTCTACTTCATCAAATTAGTCTGTTACTATTTTCAATACAAGATTGTATTAATATATATGGGTGTTTAGGTTAAGTAGTGAATATGTTATGAACTGCAACGGATACATTAGCAGAAAAGGTATGATCTTCGTGAACTCAAAAACTCTTAATTTAGTTAAATTTTGTAACAGTTTTTTTTTTACCTTCAGTCTGAATGGTCCATTGAAACCAACGCAACACACGCGAAGTCCGGATCAAAATGGACACGGCATTGTGGAATATGGATGTTGGAATGAAGACAATACGCATGCATGTTTAGGTACAGTTTATTCATTTTATTGTTGTAAAGAATAAATTGGTACAGTATGAAAATACATTTAAACATATATCTCTAATGGTAGTAATAGGGACTGGCTTTGTTGATGAAAGAACCAGCAACTCCATGACCAACGAAGGGTCCACTATGTCCATAAACACCGTGTCCGGCCACGCTGTGTCCAACGACAGGTCTATGTCCAACAACGTGTCCGACGAAGGGTCCGTGTCCTACCAGACCAGGTACGTGCCCAGCAACGCCTTTATCATACCCATTGTTGTTGTAGCTGTAGGGGCTGTAGTCGCTACCGTAAGTTTTTCCAGCACCAACGTTGCCGAAGCCTTTACCGTAGCCATAGCCATTGTACCCATATTTGTTGTTGTAGGGGTTGTAGCCATAGCCTGTACCAACAATACCAACGTTGCCAAGACCTTTACCGTTACCGTATCCGCTATAGTCATAGTTATTGTATGGGGTGTAGTCATAACCTTTACCAGCAATGAGACCATTGTTGAAGCCAACGCCGAAATTTCCAACTCCTTTACCAAGGAGAGGCAGCTGGGCCATGGCAGAGCAGGCCATGACGGACAACACAGCGACGACGAACTGAAACCAGAATAAGTTGAAATTATAATAACTCAGTTAAGAAAATGCAGAAACATTCTTGGTATGATGTGTCCTATAGTAATTATCTTAATTGATGTTGGAATCAAACCATGACAGACAAGTAGCTTTGAATACAGTTCGTGTGTTATTATTTTGAAATATCCGAAACTGGTTCACGTTAATCTGCACTTAACAAACATGTAATGTGCTTCAGTGAATAACTTGTTAGCAATCATAGTATCATAATCATAGTATGTGAGAATTAATTACGAAAAATGACAAATAGTTCTATAAGCTTGTGTGAGGAAAGAGTCATAAACTCCTCATCACCATGTGTCAGTCTACATGACTACTATCACTTCTAGGTTCTCGTGTATCTAAATTCTTATCGCAGATAAAACGCAATAATTTACGGCTTTTCATTTTCAGAATCATCAAATTCCACCAAGAAACTCTTTCCACATAAAATAAAGAAACCATGCAGAGTTGTATTACCTTCATGATGGTAAGACTTGACTAGATGAAACACCAGCAATGAGATGACTGATACTGTCACTTTCAGGTGGCCTCCATATATACTTATGTTCAGGGGTCACGTGGGTACTAGCGCCGTTATATCATTACATGTGTACCACGCGACCGTATCAGTGACGACCGCTTGAATATTCAGTCAGAATTGACCAAACAATGACTTGAAGAAGCAAAACGCATATTTCACCACTGAAATAGGAAACAACGTCACTGATTTGACAGTTTCTGTATAAGGATGTATTAATCTCTCAGACTATTAGACACTTAGTCAGTCACAGAAATTTAACACTCTCCTTTATTTCTAAAAGAGGACAAAACTACTGTATTTATAGAACAGGACAAGACACATTTAGTTATATCTCTGTTTAGCCTACTTTGTCGCTCATTAATCGTTAATGCATTTAGTCAAATCATTTCGTCTCCATCGAACTCGGATTTGAATCAATGCATGATTCTTGAGACAGCTTAAAAACTAATATTGATAACGAATACAATAAAGCTATTTCTTCAGTGAGAAAAGAGATACAGGAATTGAGGTGGATGTAATCCTTAAATATAGTTTATCCACACGGGAAGCTAATGAAGCTTTGCAGTTGGCCTCACTATCGTACCCGTATTGCAACATTGTGAAATCGACAAATAAGAAATAAACATGGAATGGACACGGTAATTTCACTATTGTTACCATATTGTCAGATTGAGACTTTAGTAAATACGTGAATATGCCCCCCCCCCTCCCCCACCCCCATTGACATCAGCGTGCATGTAGTGTACACTTGATCGACATCTCATGTACGTATGATGAAAATGTTTAATGAACACTATCCTTCTCATTCCATTATCCCCTTGGCAAGCTTCTCCCAACGTTTTTCAACCTGAATCTGAGAAGCTTTAACCTATCCAGTTCTTGTGTATTTTGTTTCAGTGATTTATGCACTGACGAGGAAAACAACACTTCTGACATAATGTTTTTTTCATGTTTTAATTGTTTTGGTTTTTTTGTATACAGACATGTGCTATCTGCTTTGGTTTACTAAATTTACAACGTACAGACGTCAGTTACTTTCACAACCCGATTCACTATCGCTGTCATACTGTACCATCTGTAGCTTCTTTTTTTAATGAGAGCTAGGACATTGCTAACGATTTCTCGACACTGAGATGTCAAACGGCAACATTGTCTCGGCTGTTAAATCATGTTGACAATCAACTGAAAAAGGTGCACCCCCTCACAGTAAGAGACTCAAGCAGTTGTGACACGGTCATACAATGCATTAGTATTCACTTGATCAGGTCAAGTTGAACGAGTTGTCATGCACTATATTGTGTGCATTATTTAATTACCGAAACAGACAGTTTATGCATGACTTAAGAAATAATGTTGCATTTGAGTATACAATTACGCATTTAATCGTAACAGTGAGTTTTCTCAAGTCTGCTTTAACGTTAGTGCAATAATTTATAATGTAAGGTTTGGCTTCCAGTGTCGAGACCATTGACCCATGCAACTTGAGTAAGAATCCTTTAATGAATTGATTCCGGTGAATGGAGTCATGCAGCGTTATATACTTTGCCAAGGGCATGATGGGCAATGGGAATACTAAACACTACACCCGTTCCTTCTGTTGCTGGGATATCGGACTATTAAGTTCAAATATACTCTTTGAATTATTCTTAGTGGTGATCACATGGAATGGAATCCTGATTACAAATCGTCGATGCATACTCGTAAATAATTTACAGTCAGAGATTATTTTCAATTTGACCTTCTATAAAACGGATAGTATACCATAAATATGTATTACTTTCACGTTGTGCGACTAGCAGAAACCTTTTGCTCAAGTGATTACTGTGACGTAATGTCAGTGTTTAATGGCGCCCATAGACAATTCACTCTAGCCCTAGAAATCTAAATGAAGAACGCCACCTGTAGTAACCATGTGCGTGTTATTTCTGTTTGCCAGCATTTCTTTGAACATACTTGTGTGCCTGCCATAATTATCAATGGATCCTGCTTTACATTCTTATATTTCTGGCTTTCCAAATAATCGGAAATTCTGACTCTAAGCCCGCACTAAAGAATATGAATGGCACGGGTCCCAACTCATTTTTGTCAGGTTGACACTGATTGTGGGCCATAGTGGGAATTACCACTGATAAAATTTCCATTTCCTTCACAGGAGTAGAACTTTAGCATTCTTCATTCGGTCATTTACCTCAGTTTGAGACAAGTGAATATACGACGAGGTTCACATAGTGACTATGAACATGACGTGAATAGTGGTAGACCCTCTGTTATTGAGGATATTATTAACAGAATGTCTGGATATTACAGCAACGAAGACTTACAAAGGCCAATTCTCTACTTAGTTATATAACACATAACTGCATCTGCAAAAATATGCATTAATACTTGTCTGTCTGCGTGTGTCGCTTGCCTTTTATATAGACTGTTACAACATGTAAAGTGTTTAAGCTTGAATTATGTAATCTCTGACAACAAGTGATTGTAATAACAAATAAATATAGAAGAGTAAAGTTGGTAAATGTTAAGTCTTAATGTTATGATACACACGGAGGTGAAATATGTCTGTGTGGAATGATAGTGGACGTGAAGAACCGGTTTCTGACATGGATCATCTCATGTACATATCACACACGATCCGAATCCAAGATTGTACGTAAGCTTCTTGCAATCCTGAGAGAGGCACGTGGTAAATATGCGACAGCAAGTCATGTTAGATTTGCATCGGACATAATCTGGAGTCAAACTTTATCACTATGCCTTCCATTAAACCATTTGAATGCTTTACTAGGACGTGTGAATGATGTTATCATGATCAACGTTTGACGAAGACTCGTGCGACGCAAATCGTGTTTGACTGTGCATGTTTGATGATACCAGGGCCCAGTTCCTCAAAGCGATCGTAGCACTACGGCAGTCGTAGGTCTGTGTTAGAGTATGGGAGTTACGGCAGTCGTAGGTCTATGTTAAAGTATGGGAGTTACGATCACTTTAGCGCTACGATCGCGTTGAGGAAAGGGGTCGTGAAATTCTTTTAAATGCATCACAATGTGTATCACAGTTTGTTTAAGTTTAAACCAATTAGTACTGTGAAACAAAGGAGGTCTTTGTCATTGTAAAGCTCAGTTGCTGCGTCAGTGTGGAGACGTGTTGATTACAGTTTCTTACAAACAAACATGACGAGACGAGTATTCAAGAGCATGCATGTGCGGTTATTTGACATCACTTTCGTGATAAAGTATTTCTGTTAGTGTTAATATGATGTTTAACATAATAATTATCTTCATAAACTCCTTTTGACGTATGATAGAATTACGTACTGGATATATTTCCAAACCCGTTTAAGATTAACATATATTAAGCATTTTGTAATGGTTTGTTTTACGTCTGATATCTGATCCTTTAATGCTTAATGCTAAAGTCCAAAATGCGTTCATGAATTATTATGTTTAATTGGAAGTATAAAACCCTGGAATCACTCAATTCAACACATTTGGCTGTTATAGCCATTTATAAAAGATCTAAATACTTTGTACTTACGGTATATTTAAAAACTGATTTGTACTAGACAGAAAATGTTGAGATAGTGAGTGTAAGTACACTGTAGAGTGAGTGAGTGAATTACTGAGTGAGTTGGGTTTTACGCCAGTCTAAGCCCTTATATCAGTAATGGGCTTTAAACATTTATGGTGTAGATCTCGAGTCTTTGAGGTGACGAACACAATAACTATTTACCCATTGCTTTGTCCAGAGTGTAACGAGAACATAAACACGTGTTAAGGCCACACTGAGTAAGATTCAAAAAGGCATCGCACAGTATTTTGCAGTTTTCCAACCGCAGTTGCCCATGTTGAATATCGAAACAGGGCCTTTGGCGTGACGATAAAATAATAAGCTATTCCTCTACATCCCGAAAGGTAAAAGAGAAGAAACAGGCCATATGACATGAAAGATTGTTTATTTTATTTTACATACTTTAAACCATGACACTCATGAAACACATGACTATATTTGTTGGTTTAGTGATGACCAAAGAAGGACCCGCGTCCTCCAAGGAGCCCACGGTTTCCAGGCAGACCAGCGAAACCATGTCCACCAAGAAGACTACGTCCCCCAAAGCCTCCAAAAGATCCAGCTACCCCATGCCCGCCGATAACTAGACCAGCCCCTCCGAAGATATTTCCTCCGACAAAGGGTCCAGCATGTCCAAATCCAAGTCCGCCGATGAAGGAGCCAGACCTTCCAAAACCTTGTCCTCCTACGAAGGGACCCAAATGACCGGCACCGTGTCCAAAAACACGTCCACCGACAAAGGGACCAGCATTTCCAAATCCATGTCCGCCGACGAAGGAATCACCAAGGCCAAAGCCTTTACCAAAGCCATGACCAGCGAAGCCATGACCATAGCCATAGTGACCAGAGGCGAGGCCTTTTCCAAAACCGAAACCGTTACCTTGGAAACCGCCGCCAAGGAGACCATGCCCATTCAGAGGAAAACCAGCATGAGCATATGCGCAAAGGGCAGCGAGGAAAACGGCAATAATCTGAATCAAAATAGAAAATAACTTACTGGTGAAGATAATGAGGGTACAGTTTCATGATTAGACACTGCAGCGATTTGAAGATGAAGTGTATGTTGACTTATCAGTATACAATAGCATGGTATCATCGAAACACCTTAAGCGTTTTCACAATATACCAAAGAGACGAGCGAGGATACAGCGTTGCTTACTGATACGTGCATCACGAACATTCTGACTAAAGGAAATCTCACCTGCATGGTGGAATGTTGAGACGATGGGCGCTGTTATGAAGTCCGAATCTCGAGATGGTGTGATTATCAGCTGTAGAAAATGATTCTTATATACCCAGCTAATGTACTGTAAAGAATTAGTCGCCAATCCCATTCTTTTGTTATGATAATATATATAATGAATGATAGTGGTCGTGACCTCTCAGTGTTGAAAGAACCCTGTAGTTTTAGAACCCAAGACGAAGTTTCATAAGCAAACCTGATTAATATTTCATCAGGGATGCTATGGTGGTTGGAAAGTGCAGTATTTCGGATGAATAGGCACCGGTCAACACCAGCGTTAGATTCAAGAAGGATCGGACTTCCATATCTAAAACTAATGGAAACGAATCTGTGGACATGTCACGGACGAACTGTACTTCTAAGCATTGCGTGGAAAGTCGTGTACAAGGAGCTTTATATTGTTTGTTGTTTACTACACTCAACAAATTCTAGCTATTTGACATGGTCTTGTAATAACTGAATCTAAAAACCCAGTAGTTGATATTGTGAACACCTCGGCTTTCCTTTAATGTACAATGATGTGCAATCTACCTGGCCAACGAGACAGAACTCGTGCAATCATTGGATAGATCTCGTCAGACTCTGTGACACAGTTGTATCACTCAGATATTGTGCGAATAGAAGCTTATACTTGCTTCACGAAACAAAAGCAAATTTTCGTACAATAACATGCTTGTATGTTGTGTTGAAATATAGGGTAAGACGAATGCTCACTTACAATTATAGTAAATGTATTTTTATTTCCATAGAATGCTAATATTGTTGTCTTCGTCAGTCATTTATGTGTCAAGGCACCATTGTTACTGTTTAACGTTAATCTATGCTATTAATCTAACCAAAGAATTCAGTAATCATGGTATTGGGTGACTATCAATGGGTATTAAGGTTGTGAGGAAGTATAGCTTACTCTCTGTCAGATACAAGAAACGTTTTGTTAAACGGGAAGAACGCCGAGTTCTTTACCTCACCGATATTTTCGCAAATGTGACATTTAATTGCATGTTTCGCTCGTAAAGTAGAGGCCACAGGCTCGATTCCCACTCAGTGGAACAATATACAGAAACTTCATGCTATCACGTCCTTCACTTTCTGGAATAATGCCAGAGACGGCATAAAACCCTTTTGAAAAAGTAAACCATACGAGAATTAGACGAAGAAAAGTTTTTTCCACAGATTAATGTATCTTCTCGCTGCGTTATCTTATGAGACATGGTATATAGCACAACGTCTAACATGAATTATATTGATACCAATATGCTATTCAATTGAAAACAACAAGCATTCAAGCACAACTGTTATTTTCTAAACCTTTCGTTTTTACATTAGCATTATGTTTCACATTAGTGTGGAAGCATGCGTAAAATAGTTATTTCTATAAAACTTAAGTTCACAAGAAAATAAATTATTGAGGGACTATCTTCAGTTACCTATTTCATTCCAAATCCCCCTAATGCAATAAAAACTGCATATTTCATGAAAAGAGACGTGCTCCAGGTACATGTGAACGGATTTATATTGTCATTTCAAGAGTTCAATAGGTTCAAACCAGCAATTAAAGCATTGTGTGAGGTTTCTGAAATAGTGACAATACTGTTAAACTGTCAGTGAACGAATCCGTTAACCCTCAGGCTGTAAAGTGAGACAGAACTCAGTGCCTGTCATCCTTATCGTTATAATTTAACATACCAATAGAATACTGATATGAGCCATTAAAATAGTTGTGACTCGTGCCAGTAAATGAGCCCTTGTTTGAAAAACCTGCCTTCTCTTCTCATCGAAGAATATCGTTAGATTCCGAACTCAACAATGAATATGTAACATTTGTACTGTGGACAATTAATAGATATAGTGCGCTTGACAACTGAGAAAACATGTAATCGTAAAGAAAAGCATTTGCTCGTGGTCCAATATTAATTAACGAAAAATAAAAGCATAACATAAGCGAGGTCGGGGTCGAAGTGAAAATACTGCGCGATAAATGTCTTCACTTGCTAAATTTACCTAGTTTGTAACGTTCACTCACCAGTATGTTGACACTTGTCAATATATGTCTTTACTTTAGCTCATGAAAATATGCAAACCATCCACGTTTCTGCACACAATCGATTCCGATATATGTATTGTTTTCCCAAATTGGTAATGAACAAAGTCTTAGTTCTCGTTCATATCAAATCTTCTGATAACCATTCTGAAACAAAACTTATCACGCATTCTGTGGGCAAATAAGAGCACTTATCCTAAACTGTCCTTTCAACATTCATTCCGTGTAAGGTATGAAATTACTGGCACATGACTAGCTGGTACATACTTGAGTGTGTAAGTTCCTTTATATTCATTTAACAAAGCTGAAGAACATTTTGCATAAGAACTTCAAAATTTCATTTCGGATCAACTCTCATAACAACTCTCCACTTTCTCTCACATGTCATTTCTGGACACGGTGGCAGTGAGACCTTTACTAGGACATCCACACACAGAACTCTCACAGAACGGGCAGCTCTGCTCTCAGTTCGACACTACGGTTTCAGGAAATGGATTTGAATGGGGAGTAGGTGGAAAATAGGGTAAATGTCAATAAAGACATACAATGTATGTTTCTTTAGTTTATTGTAATATTAATATTTCTCTTTATGTAGAATTCGTATTTCTTAAACTTGAACATCGTTACAGATGCCAAAGTTAGACAGCACAAGGCTGTACATATATATTTTTACGATTAAAATTGTTGAAACATTTTCATATTTAATTTCACAACGTAATGATTTTTTATCTGTTGTTAATAGCTCAGATGACTGTTCACAGTTACTCACTTCACAGTCAAAATGAAAATGTGGATTATGCCCTCACTACCAGCATCACCTACATGTACCACTCATACAATTTGCATAAAAATGTAAATGTTTGTTTGATGTCTTAAAAATGGTCAAAACGTTTGAAGTTCGCCCGGGCAGATTTTCGCAGAGAATTCTCAATCATTGCAGCGCAAAAACATGCATGTACGTTGATGTACTAAAGATAGATAAAATGTCTGATGGTATTACTTTATGATCTACAGGCGTCTAGATCATCATTTGAGACTGAGCTGTGGTGACATCCAAAAGCAATCAAAACCATACGTCTGATTTCAAACGAAATATCAGAGTGCGCTTCAAACAAAAAGCAAATCAAACAGCTCGATTGTTGTTCACGCAAAGGATTAGCTGTTTTGCATCATTTTTTTTATCGACGATATCATTTCATTGCTGCCGGTGTATAATCCGGAACTGCACCAGTATGACGATACTACTATACCAGTGTGAGCGATCCTTAGTTCATGTCCAAATCATGTCCAGAACCCAATGAGCTCAAACAGACTAAACAGTGGACCCCTGTGGTAGTTTTGTCTGCAATGCATATTGCTGATACTCTGCCATATTTGTTTTGTTTGCCTCTGATGGTATACGTAGTTTAACATCCACGCATTATCCAGATGCGTCTTTATTTTACACCATGAAAAAACTAGACACATATCAGCTCACGAGAAGACGTGTCTTCAACTGAATATTAAACAAAGCCTTAATACCGAAATGAAATTATCACTGCAGCTCCTAAAATACTTTGAACGTCATAATGGAAATTCTTTTCGTGTAGTGAGTGAGTGAGTGAGTGAATATGGTTTTACGTCGCTTGAGCAATGTCCCAGCAATTTCACAGTTTGGATCCCGCGTTCTCTCCATGTTCACGTAAATACACATTCACGCATGCTAAGTTAAAATATTTTGAATTGAGAATGGTTCACAACAATTATCATTTGTCTACAGCTGAAAGGCCACTATTTGTCTCACAAACATGAAATACACTTCTTCATGTATTTCGTATTAAATGGTTTGGAACTGATGAGCTGGGATAGCTGACTGTAGTCTAAATGTACTTAGAATATGATGGAGATCATATATTTACAAAGAATATTATACTGGAGACTGGATTTTCAGTTTCCTCGTGTGGGCAACGGGTCCCTCTTCACGCTGGATACCCGGGGTAACCAATCTCGTAATCTTTTATTGACGGTGGTAATGGGCGGTTAAAGTTAAAGCTGGTTAAAGGGTCCGCTCGTCACCCGGGTTCGATTCCCCACATACGTGCAATTTGTGGAGCACATTTCTGGTGTCCCCTGCCCTGACATTGCTTAAATATTGTTAAACGTGGCGTAAAACCAAACTTACTCACTCTTTGTAATGTATAATAGTAAAAATACTATCACTCAGACTTTCTCCACATTTCAACTGCTTTAACTAGAAAAAGGAATGCGAATAATAAGTATTTGTGGAAGGCTGGTTGAAGGTAAACAAATAATCCATGGTCTAGTCGGAGGAGATTTTGATTTTCAAAATAGTGTTCTTCACATTGCCTGTTTATAACCACACCCGACTTCAATCATCAAACAAAAATAAAGGAGCTCTAATGCTTTTCTATAAAACATGGCTGGTGAGAACATGATTGCTGTTACGGGGATGTTATTCAAATTCTCTGTTCCACGCAGTGAAATTTGTTACATTTAGAACAGTGTGCAGTTTAATTTATTTAATTTATGGGTTGTCGATATACCTAGACCAAATGGTGGTCATGAATTTGAATTTGAATCCAAACTAGAATAAACTTTTACGACAATCATTATCATTTTTCACTGGTCCTGCCAGTGATATTGGTTGTATATATGACTGATCGTATTGTATATAAGAGATGAGCTTTCCTTGCTTTCTTTTCCTGGGTCCATACGAGCAGCCTGGACGCATCCTTGCAGAGCATCATCTCACAGTGATGAAGGTAATGTCATGACTGAATTCTATCACGAATGTCCCTTTAGATGCATATTGGATAGTGTCAATATCAAAACTGTATTTGTATGTTTAATAATTATATATTTGACAAATTGTGGGGGGTAACAATGATACGAGATCTTGCAGTCTTTGGTAACGAAAGATGAATGACGTGTATCACTAACCATCAATATCAAATCACTTTCTGTTGTGGTTATAATAAGAGCCACTTAAAACAAGCTAGGCGATCAGGTTTGGTGCCTCGGTATTGGATGCTAATTACGAAGACTTTTTTCTGCATTGTCTTGTGCAGACCTTGTGGACCGAGAATATGTGCAACAAATTGAATATTGAATAGGCGTTATCAGACTCTGAGGCATGGCTGTTTGCCATGAAATTAGGTGTGTCATGTCATGTGCGTCAGCGTGCCCTTGCGAAGTAGACATTTGCCAACCACATGTTGGTCTAAACAACATTCCAGTGTCCAAGGGACTCAGTGAGTGAGCGAGTTGATATTTAGCGTCACATCAACAATATTGGAGCCATATCGTCCAAGACTCAGTCACATAGCATGAGTAATGTTCACTGCGGCTCACTCACTCACCCACTCACTCAATCAATCAGTCAATCAGTCAGTCAGTCAGTCAGTCAGTCAGTCAGTCAGTCAGTCAGTTAGTCAGTCAATCAATCAAATTCTATTGTTCCAGGCCACGCTCATTGTTTTCGTAATGTTGAGTTCAACCACCGTCGCCATGGGCCCAGGGGTACTCGGCTTTAGCCTCAATGGAGGTTTGAGTCTCATTGGAGCACACGGAATCAACACAGGCTTTGGCAACGGTTACCTTGGCTACAATGATGGACATGGCAAAGGCATTGGTTACAACAGTTACAACGGAAACAGCGGTCTGAATGGATTTGGTCTCCTTGGGAAAGGTTATGTTCATCGCACCTTTGGCATCAGAGGCTTCAATGGGTTCAATAACCTTTTCGGTGTGGGCTTTGGTAAATTCGGAGGTGTTTACCATTAACCGTATATACTTATAGTACATATCCCCGTGTAACACTTGTGGAACACATTTTTTAAACTTTATTGATAATAAATGATTCTTTTAATATGCTGAATGTTGACGAATTTGCCAGCCAAAGATGCAGCCATCATATAACACAAACAGACACACAAACACACACACACACAAACACACACACACACACACACACACACACACAAACACACACAAACAAACATACCGACAGACAGGCACATACACATACATACGATTACATCCATCCATCCATTCATGCACGCAAAGAGGCACATACACACACAGTGATGCACATATACGCTTCAGATAGTTTTTCCCGGTTTACTTTGTTGGACGTCAACTAAGCATATGAAAGGCGAATTTCAAAGTTTCCTTTCTTGAAATAGGTCTTGTTTTCTTCTTTGAAAGTCCCAGTCCACTTGTCAGATTGGTTCTTGAAATGAAGCACTAAACTGTGACATATAGCAACCTGAAACTATAGATTTCAAGATCAGAGATGAAGGAAAATGGTTATTACAGCTACAGATAGCACTATGCAAAATGTACAGTTTCATATATGTTCAGTTGTCACATTATATGTCATCGTATCGTCAATTTCGTAGCCAACACCGCATATACACGTGTATGTAATATGAACGTGAGAAGCCAAATTCACAGTAACCACAGGGCATCATTTCCTTGCTGTGTTGAGAACGTGACATACGGTGGGAAGTTCAGACACCTGTGCAAAGATTTCATAGTTGTCAGGTTTAGAGCATACAATTGTACCATCTCCTACATACATGTTTTACATATTTTACATTCATATTCAGAGGGGAAGGAAATCTGACCTCACTGTCGACTCCGTGAATGAATACTTTGTGATATACCTCTTTATGCACATTTAAGACTCTTGAAAGTCCAATTTGAATCAAATGCAGCATTTCTAATTTGAATATGGATGCCCAGAAAGTAGAATTGGTTCTTGGTTTATATGAAAGCAGCAGTCCTATTTCGTTCTGCAAAACACCCGATGGACCTGGCCCACCTTCTGTGGATGCGGATTTAAGAAAGCTAGCCAATTCGCAGACTACAACCACCATACCTACATCCATCCTCTTCCCCCAACATGTACTTCAGCGGATCCTGATGCAACCAAGGGAAGTCACATAGGCGTTTTTTGACTATAACAATACTATAACGTTTATCAGTAATTGTCAAAATTCAATTTTCTAAGACATGGGAAATGCGAATTAAAAAATGTAATTGATTGATACGATTTTGATATGGTTGTGATTTCCTTGATGACGGTGTAAAACTCGTCATCGAAGAGTTGCCAACAGCAGCAATTCAAAGTTTCTATCTATGAAGTTGTATGCTTCATTATTCATAAGATAGCGTATATTTCGCTACCAATTAGTGTAGATTGGAATCAGTAATATACGTCCAGTATCCCATACTTTCTTTCATCTCCTTCTAAAATATGCTGATGGCCTTGTGGAAATATATGCTCTGCCCTTAGGCGATATCCGTTAACCTTCATCATGCTGATCATATGGACACTTCCGACTGCAATAGTGTCGCTTTGAAGAACGGGTCCCATAACAATAAAATGGCTCGTTCCTAAACATGACTGTGGTTGAATATCACTCGGTATTTCGAACACTCCTTTCTAACAGTCGCATTCCAAAATACCTCTATTTATAGAATGGCTGTACCGTACATACCATGCTTAACAGCCGGCTGAAAATCACACAGAAGTAATGTGAAGCTATTTTTGAGTACTGTTCACTACAGGGAAACCTATTCCACTATTAACGTAAGATAACGTAAAATACGTCAGCATGAAATGACCTTCATCGTGTGGCGACGTAAAATAGTATCGCAAGGTCACGCCACGAAGTTGAGACAAGGTAAATGGGAGTTCACAGAATAACACTGTTAACCACGAAGCACCTCTCCTCCGTATTGAAGGTTCAAATATAGAAACTGGTCTCATTCTTGACAAAATACATACATAGAGATTCTTTCAGAAACAGGGGCTTTAGGTCAAATTTGAAACAACTTAACCAATATGTTTGAAGGTATCGATGAAAAAAGAACTTTTAAAGTTCGGATGTTTACATTGTAGTTCAGTAAACATAATGTCATACTCAAAATTTTCACTGTGCCTCTCCTGATAAGGATGAGGTGGTCTTTTGCACAAGAGGGCCTTTAACACTAAAATTATACACGATTTAAAGACCTACGGTCTGTGTAGATTGCTCTGTCCTGAGAAGCATTGGTCCTAGGATCGATGTGAAATATTACGCCAAAGCAGCCAGACATGGGAACCCTTTTGATGCCACAGGGACATATATGTCCTTCCTTTCAACCTTCACTTTGAAGTCGAAATATATTTAAAATATATCACGTACACAAATACGCATCACAGGTTTGAATTTTAGACAAAGCAAAAGTGACTGAAGTGACCTTTAGAGTACATCGTTAAGGTCGCCATTTTGGACACATTGTGAAATTGCGGTTCTCAAGGCTTTTTGTGTATGTTTTTTAAATGTACAAATCAGATAAGTAATCGGAGGATTGAAGACTTAGTTCAAAAATAACATATTAGTGATCACTAATATCTGTCTTTTATCAAAGCAACAGTGATAATTCTGAAACGTCGCTGATAAACCTGGAATTGAACGCGAAACACGCCAACATGACCTTTATGCCATATTGGATAGTGTTAACTTTACAAAATCATGTTTCACGAAATGAGACCCCTTTTAAAACATTTCAAACATTTTCATCAAATTGTACTACTTTCCCAATAGCCCTTGTGACTGAAGAAGCCACGATCACACGTCATCATCACGCAACCTCTTTGTGAAACCCGTTTAAACCTTCATAAGTCAACATATCCATGTGCAATATTTTGTTCCACTTGAAATCAATTTAGCTGATCTGTCATTGTTATAACATTCCAAAATCAACTTCCTCTTCTCTAAATCATCAATACCGAGGATCCCTGAATATGTCGTCTCCTAGCAAGTAAAAAAGGTAACAACTCTTCACAAACTAATGAAAAATGATTAACGGAGTTATCTCTCTTGAATGAAACCACGCACTAGATAGTTGTTAAGGTTGTTTATACAGAAATCCCATTAAACACATTCTTAAAATTTTCAATAATTTCTGGACATACTGCAACATACAATTATGCCTTTAACATAAAGAGTAAAAAGGATATCTTTCTAGATTAGTGTATGTTAAGCGTATGCAACATTCACAACGTAAGCTATATTAACTCGGTGAACAGGCATATCCATATTAACATACACGTCAAGCGTACACCGAAGACCTAAAATATCCATACTGTGTCTCTCTCTGTTTTCCTGATTTCTTTGTCTCATCCTCTGTCTGTTTGTGTCTGCCTCTCTCTGTGTCTGGGTACCCCTATGGCTCACGGATCCGATTCTCTTTGTGGGTTTTGACGCTGATGTGCCGAACCTTTTACCGCCGCTTCAGTATCATCGTTAGTTCCTATTCAAATAAAATGCTTTATCATTAATTTCAATCAAAGAAAGAATATCATTCGTTGTTATTTTTTTCTACCACACCATTTTTTCACTTCGAATGTAGCCTATTTGGGTTGGAATATTTTATTGTAGACCGAATATATTAAGCAATATTGTGAACATGATATCGATACATGGGTTATATGCTGGTAAATGACAAGTAGTTACATGGTCTATTACATCATTATTGATTAGTTTATCTATAAACCTTTTGTTAGTATATAGATTATATACATCTAAACAAGCGTGCAGTGTAATGTATAACGTAATCACGCAAACTATTAGAATTGGAAATTCATGATACTGTACATATATGTGCAGACCTTTGCTTAATCCTTTACACGTTCTTTCATACATGTGCTAAATGCATCGAGTAAGTGGAACTATACTGTTAAAAAGTAGGGGGTAATGAACTTTCAATTTGGATCATAGGAAGTGTAAACGTTAACAAAGGACAGACATTATATGAACGCACCACCCCTAAACACAACGCATGATATGCACGTGCACATCGCATTAGCCCTATACACGTGCATGGGGTCCCATTCTTGATTTTGACGTTTTTCCAAGAAGGTCGAGAAATCACTTAGAATATTAATTTTGACAGTCATTTGCATCACACATTTGTTAGTGTTTGTTTCTAGTCGTTTGTGTTAATCGTATACATGCAAATTACATGCCATACACCAACCATCTTTCAAAAGCGACTACATTCCAAATATCTATGGTTGTAAGGAAGTACAAATGGTGATGCACTCTCAAAAAATTCAATAATATTATAATTTATTATCAACTTTGATTGACTCCGATATACCTCCTAAATATTTTTAAACGTAAATAAAAAAAATGAAGATCCCCTATGTTTTTGAAGAGTATATCTATAATAAATGCAAATAATGCATATATGAATACAAATATTTGCTTGACCACTCTTGAATATCAATTATGATCTCATGTACGTACTTTCGCTCTTGCTGACTAATGCATACGACATTTACCGCGTATATTGTATAGACTTGCACTTTAGACCACAAAATAGCAATCCGGCGATATGAAACGGATTAGTGTTTATTTCATTTGTATATACTTGATGTGCATAAAATGCATGTAAAATGTGGACAGTTTACTCTTTAAATAGTTATTCATCCAAACAAATCTAATTTACATTCTGTGCAGTTAAGTTACCGGGGTTACTGTTCCGTACTACATATTAACATTCCAAGTCCCTCTTAAATAATTCCATAAAATTTAAATAACATGAAAACTTTAACGTAAGAAATTTAGGGATCATTTTCAGTGCAGGGAGTTCATGGCTAGGAATTAGTTGCCGTGGGAACAACGTAAGACACGCCCAGAATTCCACAAGAGGCGGATCGCCAGCAGTAATATACATAATATTATATTAAACTTTATGGCAGTTTGATTGATGCTTTGTTGGAAAACCTGGTAGTCCCAAGCTTTTTATTAGCGCATGACGTAATATAAATACAGTCAGTATGTTGTGTATCGGTGCACAAAGAATTTGTATTGTCTTATGTGGCTGTCAGGTTGGTGCTCCACATTGCTGGTTAAACCGACTGTCTCAGAAGTATTTAAAACCGTGTTTTTAAATTCAGTTTTACTAATAACATCAACAAAAACAACAACTACAACAAAAACAACAACAAAACAAAACAAAAAACAACAAAATACCATACAACTGTAATTGTTGACAAACGATCGTTCAGAACCTGAAGGGATATGAACATGTGCAATGTTTTACTGAAAGCATACAAAAGAGTACCGTTTGAGAAAAAAAGAGAATTCCCCTGATTACTGTAGTAAAACTAACTCCTTGAACGTAAACTGACTTTGAGCCATCGGAGTCTGCATAGTTTAGACCTAGGTGAGTGAACGTGGATGCACTTACATATGCATCATCATCATCATCATCATCATCATCATCATCATCATCGTCATCGTCATCGTCGTCGTCGTCATCGTCATCGTCATCGTCATCGTCATCGTCATCATCGTCATCATCATCATCATCATCATCATATTTATGTCCTCCTTGGATAGGAGATTAGATGTTGATTACATCAAGTGACAGTGGGAGTATGCACAAGGAAGGTTCATGATCATCTTATCTGTATTTGAGCTATGAATACCTTAAGTGCCCCGATTAAAACGTGTTTTGCATACCTTTTTTCTGACAGTCACGTTTATGCCGTTAAAGGTAATTATATATATATTTAATTATTAATATGTGATGGTGGACTAATAGATGATTCATGTTAATACCGAGCTGTGCGCGTCTCAAATGACACACACGAATTGTTTTCTACATGTTTCCGATTGGAAACGTTTCGCTATGAAACTATTGTATTAGAAAACAGAACATGTATTAATTGTATTAATGATGTTGAAGGCGAATTACATGTGATGCTTCACTGTTTTTTATATGATGATCTGAGAGAGATCCTTTTTATCCAGTGCACTACTTTATGTCCATTTTTAGATGCATGTGATACTAAAACGTAGAAAAAAATTATTGCATGGTTAACGTTTTTCACTTTTTTGTGTCTATCATAAATCTATTTTGAATGATTCTGCACACTTTAATAAATGAATTATATGTACAATTGTGTGTATATTTTAGTTTTGTAGAGAAGCGAGGCGTTAGAAAGGCGTTAGAGGCGTTTTCAATGACTTCATTTGCTTGTTTTCAATTCCTCGATGGGTAAGATCATTGTGTAATTGTTTTCAACAACAATAAGTAAACAAAAAGCTGCAAAATGACGACGAGGCAATGCGAGCACAGAACTGCTGTCACCAAGCCTTACATAGTTATACCTCTAACTATACCAATAGATCCACTATTGTACTGCTTGACACGCATTAGATGAGCCTGCGCATTAAACGCGTATGTGACAAGTAGGCTGGGCAGGGAATGTAGACGAATACACTCGACTGCTACAGGTACATGAGGTAGGTCGGGGACTAAGCACGTGCAATACACGCTGACGGTGGCGTGAAATCGAAACCGCTACTGTTAATCACGTGTCTCGTAGAGAGATTTCGTTAAGCAAGACACGATTCGCACAAGGAAATTGAACATTTTAATATTTAGACGACAACCTGTTTCCCTCTTGTTTCGAATGGAATGTTCTGGAGGGCGTTCCCATATAATTGGGGTCATTTGTGAGGTCGTGGCTCATCTAATACTTGTCAAGCAGTAATACCCATGAAGATGCGGGTTAGAATTTATATTCAGCGGCACAGGTGTGCCTTAAGAGGCGACCAATAGGATCGGGTGGTCAATACGTAGGTTGATGCTCATGATATTAATCACTGGATCTTCTGTTCATGTTCGGTTATTTAGAGACCGCCGCCATGTAACTGGAATGTTGCTTACTGCGGCGTTACACAACAAACAAATCCTTTCAGCTACGGTCATATGCATCTTTCACTAACTCTAGCGTAAACTATTCTGGTTTAATGCTCACCAGATGATCGTTACACATAATATTCTATTCAAACCTACATTAACATTTAATCTGTGTTCATGGAAAAAAACGTAGGTTAGTGTGTGATATATTGTGTTGTGTCTCTTTCAGCAACGCTTCAGTAATGCCACTGCAAGGGACATCAGAATGTGCTTGCTACATGTGTTGATACGAACTCAGGCATTTTATGTCTCGGAACTGGACGCAGCCTCTACACTGAGACAAATGATAAGATTCATTGTCTTATCACATACAACAGAAGCATACAGTTGTCACTGTGACATATGCGATCTTTATTCATACAGGAAACGAGGACTGTACGACTGTTCCATTTGATGCGCAGAGACACATATCTGCATACTTTACCCCAACCGAATAATTTAAGAAGTCAAATGTCTTTAGAAGAGAGGTCCTTTGGAAGATAGACCAAAGCCAAATCGTTGCTTAGACCCAAATGATGATCTGAATGGTTTGGGTTTATTGAAAGAACTGCCGAAGGACGAACTGAACAGTCCTCCGGATCGTGGCACGGATGTCCGTGCGCCGGACTTGGAAGCATAGTTTCTTCCGAAGTTGTTGGTACCATGGCCATGTCCATGTCCAAAAGATCCGAAGCTTCCAAAGAGACCGTTGCCGAAAGTACCTGTGCCATGACCAAACAGACTGCGTCCAAAGCTGCTTCCATGGTTATTTCCGTAGCCAATATGACCATGGTTATCGAAACTACCAACCCGCCTTTGATCACCAAAGTGCTGATTTCCTGTGTTGCCATAGGAACCTGTTTTGCTGTTGCTGTCGCCATGTCCGTAGCTAGCAGTGTTATCTCCGTGGTGAATATTATTGGAACCATGTACATCATTACGATGAATATTGTCGTTTCCATGGAGACCATTTGAAGCACCCGAAATATCGTGAATGTCATTCCTGTGGCCTCCAGTAACAACATTACCATGAACGTCATTTCCGTGTACTCCAGAACCAATGTTACTATGAACACCATTTCTGTCATCTCTGTGAGCAGCTGATGACCCGATACCGAATCCACCGTGAAGAACATTACCACCAAGGATGCCACCGCGAGACTCCGTCTCCTGTGCCTTTGCATTCTGGTAACCATCAGCACTGACTCCAAAAGCACCAACAGTGTTGTCGTAGAGTTTTTGTTGTTTCTTCTGACGGGAATCCTTATGGTTTTTGAAGTCAGACTCGGCGATATCTTTCTTGTTCCCGTGAGCCTGCTGTGCATCTTTGCTGAAGGCATGAGCGTTGGCGTTAGACGCGCCTGTCGAACCCCTGTTTGCTTTGTTGAGGCTGAAACCACTTGAGGCTTTCTTGGCATTGTGGTAGTTGTCCTTCCTTGAAGCAGCATTATGCTTGGCAGATTTGTGGGCGTTATCAAATTGGCCTTGTTGTTCCTTCTGTGCAGCTTGTGTATTGCCAAACTCATTTTCGACCCTCTTTCTGTTATACTTCAACCTTTCAAAGTTATTGCCTCCGGACTTTTTGTCATGATAGAACTTTTTTACTTTCTTGAAGGATTCATTGTCGTCATGCTGCCTTCTCTTTAAGTTTTCTTTGTCAAAAAGCTCCTCGTCGAGGTCATGTTTGGCAGCTTTGGCATTCGACTGCGCTGCAGCATCAGCATACTTCCTATCACCCCCGGAAGCAGCCCTAGAAGCATGACTGTCTTTATCATTGAAGCCATTATTCTCAGCATTGTGTACACCCTGTGCAAATTTGCCATTTCGCTGGTTCTTGAGACTCTTGATTTGAGCAAAGTCCTGCTTCTTCTTAGACTGATCGTACTGCTTCAAGGCGGCATCTGATTTTCCTTCTCTCTGGGCAAGATGTTCTTTTCCCTCATCAAGTTGGTTTTGGTGTTCTCCGAACTGATGGTCATTAGCTCCACCAGTTCCCAAAGCATGGCCTCCGTTTACACCGACACCGCCGCCACCATGTCCCCCAACACCGATAGCCCCGTGACCATCGTTACCATGTCCCCCGTAGTATTTCTTATCAGCGTGACCCTGAGCACCAGCATGACTAGCAGCAGCCTGACGACCAAACAAATTATCTTTGTTTGCAAACTGATTAGCATTATTAACAGCTTTTTGTTGACCTTTATCCTCTTCACTGAATTTACTGTCTTTTCGATCGTAAAGAATTGCCTGAGCATCGTTGGTTGTACCAGCCTTATCAAGTTTCTTTTCGTTTTTGCCGTATTTACCATGAGCAGCTTGCGCCTGGGCAGCGTTCTTGCTGAACTTACTTTCCTGAAGGGCACGTTGGGCATCTTGTCTTGCATTAGCAGCAGAATGGTCCCCTCTGAGAAGCTTCCTTGATTTTTCCTTATCTTGCAGTTCATCTAGCTTGTGTGACTTGTGTCCAGACTCTTCCTCAAAACCTCCTCTCTCGCTGAGGTCTTGATTGAATTTCTTATCGAAACCGTATGAGATGTTGTCATTGAAGACCTTGCCCCTGTTATAGGCGTTTTTCTTAGCAGCGGCTGAGTTGTATCCACGTGCTCTGTTATCATCAACGTTGTCATACTTCCCCTCAGATGCTGTCTGGTGACCTGTCACCTTGGATGCATCGGCAATTTGACGAGCAATCTCGTCATACTTGGCATCTTGCTTGGCAAAATTCTGTTCTGCTTTGTTGCCATGGGCAGAGGCTTTAGCATTATCCTGTCCAAATACGCTGGCATGTCCGTTATATTTGTTTCCACCCTGGAAGAAACTGTCCCTGGCTCCCCCAAAGCTGTCGAGATCTTTCAATGTTTTTGTGGACTTTGCTTGATTCTGTGCATGACTGGTTTCCTGGAATAAGTCTTTGAAATGGTCAGAACTGCCACCACCATAGGTGTCGATGTTCGTGCCCGCCCATACCACGGTAGCGTATAGTGCCGCTAACAATGTCACGTAGACAGCCTGCAAGAACAAGCAAATTATATGTTATAATGCATCTGCAGCAAGCACAATTCTGGGGTCTTACTTCAGTACAGGTGACGACAAACAATCGCAATTAATCACGCCTTTGCACCATGTTTATGTTTAGGTGCACACGATGGCATTTGCAGCTAGGAATGTTAAGAATAGCTAATAAATTCGAATGCATTCAACTTGATGAAACAAAAGTGACACATAAACTGCAATGAAGGCGAATCTTCCAAAACCTTACGATTTGGTGTTACTATTTTCTATTCTTACATACCATACACAGAGTATGTTTGCGTATTTTTCTGACCAGGTCGGAGCATCCACCTCTACGTTATGTTGATCAAACGTATTCAATGAATTGTAGCCCATGTAAAAGCGGAAATATGGCAAAGTGTAAACAAAATTCTAATTTCACTAACGCTTTACTTTGTGGACTAATGGCAAGACATTATATAATTCAAACCAACTATTAAACATGTTAAACTGGAAAGAGAACCTGCAGCACTGTAATCAATAATTCGTTTACATATTTTAGTAATTTTGGAACGATGCGAAAAGATTCTTCAGTTGAACAAATGTATAAAAGACAGAATCCTGACTACAAAAACAAATCCGGTTTAAGGCGGCAATCAGTAACTACAATTCATCCATACGTATGATCAAAATCTCTTAGATGCATATTGATTTCATTAAAAACCTCTCTCTAGCAGTGCACTGATACACTGATAAAATAGGAGACAAAAAGTATAAATTGTATCGTGTGTAGAATATGTATTCGTTTCGAAATAGAACAAGACAGCATATTTGAAGAAACTATATAACTGGTAACTACTTCTGAATTCTGTAAAAACCTCATTTGCTTTCTATAAGCAGTGGAGTACTTGTGTTTTCAAGATTAGGTATCCCCGATAATCTTGTTCAATATACTCATTAACATGTCAAGCAAATCGAACTTGGATTGAAGCATTAGGGAAAATATGAAGTATGTCTTTGATAGAAGCACAATTTCCAAAAGCATTTATAGTTCTACTTCTGCTTAGTCCCAACCTAGCCTTGCTCCAAGTCTAAAAAGAATGCTAAGCTCATGGATATGTAGTAATTTCATCCTGTAAAGAGGCAAGTCAAGATAAAGAGACAGTACTCAGGACGCCAGTCCGTTGGGGCGTATTCATAACTTTTTTCATAATATTACCTTAGACATTTGTGCAAGACTAGCCTCTAACTTACCTTCATGCTTGCAGTTCCCGTAAGGGATGGCGTAGAACCAGACATATTAGGGTTGTCCAATACTGTGTTGTAACCAGTCGTTATGTACAGAAGGAGAAGCTGTCGTTTGAAACCACTAGCCGGCAAAACTATTTATAAGAAGGCCCCACAAACCCATAAATCCCATGACATAAGTCCTACAAACTGCCCTTTGTCAGGTTAAGAGGAAATACCCTTAACCCGGAAATAAAATTTACTGAGATTGGTAGGGGGCCGTTGGACAGTGAAGAATTGTACCGTAAACGAGTAAACTTTGACTGAGCCTTACCAATAAAACCAGATCAGATTTCATTTTAAACGAACAGAATATGTTTAACACGTACGCTGTTCATAAGAAGTATATCACAGTCGATATTCATAACCCCATACTGCTTTCAAGGGCAATGAAACATTCATAAAATGAAATTTGCATATACGTCACTAAGCTTCCTTATAGGAATTAATTGATATTTAAATAAATCAATGGAGACGGAATTATGTTGGTTCACTTATGTGAATTTGAATGTTGTATTTACGTTTGTCTTTAGGGATGTAAATAGTATGTATTCTGAAAAGATAGTTTTCGTAATAAGAAAGCATCACTCCTAATATAACGCTTGGTTTGTATATGTTGTTTTGCTTACTGCATGCAAAAACCAAATCTAAGTAATACGTTAAAATTATGTTAAATATTGAATTTATCAAGTGAGTCTGTGTGTATCAATGTGTATCAATATCTCTGTCTTTGATGATTGCGTCCTTTTAGCGGCTCTACAATGACATTCATTCACAAATGTCAGACTTAGTCACCTTGTGTTGCCTATTAAAGACGTTTTCATGACAAGTTTATGTCATGAGAACAGGAATGTTCATTTCAAAGAGAGAGTATATTTTTCCAAATGAGCAGGTGTCGATGAGAGTGCATGATGCACCTTGTGTCGAGATGCAGGTACCTGTTGGTGTTGGTGGATGCGCATTTTGTTACAAAGCAGGCCGTTTGTGAAGTTTATTTTCATTCTTTCGTGTTTAAAGCCACATTCGGTAATATTCCGGCCTGTAAATAGCAGATTAGTTAGTGATCAGCAACATGAGCATCGATCTACGTACTTGTGACACGATGGCATATGTCAACCAAGTCAGCAAATCTCACCAACCGATCCTATTTTTCTTCTCTAACGAGAATCATGTGTTGCTGAAGACCACTTCAACCCTGATGTTTACGTTTCATGTTGATGGATATGTTACCATTGTGGTAGCATAAATGGTATCTTTTGCTGATCAGACCATGTTAGAACCAAAATTAGATAGCCGTTTCCTTTTTAAAAATTTTTAAACGAAGTTTAAAAAATACAGCCATGAGAAATATTACGCTCTCACTAGCAATTAATTGGTGATTACGATTTTTCTTGGACCTGGGCTATGGTGATTTTACGATTTTGACACTAGTTCATGTAAAATATCTTGCAAATGAATGACAGGTATGACGAGTACGACACGTTCACATAGTTAAGAGTATAGTTAAGAGAGAGAGAGACAGAAAGAGAAAGAGAGAGACACAGAGAGAAACAGAGAGACAGCTAGTGATAGTTATCATACTCGACGCGTACAACCAGCAGTGTAGTGTATGTGTATATCATGTGTACACAGAGACCACTAAATAGGTATGCATTGCTTCGGGTTTTCCTCCCAAATGAAGCGGACTCGCTTTACAATCGAAATACTGCATGAAGCTGCGTAAAAGCCACTCTTTATCTTGTGTGGAAAGAGTGTTCTGGAAAGTTTGTCTTCACTGTATGAAGTGCGAAGTAACATTTTGTATCTGAAACCTCGTTACCAAGGGGACAAAGGGCATAGACCTATTCCCATATTTAAGTCTCTTTGGGCTTTATGATGAAATTGCACTAACACACACACACACACACACACACACACACACACACACACACATACATACATACATACATACATACACACGCAAACACGTATGGGTAAACACGTTTATTTACACAAAGACACAACATACACAACCCATACAGACATATACACGCAAATGCGTAAATGGGTACTTACATATATGCACGCATACACAATACAATATAGCAAAAACAAAACGTAACGTAGCAACAAGAACATAATCACAGGGATACAAAAATACACCTAGACACAGGAGAATCGATAACAAACTGCACACCTAGACACAGGAAAATGGCGCTAGTACCCACAAGGACAAAACATGGAAACATTTATGATCATGTTTCGATATTCAAACTCTGCTTGTACACACTTTAATAGGAAAGGTTACATCCAGATATGCGAGACGACATACAATATGTCGCAAGGATCTAGAAGTAAAATATCTACAGAGTGTACAAAATGTAAATAAATACTTTTGCTGATTACTATCGGTATCAAATAAAGACATGCAGACTTTGTTTTTTTAACTCTTAATTGATAATCATGATGTTGAAAATATGTTGAAATAGAGATGATGGAAGAACACTCTTCTACGTGCAAGTAACACTGATAGTGATTAAATAAATTCATGCCATTTTCACTTTAGGGGATGTCAAAGTATTCATAAAGACAAAAGGATAGCCTCAACGTGTGATAAACATAATGCTAACATTTCTGCGTGTTGGGGGAAATATGCATGCATACACACACATACACACACACACACACACACACACACACACACACACACATATTTATATATATATATATATATATATATATTATTTTGTTTCTTTTCAAGAACAAAATTACAAAATTATGATGTTATCTGAAGGATCAAGCACAAACACATCTATTTTTTCATTCATGTAGTCATTTATTCGTTCATTGAGAAGCACAACGCATTACACTGGAAAACAGACGTTTGAAAAGACTGTTGCAACGTGACCCACAGATTGATCTGTGTTTTGCGTGTAAAAAGTGAATCAATACAGATGTTGCAATTCTAATTGGCGAGTTGTGTTCATACAGATAATATTCTCTAGCCCGGCAGACAAATTCATCGTCAGCAAGTCTACTGTTCTCTAATGATACTCTACGAAAATGAAGGTATTTGTTTCATCTTCTGGATGTTTTATCGCAAACCTGTCATGGTTTCAGGGTGTGTAAACGATGAGGAAACAGATCATTGTATTCACGTTGACGTTACTTCCTGTTTTGTTTGTAAAAGTAGGTTGTTTCCACAGTTTACAGCTATTTAAAAGGCGATTCGATCTTTCAGCTTGCACAGCTTGAATAAACCCAAGTTGGCAGCGAATGACACTGGATAGAAAGCCTCGGAGTTAAAGTCTTTAACCACACTCCAAAGGAAGGGGTCTAGACATCATTGGTTTAACACCTGAATATTTCTCAGATATTAATTGGACACGGAACGGAAATATGTAAATCCCTGCTGGGTTTCCTGAGCAGCTGAATGAATCTTGTTCCGAGCTCCGGGTGTTTCTCCTGCGCGACCTTCTGCTTTAGCTCATTTGCACAATACACCGCACCTCTAGCAGACCATCGTTCCTAAAAATGTTGTTCAATGTACGTTGACACCACCAATGTATTTCTGGCGTCCGTTTAACAGGTGCGGGGTCCAGAGTTTATTCAATCAAAATAGGGAAGTCTTTGCTCCTAAGCTGGAGCTTCAAATGTCCTTGCTATGGACTATGTAATAAATTGCTTTGCTTAGCATAAATCGTATTCTGAGAGTTGAGTAATGTTTAACTTTACGATTATTTTGATGGGTGATGGGTGTTTTTACATAATTAAGTGTAGCATTACACTGATCTACGCAGCTTTTACATTATTCAAATGCAGCGCGAGGAGCAACAAATGAACGTACACACAAAAAGCAACTGACGACTCGACGCTATTCAAACACACAGAGTGTGAAAATGTTTGCATTTTATTTAAAAAATTCAGAAATAGAACACTTGTCACAGCTCATCGGAAAAACATGTATCAGAACAAGGAACTAAAGGCAAATACGTTATCTAAGAGCGACAGGACGAAGTTTATATGTTGAATATTACCATAGTATTGATATGTGGTTCCTAATAAAACAAATTGTAAACATATATTCTAGTTGTTTAGCATTGTCATATACAGCATGTCTGTATTATAAGGACAGGCCTGTAAATATCAAAAGATGAATCTGAAGTGCAAGTGAACAAAGATCGACTGTAACATACAGACGGCTACTATTCAGGACAATGGATTTGGGGGACTTTTCTGGTGCAATGGGAAGACATGATTTCATGTAGGCGTGGGTAAGATACACATCCTGAACTGATGGCACTCACTCATTCATATCACCCTATGCATTAAGTTGTACGTCAATACAACCATGTGTGTAGACGTTTGGGCACCAAAAGACATCCAAAACGATAGCAACACTGGATATTGCCAAATGTAACACTCAGCCGATTATTTCACAATTTGACGACACGTACATGGTTGATGCTTTGAATTTACCAACCAATTTACCTGACCACCCTCTCATAACATATATGGGCTGCTGGTAACAAAGCTTCTGATTGTACACTCTCGCTACCCATTGCCTAAAGTCATTAGAAGGTGGTATCTATTTGAGTTAGTACCATACACTCGGCATTCGTCTGTACAAATACACTATGTGCAGTGAAACATTGTTTGTGGCGACGTGAAAGTCAATATATTAATAAAATTAACTTCAACACAATTGTGTTTGCAGCAAAATACATGTATGCTTTACAGTTCATAGCTCAGCTGGTTTTAAAAATCAGTTGTATATTATGGTTTTGAAATCAAACAAAACACACGTTCAAATGTGCATGTGAGTGTGTGTGGGCGTGCGTGCATGCGAGTGTGTGTGTGAGTGAGCGAGTGTGACCGTGGAGAGAGGGTCATCGCCAAGATATTTGCGGTTCCCGGTTACCAATTGATTCAATTTCATTTACATAACATGTGTATGCAAGCAGTGATACTGAGCAAGCGCAGCCGCACACACCTACATACACGCACGCACAGACACACCCTAATACACCGCAGTAAGCATACCACAAAGGGAAGTAACTTATGACAGTGTCCGGACTGCGGTGTGCGTGTGCGAGAGAGACAAAGAGCGTGCGTGTATTATGGGTGCGTGTCTAGTTATATCTAATGGCCTGTCTTTCCGTGAATAATAGTCAGAGCAGTTTAATGGTTTTAATGGTCCCTGGCCATCGGCTTCAATAGCCAACGTTTAACTACACGGTAATACGCGGTATCTTCTTGGTGGGAGATTGAGGCTAAGAAAATCTATGTCCAGTCACCCATGGTTGGCGTAATCGAGTTTAAATTGATCCACTGGTAAGGCTTGATGAGTTGGATGATGGCATGTAATTGCATATCATTTGTGACTGTCGATGTTCAATCACTGGATTGCATGTTCCATGGACTCCCATGATAAATAACAGGAATATTAGGGAATGATTTTGAAGCGAACAAATTACAAAACTACAGTGAATTTTGTCAACACCGTATGCAGGATAAAGTGTTCCGCTGTTCCAGAATGCGCTCGTTCAGTGGGTTCACATTGAATAGATCCTAATATCTTAGTCAACTTCAGTGAATATAGTTTTTGACTATGATTATTTTAGAGATAATGCATAGATAGTTGTAAGTGTATAAGATGTTTATTCAAAACTGCATTTAACATCCTTGCCCAAGCCACGGAAGAGGTTTATAATTACATATATTAAGAAACAATGGTTCTAGTAAAGGCCTCCTTTGGCGCTTCGTCTGAACCCAAATTGAGGTGTGGCACCAAATGATCCCAGTGAGCCAGATCCACGAAAGGAAGAAAAGCCGGAGCCAAAGAGGCCTAGACCACTTCCCCGGTGAGACCTTCCATCTGAATTCGATGCATACGATCCACCAAATGAAGAGCCCTTATTATGATCAAAGGAACCAAAGTCGCCAAATCCACCACTAAATCCACCGAAACTTGACCCAAAGTTGTCATTGTGCCCACCATAGTTGCCGTATTCAGAACTGACAGTTCCAACAGATCCGAGAGATCTTCCTCTGTTGTGGTCATCTCTGTAGCCTCCGAAGTCGTTGTCGAAGTGATTGGTGTTACCGATGAAGGAGGAACTTGGTCTGTGACTGCTGTGAGTACCAGATCCATGTACATCATTAACAACGACTGGTGATATGGCAGAATGGAAGCCTGTTCTTGGTGTTCTGTGGGCTCCGTTGGTAATGAGGTTACCGCTGATGCCAGTGCCAGTTCCAAGTTTTACACCCTGGGAAGCAGCAGCGTTCTTGTATCCGTTAGACGTTGCTGCAGCAGACCTAACGGCATGATCATCAAGTGTCTTTTGCTGCTTACTAAGAGCATCCCTATTGTTAGCAAAGTCAGCCTCTGCAATATCTTTCTTGTTTCCAGAAGCTTGCTGTGCCGCTTTACTGAAGCCTGTTGCCTGATTGTAAGAATTCCCATGCGAAAGTCTGTTGGCTTTGTGGAGACTGAAACCATTGGATGCCTTCTTGGCGTCCTGGAAGTTATCCTTTCTCTGTGCTTGGTTGTGCTTGGCAGATTTGTGAGCCTTGTCATACTGGTTCTGGTGTTCTTTCTGGGCAGCCTGCGTTTCTCCAAACTCGTTCTCGACCCTCTTCCTGTTGTAGCTGAGCCTCTCGAGGTTGTTGCCGCCAGATTTCTTGTCATGATAGAACCGTTTAAGCTTCTTGAAGTTCTCGTTCCTATCCTGTTGGTTTCTCTTGAAGTTCTCCTTGTCAAAAGCGGCCTCGTCAAGATCATGTTTGGCAGCCTTTGCGTTGGACTGGGCAGCAGCGTCAGCATATTTCTTATCATCCCCACTTGCAGTTTTAGCTGCCTGACTATTCTTGGCGTTGAAGCCATTGTTTTGGGCATCATGCACTCCCTGAGCAAATTTACCGTTGCGTTGGTCATGAAGACTCTTCAACTGGGCGAATTGTCCTTTGTTGCTTGCTTGTTTGTATTCTTTAAGAGCTGCATCTGTGGCTCCGGCTGCCTGGGCAAGATGTTCTCTACCTTGGTCAACCTGTTTGGCGTTAGCTCCATATTTGTGATTAGTATTTCCTCCACTTCCTTCCCCATGGGTGCCCGTACCAGATGTGCTGCCATGGACACCAGTGTTTCCGTAACCAGTGCCTCCTGTAATGCCACCGTGATGTCCATTGTTGCCATGACCAGCATAGTATTTCTTGTCAGCATGTCCTTGAGCTCCTGCCTGGCTTGCAGCAGCCCGACGACCGAACGCGTTATCCTTGTTGGCGAAATCGTTTGCCTTCTTGACAGCTTGTTGCCGACCAGCATCTTCGGCGTGGAACTTGCTATCCTTTCGGTCATACTGTACGGCTTGTGCATCTTGAGAAGCACCAGCCTTGTCGAGTTTCTTGTCACTGTTTCCGTATTTACCATTGGCGGCCTGCTTCTGAGCAGCGTTCTGGCTGTACTTGCTTTCTTTAAGAGCGTGTTGAGCATCTTGTCTGGCATTGGCAGCAGAATGATCCCCTCTGAGAAGCTTTCTAGCTTTCTGCTTGTCCCTGTACTCATCCAGTTTGTGAGCGTTGTGGCCATTCTCTTCCTCGAATCCTCCCCTCTCGCTCAGGTCTTGATCAAACTTCTTATCAAA
Organism: Haliotis asinina; assembly: GCF_037392515.1. NCBI lineage: Eukaryota > Metazoa > Mollusca > Gastropoda > Lepetellida > Haliotidae > Haliotis > Haliotis asinina. Next base: position 72,758,863 of record NC_090281.1, read on the forward strand.
TCCATAAGAAATGTTGTCATTGAACACTTTTCCTCTGTTATAGGCTTTCTTGTTAGCAGCAGCACCATTGAACCCCCTAGCTCTGTTGTCATCCAGCTTGTCATACTTCCCTTGGGCAGCTGACTGGTAACCTTGAGAGTAGCCAGCGTCGGCGATCTGGCGGGCAACCTCGTCATATTTAGCATCCTGCTTAGCAAAGTTCTGAGCTGCTCTGTTACCATTCTCCGCTGCCTTGGCACTCTTTTGTCCGAATTGGTTAGCTCGTCCGTTGTAGTTCCGTCCACTCTGAGCCTGTCTATTTTGAGCGCCGTTAAAACTGTTTAAGTCCCTTAACGATTTGGATGACTTGCCTTGATTCCGTCCAAATGAGCTGTCTTGATATACAGATCTGGATTGGTCCCGGGCACCAGAGCCATACGAGTTGATGTTGGTGCCATATTCTGCTAATGCAGCAGCGACGCACAGCGCCGTTACCACGGATAGGCAAGCAAGCTGAAATTGAAAGAATGAAAGATAAATCTTATGCAACATTTAGGCATGTTCTAATAACATATTTAGAAACAATACCATGTATTCAAATATTTTTTTCAAATGACGATAGTTAATTAGTTATACTGGGAAATACTTGCTAAAGGCGGTCCTTTTAAGTATCTTACCTATAACCATGTACGTACATATTGGCGCTTGATCTGTCATTATCTGTCACTATTATCTGTGACCAATCTCTTTAAAATCAGGTTTGATTTCTGAACCGGACATCCCATTAAAGTCACGTCCGAACTACTTACAGATCTTTGACCGACTTATGAGTGCTTTTATATGAGTAAGTGTAGTATTACACTGTTCTACGCAGCTCTTATATTATTTAACTGTAGCGCGGAGAGCGTCAAAATGAACATACACACACAGAGCAATTGAGGACTCAACGCTGTTCAAAGACAGACAAGAGACCAACAAGTTCAGAGACAGACAAGAGACAAACACGAACATTACCCAATCAGATAGACACTTTTTAGAGTTCTATGACATTACTTTCTGACTTGTGGTTTCCAATTTTTTATCACACTTTGAAATAATAGCACTTCAGATTTGGCAACTGAACTGAACAAAACACAACTCTCAACTATCTATGGCCTAAATCCGTTTGAATATGACAGTAATTTGTGGAAGGTCGCTTCCGTTTCACAGCTCGTTGCGGGATTCCATCGGATTTGTGTTTAATTGGCAGCGAGAACTGCGATTTTAATGACACTTTAATGACAAGTACAAACATGAATGAAATATAACCCAGATGACTTTAAGAAAAGGAAGAACAGAAATATACAACCGTAGTGTTAACATTTCAATTGCAGATAAGATGCAGGCCCATATACATATCTTAATTTAATACAATACACGAAAAACAATGTATGCTATAACAAAAACGACATAACAGAGTTATTATTGTGGTACTGTCACTTTAAATATCACATCAAAGGATAGCTATTTTGCGTTCTTCGATTTGGGAAAAATCTTGTCAATATTTTGACGTCATAATTCGAAATGAATTCGCACTGAAAATATACATATAAATAATGTACACTTACCTTCATCGAATCAGCTTCTGTAACGTCGGGTCGACAAACTACCTTCGGTTCAACTACCTATGCTGACCCTTTGTCCTAGGTCTTGCACCGAGGTGGTTGTGGTGCAAGTTTGGTCGAAACCCTTTTATAAGAAGTACTTCGCGTCCATAAACATCACAGCACATGCCAAACAAATCAACACCAGTCATTCCAACAATGATTCTCATAAAGACGACATTAAAAGTAATTCTTACAAGCTGGGGGTTGGCCCGACATGCTTGTTAAACATTACACCCCATGTTGTGTATAACACTGGCATAATTTACAACCCGTCAGAAACTGGTTTCAGTTTGCGAGAAAATGCAGATTTTTTATGCTGATGTCAGTTATCTTAATCACACCTTACGACATGTATTACATATGCTAATTTCCGTGACTTTTATCCAATGAAGATGACTGGTCTCAGAATTTACCAAATATAATTCACTACTCTTTTGTATCATTTTGTGTTGCAACATTTATGAAGTATCTTGAAATTGTGACCTCCACGGTACTTTTGTATGAAGTAAATTTACTCTTTCCGACCTGACCGTGTTTTATCTTGATCATTATGAAGAGGTTTTAAGAGAAGACTGAAATATGTCAAAAGCAGTGTTAATGTGCAACATGAATCTTTCGAAGGCCCATACTACGCGATTGCTATTTGTCGATGTTACATCGACAGAATCCTTTCTGAATTGAGTTCTATATTGATCGTAATGAACAGGTATTAAAATGATACTAATTTATGTCACAGGCAGTGTTAATATGTACGCATGCGACTTTCGAAGGCCCATACTACGCGATTGTTAATTGTCGCTGTTACATTTCACCCGGTCCTTTTTGAATGTTTTTGATATTAAACTTGACAAATAAATAGGGCATTGGAAAGGGACTTGTTTATGTCACAGTGTTAATACGTTCATATGCCAAAATACATTTCAGCATGATTGTGAATTGTCGCTACTATACTTGACACAATACCTAAGACCTTGTTCCATGCACATATCTCCACACACTTATATCTCCAATCCCTGATGATACAACTGCAACAGCAATGGTATATGCGGTGACCGTTTATGCTTTTGTCGCCTGTGCAATGATTCCTACGATATATTTGTAAGCGGTGGCGTACAGCAATAATATAGTCGTTCTTCAGGGAATGACTTTCATGTAACACCGTCTTGGACTTACTTGGGTATATCACGGAATGTCAGTTTCATGTGAAAAAAACTTTTCATTGACCAGTATGAAGAAAAGCTAGGTTAGACGAACAATGGCCCCGCTCGCTGACTTGGTTGACACATGTACATGTCATGCTCATGATTTTAATCACTAGATTGTCTTGACCAGATTGAATTAGGTACAGAACGGTGCCAAATAGCTAGAATAGTGCTGGCGTAAAATTGAAACCACTCACTCACTCACTCACTGCTGAGTGTGGCGCTAAAGAATAAACAAAAAATCCAAACTAAACCGACTTTGGTGAAAGTCACGAACACGAATAGGGGTGATACTGGAATTCAAAATAATCCTCGACCCTGGATAGGATAGGCCTTCAGGAAACCACCATTGCGACAATGCCTGTCGTAAGAGGCGACTAACGGGATCGGGTGGCCAGGCTCGCTGACTTGGTTGACACATGTCATCGGTTCCCAGTTTCGCAGATCGATGCTCATGTTGTTGATCACCGGATTGCCTGGTTCAGACTCGATTATTTACAGACCGCCGCCATATAGCTGGAATATTGCTGAGTGCGGCGTAAAACTAAACTCACTGACTCAATCAAAATAATCCCCATATGATCACAACTCTGGAATTAGTTAATATGTTTGTTATTGTACACTGCACTCAGCAATATTGCAAAGTATAATGTGAACATAGGAATCGTGAACATACACATTGTTGAAGGTTTTTAAAGGCGTTTAGAAAGTTGGACGAACATGAATACGGGACACGTTTTATGGATAACAACTTCTTTTTTATCTTACACCATCACGCCCTAACTCCACTCTTGGTTTTGTTATTACAATACATTGTTATCTTTGTGCACTAATCGTAATCTCATTACTGACTTCGAAATTATATTGTTATCTCCTCCTTGCATTGTGTAAACATGTTTATGTATATTCGTCCTTCCTGCTGACTCAGCATACAACTGATGAAGCAGCAATAGTTAGCTCTGAAACGTCGTGTAAAGAATAAAAACGAGGTTGTTATCCATACAACGTACCTCGCATTCATACACATAGTTGACGGCACAGCAATTTCTATAAAATTAATCGCCAGGATATTTATCTCAAATGCATTGATGGCACAGATAATGCTTCAGTGAAAACACTAACACAAGTCATCCGTGTAGAGTAACGCGTTATTCACAATTCTATATGTGACGCACATTATGTCAATTACACCACCAGAGAAAGGAAGCAAATCTAATATATATCATCGAAATGGCCACATTGTAATGTGCTCTTCAGCCCACGCCGATACTAAAATTCAAACAATGGGTCAATAATTGATCTCTAGCCACGTTAGGAAAATAAAACTGGCAGGTTGATTTCATTAAACATTGATAGTGTTGTTCATATGGAATGTCCTCATGCAATGTTAACGTCAAGTAGGCGTACTTAAGAATGTAGTATCCCACGGGGTAGATATGTGGATTATAGTGCTCATGTTGCCAAACGCTACAATCAGCTGTCGGCTTTTGTGATAAAGCCTTTCTTAAGATGGAACTAATGGTCATGTAACTAATACGTAAGCATAAAGGCGTATGCCTTTCCATACAGGCAGAAACACCGACAAATGATACATTTATATCCAATATACATCCATATACATCCAATATACTTGCAAAGGAACATAAGAATACAGCAGCATCATACATGAGCTCTCTGACAGTTATACCAGAGTTGTACGTACAAGTTAAAGGGTTCATACACCACATAAAATGGAACTGTAAAATACATGGAAAATGCATAAATAAATACAAAGTTGCATTAAATGAGCAATAGATACCAACGTCTATTTAGAATATAAAATCGGGTTTTGCTTAAAACATTAGGGGATAATTAGCAAAATTAACAGCTAGTAACTTTCTGAACGCGCACAGAAATATATGGCTTTGATGATTTGTGAAGATACTATAACAATACATGTTATAATTACTTGTCAATTACTTGTCTTGAAAGATTAAGGTCGCATGCGGGGATGGGTTGGGGTGGGTAGGGGTGGGTGTATGCTTGGTAACAATACCGTATCTGGGGGTGAACATGAACACGACAAAAACCTTTTTTTAAAAAAAAAAACAACAAAACAAACAGTTTCAATAATCATACAAAAAATAATTGTACGATTGCGTTATTATAAGCACGTCTCACTTTCAAATATAATACGGATAGAATACCTTGGCACTTTGCAAAAACATGCCGAGCTCACAAAGACGGAATAGGTAAATTACGTGTATTGTACTTTATAACACCATACAATAAGTCAGCGTATTAATTATGTCCGACTTTAGATCTTGTGCGTTGAACAAATATGATGTAAACAGTTGGAGTAAATTATGGAAACATACATGTCACACATGAATTCTATTCAACAGAATTTTAACCCACTGCGAATATTATTCATGCATTTGAGAGTGTCAGCTGACTGATTATATTCTAATTACATGCATATGTTAATTTTAATGATTTACTCCGAAAACATGTTTTGGTAGTTCAGATATTTATGTACCTTTCCCCAAAGTTATTTAGTTTTCGTTCAATTTACATGTTTCATGTTCCCAAAGTCTACGATGACAAGAATGTCTATTGCCTCCTATCAAAGCGTCTACCATAAACAACAAAACAATGAAAGTGTCAAACGTAATCCAAACCCCGGTGAGCTTCTAGTGTACCGAGGGATGCTTCCCTTACAAGAGGCAACCGACAGACGTTTATGTGTGCACATAAGCACCTACCCAGGGACTATTACAAAAAGGGTATGCTTTGTGGGGTTTCCGACACGGAAGCCAGTGAAGGTCATGAACAACATGTAACATGTCGTAAAATGTGTACTAACTATGATGTTTCCAAATATGAGCAACAAAACCCCTTTTTCATTTGTAAGACATATCTACTAAAATCAGGGTTTAAAGGACAATTTCGACTTGACCATGAGCATATGCTTGTGAATCAGTATCAAATAGCGGTGATACCAGAGTTAGTTCTAACCCACAATATGCATTATGTCGTAAAATGTGTGTGGTGTTTCGAAATATACAAAATCTTTTCATATTTAGTTGGCCTGTTCTAAGAATTAGCTGTAAAGAAAAGGAATTCACGTCACGCGACAGCAGATCAGGCCCAGAGCTCGCATTGCAGCAATCCACATTATATCACCAATCAGCTGCCTTCTCGCCGCGTTATTAACGCTGCACTGTCATTATAAACGCGGGACGTAATAGCAAATTGGCGTCAAGTTGTTTATTTTTCAATCATCTTCATGATAAAATGTGATGCCTGGCGACTTTAAATCTAGATTCAGGCGTGAACACATCACATGACGTTCATACGCGACATGAGCAAATTGGATGTTAACCATATCCACAGGGACCCTGCAAAGGATCTGTTAATTCAAGAACTCCTGCAGTTATCCGAGAGTCGTGTTTTAGACATAGCAATCTACAGACTTTAAAGAAATACTGTCGTGATGGTTTATTAGTGGCGACTCCATGCAGCATGTGACAGACTTCAAAAGTTTCATATTGATTGCCGGTGTCAGATTCGGATTAGAATTGACACCCGTCTTGTCTGTAGCACGGGCAAGGATTCTTATATGATTAGTGGTAGACCACATACCACAAACATCTATCACAAACCTACTATGTACGCAGTCACATTCAAGAAAGGCATTGACAGATTGACAGGAACATTGTAAACGTCAGAGTCAACCTTGTCTGGTGTAAAGGTCTATTCTTGATGACATTACGAAGTCCAAAGTGAGTGAGTGAATGATTGAGTTAATATTTATACTTCTGCACTATCTCAGCCATACTGTGACGAAAACAAGTTATACAATAAAATCTGAAAATATTTTGAAGATCGCCATAGATCGCCATGAACTGAAGGTAGATCATCAGACAAATAACCATGAGGACTTTTGCTACGGGCAAGGATCCAAGGCGAATTCAGAAGCAATTAATTAAAAAACAATATGACTAACGTGCGTTATTGAAATAAATGTCCCTCAGAATGTTCCAACTTTGTAACTTTGGTGTTGAAAACGAATTTTAAATACATTAATATTATATAACGAAATAGGAATACAATCTGCACATGCACTTTTGTCATGTCTGAAATACGTGTGTATGTCTTGTGGCATACAAAAAATATATTGTATATTTGCTCATTCACCATGTTTATATGTTAAGTCCCTTACTCTGTTTAATAAAACATTTGATGATTTTACAATATGTCTGCAGTGTGTAACTACTCGCCTGTTTATGAGCTAATGGCCTTTCATGAGGTGAATTTCCGAAATTTTACATGGCAGACTTGAACCAAGCTTACGTGAGATGCAGCTGTGCTTGATTCCCCTGTTCCTCGTTTATTACCTTGCACATTTACCGCAACTATTTCTCTCTCTCTCTCTCTCTCTCTCTCTCTCTCTCGCTCTCGCTCTCTCTCTCTCTCTCTCTCTCACACACACACACAATGTGAATAGAACTATGATAAAACTAATTTGTCACAGTCTGCGTTTGGTGTTTCGAGTATATAACTTTAATGTATACATTTGTAGTTCATTCCGGTCACAACAACCCACGGCATCCAAGACTCGTGTAAACAAAGTGTAAACACTTGGTATATACTGGCTACGAGTCCTTTGTTCTAAGATTGTTTGCATAATCAAGTAAGTGTACATTAAACTAGTAGCATTTCGTAGATTTGGAAATCAAATTCCTTGTTATGATATTAGTAATGTGACTCGTGCCACCGGCAGAACATCGCATGATTACGCTCAACACATGGTGTCCTTACTGATTTTCAGAGGTTAATCTATATCAATTTTCTTGCTATTTTGCCATCTACACCAAGTGGAAACTATTTATGACTCACAGAGATCAATCGAAATTGCATATTCTTTTCACCGACGATTTTATAAATATCAAACAGTCAAGCAATAGTGACAAACCCTCGTGAGACAGTTCTGCTAAAACCGGTGTCCATCGTACACGGTAGACTTTATCTTTCATACGGGAGTATGAATCACTGTTAAAACTGACGTTCGCTCCAAAGTATTAGCGAAAGGGTGGGAGGTTCAGAGCATTGCTAGCATGAGAAATTATGTCGTTCTCGTCGAAGCATCTACACTAACTGCAATATTCTATCTTGACATTCGTGTTTTGTGACAGGTCCCTCTAGACTGACACTGAAAGTATTATCTTCAGTGTCAATCGATGTAATCCTTTGTGTTGCATCCTATGTGCCCGGTAATCGGTAGTAATTACAGTCCAATTCAAAACGCATAAACAGCTCGAAATGTCAACACGAAAGCAGCATAGGATGACGGTGACTCGATCAGCAGATCAGTTTTCTGGTATCGTCTCCTAGATTAAACGATTGGTTCCTTTTTGTCATGATACATGAATTCGACTGTAACTTGTAGGCAGACTGCCAGCTACCATTTGCAGTAGATTTAATGCAGTAATAATAGTCGTTTAGTGAATTATATATAGCCAGCTGTTAGCAGACACAGTCTCTCTGTTAGTAAACGACGTTATTTCTGCTCAGGTGAAAGATTATAGACTCAAAGATGCAACTACAAGGATTAAGAATGTTAGTCGTCGTTATAAGAAAGTCGTAAACGAGTTAAAAACGCTCCGTGTTAGAAATAAGCATGCATGAAGAATATGTCTGTATGCAATACTGATACGTAAGACCAAACGCTCATTCGTCTCAGGAAATTGGGTTTTTTTCTTTTTCAAAACCCCCATGCTTTAGATTTATGACTAATACAATACAAAGTATGGCTAATGTAATATAAAGTATGGCTAACATGCGCGTGGTATACTGTCTGAACGTGTCACTAGGAAAAAGGTCTCGTGATGATACGTGAATATGAACAAGTATCTCTTCCTATATTCATATCACAACTGTAATGTAAACGACATTTCAAAATTTGACGCATCTGACAAAACTATGTTGGATGTAGGTGCCTACTTCGACCTTTTCCCTACGTTCAGGTGAACAATTATCCAACGTTGCACACGTTTATGACGCGTGAGATAAACAGGATACAGTGAGCAGAGTACGCCCACCTTTTGCGAACACACGGTACCAACACTCTCAGAAGTTATTCACAGATGCTCACATGTTCCTGCTATAGTCGGATTTGTACAACCTGCATTGCTTTTTGTAGAGATTTCTTATGGATGAGGATAAAGTTTATAATAAGTATCGCTTATTTTCTGTCTACCATTTCTCTGTTCAAAAGGGTCATTACGGGTCGGCCACATCTATGAAAACATATGATGTATGTTATGGATGCAATCCATTGCCTTTCACTACTTTGCTCTCCAGTTCTCATTGATGACGTCATATCTGCGGAAACATTTGACACTCTCGGCGATATTTGTATCATCAGAGTATTTTTATGCGTCTGTTACAAGTATTTATTGAGTGAAACGATTGTATGGGAGTATCTTACTTTCGAAAAGGACAGCGATGTTTCATGTGTCTGAAGAATTAATGTACAGGAGCTCTTTTAATGTAACTCTAGGGATATTTATAAGCAAAATGTCCTCGACGAATGATTAAAGACTTCATCTCCCATGTGATGCTATGTTTTATATAGAGAGAGGGAGATTTCCCTATTGACGTCAGCTTAGTCATTCTTATTAAAGAAGAAAAGGCATATCCTGTTATTTCAGGTTCGAGTGGGTTGCTTTTGTATTGCTTATAAGTCTTTATTAAGAAGTGAAGAATGGTCAGAAGAAAGACCTTCGACATAACGTACCGTGTCACTGCAATGTGAACGGCAGATTATGCAACATGGGTAGAATTGTTTTTTCTTGCAAAATGTGAATGCCAACGTATACATTACACCGTGCACACAATGCCAACAGCATCACAGATGCGTGATAGTCCATATGACCCACTGAAGAGATGTTTGACAATCCACATGACTCACTGGAAAATATGTTTGACAACCCATGTGAACCACTGGAGAAATGACTGACAAGCCACATGGCAAACTGGGTAGAGGCTTGAGAACCCATATGACATACCGAAAAGATGACTGACAATCCATATGCCCCACTGGAAAGATATGTGTCAATCCATATGACCCACTGGAAAGATACTTTGACAGCCAATACAATCCAGGGGAAAGACGTCTGTCAATGCCTTTGACCCACTGGATAGATACCTGACAACCCATATGTGACCCACTGGAAAGATGCTTGTCTATCCATATAACCCAGTGGATAGATGACTGACAATCCATATGGCCCACTGGAAAGATGCGTGTCAATCCATATGACCCACTGGAAAGATACTTTGACAGCCAATACAACCCACGGGAAAGACGTCTGTCAATGCCTTTGACCCACTGGATAGATACCAGACAACCCGTATGTGACCCACTGGAAAGATGCTTGCCAATCCATATGACCCAGTGGATAGATGACTGACAATCCATATGACCCAGTGGATAGATGACTGACAATCCATATGACCCACTTTATAGATGACTGAAAATCCATTTGACCCACTGGAAAAATGACTGACAATCCATATGACCCACTGGGCAGACGATTGACAATCCATCCAAGACAAAGGAGAAAACATCATCATGTCATGTCAGCTGTTTGCTTGCAAAACGCGTAACTGAACCCGAGACGTTTTCAATAAACGCATATCTCGCTTTTCCTTTTGACAAAGGTATCGTTGTGCTGGAAGTGTGGATCAATACGTATATCCAGAACAAAGAGAGCTTTCAATGCCGCTCCCATCGAACACCTGATTTTAGGTTGGAGGAACCTATAGCTAGGTTCAGATAATACTTCATTTATCAGAAACGATTGCGATAGATTTTATCTAATCACGATTTTATCTATCTGTCACGTGGCATGTCAGAAGTGCGCCCTTCACAGCAGGGCTTTAAAATCTTGCCTGTTTGGCTTTTCTTCAGATTGAGCTGTACGATCCTTGTGAAGTTAAACGTAAGTGTGTTTGGTGTATGACAGATTAAACATACGTTACAGATTACTTTCACTTTCACTGCATGAATTAACACAACAGTGGATGTATAGAGATACATATGCTTACATTATGCAGTATAAATTGATTGGCATTTTGATCTCTGAAAGCTTCAGTCCAATTAGAATACAATTTGTAGATTACTTGGCATTTACAGACAATGGCCATTACTCTGACAGTCAAATTGATAGTCACATTAAGGACTGTTTGATGATAAATATATCCTCTTTATTTGAAATATTTCCAACCTTTGAGGACACCAGGGCCTAAGCGACCTATACTTGTCATATTTGAAATATTTCCAACCTGTGAGGAAAGCAGGGAATAAGCGACTTGTCATACGATGTAAGGACAGAACATTAACGAGTTCTCATGCCGAGAGACCTATCTTCATACTATTAACACATGTCAGGGTGGGCTTGGCAACACTACAGATGTACTGAACATTGATGGAGTAAAATACCATATATATATATACTGGAACTTCTCTAAGAGGCATTTGGATCACTAAGGAAAAATGACAATACATATATGAATGTGCAACATCTCTTTACTATAGTGAGAGCGACATTTCGGTGTACGTTTTAACACCGTTATTAAGCAAGGTAGGTGGAAGCGTGAAGCCTGTAGTATACACAAAGGGATGATCTGGTGGTAGTATGAGGGAGGTATGTAATAACCTTGGCCAAGGTTGATTGATGATTGGAGTCTTTTGATACAGATACTTTGTTTGAGATTCCTGATTTTAAAGCCTTTGAGGACAGTTGTCACAAACAGAAGGAAACGTTGAACATGACGTACATGGCATGAATGAGCATTATACAGGTGAACTGTTTTGATATTGTGGATGTACATTTTACTGACTAGCGGTACGATGACTTATTTTGTGACTTGTCGTTGTTACGTTTGCTGAAGTTGTTGGCGTGCATCTTGAATTGAAAGATGACAAATTTGAATGCTTATCATGAGAACAATGTCTGACAGGAAATCGATACGATTATTATCGCGGCCCTTATGACATGGCGACCTTGTGCCTCACTTGGGTTTGAATCTAGGATAGGGCTAAATGCCCTGTGCACTAGGCTGAGTTCACACCTGACAATGTAATCTCAAATATGCCATATGTCACATCTGACAACTTTCTAAAAGCCATCGGGTATTCCTAATTGATTGAAGAGTTACAAGACAGGGAATCCTGGGAACACTGTTTTGGAAAATCCTGTGACAAACCTTTAAATTATTTTTTTCTTTTTAGGACGCCATTAATTTATATTGGTAAATGGGTAATAGATAATATCAGAGAGCCAACAAAATACCAATCACGTGGTTAGGTGATGATAGTGGATGGAGTGACTTCACGCCTGTCATCATTCTGGACAGTATAGATCACTCAATCATGCTTTCAAGCACTTGTTTGAAAGAACTCCTGCTATCATAAGTGATTTTTTGTGACCCATTCACAATTTCCCTTGCCGTTTTACAGTTGGAATCTTCTTTGGTGGATAATCGAGACTTGCTATTCCCTGGTGTTAAACGTACGTTGGCGCCCTTCTGATTTTCAACACTGCGCACGTATGGTGTATTTTGTGTATAGATACTGAGTCACCAGGGGTACTGGTCTTGCTCTGGAGTTAAACTTGTGGTGCCACGTGGAGAATTAACCTGTGAAGATCTGAATTAGAATTTGCCTTCGGCAACCCATACGTGCTTGTCGTAAGAGGCGACTAACATGATAGCTTGATCAAACTTTCTGACTGGGTTAACTCATATAATTGTCTAAATTGAGTAGATCGGCGCGCGTGTTGTTGATCACTGGATTGTCTAACAGACTCTCAATTACTATTTAGACTACACCACAGCTGTAATGTAACTTGATTGATGTCGCAAAGAAACATTTTAAACTCACACGTGTTGTTCGGTCCAACTATGTTTAAATACAGAGTGTGTTATGTTGTTGTCAATAGGATCGTGCTGTTTAGTAATGTGTCTTCAGTCATGTATTCCAACACATGGCAGAGCAGCATGCTTAAAAAGAGGGGAGGTTTTACACAAGTCACAGTATCAATATCGAATGTGACCACAATTTGTGTTCATTCAGTCGAGGCGTCGAGTGCATTGAAGTCACCATTTTTTACATCATGGAGAATGTTGTTCCAAACGTTAATCAAGCATTGCTCCAACTTTCATGTGGCCGCGTTGTCAGGTGCTTCTTTCCCCGAAGAATATATGGTTCGGTGCCATCCCAGATCTCTTCCATCGGGCAGAGGTCTGGAGAAACGGTAAGCGGAGGCAGTGTACCGATGACACTTCCAGACAGGGCCTGGATTCATCTGCCTTTTGCCTTTGCCAAGAGTGGTGTGTTTGGTGGTGATGTGGAGGCACAATTTGTTGCAGAGTTTGGGAAAGGCAGGAACCATGTTCCATTTTGCACACGAGCACAAAAAATCCTTTAAAGTTTGAAGTTTACTATTGACACAAGGGCAGTGGCCCATTCTAAATTCAGAAAATGGCTAATAATCCTAAAAATGGACCCTTATCAACGTTCTCTTTCCCAGTCCTTATTGGAATGTGGCTGAACGACACAATCGAATTGTTATGCTCGACTCATCCGGTTTGCATATGGTTCAGCCATAAACTGATCCCAGTCCAGCTGTTAATGATATGGTATGGTATCTAGTCAGTGGATGCACCTACTGATTATCTTTTCTTGTTGATATGACGTGACAAGTGAGAGACCGGTCCGTGACAAGTCACGAGTGTTGTGCTGTATACGTTGTTTCTCAGTAATCAGATACGGTTTGCCACGAGAGTTTACATGAGCCAAGAAATGTTGTGTGCTGTTCGCATTCAGAAACAGACAGTGTAGATATCAAGCTTAGTTCAAACATACACAGTTCATTAACACGCCCTCAGCTTGTGAGAATCACGCCCAGAAAGTCATAATATAACGACATTGCTAAATGATATATTTACAAATGAGACTGTGCTTTTTTGGTTGTTTTTTTCTTTGTTTTAAATCAGAAAAAACCTATGCATCACAGCTTGGGGAACTTAAATGAACTTTCTGCAGGTGAATATATTACTGCATAAATCTAATATTGATAATACCAAAATACATTCAGAACTCGAAGTTCTACACATGTCTTTATGTATTTCACCAGTGACGCCAAAACATTTAATATAAACGTTCATGGGGTTAATGTAAGAGACCGATGCTGCAAGTAATCAATAAATAATGGTATTGCTTTCCGATCAGAGAAACAGACAAACCAGAAGACACATAGCGTTCTGTATAATGTAGTGCCCAGCAGTTTTCGTATCGCCTCGTAAGTACTCATCTGTTCACTCCCCTGTCGCCTCATTAGCGGCTCGCCGTCTACATCCTGTCTACAGAAACGGTGGTAGTTATGCGTGTGTGTCTGCATGTGTGTGTGTGTGTGTGTGTATGTGTGTGTGTGTGTGTGTGTGTGTGTGTGTGTGTGTGTGTGTGTGTGTGTGTGTGTGTGTGTGTGTGTGTGTGTGTGTGTGTGTGTGTGTGTACGTGTGTGTGTACGTGTGTGCTTGTTGGGAGGTCAAGGGCGCCTCATACTAATGGCGGCATGGCAGCATGAATATCAACCTGCTATTAACGTGTAATGGAATTTTGTTTATCCTTTTGGATCATTTTGTTAACAATGCATCAACTTAGACAGTATGTCTGATTCATATCGACGATTGGTAACCGAATGGACAAAGGGGATCCTCGCTCTTGTTTTAGTTCAGAATTGTAACCTTTGTGCGGTGTGGGGACATGCTGTGGTAGTTTATTTGACTACGCATTTAGATATTTTGAATGATTCGCACTGAATAGAATAAAGCTACAGAACTGTATGGCGGTCTGTAGTATGACATCCTATCCTCAACTTGTCGAATAAATTGTAAATCTTTTCCTGAAAACATGGTTGAAACAAAAGGCATGTGTATGTTCTGTGTCGTCCCATTGCGACCTGGATAGTCTAATACAATTACCGATTAAACAGATCTGCCAAACTCAGTCTCCATTTTGTGTCAAATGCAATTTTAACGATATATGATCTTCAACCCGTATTCCAGACGGAGTCTGGGAAATAACTATTTTCACTCTTCTCCTTGTCTAGTGTGATGAGTGTAGGGACATAATATAATCATGTTCTTACATCGACGTCAGCTCATCACTTTCACCCGACGAGCCAACTGCACAGCTTCTTTGAAAAAAGATTGGGCCAATATTCGACATGGGATTTACATGAGCTGATGTGTTGGCGCTTCGTCACCAAATATATTTCTCTTGGGAATCGTTCCATTATGGCCACAAAGGTCAGTTTGTATCCCGGCATAAAAAAAAGTATCTTTCGAAGATTCTTGGAGCAGAAATTTTGACCTGGATGCACAATGTAGTCACCAAGAAAGCCATTTCTGTTAATAACAGTTCATTGGTTCTAGGTTACATTAACTGACGAGCCATGACAAGAATCTACATGACGTCTTTGTGGAGATCGCCCTGAACATACAATTCCAATAAAACCTTGTTTCAAAGTTTCCTGGTTAAATTCATCAAACGCATTGTGTGTATCATTGTTTGAGGACATTTCTGCACCAAAAGAGAATGCCTCTTCCTCCATCAGTCAGCTGCAAACGAAAGGTAATCTGTCAGTTTTGAAATCCACTATTCCACCGTTTGAACTTTAATGACCAAGGTTCACACACTACATAGCACGTGATTGATTACCTTCTCGAGGAAAGATTGATTACGTGAAGAAAAACGTAGGACATGTTGACTGAAATCCATTGAGAAACCAGACGCTAATGAGTTTAATGAATGTACTCACGACATCATTAAAACATGAAAAAGTGTTAACGTTTCTTCATAAACATGGATAAAGCACTTCTTTGTATAGAAAGCATAAAAAGCGGCTTTCAAGAAATCATTTATTTGCAAGGCACTGTTAGAAATACATACAACAATGTTGAAGGCTAATAATCCAACTGCCAGATTTGTATGAACATTTCCTGTCGGAAGGCACGTTCACATTAGGTTTATGCGTTTTTTTTCTCATGAATGATTATTATTTAGCGAAAACACGCAGGTTGTCTTTCTTAAATAAACAAACTGAACTATGGATTAATACACAGACCCCGTAATTATTGTAACATCGTAACAGCAAAAACTATATACAAGTGACATTATGGAGTAGTCACCTGTTCTCTCTCTCTGAGAGGAAAAGTTTACGACCAGTAATTGTTCTCACAGATTATTTACCATTCACCATAATAACACCTACAAAATCATTTCCGTATTCTTAATAAACACCTGACTTCTCTAGTGCCATGTGTTTATGAATCAGTAGCAAACAGTGACGATACCAGCCGTTAGCGAATAAATGGGCATAGTCTTCCCTTCGGGTAGCAAACATCACAAACACATGCATAGGCAAGGCAACTATTGAGAAGATTTGTTCCACATTTTGTGAATGTTTAGCAATCATATGACTTGCCCCCGCAGTGTCGGGGTACCAGCAAGGATACTTCCCGGATCCTGTCTCCTGTACCGTTGTCATCATCACACCAAGCAAACACGGAAGCTTCCTCGAAGTCTTCCATGCATCTCCCGACCCCTTTGTGCTGGCTGCATTCGGGGCACTCGCGTTTCCTGTGAGGTATGACAGAGTTTGATATTAACAGCTCAAATGTTCGTTCAAATATATTTCTACAAATACATCTGAATTCTTAGTTCATGCATTGTTTGAAAAGGAAATGACGGAACCCTGAAAATATAAAGAAAATGAGGTACGGTAACTCAGTGACACAGCACTAAAGAACCGACGTACGTACACTAGTCCCGATTTCTAGAAGCAGCGGCCAATATATAAGCCGTGCATATGACATTCGTCGTACATGTCGCTGTGAAAGTGAAATTACCTTGAAAGACACGCGAAACACATTTTCGTAGCTCACGGCACATGATACACCGACGTGCGTTGTGAATGGTAATATCTTAGGGTTAAAAGATATAAAAAAAAACAGTATGGCAACAGCATCAAACAATACGTCTCGATCGTATCCTGAAACAGAATCTGCATGACGCAAAATAAAATGATACCACTTGATCCCGGAAACTAACGAATTACACCATTTGTAAGCGAAACTGGTGAAGGTGCCTTGGTCTGTCCGCTCACTATTCTCAGGAAAATTTGCTTTTGGTGCAATACCCACGGCTTGTTAACAGTCTTGACTTATATATAGCCCATGTGCGTTTTCCCCTACAAGAGCTGCAGGTGAGTGTTATTCCCCCTTGGAAACTGAAAGGCCTATTTTTACACCCCTAAATATCTATCTGTAGGTGTGTATTACCGATCCATACTACTTTGGATGGTTGGTTGGTTGGTTGGTAAGCTTCTTGCTTAACGTCGCACTCAGTAATAGGCAGGCTGTATGGCAGCGGTCTGTAAATATTCCTGTGTCTAGAACAGACAGTCCAGTGATCAACCTCATGAGCAACGTTTCGCACCAATGGGATACGATGACATGTGTCAAACAACTCAGCGAGCCTGAAACCCGATCCCTACAGTTCGTCTTTTGCGACAAGCGACAAAGACAGGTTAATGGAAACCATTATTATACACCCCTGCAGAAACGTTAAGGGCGTAATATACACCTCTACAACAATGTACGTGTGTGTTATGCATCCTGCCCACAACTGTAGCTGCTTATTATACACCTTAAACAGCCATGGGTACGAATCACAGTTTGGAAGATATGCGATCACAGGGCTTGATTAAAATATACCCGCTGCTAACATTGTGCCGAGATATGCATGATTGTAGATCGATTTATAGAAAATACGTCATTTTACATTTAGGTAACTTGTATCACGTTTCTAATATTACTAATTCCAACTAATGATACGAGTTTCCGTTAACAGCCGTGTGTACTTTAGGCAGTTTCATTGATCTATTCGCTATTATTTTTCACTGTCGTCTATTATTGACACCTTCCATGATTTATATACATATCCGGAAAAAAACGTAAACAGTTGATAATACTGATGAGGAAAATGCGTGTGGTTAACTTGACGCCACGAACATGACGCCATCAATCACACATTAGAACGCTGACCTTACGACAACACATGTACACATGCGTGCATTTAGGTTTGAGATGATTGTCGTAGAACTTGCGTGACATCTCGCCAAGTAAAGATTGACAACAGTGACTACAGTCGCCCATGTTTACATTTTCCTTTGTTAATGGTGAAGACAAACTGAAATGCGAAAGTTATTTCGACGTCGATAACCCCAGACCCTGTAAACAGGGGGAAACATTATTGCTTTCGGACTATATATAAGTCACGAAGTCTAAAGTCGATCATGCTGACGCATTGTCGGTGATCCTTTGTTCTTTTGACATCGACAACCTCAGTCATTAATATTGTTATTTGGGTTCTGTATTCGTTGTAACAGTGTTGCAACTGTATTACATTGTGTCGTTTAAGATTCAGTAGAGGGTTGTGTTTCTTAGTACATTTAGACTGAGAGGAA
This sequence comes from Haliotis asinina, assembly GCF_037392515.1. Taxonomy (NCBI): domain Eukaryota; kingdom Metazoa; phylum Mollusca; class Gastropoda; order Lepetellida; family Haliotidae; genus Haliotis; species Haliotis asinina. The sequence goes on from NC_090281.1 coordinate 72,777,271, forward strand.
GCACTAGTCTGGCAGCCTCTTTGTGTGTCAGCAATTTTCCAAATGTTCTCATATTTTTCTGTATGGCATGAAGGCCAGTCATAATATAAAAGATATATTTTACCCGGATTCCAAGCCTGGGCCTATTTTGGACGTTTGATCTCTATGAGGCGAATTAATCTTATCAACATTGTCCGTTTTGCTGTAATCACTGGTTTCATAACGGATTGCTTTGTTCATATTGCTTAACGATGCATTTCTTCAGGTGTACGAAGGCGTTGTGAATGATCAACACTGGACCAGACAATCCAGTGATTGATGCCAAGAGCATTTGTCTATGCAGTTGGGACAATACAATTTGCACTGAGTTGAAAACTTAGTTCATTTAAATATTATACAAGTGTGGACTTATACCTTCCGTTGTTCTTTTAAAGCATATTTCTGTTTGATACCTTGTTTCAACTTGGAAATCGGCGCAAACAATATTCACAGTACACAAGACATGATTGCCTAAGCCCAATGTCGAAGCAATCAGGCGTTGGTAAGTCTAAATAATCAGTAATGTCGATCACGCACCTGCAGGTTGCGAACATTGTTGGCTGGTTCTTCCTGTTGATGGTGAAACACTGGTGCCCGCCCATCTTAAAGGAGCGAAGTGGACGACGATTGCTAGGACATATTTCAGACTGTGGTTTGACCAAGCTCTTCAGTCTCTCCAGTTGACTGCAACAAGAATAACGGTAGATTGGAGGCTAAATTGTTTTATGCCACAGACAGCAACTCAGTTAATTGCTCTACCAACAACTTTGTTGCTTGAGGACTGGAGTTTTACTTGTCGTTGTTCACCAGGGAATGAAAATAGTGGACAGATTCCATGATACGCGTGGGACCGATTATCTTTATTTGACAGGGATTTGAATTTTATCATCATCACCCAGCTGCCATGTTAAATATATACTACATCCCACGTGGCGGTGGGGTAGTTAAATGTGGTGGTTGCATGTTCGCTCGGGGTCGATTTTCCACATAGGTAGGTAAACCTTGCAAAGTCCATGTCTGGTGATCCCACCTTGCTGGAATACAACTAGAAGCGGTGTAAAACCATATTCACTCACTCTTACATCCTACGGTTTCACCATACTGAACGTTGATGTTTCCTACAATGAGTGAATTCTGTTATCATACTGGTATCTTAATAATTATCATAGCAAGAAGAAGAAGAAGAAAACCGAGAACGCCAGCATACCGACCAGGATCTGAGTTTCATCAACTGAAATGTATACTGAAATGTGCGAATGATTCACCTGTTGAATATATACACACAATGGACTCCATGTACACTGACATCCTTCTAATCCGACATTCTCTGTAAACCCGACATGCTTATTTACTCCCGAATTTGTCACTATATAACGACTTCTTAATACACATGGGATATTTGTTAATAAAGAGGCTTTGATATTAACGTACATTTCAAAGGTTTTGTTTACTTTTCTTTGTGGGGGGCTTAAATTTGAATTTACGTTCTCAAAACTTCCTCTTAAAAGACTCAACTCAAAACCGAGATTTTTCAGAGGGAGTTCACTGTATTTGTGTAGCAGAAACGCAAAATCGAGATTTCTAATGACGGAGGTTGTCGCATTAATAGGAATCAGCATGTACTCAAATTACAAATATGAAATTATGATATATTCTCACCACACACAGTCCCATTCACGATTTTCGACTCTTACCTTGACTGTATGTCGACGTTCTTGCCGACGGTCGTGTCGAACACGCTGTTATCTCCGAAGAAGCCAGTGCTGCTGTCGAAGATGTTTCCGACTGATTCCCTTGACCGGAAGTGTTGGTCGTCGCGGAAGGTGCTCAAGTTGTCGAAGTCGTTCGCAATGAATGCACCTTCATTACCCATTCTTGACCTCAGGAACGGACGCCTCTGAAGCTCGTCAATTATTGCACTCCTGGGATTATAAAAACTTATTTACGTTTTTACACCATGAACCTGTGAGTGAATTCAGGACTCTTATAACAAACACGCTTCTAGCGAACAGATGGGTATAACAAACTGTTCTATGCTATATATTATATTCCAAATGCTTATCACGAACTATGCTCATAAGAAACAAATATCAGTGGTCACTTTGAGTTCTTTCTACCCGGAGTTTGTGTTTTACATTACATTAGCTTTGTAAAGACTGCCTGTAAATGTTTGACTCTGGTAGGCAAACCTGGATAACCGAAAATCCACGGCATCGGGTTATGATGGCACGCAAAACAACAACCCAACAAACCTACCCTCGTCTACGAACTCGGTCATAATGCAATATATATGATGATGTATCAATCAATGATGATATTGTTCAGGTCAGACACGTTATACATACAAGTAACACATAAAAGGCAAATAAATATTTTTAAAAAATCATGTCTGGCGTATGAATACATCTACGTCAAGGCTGTAATAAAATATTTTGATCATATGTTTTTAAACTTTCAAACTAACAAACTCTAAAGTAACAGCTGTTTTAGTTTTCCTCGCGGATTTTTAGTCTGGCATCTACCCATATAACCTGTCAACGAAAGTTAATTTGTTTGCGTAACGTTATTGAAAATTATCAATTTAGAATGGAAGAAATTTTAACATTAACTTTCCTTCAAACAACAACGCAATTTGAACTCCACCCTTGCCGGACTATCAAGTGGTGTGCGACATTGCCACATCATTTACCTTGGTCGCCTTGGTCGGTCTCTAGACCAATTCAGTAAGTACAACCACTATTATTTATACACTCCCGTTCATCAGGAATCGAGCGATACCCAAAGGGTTTCTTTGAGTCACAGTGTTAGAAGTTGGAAGTCAGAACAGAACAAGCATATCAGAACAAGCATATATGGATGCCAACTTCTTTAATTCTAGAGCCCGGCGTTTCGAAGGAGGTTACTGTATCGTTTTACCCCAAAATGATTCATGCTTGAAAACGATACAAGTACCTGTATCGAAACGTCGTGCTCTAAAAGTTTTCATCAGGTACCCAAAGGGGGTGATCACTGAGCTAAATACATCACAGTCGAACTACTATGATAATTCCTGACTGGACGGATTCCTCTAATGGATAATGTCAAAATTGGTACAGTGCTTAGTCATGTTTTAGTATTAAGCAGCGAGCTAAATGGCCACCTTTTCGGAAATGTATACATCATAATACAAAAACGATACAGCATGTCATCGATCTCAGAAACTGGATTAGCTATCCGGAAATGCTCCCAGACAGCGTGTTCAATCACGTGACCATGCTTTGTGTAAATTTGGCGTCATAAAGAGATGCAATCGACAAGGAAAGGAAATCCGGTAAGGGACTAAAAAGTTCCTCCCTCATCGACAACACTTAGTACACGGCTTGGAGACATTTTGGTGATCTTACTTCTAATTCGAATGCAACAAACACTGATGGGAGACAGACATTAATTTACGTGAATAACTTGAAACACACACGTTGCGAAAACACAGTTTGGTTCTGGAAATGAAACATAATGTGAGGAAGAATGTGATGTGTAGTATGAAGATGATGCGTGATTGGAATGAAAAAGTTGCCAGTGTGTGTATAAGTCAAAAGGCGGGGAGTTGTCATAATATTAATGGCAAGAGTGAGAATACGATGATCTGAATGGCTTGGATTATCAAAAGAGTATCCTGAATATGAGTCGAAAATGAGGAACAAAAATTATGCGCGGAGTAATATCAGCCATCAATATGAGAGGAGTCATAATGCGAGGAATAATCATAATGAGAGAATGAACGTCACTATGACATACAAATATATGGATAACAACAGCGAAAACACAGACACAAAGACACATATAGGTGAGATACATTTACTACCCCAAACACACTTGAATTACAAGTTATACGAAAGCAGAGCTCCAAATCTAACAATCCTGAGAATACCTTGGGAGGTCACGGGAACTATCAGAGAAGTCAAAGTCTTTGCCGACGTCAACATCTCTGAAACAGTTTTTCTTCACAGATAGGTTACCGTTGTTAAGGTGGTCACCACTGATGTTGCCATGCACGTTGCTCAAGGTAGGGCCATGAGATCTATTGTCGTGTAACTGGCTTAAGACGTTACCGTGTCTTCCGCGCTTAGCACCAGCCAGCAGGACACCGCCGTTTCCACCAATGCCAATGTTGCCATGACTGTTATCCAGGCCAACGTTGTTGTTGTAGCCGTTGTTGTTGAAGTTCGTGCTACCTTTGCCATTGTTGAGGCTACCAAAGCCGTTGTTGTTATCATAAACACCACTGTTACCAACAAAGCCTGCATTGCTGCCATGGACGTTTCCAAAGCCAACTTGATTGTTACTGTAGCCGGTGTTTCCGAGTCCAACTACTCCGGAGTTGCCAAAGGAACCTCCACGGTTGAATCCTCCGATGTTTCCACTCCTTCTAACCAAAGATCCATGGGTTCCCCTGTTAAGATCCGCTCCAGTATTGTAGATACCGTTGTTACCATTTAATACCCCACCATGGCCATTAAATCCACGGTTTACGTTATCTACACCGTTATTTAAGCTGTTGACACGACTGTGGATGTGGCCTGTGTCGCCATGCACACCATCATTGATGACACTCCCACTATTGCGATAAATTCCAGAGCCACTCACAATACCACGACCGGATATAACAGAACCACCATTGTTACCATATCCATTACTTCCACCAATACCAGAGTTACCATGAATACCAATATTTCCTGATAGGACGCCATTATTATTATAAGTTCCTCCGTTGTTAAACCCTGAATTAAAATGATTGTTTCCAACAATGCCACTGCCGCTCACGAAACCGTTCTCATGGTCAGCAGCTGCTCCCACCTGGTTTCCGATACCAGTCACAAAACCGTTTTGATGGTCAGCTGTTCCTATCTGGTTTCCTATACCGGTATGACCAACGATGCTATTAGAACCATGGTTCCCACGTCCAAAACGATTGTTACCGTTAAAGGTATTGAAATTGTTTCCGCTGTAGCCATTATTACTACCAAGAAAAGAGCCGCTATTGGTAAAACCAGAGTTACCATGAATACCAGAACCTCTAAATTGGTTGGAACCGCCGTGGACCGTATTACCACCGAGGACCGAATTCCGATTACTGAATCCATTAATATTTCCATGGTTTGACACCCCATTGTTGTACTCGGTATCAAAGTTATCAGAACCATGGATACCGGCTACAATGCCATTATTAGAACCAAATCCACGTTGTCCTTGGAAGGTGTTACCAATATTCCCATGGTTATTCCCATACTCTGAACCGCCAATGCTGCCTACATTAGAATAGCCATCATTAACGCCAAGATTAGAAATTCTGCTGTTGCCCAAACCACTAACTATTCCGTTACCGTTACCATTACGATAACGGACACTACCAATGGAATTCTCGTTGTGGTCAACATTTGCCCCAGCTTCACCTAGGTTACGAAGACCTCCAACATTACCATTATCATAACCGCCATTGCCAATGCCACCGACTAAAGCGTTTCTGTTTCTGTAGCCGTTAGATCTAACAGGGGAAGGGCCATGAATGCTGCCATGAAAGTCGTTGTCACCATGGAAATTGTTCCTGTTGCCGTGGGTGTTTCCGATGCCGGTATTTCCATGGATGCTACCAATGCGTCTGTTTTGAATACCAATGGTGTGTCCATTTCCACCGAGAGCGTTTCCATGAGGCACTACTTCGTTACCCCTTGACAGTCCAGATCTATACCTGCCACCACCGTTGATGCTGCCACCGTCACCAATCAATCTTCGATTGTGCAACGACTGGTCTTGGTTGTTGTAATTGCCACCCTCGACATCACGTGTAGACGCAGTGGCTGCCGCCACGATGAAAATAAAGGTTTGGATCTGAAAGTAGGATTTGATGTTACACGTCAATACAGACTACTAAATAGAACTCACCAAGGCATTAGGATAACCTGTATTGAACATCCACCAGAGCGATGTGTTGTTAAGGGCAAATTTTTGAAATATAAATGAATGCATCCTGAACAATGCTTGATGGAACTGTTTACGAAAGGTATAACGCATGGTTTATAAATAAAATGACCATGCAGTAGATTCGGTAAATAGTTCTTCCACACAACGATCATGACATCACGAACAACTCTCCCATGGAAGTAATGGCGCTGGTTTTACCGTATCTGCCTTCAACATCTACATATCTAGATAATACAGAATTCCGGCGGGAACGGATCCTGGTTAGGTAGGTTAAGTATAATCTGCAGCTTCCTACCTGGCCGTGTAAGGAAGCTTAGACAGACTTCGTATTTTAATGTTTTCGTAATCCTCAGAAAGAAATAGTGAAAACAATGGACTTCTTCAGAATGGTTAAAGGAAGCAGATAGCTGTGGAATGTCTTTAAAGTAATTGCGTTGTCAGTGATATTGCTATTATGAAACAAACAACTTAAACAATCTCAGCTGTAACAATCCTTCTTGTCAAGATATTTGTTTCTACTCGCATAAAATAAGAATTAAAGCAAGATCGTGTAAACCACTGAATACGTAATGCGTACAAAAACTAGTTATATCAAATTACTCTGTACACGAAGACATAGTGCAAAAGACGTATTACTGGAACGTGCTACATGACACTATTCAGACTTTCCAAATGAACAACAATTCAGTCTGTCAATATCAAGTATTTATATTACGTGAACAACTGCTCGTGGACTTATCTGAATGTTCCCTCAAACTCCTGTTCACAAAACTACTTCTGAACTAAAGGATATCAATATAGCCTTTCTAATATTAACGTAAGACATACATACCAGCATCTTTAACATGGGCAGTTTGTAGACTGCGTCTTTCTGACTGTGTCTGTCTGACTGTGACTGTACAACAGGACACAGTTGCCTTTATAAGTCTAGGCAACAAGCTATAAAAATTAACTATCCATAAATTTGTTTCATCGTGTCGGGTTCAGTTTCCAAACCATGGGGTGCTGATTAATGACAGGGGGGACTAAGGGTAAGAGTGGATCAGACTTATGGTAGAGTGTGGCGATTTCATTGTTGTATTGGTTAATATATTCAGATCGGTGTATTTTAAAATATCCGCGTTTGACATTTAATAGGCCTAATAATCCTACAACACTTGTTCTGATGAGAATAATAATCTTGCAATAACAGATAGGGTATTGACAAGCTGGCTGCTGCTAATAACAAAGTAATAATATCACTATGGAAATCGTTCAAATATTTAATGAACCCGATGTATTCAATATATATGCTTGCGTCCCTGTAGGTGCAGAAATTTATTCCATGACCAAATCTTTGATTTTATTATTTTTAGCCATTTAGTTAATTTGCAAATGTACCTTATTAGTTATCGTCACGTGGTTTGTGATTAACCATAACCTTTATACAAATAGTAATAGTGTCTCCTCCGGCGTCAAGTCAGCATGAAGTACAGGGGATAAACAGTAAAATACTTAATGACAAGTTTATACTTCACGTGGTTTTACAGTTGTCACGAACATGAGATATTCAAAGGAAATGGCACACAGGAACATGCCATTTCTAAAATATAATGTATTGTAGCGCCAATCGTCGTTATCAAGTATCTGTCGCGGTATCTGAAAATCGAGCTAGAACGACTGTCTGAAGATTAAGGGACACAGGTCTCAATTCGTAACATTGAAACAATGATGCAAAAGAAGCTTAGGTATTATGGATTGAATTTATGTATGTCTGTGGATCATGATACATTTCGTAAATGTGGAAGGATGTTTAACAGTTCTTTCACCAGTACGTGTTTTAGTGTAACCATGTCTTTACTTGCTCTAAAGCCGTTCATTGAATTCACGGACACATTCTACATGGTTGGGATGTGTGTGTATGTGTTTGGTGTTTTTTCTTCTCTTACAGTCTAGAATATTATAACTATAGGACTGTTTTCTGCGATGTCCTCTAATCAAACAAGAAAAGCATGAAAGATTCCTGGAAGTCAACGTGAAAGTCGCGGTGGCTGAGCGGATGACTCCGTGTGCTGGCGATTAGGTGCCAGACTCTTGGGGGTTGGGGGTTCGAATCCCGGATAGGACTCAACTAAAAAAAGTACTAGAATTTGTACTTTACCAAGAACGTGTAATCCCAAATATAACATATGCCACATATCAATTCCAGCACAGAATCACCATGGGAAAAATATATCCTAACAGACATCTGATCCATCTACATCAAGGGACAACTCGACATCATGTTTTGGCAGGACAACGAGTGTACTTTCCGTTCTAATTTGAAGGTCTCGTATGACTATCTGTTTCTCATTTAGAAACAGATTGCACACAGGCCCGCAGCAATATAAACATCTTTTGCAAACTTACTGAATATTATCACCATCATTATTGTGGCTCAGGGGCAACCTAAAACGAATCGTTAGAAAGCAATGGATAAAATTAGTTAGCGTATATTACAATTATCTAGTCACAAATTGATACGTTATGCATTCTGCCGACTTGGTGAAAACACCAGTGAACGATCAGATGTGCTCGGCAGACTTTTGGTTGTTTTGTAATAAATGAAAGAATGAGAGGGTGGGTGAGAGTTCAATGCAGCTTTGAAAAGTATAGGTAACCTGCAACAATAATCAATAATGGAGAAGGTTTATGGTAAATCTTGAAACATCATCGGAGCGAACAGAAATTGGAACCCGCGATCATTGTGTGATAGAGTGTCTTAGGCGCAACCTCGCAAACCGAGCTACAACGCATAAGAGGACTGTGAAACGCTTTAAGAAAACAGGACATATCCATACATTTTCCGGCCACCACATGTCAGCGCTGCCATATCAACATGTCGGATTTCAATAATTGTTGTTCTCTTTTTGAACGGTTTAAAAAACCTTTAGTGCTAGTTGGAAGTGTGTCTGGAACATAATTCGTGATGTATCGTGTTCACGCAGTGCAAATCACAAAAGTTATACCTTTTCTTTCGTGGCAAATTCATTGCAACGACTTTCAGAAATGTCAGCTAGGTATGTAGCCATCTCCCATCAGCACGCAATACACAACGTTCCAGTTAGAAAATATATTAATTGAACACATTTGCTTTACACTTTACAGTTCCAAGAAAGTCCAATCAGGTGTGCGGGTGTTAATGTACAGATCAGTGAGTTTTGTATTACGCCGCACCTAGCATTATTCCAGCTATATGGCGGCGGTCTGTAAATATTCAAGTTTGAAGCAGAGAATCAAATGATCAATAGCATGAGCAAATGGTATACCATGACATGTGCCTATCATGTCAGCGAAAGCTTGAAAGGTATTCGTGAGCCTAGGCCCCTACAATTAAAATTATCTTTGTGTGAGAGTAGTAATAGATTTAGGATAATTTGGGGAATTCTTTGTCAAAGATTTCCCAGCAAATACCATCGGTTTCCTTCAATATATGCATGTACGAATCAGTCTAAAATATAGCCATGAAAATGGATTATGCAAAGTTACGTGAAGTGAACAAGTGTTCACATGTGGATGCCTCCAAATCCTTGCCGGAACAGAAGGCATTAACATCACAAGACATAAAAAAAACTTTAGTGACCAGGTGCTTTGTGAAAGATAGTGCATGAAGAAACTGCCTTTTGAAGTTATCTACCAACTGAGATTGTAGTTTTGGGGGAAGACTCACGGTGCAGAGCCGCGTCATCAACAGTCACTTGAGAGCAGTCTTCAGATGCCAAGTGCAAAGATGTTCTCTTCACCCGTGAAAGTCATGAACCTTGAGTTGTTTGTTGTACTCAAGATTAGTAAAACCAGGTAAGTTAGGCAGAACTGTTGAGGCGTTCTTGTAATGGTGAGGAAAAGACAGATTTTTCATAAGTTTCTTTCACAAGTGGGTTTGCGAAATCTTTTTTCATGTAATTTGTTTGGGTAGAAATAGTGTTAAGCAGAATGTTGTGATTCATAAATGAAATTTATTTTAAGACTTTTTCATCAGAGCTGTGACAGACTGTCTACCACAAAAGGCTGATCAAAGATCTGAACAAAACCATGATTCCCTGAAGTACCTGGAGGCAAAAGTGTGACGTGATCAGTATTTCAAAAGGTTGGTTTGCATGTACATTTCTAAAGCATCATCATGTCATCTGTATTGTTATTTGTGGTTATTTTTGTATGATACAGCATATAATGCATGAATAGCTTTCATATTATTTCATATTTCATAAAATTTCTTCTTATCCGTGAAAATACGGAAGGTAAGTAGGATATACCAAGTTGTCAAGATTTGTTTGTTTCATGCTACTATAGGTATATAAACTACTGTGACACTAATGTAATTTTTCAGTACATAAAAGGGACATTGTTCTCACAGCTTGAAAGATGCCATGTACAATGTTATAATTCAAAAAGAAATAAAATCATTATGATGTTGAAATTGTTTACTTCTTGTTCCAGTCAAAGAATTTCACATAATGTTCTCTGTGCATTGCATATAAAGACGCACTACAAGGAAAGAACTTGGGAAAGGAAGCAAAACTTGGACACTTTGCTTTGCTTTATATTTTTGTAATAGTGAATACAAAAATAGTTTCAGAAATGGATTTTCCATCACCAGCTATTAAACATGAGAATTTTTACATCAGAAAATAACAGTAGCAACTCACAAAAGGGCCACTCAATGCTTTGTGGTTGTTTACAGGTTAAGGGTACGTATAAAAATACATTGTTTTCATAATTTAGATGCATTGTGTCCGGAGGCTACTTCGAGGTAAATATTATAAACATGGTGACAAGACAGAGGTGTCACCATCTAAGTATGTGATCCTCATCATTGACAATATGGACCAAAACAAGACAAACCCTCCTGTATTTCCAGAACAATCAAAGGTACACATGCGTGATGATTACATATTGAATCACAGGCTCTCCAACAGCTGACACTCATATTTCAAAAGCTGGATATAATGAATTTGTCCTAATCTAATAAGGTGTACTTCTCTTGAGTAATGAATGCTGATATATTTCCTGAAGATACTAGTCTTTGACATGTATTGATTACAATACAATAATCTTCAAACATTTAAGATTGATGGCACCCCGGCACATGTCAACGATGACATGACAGGTGTTGTCGATCGTGGAAACCGAGCAACCCATGCTGTTGTCTGGAAACAAAATGCATTGCAGATTGGGCCATTGCCTAATTAATCAAGAAACATTACACTCGAGTTTCAAATTTATTGACGCATGTATGCTACGAAATAGTTTTTAATTCATCTACTAAAACTACTATTTCAGCTGAACCATGGGCATCTACCAGAAGTCCTGTATCTACAGTCAGACAGTTCGCCAAAACATAAGAACAAGACCCCAATGTATTTTTGGCATTGTCAGTCAAATTGGAAATCTTTTAAACAGGTATGTGTTCTCTTTGTAACATACTTACATACTAATACACAATGTGTAAAATGCATGAGGATTTTTAACATTCTCCATTAGAATATCAGGATATTCAAATAATCAAAAATTGAAAGTGTTTTAATAGTGACGCTCTTTTCATTTCTCATGGTGGACCGCATTCATGAAGATGTGGGCCAGCTGTTTAGCGAGTTTGCAAGGGAGCTGAGACAGAAACTGGAAGCAAGACGAGATGCTCTCCTGCAAGTCCTTACCAGCAGTAACGACTCAAAGCCTATTTCTACTGTAGTGGATGGTGTTTTTAGACACGAGGTTGTTGTTTGTTAACTGTGATTCACCTAAGGGACACAGGGAGGTGCATGTGTTTATGTTCAGAATGAACAGGTCCTAAGTCTTCATTGTTTTGGCCATTGAAAAGTGAAACTTACAGAAAGGTGGCATTAGATCTGACGGTTGACCTCTCAACACTGTCACTCTGGAAAAGGAAAAGGCTGATGACACCTGTAAAGCCATGGGGAGGGGCTTGGCCAACTGGGTGGAAGGTTTGGGATGGGTGTCCTTCATTACAAAGATGGGTGATATTCACATACTGGTCATCAACCTGTCCGACTTCAAGTCGTTCAGGCCTCAAGGGAAGAGAACATCCTCCCAAGAAATGTACACTAGGCATACAGAAAGAAGCTAAATTTGCTTTTGTCTGGCTGTCAAGAGTTTGCATAAGTTTCATAAGGGAGGATTCAGTTTTGTTTCCGGAGCACGACTTGAAAACCATTCATTATCTTTCTACAAGACTTGGAGGACATCTCAAACATATCTTGACGTGATGATTTTAGCTAAATTTGTAGATTTTTGGCATTTATATTTTTTCTTGATTTCCACGGAAGTGATTTGGACGTTGTCTAAAAATAATCGAGTTGGACTTTACGTGACTGGCAGATGATTTGTTCTTTCGAATATATGGGGGCCGAAGGGATTTGTCATCTCCAGAATTGGAATTGTTGAATTATTCTCCTGGTGATGATTCCTATCTGGGCAAGAAACATAATGGTCCTGTGTCATGGTTAGAACCGTCTTTTCTTGGAACTGTCATGTGTTTTTATGTACTCATTGGCCCTCCTTACTGATCAAATGGTATTTGAGGTATAAATTGAATATGCCATTGATGTAACGATGTGACTGCAATTTTTTTTATAAAATATTATCACAAAAAGGTGTGCAGTTTTAAGATATAAACATCTGATAGACCTGTCTTGTAACACAGTATTGGTTAAATTGTCACATGATACAATTATACATTTAATCATTTTACTTCCAATGACATTAAACATTTAATCTCTTCTTCGCATATTCACATTTGAAATAATGCTGAAATAACTAGGACATTTGTGTTCTTTCAAACGCATTTTGAAGATGTCACAATAGTACTGCCATCTGCACAAGAAACCTTTGTAGTTTTTATGTATGTCCCTCACCTACGATATATGTTTCATTATTTAAATGTTATTCTTCCTATAATTTGTCAAAGTGTTTTTGTTCCTTTGCCATATAGAAAATCGAATACACCAAAGTGTATGTTTTTGTATTTGAAATTTGAAATATCTTTATTTTAATATATTGCATGTCTAACTGTCTATGACCTTCATGAAACAATACATGCAGTTATGTTTTAGAACCTTGCTTTTGTTATTTTCCCTATGGCTGATGTTAAATCTGCTTTCAGTGATAGTATATCTCATCTTCATTGAATTGTTGGATTTCACCAAGTATTCATATATTTGGCTGACCTAATGAAACGTCTGTTACATTTGTGAAAGTCACATTTACTTGTACACAACAAATTAGATAACTTCAAAGAAAAATCTCAGAAAGAGCGATTCATTTATATAATTGTAGGCAGGTGTACAAATAATGTGGTTTCAAGGATTACACATGTGCCATATGCAATTGTATGTGTTCCACTGTCCAGTTAAGAGTGATTAAAGAAGCAACAAAGGTACACAGACCATATTATAAATATTTTCTGCCAGAAATTTCTGAATAAAACTAATTCAGCCAGAAATGTCTGCAGATATGCATTTTCAATTTTATGAGCTTATGAACACATAAATATACTTGCTCACTATAATTTTGGATTCATATTATCGAGATTTTTCCAGTAATGTGAAACGTTTTTGTGGTTTGCTTCTTTTGTATGTGTTAAGTTTGGACTGGCTGGCCAATCCTAAGCTGGCCCGATTGGCCTTTTGGGTTGAGTTGAGACACACGCCAACTATAGTTATAGTTTTGGTATTTACCCACCCCTACGAGGCCCCTAACGGGATCGGGTGGTCAGGAACGCTGACTTGACTGTCGCGTTTAGTCTCAATGGCCCAAATAGATACTCATGCTGGTGATCACTGGTGATTCGACCCTATTTTCACACCGCCTCCATGTAGCTGGAATATTGGATAGAGCGGTCTTAAATAACAAAAACAAAACTGAGACACGATTTTGTTTGCTAAAAGAGAGTTCATCGTTGAACAAACCAGAATTCATTTTTAGGAACCCTTGAGCGCAGCTTCTTGCATTTAGCATTTCATTCTGAGCGATTCATCTTGTGTCAGAGATAAGGCAATGGGGTTTTCAATTCACATTTACAAAGATCATGCGTAAAAGATGCTTCATTTAAAAACCACCCATGTTCATGATTATTCCAAAAGAAAGCCATACACGGGGACATAAAAAAGTAATCAGCATCTTTAAACGATTTAGATCTCAATTTGCAATACTGGAAAGATTTGTCACTTGCTCAGGTGAAGGTTTCGGCATGCATGTCAAGGGAAAACTGAATATGTATGTCTGAAATGCGTTTTATATAAACAAAGCAAGAAGGTAAGAATTACTGGTTCAAATGAAACTGTTAACACACATACCTTAATTCATTAACTTTCGAATCGTTTGATGAATGAGCATGTTACTAATAAAAGTCATTTATCTTCATGTAATAGGTTTCTTGTAATTGTCTAAAGCAATCTGGTATATTGCAGTTACCTTTGTGGATGCCTACTTAACTCAAAACTGTAACCTCTAAGCTAATACTCAACAGAATACTGCAAGTATACTTACCATGGTGAGAAGTCTCTATAGGTCACCCGGGGTTACTGAAGAATAGGGGCCAATGTAATGTTCCTGGAATATCAAAGTTGTACAGAACCCTGATTCACTTACGGTTACCTCGAAGCAAATTTGTCTATTTCGGGTGGTCAGATTCCCAACAGCGCACTGATGCAGTTGATCATTGAATTGTCTATTTACATACCGCAGTCATTTATAACTTGAGCATTGTTGGGTGCGTTGGTAAACAACAAACATACAAACAAAATAGATATCTGCGAATTAGTTACTAAATGAGGTAATGACTTCAGAGGTAGAGTTAAGAGTTTGAAACTATATACGTAATTTCCCAGAAGTTCAATATATTTTGCCCATCCATGTACAATGGGAAGCACAATGAGTAGAACATCCACAAAGCGAAAACAGACATTGTTGACATCGTTAAGGGGTTTGCAGTGTCGTAAGTTCATTCAAGCTAAGGACATCCAGTCAATAAAGCATTTTCTTAAGTACTACGTCTCTTTGTTCTCTCAATAGGGTTGAGTATTTCAGACCACATTGCAAAGAGTCTTCAGAACCTTTGAAACCACACATTCTGTCAAACCAAAGGCAGCGGCTCATCTTTAACAACATGCAAAGCGCACGGACTTTTGAGAACAATTACTCTAAACACTACATCCCAGGGTTCCTTTACTTTTAAAATTCTTCAGTTGAAGGTCAAATCCAACAAAGGCCCAAGGTCACAGTATTTATTGCCGTAATGCGCATGGATCAACGACATATTTATGGCCATTATTTAACTCATTTGTTTACCTAAAAGAGATTACGTCTGGGAATAACTGTGTAGTTTCTACATTGGGAGGATACCACGCAAAGACCTTGGTATCGCTAATGGGAACTGAGAAGGAAGTGAACGTTAAGTCTTTAACTCCCGGGTCTTTCACATGCATCACCCCTACAAGGCAACGTTGTGCTAACATCGCGGGATGCTTGCTGCCGTATCGATTAACAGGTGCGGCTTAACAAGCTTTTATGAAGATTAAAGGTCCTAACGTTCTCACTTTGATGTCATTTAATCCTCACGGATTTTTCAACGGTTCAATGAGATTTTAACGAAAGTACAATCCTTCAGAAAGGTGTTTTCACATTGTGCCGGCAGCTTAAAGAAGATCACACGGCACTGCGTATACTGTTACATAAGGGCATCGTCCGAAACTAATGTACCGATAAGCTCGAAAGGGTATTTTTGCAAATCTTCACGTTTAAAGGGCGTTGTGCTCCAATGTCTAGGGCTAATTTACACTGCCTGTCCTTTCATTGTTTTATTGTCGAATACAAAACTTTGCTATTGTGTTGTCGGGGTAATTACCAACTGTCAGATCACTACCATCAGGACAGGTATAGATTACAGGTAAACACAATCATTGTGATTGGCGTTGAATCAGAACTTGATTTCATTGGGTGGCATTTTGCCCTAGGCTGGTTACCTTCAGACGCTTGATCATTCGTGTTTCATTTGAGAATTTAAAGAGCAAGGTGTTCGAGTCAAGAAGAATGACAAAATGGTGATTGCTTGGGGCATGAGTTTCCAGAGGGAGGTGTCTAAGAATGTCAAGATTCTGGGCATCTGATGATATACCCGTCTAATGCATATGTATCATGGTGTAACTGAAACGCATCTAAAATACGATTGATGCCGTAGGATTGCCGTTTGGCTTAGGAGTTCACGAAGGTCCGAGTTTGTTTCTGTTTTGTCAGCGTGGTGGTGAAATTGTGGGAATATTGTAGAAAGTTGTTTCACGCCATGGCTACACACTCCAAGAAAAGTAACACATATCCACATGCCATAATATCCCCCTCAACAACAGGAGACTGGATTTCCAGTTCTTTAATTAGACAAAACATCAGATTTGGGGCAAGACCTTTTTGTCAGAACTGGCTCCACCGATCTTGGGTTCGAATCTGTTACGTATGATGACACCTAATTTGCGAGCACCATAACTGTAATCATAGGTAAATCGGTCAGATCTGGATCGATTTGGGCACTTTCCTCACATTGACATAGCATTGTGTAATTGATCTTGTATTCAGACAGGTATTCAATGCCTTTTTGTCTCCACCCGCTGTCATGACGTCACGTTTCTGTGGTGACAATGAAAATGCTGGCGTGAATGTGTCAACCTGTGAAACATTTGACATCTTGAATGGGTGCATTAACGGAATTAATTTCCTCTGTTAAGGCTGATGCGACAGTTAGGACAGGACACCAGAGGAAGCGCGGTGTTGCCATTTACAACACGAAGATTCATGTATTATTGAACCTGCCGCTTCCGAACAGGATTATACATGTATCTCATTACTTTACATTGCTACAGATGAACATCAACTGATTGTGATATGACGTTATGTGCATGCACATGATTGTTTACTATTATAATCAGTGAGATCATAAGGAATTACAATTCAAGAAACCAATAAATTACAAATGTTATTTTCGTTTTTTGTTTTTTTCAATAAAGGTTTTGTTTTAAAAACATATTGTGTTAGGTATAACAGTATACGAATGTCTGGCACAGTATTTCGTTGGCAGACCGTACGTCAGTGTACCCATGAAGATCCTGTTGAAATTAGTTTTCAAGAACACATACAGTAGATAGAGGAGGTCTGGTCCAATGATTTGACTGATACACAACATCCTATCCCGACTGCTTTGATCAATGCCAGTCACGTCTATCAGCGGATCGTCTAGTCCAAATCCGATTATTTACAGACATATAGCCATATAAAACACCAAGCGCATCATACGACACCAAAGCAAATGATGAGTGTCCTGACGTTTCGTTGTTTTTAACTTCATGGAGTCTCTCATTTTGTATTCCTCCAAACAGATGTTATGATCCGACGTTGAGCAATACTTACTTACGGGCAGCGGCAATAAGATTAAAATAAATTGTTGTTTGTTGAGAATATACAGATGAACAGTCTCATATTCGCGTGTCACCTTACATTGTTTAACGTCGCACTATGTTCCAGCTGCATCGTGGCTGTCTGTAAATAAACAATCCGGTGATCAAATCATAGATCTACGCAACTGGCATACGAGGAACTGTGTTAGTCAGCCTGACCATCCAATCCCATTAGCCGCCTCTGACCACAAGCATGGGTTGCTGAAGACCAGTTCTAACCCGGATCTTCAAAGGATCTCTGCCATAAACAGAACAATACAAACGGGTTGGGACCTCCAATAATTACCGAGAATGCATTTAGTCGTTGAGAGGGAAGATGACTATCTGCAATGCTGTTTGACGTAACATATATTAAAGGATATAAGGCACCTTACCGGATACCATACGCTAACGTCAACAGAGACAATGTCGAACAAAGTCAAATGACCATTCAACTATTATGTTATGCCACATATTCCATTCAAGGCGAGTTTTGCCCCAAATCGGTATAAAGTCCGATTGATCAGAAAAGTTCGGTTTTAAGGTGGTCTCAGAATCGGTGTGCTGTGTGCAACTTGTCTCTCTACATATGTTACAGCGCAGATTGATGCTCATGTTGTTGATCACTGGATTGTCTGGTCCAGACTCGATTATTTACAGACCGCCGCCATGTAGCTGGAATATTGCTGAGTGCGGTGCAAAACTAAACTCATTCACTCACTACACATGCTACAAACAAACAAAGAGAACGAGAACACTCAAAACTATGATAGTCATATACAGAAGCAAGTCTATAATAGGAGGTATGGTCATCGTAATGGTCTTGGAATTAAAACAACATTACCAATGCATCATCCCACGCCCGTCGCATTAAGTGTACACAGCGCGCAGATGCCATTACGTTGTCTTGGCTTTTTTTCTTGAGCTGAAATGTGCAATCACTATGGAAACCAAACTTCCATGCTCATTGACTGTCTCTTAACTATATCTTCCGTCGGAAAATGCATACTTTTAAATTCATCACCACGCGGTCCTCACCTTAGAAAAAGGAACGTTTTTTATTATTATTTACAGTCAGAATAAAATATAGTAAAGAGGATTCGGGTGATACTGGCACAGTCAGGCTGCTTAAACCCATCATCAGCTCAGAGAATGTCGACACCACGAAGAACCTTTCTGAAAATATTAAAGACAACCCAACACGTATTGCTAATAGGAACGAAAAGTCCCTTTCGTCTATAGCTGTTGTTAAGCGGTTTCGTTTTTTCTTAAAGTGCTAAGTATGTTTTACGTTTACAGTCGCAATAAGCTGGATATTTGAGCCATTCCAAGCAGATGCCGTCCCCAGCTGACTGATCTGGGCAGTATGCCCACACCGATGCTGTGAGTGACTCCATGCCCTGAGACGAGCCTTCATCTGAACACCCGCTGCACTTCTTGTGCCTAGGGACATATACAAAGCTTTTAGACGCTCGTTTCTATCAAATGTCTCTCTTCAAGCTTTTATCAAACGTCTACTTCGTGGTTGTTTCATTTATGGCTTCCCGTTTCACATTTCGGGGGATTTTAAAATGGCTTTGAAAAGATAAAATGAAACAAAGCAACTAATTTATTCGCCACGACAGATTTGCCTTGGGGTCGTTGTAAGTGATTTGGACAGACTTTGAAGGCAGTGTGTTCCATTTCGCATTTCGCATCTAAGAGGGACACAAACCGAGATACGGTGAAAATTCTTCACGCTCTATGACAATGACATTTCAACATTTTATTGCGTTACAACCTGCATTTATTTTCATCTATAACAGTGCATGTTTTCATTTCATTAAGTGACAGAATATATATTTTATGCTTTTTGGAACCTCCATGGTTCTATATACTTATTGCCCTAACTCATGTTATTCACAAAATTACATGATTATTCTTTCAGGAGGTGTATTTTAATTTGACATTTATAATATATTTAAATTCTACATGTGTTTGTTCGATATTTGAAGGGCATTTAGAAAGTGGAATGCATAAGAAAAGCAAGATTTATTGGTATCAACTTCTTAACTGCGAATAACACGATGTTTCGGAGCGTATGCCTTCTCCTGCTTCAGGTTGGCAAGTTGTTTTGAAATACAATACATATAGGGAACAGGATGTAAAGATGTGCATGTAAGATGTTGCTATTTAGACGAATCTTATGTTTAATGATTTGTGATTAAAAAGTGTGAATTTCCAAATCACAACCTTTATAATTATGTAATTTTGACAACTAGAATTCATGAATTTCGCGATCTCTCTAGTTAACAGATAAATGTTTTGACGACCTGAATCCCTGCAGTCTGGTCTGTTACTTGATAGATTGGAGGTAGAGTTCAATGACTGCGGAATCGCCATAATATGAACCACGGAATTGTCTGTTCCAGCCTCGGATAGTTACCGATGACTGTTATGTAGTAGAAATAGTGCCGAATGAGATGAACAACAAACCAACCACACGTATGCAACTGTAATAACCTATATGAAACTACTAATGATTTTCTTTCTACTGGAGAAGGCTCACAAATCCATCAAAGAAATAAAAAACATCACGTGTTGATTTATCTATGGAGCAATGTAAACTAGAGAGAGACCTGGCAATTCTCCTTGAGGTTTCATGAAGCCTATGGGGAAACCAAACTTAGACATCATCGGAAATTCGACTGTGAAACTTATTGTTTGTTTTAGGAATCGTTTCTTGAATTCAAAGAAAACGCACTGTAGTTTCACAAAAAATTATATACTCATGGAAACAAGCAAGGGCGTACCTAAAAGTATAAGTCTTCCTATTTTCATTTCCGTGAAGAACTTTGCATTGCACTCTAGGTGAAATTCATAAAAGGAATAGAGGAACACTTGTTCTTTCAAGTGTTCCCTTATTCTTTTCCATGATTCTATCTATGTAACTTTCTCGGTGTCTGTGATATATGCAAGAGCGGTAAAGTGTGAAGTCATGGAAAACCATGGTGAATTGCGGTGAAAAGATGTGAAAATATTATACGTCGTACAGTTGTCGTCGTTTTTGGTGTACAAAACAAGATCTGTTGTTTTCAAGAAGCGTTAAATAATGTTTTCGGATCAAGTCATAAGACGTTTGGAAGAGGCAAACTAGAAGTAGATGTACATGTTGCATACGTGTACAGTATAATAATAATTTAATAATGTTTTGCGGAGATCGGGTTTATTTGTCAGATACACAAAATACTCACTGCTCTGTTTAGAGTCCATTGTAGATATGGTATTGAGGAATGGACTTTTGAAACAAAATGTTGTATAGTTCAGTCATGTAGTCCTAAACATGTAGTCACTTCCATCATTGAAGTAAGATGAAGTGATCCTATGCATACTGTTACCAAAAGATGAGAGATCGTTTCATAGCATAATGAGGACATTTTTATCTGGACATTAAAGAAGAAATATTATCATTAAACGTTGAAGGATCACAGGTTTCGACATGAAACTTTGTTTGAGATACATTAATTGGGTTCCATGGATCCAAAAGATCAACTTTCCTCGATAACCGATCCTGATAGCGGGCTTCTGTCGGGTCTATCTAAATTTTCCCCCGTCTTAAGTTATATGGTATTGGTGCCAGCACGCTTATGTTGTTATTATGCAATCCAGGAACGTCTAGGGAAACGGGAGTCTCTGTCTGATATGTGAGGGTCGAGATGGTTATCATGCATATACATGGCAAGAGGGCTGTATTTGAAACCTTTCTCTTTGCTTTACTGTTGTGTGGGAAATTCATTGATTGGTATGTTAGTGAAACTGCTCTCCTTAGCCTGTGGTATTTTGAAGGCATTTAGAAGACATTTTAGAAGTTGCTTTGAGGAAACCCATGTGTCGGGCACAGTATGCTTATTGAACAAATGGCATCAATTTACTTCCTTTCGCTGACCAATCTGATATTCTATATCAGTTGAATTATGAATCCGTCCTTTTACACGAAATATACAGTTATGAGTCTTTGCCAGTTTCATAGAGTATGTGTAAAATCACGTTACGAATTGTTCATAAAGAGATAAAATTTACTTTTTAAGTGATTGTGTGTTTGGTTTATATTTGCTCGTGTGGACTACGGAAAAGGTCCACTTTCCGTTGTTTGCATCCTGTTGGTTCACAGGTGTTGGTGTAGTTGTCAGGTGGCTTGTCACCATCAGCATGTCCGTCGTTCTTGTATGGGGAACCTGGTGGTATTTGCCCCGAGATTTCTCGTATGTGAGGAGCAGATGTGGAGCTGCCATCAGCATCATTTGTCGAGGTAATGATTCTGTTGTTCAGGAACTGCAACAGGAAACACCTTTAGTGTGTTGTTGTTATTGCAACCTGTTTATGGACAGAAACTACCAGAGGTCATATATGGTACTAGTGTTCCTCGCTCCACTGAATAATATTGTAGTTGTAATAAGCTATATATGCAATTATGGCTTATTTATCTGTGGATATTTTGAAATTAATACTTTGAAATAAAACTTCGTAGGTAATCACAAGGAAGCGTTAATAGACCCAATGAAAAAGATGTTATTAATTAATTAATACAGTGAAACAGCTCAAAAAGGAAGCTCACGAAATTATTTCATTTTCTTGGGCAAATGTGGCACAGTCAGATTGAACAGGATATCGATCATCAAATTTTACGTGTCAATGAGAGAAAAGTTTCAGATGTTCCTTTAAATGTCAAATGTCAATCACCATTTTAAGGTAGGCGTTCACCCACGGAATGGCTATAAATCAGGTTTATTTGGCAATTTCGAGAGAGTAATGTGATTTCTTAAACGCAGCAAGTCCATGAAGATAAAAATCTTCATCAAATCTGATTTAAGCTGAATACATAATAATGATACCAGTACAGACATAAATTTTTCCTTAACAATTCAGTTAGAACACGAGTTAGCTACATTATATTTTATTTAAGTGCCCTTGTACATTACGAGCTATACCTAGTATGTAAACGTATACTCAGGTCCATTAAAATGATAGAAATCAGTCATCTACTTTATTACAGTATGCTTTCGCGGCAAAGACTTTAAGAAACAGAAGTAATAGCATCTTTGGAGGCATGTGGCAAAATTGTAATTTCAACATATTACACTCGATGAAAATTTGAAAAGAAATGCAATCGTCTTCGCGGATAATTGCCAAAATTGTTCATTCTCCTATTTAGATGTTCCGCTGATAAACTGTATGATTGATGTTGCCACACATAGTAATGCTCCAACATGATTGACTTACACATATTTTATTCTATTAAGAAACGGATTGGGCACATGTTATCCAACTGTAACTTGTGATAACCCGACGGGGCATGAAATGTCCGTGTTGTTTGTGTGAGTGCGTGTTCTCGAAATTACTGGAAAAGGCTTTTTCTTCTCCGGATTAAATATCATCATAGCTAAACCTATTATCTAAACATTCTCGATGATGTTGAACCATGCTGCCGCAATATGAATGAATTCGGACTTATTCCAGAGAAACCAGACCACTCCTAACCTACTCCTATTCCTCTAACCAAAACACTGCATGTGTCACCTCACAATGTAACCGACCTAAACGACATGACGTTAAAGAGTTGACGATGCGGTGAATATAACAACACCTAGCATCTTACCTTGGCATAGACCATGTTTGCCAAACAATGACTGATTGATGCCTAACTGACTGAATGTGTCATTCTGTCAAGTGCAGCAGCTTGATTACATCATCAACCTCCATTTAACGTCCATGCCTGCAGGGTAAGTACAATCTGCGATTGCGTAGGAGGGTTTAAGGTGTCAACCTAGATTTACTACTTAATTATAAGGGATCGTTTATGTGCATTTTTAAATCATATACCAAAAGCACGACAAAAGTTTTAGTTGTTGCTTTACTTCCACCAGCCACTGGAAATATTAATCGTGTATGAGTGACAGTCAATGCTAAAGTGTTCATGAAAAGGCACTAAATCATCTGTAGTATGATCAGTACACCGCAGTGATTTATTTCAGAACCGTAACTTATAATACATATTCTATATTGATAATATTCAAATATTACTGACATGTGGTCAAGATGTGATAATAAAGTATGTAAATATCTACCAAGCAGGGACGATAATATGCTTATCTCAGAACTGCCAGGAATGGCAGATTAGCAGTTATATGGATATGCAATTTCTTATTAATTATGTGAAATGTCGGTAACACAAATAATGAAGTAGGTGTATATCAATAGAAGCATGCTCTTCAGCCTTCCACCTGACCCTGTCTCTTCCGATTGTTCATCACACCAGCATCTAAATGTCACTTAAAGACATACACGTTACATTGCCAATAACACAATATAGCAAAATATGTCACCGTTTTACACGTTACACCCGTCCTTATCTTACTTCACACATGAATGTCGCTATTCTATTATTTTCAATGTATCCCGCTCACAGGCGATGTATTATTTTCAATGTCCACAGCTGGGAATTCCGAACTCTTCTGGTGCTGGTGTGGTTTTACCCCCTTTTAACAATATTTCACACATTATATCCATGAGGGGAATGGAACGCGGGTCTTCGGTGTGACGGCGTAAACACTAGGCTACACCATCACCCCATCACAACGCGAAGAGTGAGTATGGTTTTACGCCGCTCTTTGCAATTTCCACCAATATCACGACAGGGGTCCAAAAAAGAGGGGAATCGAGGGATCTTCGAAGTGACGAGCGAACACTTTAACCACTGGGCTACCCCACCACCACCCCTCACTACAAGAAGAGGTATATTATGAGCGTATGAGTTTATTACAATACAGCTGAATTAAGCTCTTGTGACGAACATATTTCTATCTTCGTATACAGGCTCATATGCATTGATTGGACATGTAGATTCTGAATGATTATGATTTACGCGGTCCTGTCTCTCCCAGCGTGTGGGGGACTAATCGATACTGATGCTGGAGACACTGGCTGTTTGTGAAGCTGTTGCAAGAGGAACCAGTAATTAGATTTTCCTGAAGTAAGTATATGTCATGCTGATCTTCGCATAAACAGAAACATTTTAACCCTACGGTCCAAACAAGGAGACAAAACAACCGCCTACGAGTCAACATTTTTGCTTTCGAAACAATAATCAGAAATTGGCACAAGGGATTTAGTTAAATGCTCCGGCTTCTAGTCTCTGTCACTGTGACATTTCTGCCTCTACAGTGTACAATGTGCACCAACAAAAGAGCAAATTCACGATAAATTTGATCTTGTTTACAACAATAATTGGCTTTTTTCATATAGATAGTAATACTCAACGATTGGAAAATCTCGCATATGCGTCTTCCGGGTATATACAGGTTGCACTACTTCACAGACACACAAACAAGGGATTGATACACATTGCAGAGACCAGTTCTCGTATTACAAATGGTTAAAGTTCTGCGTTTTCTTAAGTGGCTGCTTGAAGGCAGTTTGTTTTGTATTAAATACAAATTCTACCAGGCAACAAACACAGGCGTCTGAGATCTAAAATGGTACGTATTGAAAGGGATGCATCTAAATCAAAAGGCTTCAGATACACAGTACAGTTTCTCTGACGATATATTATTAAGGCCCTGAGACTCTATAAGATTTGAAGATGTTCTTACCGTAAAGATCTGGGTTAGAATTGTTCTTCAGTAACCCATGATTGAGGTAAGAGGTTCGTTGACTGTTGACACATGTCAACGCGTATATCGCATATATCGATGTTCATTGGGTTGATCAATGGATTGTCTGGTCCAGACTCGATTTTTTAGACTCAGACGCCATACAGCTGGAATGTTGCTTAAAAGTAGACTCCCTCAGTAACTTAAAGGTGGTCACACATGCCCACTGTAATTAAAAGACAGTGATGGCGTTCGTGTGATCTATTGTAGTCTGTGTTCCTGTGCTTAGAGCACAGGTGACAAATCAGGTGAATTTGGTGAGTCATTTTTTTATTGGTTAGATTTTTGGGATGGGTGACCATGGTTGAGTCCTGAGAGTTTCCATGACTTCTGTCCTGCCCCACCACGAAGAACATATGTGGTACTTGAAACAAGATCGGCCATCTTCGGAGATTTCGGTCGATTGTTGGTCGCGTTCTGAAACTCACACATCAAAACGTGGCGTCACTGGAAGGAGCACCCATCTCGGTGAGTTTTGTTTTTAGTTTCTACTGTTGTCATTTTCATAATTATCCATTTTTGACCACCCGTGTTGAATGTGTTTAGGTATGAGGTGTTATGGCGGCTACAAATTATTTTTTAGGAAAAGATCGTCACTGCAAAAGAGCGCCATAAGGCATGCCCCTGGATGCTTGCGATGCTCAGACGTAAACAACCTCAAGTGGCATGACTTATGACGCTCTTTCGCGGTGACGATCTTTTCCTAAAAAATAATTTATGGCTCCGACAACAACTCCTTCACTCTCTCAGTCTAAGAAAAACGTTTGTCATGTCTTTTAGATTTCCGATTACACGGCCCACTCTGCTTGACATTGCTTAATACCAGATCGTTGCTTTTCTTTCTAGGTTGCATGGCCTTCATTATACCAGAATCAAGCACACACCTACACCAAAACTTGAGCAAGTTCTCAAATGTTTTTCCTAGATACTTGTGTGTCTGAAATAATTGAGCAGCAGTTTTATTTAGACGTTCCCATAGATACTGACAGCAAACGTAGATGTGCATAATACAAAGTCAAATAAAATTAGATATAGACAGCAATTGAATGAAACACGTTTCAGGGTGTATTCATGCACGACCTATAATGTAAATGTTTGGTCGCTTTTCAATGGATACTGATTCTTTGGGTATCAGTCGATATGAAATACATTTTGCATAACCGTAAATACTCAATGTAGCATGGTTATGCTACAACCATTAATGATGAAACCGAAGTTGAGAGAAATTCTACACGTCATTGATAATAACAATTTGAATAGGAATGACAGCGAGTTCGATTTCCACGGCACTCAGAGATATGCCAACGGCGGCGGTCTGTAAATAATCGCATCATGACCAGACAATCCGGTGATCAACAGCATGAGCATCGATCTACATAACTGGGACACAATGGCATGTATCAGCCATGTCAGCGAGTCTAACCACACGGTCCCGTTAGTCGCCTCTTACAAAGAGTATTGATTACTTAAGATCAAGTCTAACCCGAATCTTCACGGGTTCCATTTAATGCCTCTACCGGCTTGATCAGAGAAAGAATAAAATATGTAATATATTTTTTGCAGCATCTGACATTGGTGGAATGGCATGTGTCACAAGAGAAGAGAGAGAAAAAGTTCGAGAAGTAAAATATCTTAAGGGTAATATCTGAGTAACTGTAATTTTCGCATACATGTCAGATATAGAAAAAACACTCAGAGCATTGGAAAAGATGGTATGTCTTAATAATTGCGACTATCTCCTTCATAACTAGATATCTCCATTGAAAGCATTGCCCGTTTTACGATTCATCATGTACCGTAAGCATGTGTCTATGTATCAGTATCCATTAATGCAGGTAGCAAATGTACCGTAAGTCCCCATGGTCCCTAGTATGGTGATCTATCTTCAATTACTGGCGATCTGTAGGCCATTTGTATACTGTCTTGTCCGCATTTTTAGAGATACATGCTAAATTTAGTTTGACTCCTAAATTACTGTGGTATTCTAGTTGGTTTTACTATCCTTCGTTGACAGGTTATATAATTTACATGTATCAATGGTTAATTTACAAGTTGTTTTAGTCACCATATGGCTGAAATATTGCCAATGTGACTTTCATTTTAACTCACTCACTCAGTATCAATTAACGGATAAGATGATGCCATGTGATCCAGAGAAGACGCGCGTATCATGGCAACCCATCACCACGTGAACCGTAAAACTCCTTAAAAGCCTTCAAAAACCGGGTCCAAAAGCCTTACCGAGGTACTAACTGTTGTAAACATTTTAAACGACAGAACCACGTGAAGCACGTTGAACTCTTTGTCAGTACAACGTACTGATGTGTTTTGCTTATAAGTATTATACAGGTTGCGATGTTGCCTGGATAATAGGATTTATTAACTACGAGGTCGAACATATCGGGGATCATATTTTTCATAGTATTACGACACTTAGGGCAAAATATCACTATGTCACGTTGACATTGTGCACGGCGTCGCGGTTCTTCTGTGGCGGTCAGTCAGTCTATGTTTAAATGTAGATATGGGTTTATTCATGTATTTCTTAATTTAACGACTTCATGATCAGTAATAAAGAGAATATTATGTTTGTGCCCATAACATACTATGTTTACGACACTTGTGCCTCGCTCACGGTCGGGAAATACCAACATTTAGGCACTCGTGTCGTAAACATACGTGTAGTATGATACGGGCACTGACATACAATGTTCTCTATTTATTATCTACGAGGTTGTCCTCTCACTAAGGCAGATTCTGTCAAAACTGGTCTCTCACACAGCCAGAGTGGAATTTGGCTAGTTAGAGGAGGAGTTAGTGTTTAGTAACACTATCACTTAGTCCAGATGAGTCATATGCTTAACTGGTGTTAGTAGTTACTTTTGTATTAACGTGAGATGCATGTACATTGATACGGTATTATTCGAATACTTTTGAGGATTGGTGGAAATACTCAGTTGGTGACAACAGCATCAAAGTGAAGTCTTTTGGAGGATTTCAGAAATGCTCAGTTAAGAGATAGCACTGATATGATTTTAACTCGTCCAAGAATATTTGTGCGAAAGCAATTATTATTCCGAGCACAAGCAGTTAGGCCTCAAACAACGTATACTGGACTACACTGATAAATTCTGTACTGTTTCAACAATGATAAATTGTTGAAGGACTTACAAATACTGATTGTTAAGAAAAATCACCTTTACCCAGTACTACTTCCGTAGTTTTGGATTGAAGAACCGAGACTTATACAATCACCAAGCGTAATGTTATTTGTCTGAAGAGGTATTGATATAAGCTTTTTGCTTGTTTGCCAATCCAGTTTCTGTACAATATGTCAGAAATAGATATATATTTAAAACGAATCGTACAATTACAAGCAAACGCGCACACACATGCATACACCTTAGACTGTAGCCCTTGAACAATGGCTCACGCATCACTGACTTATTCTAGTTACCTGGATGGCTATTGTCGAAATGTTCGTAGCTCCACGAACTTTTTAAGCCCATTCTTAACACATTGGACTTCAAATAATTCTTAGGGCTCCGAACGTTTCTAGAATAAGGGCCCTGGCCAAGCCATGGTGCAATGTTGCCTTAGCTCGACCTTTTTGGTTAGACTCTGGATAAGTGAAAGTGAACCCCAACGAGAGCGAACATATCGGAGTTCATATTTTTCATACGATGCCCGAGGGCAAAATATCACTCTGTCATGGTGACGTGACATCAGGAACAATACCATTTATTCGTAAACATAGTATGACATGGGCACTCACATAATATCCTCTATATATTACAAAGAAGAAGCCCTGAGTTTCAGAAGTAGATCAGGAAGTCCAAACCCACTGGAAACTTCTTCGTTTGACAGTGTCATTACCGGTATGTCTATTGTGTCCACTGTGTTAATCATTTCCATTTGGCATTCACCATGAGTGTAGGCATGTGTAGGTTTACGTAAGCTGAAAGCCTGATGGCTGCCGGGCGGTGTCAACATTGGGGATATTGCCATCGCCAAGAACAAATCAAGATGTCAACTGCGATAAGGCCACGCCATTCTGAATTCGGAAAGGTAATAGTGCTTAGGTCATCTAAGGCGCTTGAAACCAAAATGATAGTCGAACATATGTGTCTGATTGTGTGTCTAATTTTGTCAGCTCGCGGGCTTCATCAAGATGGTAACACATAAGGGATGCATTACATTTTCCACCCACACCAAGCAAATATATCGGGATAGAACTTAAATACTCTTCAAAGGTGCGTTCTCCCAAACTCGCCTCCTCATCCATTCCATATTTAACCATAAAATGATATCTTGGGATGAATAATAGCAAAGACTGATAAAAGAAACATCAACGCCAACGCCAAATCAGTTGTTTAATGTTACTGAAACATCAAAAGATATGTTACAAAATGAAAGACAGGAGCGAGTGAAGTATTTTTTATAATTCGTGTATTGCTTGTGTAGATCTTCTGTTAGATTCTGTTCGACACACAAACGTATGTACCTTTTCAGTCTATATATACCCTGGCTTTGATGGAGCAATGTCACTTGTAGGATTCGTTGTTGTGTCACTTCAGGTGCATGCAACTTACTGCATATGGCCATTTGTACAGTACACTGAGAGGTCTATTTCCAGAAATCAGGCAACGCAAGCAGAACGTTTAGATGTGTGGGTGAATGTAGACTACAAGGTTTAGAGCCTTGGGATTGTTTCGGGAAGCTATCGCGATGTAAGCTATGATCACCTGCTTGTTGTCTGACAAAACATTATGAGCATTTTCTCAATGGAGCCCAGTTTTTCAACGAAGGTCTCGATTGAACAAAATACGTTTTGTACCCAGGCAACACTTTACTGCACAATAAATGTTTAATTCAATGTGTGGTCTTTGCAGGAATGAATTGACATCACGTTGAGATAAATAGTTCTAAATAAATATAAATAGGCACCTCACTTTTGTACGCATAACAGTTCTGTAACATAATTTTGCTTGAATGGCTCATACTCAAGACTTAGCTTGCGTAATCTACTATCAATGTTTTGCTAACTCATTGTCCTCTTGCGAGGAAATCGTGAGATCTGAATTCTATGAAAGGTCTAGGTGTATAAGAGTCTTGTTTGAAAGTATACCTCAATCGGTAGCATATGCATACATAAGCCAGAGGAAATGTGAAATGATATGAGAAAATATAAATTTACCATACCTTTTCACCGCCAACCCTCTAACTGTGACAGTGTTTAACCAATGGATATGGTAATAATAATTTGTTGACTATGCTACGAACAATTAAGTATTTTATTGCCCAGAAAAGCATTATGATGATCCAGCATCACCTCTAGCATGTGATGGTCTTACACACGCAGTAGGCGGGGTACTCTATGTATTCAAAACTGAGTTTCCTGGCAGAAGGTCCCTCCTGACAGTAGGCCCACAGCCATCCTGACATCTGTTCAGCCACACACTTCCCTGCTTTTGTCCCACATTGACTGCACTGTTCCTGGCTGTAACATAGACAATATGACCTTTGTCAATAGCTACCTTCACAGCGAATTTACGATTCCGACACTCAGTTTCTGGCTGAAATCTGTCTACGTTTTCTGTGATAGACGTCTAACAATATGTGTAAAGCATTTCGCCCTAACCATGTTCCGTTATAATTTACAGAAAAATCATGTGCAGTATGGCGAAAATATAGCCAGTACCTCGTTAATCCAGACAACCTGCCAAATAAATGACATGTTGGATGGCTCCATCTTTGCTTCAGTGCATTTCCCACAGTTGTGTCTGGAATGATTATTCTTTCCCCCCCCCCCCCCCCCCACACACACACACACACACACCTGGTAAAATCCCCATGACCTGTTTCCCTCCCCTACAGCTGCTTCTTAAATAATTATTCTGTCTCTAGCAAAATCTTCATGACCTCTTTCTCTCGCCTATCGACGTCCTTTACTAACCCGCATTTGGCGACCTTGAGACCTTGCACCTTAGGTTTATAGACGAAACAGACAGAGTTGTACTTCTTGAAGCTCTGGATGTATTCGCTGGTGAAAGGGCACACGGACTTCACTTCATTTCCGCCAAGGCCGGGTGGACTGGAAACATAACCAGTGCAATAACTCGTGTAGGTGGGAGACATGGCACCATTGACTGTATGCATCAGAAACCTGTCATGTACAACTGTCACTTGTATGAAGCGGGGTTCATTTGACAGAGGCATTCTGACGACAAACAATGTTACTGTGCCTCGTGGAAACAGGAATTGTACAGAATATGTCATGCTGATCTAATAATGGGGACATTAGCTGAAATAACTATTGTAATCTCATCATTTCTGAAGCCTAAAATCCCTTCACCTCGGGAATAGGTTTCCTAAGGATGTGTTTAGACAACGGACATTGACATATATATTTCATTTTTCATAACAGTATTCTGGACATAAGCGAATCTTTGCAAAACAAACTGGTTTTTGACTACAAAAGCAACAATCGTAGTCAATATGGCTTGTGCATATACAACTGAATGGTTTTTAAGCCATTGATTGTTTCAGTGTAATCTCAGCACTACTCCAGCCAAGTCGAGGACTGTTAGTAATTCAGTTTGGACCCGCTATTGATAACATGAGCATCGTTATTCACCGTAGGGGTACGATCAACCAGAATGGACAGATTATATCCACCCAGTGCGTTAAGCTTACTTTCACCAAAAAGCATACTTATGTTCCTAGGGGTCTATGCTCGGAATCGTGACTGTCCTCTGCTCAACTGCAACACATTTTGACCATGGGTTACCTGTCATTCATTCTACCCCGAGTCACTACGTAATGTTTTCGACTTAAGCTTATCTAAAAAAATATATATTCAGCGTACATAGCCTCTCTCCTCTTCCTGAATGGAAGCCCACCAAAGTTGGAGAAGGGGTCCCTTGACCTCAGACCACCTCCGAAACTAAAGCCACGACCTGGCTGAATGACGTTGTCTGGAAATTGTGGAGGGGCGTGCTGGAAGCCACCGATGTTGTTGTTGTCCACACTTTTGCCGATCTGGTTGAACATGCCGTTGACGTCAAAGCCATGAGGTTCTCCGTGGTTAACCTGATCTCCAAGGGAAGACAACCCATCGACATGGTTCCCACCAAAGTTTGGAATCTGTATATGTCTGTCAGCAGCTGAGACGCCGGGTAGATTAAGTCCAGTATTCGGGTGTCCCAAATATTTAGTGAAAATGTCCTTTGCTAGTTGGTTATCGTTGAATGCTCCTTCAACCATGAACCTGTGAAAAATGAGATACTGTTTTCGTTACATTTACATGACTGTATGAGCGCTGTATGCTTTTACCTATAAATCTCATAGACATTTCACAACTCTATTACAAGTTGACGAGAAAATTAAATTTTCTAGTTTTAACTTTTTTATTTTGACAAATGTTATTCGGAATGTAATGTCAACACACACACGTTCAGGAGAAAATATTGTTTCACAAGCTGATGTCGCACTTACAGTTTCAGTATAGCCATTTCCTGTATGTGACAAATGAGTTAACATTTATGAGCTTGGGGATTTGCAAAATCATGTTAAGAATGTACAGCTATAAGGCAACTTAACTATTGCTGTGGGCAGTAGAGGACAAAATTTGAAATCCATGAATTTCCAATACAACTACCCACAAAAACCAGTGTGTCTAGAGATATTTCTCAGAGCTATGACAGACAGACCATCGCGGCCGTCGATGTATAATGGCAAATAACTGACATCGGCATCCTTTAACGTAGAAAGTAGTTTGCTCACCCCCTACATGTTGGTAAAGAATTTCTTGAATATCATTCTAATTATCCTATACACTTTTTTCAACGGTCTCCCATTAGATCGTCCCATCGTGTCAAAATTAATAATATTGAGACAATGTATATCTATGTTTCCTAATTCCACGTTTCACATGATTGACTCACGTGGGATAGCCAAAGCCGTCGCTGGAGGCATGGTAGGTGTTTGGGGTGGACACGGAAAAGGAGCACTGCTTCTTGCCAGGTCCATCACCATCTGATGAACTGAAAGACACCGAGTTCCCCGTGCTGGAGTATTGTCGTTCTGCCTTGGGTGTATCCGAATGAGCCTTGACTGGAATTTGAGCTTCAGGGAGCCGAGAATCGTGATGAGTTACAGAAAGGTTGACGGCTTTTCCGGAAACAGGGACGGCTGATGCAGAAACGGTGACAACGGGTGCAGAAACTGGGGCAGCGGGAGGTGGAACTGGATCAGATCCACTGATCTTGGCAACACCCACATCTTCAGCAGTAACGACGTGGTCGACGTTGCCATGTGTTCTTACAGCCTTGTTGTACACTTTGGGTGGAGGTGGGGAGGCAAATGG
Organism: Haliotis asinina; assembly: GCF_037392515.1. Taxonomy (NCBI): domain Eukaryota; kingdom Metazoa; phylum Mollusca; class Gastropoda; order Lepetellida; family Haliotidae; genus Haliotis; species Haliotis asinina. The sequence continues at coordinate 72,810,759 of NC_090281.1, forward strand.
CGCTGGGGACTTCTCGACGGGTGCACCAGGAGCAGTGTAAGTTGAGACTGGAGGGGTATGGGGGTCGATGGCTAGCCGGTGTCCATCCTCTAGGGCGGCGACCTTCGGAGGAGCATCTTCCGACGCAGCGAGGCATAACAGCAAAGCCATAGCCAATGCAATTCGTAACTGGAAGTAAAACGGATGATATTCTAATCATTTCTTACATAGGATGAAAATATTTGTGTTCTTTTAAGCCCATTCAAAAATATTACTACTAAATCACTGTACATCAATCAAATACCTGAACGGCAAACCACCGGTTGATCATGATCTCCCAAGTCATATCATCTGATCCTATATTTAGTCACCCAAAAACTAATAAGCTCCAACCGCCAAAAATATTATCTACATTTTTTTTCTATGGGGAAAGCCCTACCAGAGCGTGATTTGATTAAGATTAATGTATCTATTGCAAAAAGAGAAGAGGATGCCGACTGGATCTTATGATACTTTTCGCAAAGTACATAGTTGATATATTATAGTATGTTAAATCACTGTATAATATATTTGGGAATTTACTGATCAATGTTAAGAGTGTCTTTTCCAGAAATGAGTTAATTTTGTGTGTTGAGTCAGTGATTTCTGTCTGTGCTGCCACGTACCAAAACAGTGTTCACAAAATATGTATGGCCGTTAATAAACTAATTTTTAAAAATATCAGTAAAAGTTATTGATATCCGAACTGTTTCAATCATTTCTAAATAATGTGTATGAAAGTTTTCTAAGAATACCAAGAATTCCAAGAATACAATTTAATTCCTTTATTCCAGAAGCGAACAACAATAAATCAAAGACTTTTCAAAATGTTAAACGGATGGCCGCTGCCTCTGCAGAAAAAGCAACACAGATATTTATGGTATCTGACAGACGCTGACGATCTTAGGATCTAAAGGTGCAGTTTACAAAAATAGAATAGCAATAAACATTAAAGAATGCCATATGTGGGACTTCAAATGTATTAATCAAGAAACCTATTTTTCTTGACATTTGGGATGAAATGTGTTTTATGATTAAAGTCAGTAAAACATGCATCGTCCCTTTCTCAACATTGTTTTCTCTGCAATATGACATGTGCATGTTGATCATTTATAGTTCGTAATACTTTTGACATGTCAATATACATTATCTAATATGAAAAAAAATATATATTGTGCTACAGTTTAGCCACATGATTAAATGTGTCGAACTAATTTCTTTCAGCCATTCTCGTCACGTAGACAAGACCAGATATACACTAATCAAGTGATAGTTTTGGCATATGCTGTGGTGTGAAGGCGTTACATAACGTCATATTTAAAAACAATTATTCAACGGGTCACGTAGACATTCCAGGGTAATCGAATTATACCTATGGTAATGACTACAGTCAACTCTAGGCCAAGACGCATGTAATAACGATGCACTTGTTTGTATACAGCGGCTAACCCCCAACGCTGCTCAGATGTCCTTTGGTATATTGACGTAGACGATAAATTCTAGCGCAGGCATATTTGGATGGATGTGGTGCAAACTACAAATTATTCTAACCTAACCTTACGAACGTATAGCACGAGTTCCCCGTGTCTGTAACGCATGATTGACATTTTTTTTAAACCAGTCCCTACTTTGTAAATATTGACGCAATCATTGTAAATATTCATCCATGTAATACCTTGTATTAGATGAGCCAGCGCAGTGAACGCGTTTGTGACAAACAGGCGGGGCAAGCAATCTGAACGAATACACTTGGTTGCTACAGGTAGATTGGCGACTAAGCACGTGCAATACATGCTGACCGTGGCGTGAAATCAATACCTCTACTGTTTAACACGTGTCTCGTAGGGTGATTTAGTTCAGCAAAACACCATCACGGGGAAATGGAACTTTAGACGACAATCTCTTTCCCTCTTGTTTCAAATGGAATGTTCTAGAGGGCGTTCCCATATATGCAAATTAGAGCCATTTGTCAGGTCGTGGCTCATCTAATACTTGCCAGGCAGTAGGATTACATTTGCAGTGGTCTGAAGTGACTAAATTTAATGAGGTGACCCTCTGGGATCTCAGTCTATATATAGAACGGATATAAGTATGTCAAGAACGTATATACACGTATATCAGGAATCTGGAAGTAAATGACACCGTCAATTACTTTCTAAAAGAGGGATGACGTTCCCATGTTCACTTTCCTCTGCATTTTGTAATGAACAATATTCCTTGTGAACAACGAGGATAGTTCCATGGATATACAACGTCTTTGATATTGATATGAGCAACATTCAGCTACTAACACAAGCAAGTGATACACCGTAATGTCGCTCATATCAATATTAAAGAAATTGTATATCCATAGAACTCTCCTCGTTGTTCATCACACCAACTAATGTCACTTAACAAAAGGGTATATTCCTGGGTCCACTTGCACAAAGCGACCTTAGCGCTACGACTGTCTTAAGCCTATGTTGGAGTGTGGGAATTACAATCATTGTAGCGCTAAGATCGCTTTGTGCAAGTGGGCACTGGTCTACATTTGTCGGTCCCTACATTTTAGGGCTTTTGAAGTATGATCAGACATCTTCTTTCTCGGAATGTTCATAGCTGACGATTATACTTCTCTAATTACAAGAATGCAGTTTGCATTTGAAAGCCTGATATAGCCAGATATAATCAAAGAGCACGAGGCACAAACAAGAGGCTCGAATCGATATGAATCATTGTTCCCGACAATTTAAACCAATGTTCAAAAAATCATATAGCCGTAATTTCATTAAGGTACACAGATGAAAGAAATTTAATTTGCAATTTTCATTTTTGACTTCTAGGTTTACCTGTTCAGAAGACATGCGTGTGAACGTGTTTAAGACGAATGCCCGCAGGGGTGTAGATTACAGTTTCGCGGACGTTAAGCGTCCGACCTATTTTATTGTGGCCATACACACATTTAAAGTATAAAGTCGCATTTATACAGTTGGCCGTGCCCCTACCAAAGAGATTTGTCACAGCGATATTGGAAGGGTTTTATAGTTTATATATGTAGGACCGCATGAGTGGGGCTTAATAATTTGAGGCCATTGTGAAAAGTAAGCAATCAAGAGCATTCCACATTTTTATTTCTACTTTTTCCAAAGACCAAGGTTTGAATTCTTACATGGATACAATGTGTGAAGCCCATTTCTGGTGCGATATTACTTAAATATAGCTTCAAGCGGAGTAAAACCAAACTCACTCACTCACCCACAGCACACGTCAGTTCAAAATAATGTCAGTGGATGAATATCCAGAGTAACGTTGCTGTCTCATTTAAATATGATCATACTTCCCTTGCAAACACGGTATACAAGGCCATGTTACAAATAACACATTATATAACAAGATCATCCCTGTTTCCTATAGTTCTCACCCGTTTGTTATTTCCAGGCGCGTAGTAAGCCACGTTTTTTTCGTCTGTAAGTCCGATAGGTTGCAAAGCTTTTTATTTAGATAGTATTGAGGATTTGCCCAAGGTTTTTAACAACAATCATGTGAAAACCCGGTTTTTTTCATAATTGTAGGTACCCACCTGCGTTTGGTTCAAATAATTTCTTTCCTCTCTTTGGATATGACGAAATTAATTCAACTGTGTGTTGCATATCTTGGTTTCCAGTTGTGATTCCTGATGAGATGGACTTAGTCTAGTTCCTGAGTAAAGGTATTTACGATTGTTGATGTGGGGTGATTTTAACAAACGACAAGCGTTTGCCATGCATTAAAAATTGTGGATACAAATCTGTTATTGAAGCTAACGGGTAGAGCTATGTATTATAGGGGCTAAAACACCGAGCGCTGTTGTCTTAGGATCAACTGATCGTTGAATTGAATTTTCATGTATCGTTATTTGTAGTTAGTAACTACCGTAAGAATTTGTCCGCTAACGTAGACTCTCGTCCCCCCAAGTACTCCCCCCCTCGCCAAACATTAAACTGACACGTAGTGATATAGCTAAAGGACTGTTCAATGAAGTATTGATTAGTACTTAATTACATTTTCAGCCCCCGGGCGTCAAAGAATCGCTTTTAACGACCAGCTAAAGCTACTCCCGCTGTATGTTTCGGTTATTTTCAGACCTAGGAAGAAGTTTTAGACGTTCTGAAACAAACTCGATACTGCTGCACAAACAACTGGGTGTTTTTCTTAATTTACTGATTGGTTCAAATTGATCTTGATATCGGAGAGTGGGTGAGTAAAAGTTCGATGGAATAAGGCCTTTGTATGTCTAGATGTATAAGTGCAAGACCTCCTATTTTGTGTTAAGTTTCGACGGTATTAGTAGTGAGTGAGTGAGCACCAGCAATATCGTGGCACCGAAATGGCCTCCACACATTTGTATTCATGTAGAGTATCGAACCTGGGTCTTCGTCGTTTAACCACTAGACGACAGTATATGGTAAACTATGAGGCAAACATTCGCTCATTCTGAATTACCAAGTGATGTTGCGGGAATATTGCTAGATGTATAATTCTAAGCCAGTTAGTGAGCCTCGCTCACTGTAGTCTCTATAATCACACATCAGTTAATACACGATCTTTAACGCAACCATAATTTCTTCATCCGCTTGCTTAATGACGCTCTGTAGGTCCATATCAAAGTACTAGTATTCTAAAGCTCCGAAGTAAAGGCTTTAGTAGAGTAAACATGAGATACTTCTTTAAGCTAATTTTACGACCACTTTTATCCCTGTTTATGAGAGCAATAACTATTTGATGGCAAGATGCAAAACATCATGTTCTCAAGGGCAGTTACTGGATTCTTTTCCACTATTCAGTGTATAAACACCTCTGAAACCCTACGAGCGAGACACTGATTCTGAAGGCCAAGCCTTGTTGAGAGTTCATGCAGCTGCCGTGTCAAGCTTGTAGTCATTCCAGGTGGACAATAAAGCATGTGAATTGTCAAAATGTTTCGCACACATAATGTGTTATCTTCATTTCGTTTCCTGTGTAGGTTATTGCCGCTTCTAGTACTCAAAGGTATTAGGTTGTTACTTTTTGTATTGTCACGGGACTTGTTGCTATGTGTGTAGCATGGAATTGCCCAATTCTACTAATGTGGATATTCTCACACACAACTGCCATGATACCGTCACGCAGGTACTGCACAATCGTACACCAAACTCATTAACATTATGAGTACATTTAATTTTGGATATTGTTCGTCGTCAAAGTATTTTTCCATTAATGTTTCACTCGTCGTCCAATCAGAAGCTCTTGTTTTATGTTCAAATCTTTTAGCTTTGGTTTTCATAGGGTTGGTTTAGCATAATGGCATGCATCATATATAGGGTTCACACTTGTGAACCATTCACCCATTAACCCCTAAATATTAGCACCAATAATATATCTCAAAAGTAGAAACATCATTGACCGAATTAACACAGAGAGAAAATATTAAATAAATTTACTTACCCTCATTGTGGAAGACATACAACAACTAGACTACCTGAGTGAGCTCTTCGGCCTTGTAATGCGCCAGTGTTCATGAGTTGAAGCCAAACTAACCGTATTTATGTCTATTGAATAAGCGGTAGCCCATAATCTACATAGTGGGGGGCTCTACAACAATACCCCTCGATGAGTTTGTTTAACCACAGGCGTAAAATGAAGATAAAATACCAGTTACAAAGGTTCTGCGGTCAGTTGAAACTGTTAGATAATCCTTTCTGGTCCATTCATTCGAATAACATGGGCAAATGTTTTATTTTAGTCAGTGTTTACTAATGAATTGATACAAGGTAACAATTATTGGTAGACCATATAATTTGAGAACCTATCACGAAATAAATAGGACTTTACATGGTAAATAATAAATTTCACCAAATACCATACCAAAGCAAAACCTAAGATATTACTTACCATTTCCATTTCAGAACAGGTAGTTTTGGTGCGACGTATTGTTTAACTTAACCGACAATAGATGTGAAGTGAACTCATTCCACTGGCTTGCGCCAGACATAAACTTACTTCCGTGGAAGTTGTTAAACTTGATTGCTCCGATTTCTATGGATAAATTCATTAAATGACAATGCCAATAGCTGAAGGTGGTAAATAATCAGTATGGGGTATGACAAGGAGTGACCCCACATCCTCGTCTATTTGATCTGTCATGGTTTAATGGCCACGCGGGGTCAAGCAGAACGACACATACAATAGTAAATACGTATGTTAAGAGATTACGTCAGCTGCACTATCCATGTCTACCCAAGATGAACTATTTATGAATAGCAAAAGAGGCCAACCCGCGGTTTATACGAAAATAAATGCAAACATCGGCGCGTCCTTTGATTATAGATTCCGATATTTGAATTCACTTCTTGATGTGAGGAATGATTAATAATTAAACTTCTCTTTCCCTACCTCTCTGTTCTCTCATTCTGCTCTTTCTCCCTCCCCTCTCTTTTTCTGTACTTGCTCTTCCCCCCACACCCCACACCCCCAAACGCACAAAAAGAGACAAAGACTCTCGACACTCTTCGTATAATTAGTACCATGTGACGAACGTTTATAGTCTCTGCGTCGTGATCTTCAATGAACTGATTAAAACTGGCAATGACTGCCAACTGCCCAGAGCAAAGACACCCTTTATGTGAAGCCCCAAGGATGACCACAATAACTTCAGTAAAGTCATGTTGAGGTCAGTGACAGTAATTCTGACACAGCAAGGCACAGGGGTGACGATGCATTCTACGTAGTCGACAGCAACAACTCGGTGTATCTTTTCTTCAAACAAGATTTGGATAAATCACAAAACCAGTTTCACACAACATCAATCATTATGACATTTACTACCAGTCAGTGAACAATTGTACTATTTTAGCGTATTTGAAAAGAAAAACAGATTCCTCCAGAGGAATTATTGTGGTGTATGGAGGGGAATATCTTGCTTGAATAATTTAATATCACATGGTAGGCAAATTATCAGCAAGAGACATCGTCTAAAATATTTTTTATGCTTTGGTTAAAAGTGCATGTTTCTGTTTATGTGTTTACGCATCCAGTGTACATTATCATATGTTCAGGTATGTGATTTGATCTTATCAGAGTATTGCAAAAGCGCTATATATCCTCGAGTGTTGATGTAAAACGTGTTCTTGCTGCAAAACATTTATCAGGATTATATCACGAATTCATCATCCATATTTCATACATTCTGTCCTCGATGAATTCTTGAATATTGGCCTAGATATATCAAGAAATGAAAAATCGCCTGGCATAGTGTTTTAAATCCGTATTAGTCCAACCATATTTCAAACCCTTTTGTGTTTTACGGCACCGATTGTGATTGCGCCAAGGGGACTTAGAGAGAAAATGTATGAAGGCACTGGGAAATTGACACTTTGGGTACGACATCACACCAGCATGGGAGACACACAGACAGAGACATAGAGCTCTCTCGCTCTCTCTCTCTCTCTCTCTCTCTCTCTCTCTCTCTCTCTCTGCGTGTGTGTGTGTGTGTGTGTGATTTGATGAATAAACACTTTAATCTCTCTCTCCGTTTCGCTCTCTCTCGGTTATAGTCATGCGTATATGTATACAGAGGGAGGCAGAGAGACAGACAGAGAGAGACAGACAGAGAGAGAGACGCACACAGAAACACACGCACGCAACACATACTTTCATTACACAGCACAATTTGATTTCTTTCGTACATGTACAGTGGGAAGTTTTAACAATTCAGGTTTTTAATTGAAGTGTGGTTTCCAAAGCCTTATGAGACTTTGTTCTTTTTTCCATTCGTATATGATAAAAGAAGTACCATTCCTGTGTTTTACTTACATATACACTTTGTGCATCTCGCATATCTCGAATTTGCCATGTGTGTAAAATGGCACGGTCCTCTAGTTTCACACCAATTTCCACCACCAAATGCATGTTGTTTTCTTCAAAATAATACAATTGAGCAAGTTGCAATTGGGCTGCGCCGTCCGTCCATGCCGTCCAAGAGGGAAAGTACTGGTCTTGAAGCTCGCTGATTACATTGATACCGGTCATCTTATCCTAGTTGCACACATCAATGCTCGTAATGTCAGTCAACGGGTTATAATTTACAGAACGACGTGATATGGCAGAGAAAACGCTAAGTGTGACGAGAAACAACAAACAAGCAAAATTCATACATCAGAGATGTATGCCAACAGGGTCGTCTTGACATGTCGACCATTTAGCATCTAAGAACCCAGAATCCATATACGTACGAACTATGAAACCTTTGTCTGGTGTCCCTCGCCGTGCTATTTCTGTATTGTTCCTAAATGTGGCGTAAACTAAACTCGCTTACTCACTAAAAACTGGAGCATATCTGGGACGTGTGTGGTTGTCGTGTGCAACAACATGATCCTCCTGTACGGAAGCTAGCCCGAATAAACGTTGCTTTACACCAGGAATAGCGTACACTGGACCTTCAGAGGATCGGGATACTGCCAGGGGGTATGAGGAGGAGAGTGCTGGCTGCCATGCAGTCACATAAAGGTTACACTCGGTATTAACCTTGAATCGTGTAAAACACGTTAAATGACAATATGAAATGAGTATTAACATTCACCAATAAATTCAAAATTATACATACCATGGCCATAGTTGTACAGACATGTTTTTTCCCCGCAAAGCGTTTTTCATGGGGTATTAAAATGGACTCCGTCCGTGCGGCCCTGCACGTGTCCTTTTCGGACCAGAACTTCCAAACCATTGACTATTTCTTAACCAAACTTGGCAAATAGATTGATCTGGTGATGTACTGGTGGCCTTTGGTAACTTCGGATTTTTTAATAAAATGCGTTTCTACTTTTCCATAGCAACAAATTTGATTTTGACTGAATTTGGTGGTAGTACTCTTTTCCGGAGGAGAACTGTAAAAGCGTTTGATACTTTTTCCTCAAAGTTGGCACATAGATTGGTCTGGTGATGGCCTTTTGTAGTTTTGGAATTCTGAATAAACATGTTTTTTGCGTTTCCATGGCAACAAGTTCGACTTTGACTGAATTTGGTGGGTGTGCTCTTTTCCGGACCAGAACTGTAAAATCCTTCAAAATTTCTTCCTCAGACTTGGCACATAGATTGAGCTGGTAATGCACTGGTGGAATGTAGTAGTTTTGGAATTCTGAATAAAATATTTTTAGCGTTTCCATGGTAACAAGTTCGACTTTGACTGAATTTGGTGGATGTGGTCTTTTCCTGAGGAGAACTTTAAACCTGTTCACTATTTCTAAACCAACCTTGGCACATAGATAGATCTGGTGGTGTACTGGTGCTTTTTTGGAATTCTGAATACAATATATTCTTGCGTTTCCATGGCAACAAGTTTGACTTTTTTTTGCCTGAATTTGGTGTTAGTGTTTTTTTCAGGAGCAGAACAGTAGAACTTTTCAATATTTCTTCACCAAACTTGGCTCATAGATTGGTCTGGTAGTGTAGTGGTGGCCTTTGGTAATTTTGGATTTTTTTAATGATTGTCCTTGGATGGCCTCCCGGAATCAAACAGCAACAACGTACACACAATCCACCTGCAAACCCATCCCCTTAATAAATTAACGAACAATATAAATATAGCAGTCATCACTTTACTCGGTCAGGAACAGACAGCTTAAAATTCCAAGGTCAAGGGGACACGTGCGATTAGCTGCACCAGCTTCAGGAAGTGATAGAGGACTGCTTCGTTGTATCACAAAACTTGAAAAGTGACAAATCATTAGGATGTACAAGTAGGATGCATGACTTCTAGATCTTGAACACTTTCACTGGTGTGATCCGGTTCATGTGTTCAGTTACATCACTAAATGACTCTTTTCACGCTTTCTGATCTAATTATTGTGAATATATGACATCATATATTCACGATATGATTGAAATACTGACGATGTGACTTGCAATCTTAACGCACTCACCACTTTCTGGATCTATAAGTATTGCTTTCCAAAGAGCTCATGAACCTTTGACTGCGTTTATGGTAGATGCCAGCAGTTGGGTAGGGTAAGTTCATGAACTCCTGTTATCATCACTATTTGATTAGGTGTAAGAGGCGACTGAGACATCGCTATTTCATTATGTGTAAGAAGCGACTGAGACATCACTATTTCATTATGTGTAAGAAGCGACTGAGACATCACTATTTGATTATGTGTAAGAGGCGACTGGGACATCACTATTTCATTATGTATAAGAAGCGACTGAGACGGATTAGGTGCGCTGTCGTTTTTGGCTTGTTTGACACATGTCAGCGTATCCACAAGGGCTGTAGGGGAGCCTCAAGGCAAAGACCCGACTGTGATTCTCCACACAAGGACAGTTTGTGAAACCCATGTCTGGTGTCCACGAAGTGCTATTGCTGGAATATTGCTAAAAGCAGCGTAAAGTTAAACTCACTCACTCACTCACTCGTGTCCCGAATGTGTAGATCGCATGATGTCGATCACTGGATTGTCTTGTCCACACTCGATTATTTGCAGGCCGAAGCCATGTAACTGGAATATTGCTGACTGTGGCGTTAAACAGCAAACAAACCAAACGAACTGAAAATGATTCATACATTCTCGTGACATAGTCGGAATCGTAAAATTGACTCAGTTTGTAGCTTTCACTGGACACTGTGGTAAGAGTTCCATAGAAAACAATTTGTTATTTCCGCTCCTCAATAACGTTTTTAATTTATTTTTAGAGCCTGCTGTTTGGCACTTACCCTCTAGTTGGTTCACACCATATCTGTTATGATATAGGTGTAACAAGAATTGCATTAAATTAGACTTAAATTAGACTGTAGTATCGTACAAAAACATGTCTTCGAGACAGTTCAAGAGAACTGGAGTCATGCACAAACTAAGCCTGATAAGAAGGCACAGGGAAAATGAAGTATCTGGAATATTGTGCTAACATGAGAACAGATATATAATTATCAAATCCTTAATATTCTAAATATGAGATTCTGCATAATATTCTTGATATTCTTAGATGCTGCGTAATTAATAAAATGTCTTGTGCTGGAGGATTTGGAAGTTCCTGTGGATGCGTTTCTATAACGTTTCATAGAGTTTGGTAGAACCAGTCTTGGCTTTAGTCGTCAACCTGTCCCGTTTCTTCTAGCCATCGGCGCTCTTATGATTAACTCATTACGGAATGAATTCGATATCGTAGCCGATATCCACTTGGATAGCGCTCTGTAGGAGCAGGCGACGTTCACAGGATGCCCTGTAGCTGGATGTGCGTCTGTTTGGTACGTTATACACACTCTCTCTCTCTCCCTCTCTCTCTCTCTCTCTCTCTCACACACACACACACACACACACACACTCTCTCTCTCTCTACCTGTCTATCTCTCACTTCAATGCTTCGTTCTCTCGCTTGCTCCCTTGCTCTCTCTCTCTCACCCACACACTTTGATCTCTCGCTCTTTCCCTTGTCGTCTCTCTCTCTCCTCTCTCTAGCTCTCTTTCTCTCTTGATTACTAGCTACCGATATTTGAATTCAGCACTTCATGTGTTCTCTCCCTCTCTCCCTCCTCCTCTCTCTCTAGGGGTTACATAGTGTGTCATTTGTGTATTTGAAAATGGGCTTTTACGCGTGATTTATTACGTCTGATATTTAACGGTGCGTGTGAGCTGACTTTTGACTAACAGTTGCAGTATTAAAGAATCTCGGTGAACGACATTTACATATAATACACATTCCTCCACCAAAATTTGATATTGTTGAAAAAATGCGAGCTGTCATTTATTCGTGACAAGCCAGAGTCACGCGGTAGCAGGTGAAGAGAAATATGCGTGCAAATTCACTTTTTGTAAGAAAAATAATGATGTCTATTACAAAGCAGAAAGCCTATACATACCAGATAAAAGCGAACACGCTTTGTCTATCACTGAAATAAATGACAGCTCGCTCTCGTATAAAAGAAACGTTCTTAAACATCGATTCTCCAATAAACTGATCAATGTATAATAAAAATATGTTTGGAAGCAGGTGAATTGGCACCATATCATACTGGATAAAAACTGCAAGTCAACCAAATATGGTTGATAATTGTATTTCTGCCGTTTCAACAGTATCGTTTTCAGCGCTTGTGTATTTCATCATGAAGGTACTTCTTCGTAAAATGAAGTTCGAATGTATTATGTATCTAGTATATATAATAGCATTCAATGAAGAGTAGAATATCCGTGCTATCCTGTATGACTGATATTACAAGTTTGCCAAGAACTTTACATGTTTTTATGTACCATAAATCTACTGTCAGGCTTTATACAGGTATGTTATGATATCGCTGAATCTTTGCCAAGAAATTGTACCTGATGTTTTTCCGCAGTATGCATGCACGTGAGACGTTTTATAAAAGAATAGTATGTTTTGTTTGTTTAACGCCACACTTAGCAACGTTCCAGCTATGTGATAGCGATATGTAGTTAATCGAGTCTAGACCAGACCATGGATTGACACATGAGCATCGATCTACGGAAATGAGATACGCTGCCATGTATTAGCCAAAATCCAGATCCAGTTGGTCGCCTCAAACGAGAAGCATCGTTTGCAGAAGATACATTCTAACACGGATCTGCCTGGGTGGTCTTGCCCCTATCACATAGCTGATATATTATGTGTTTGTCGGTTAATAAAAGAAAAAAATACTTCTAATGCAAGACGCACGACACAAAAGCGGCCCAGATCCAATGTACGCTTGTGTTTTTGTCCAGCAGATGTAAAGGGCACACTAACTAGTTTCTGTGTCGATATTCGGAGCATAATATAGTTTCAAAATGTCCTCACGTTCGATATATGTATTTGCTAATATATATAGAGGAACTGCAGACAACGCTTTTGTTGCGTGTAACCTGTGTTCATGTCTGCACTTACCCTTGTCAAATGTGATTGATTTGTATCCTTAACGTAATTATCTGAAGCAGCGCCTTGATACACGGCGTCTTACTTTGAAAGCTTTTTGACAAGCAATTCCTAGGGAACACCTTAAGTTTTCATATCTCCAAAGTTCTTCCTACACACAATGATTGTCCTTGAATTAGGAATATGATTTTGACAGCTTAAACCGGCAGTACTTTAATGCTGAACAATTTCGGGAACGCGGTTGGCCAGCTGTATAAGGCGCCGCGCTGGTAATCCAGCGAACCTGGAGGTGCCGTGATCGAGCCCACAGGGTGTAAAAACCTCAGCGTCAACTTTGTGCGCAGACTCTGTCGGTGTCCTCCGGCCTAGGAAAGCTAGGCTTGTGTTGTTACAAGGATTAAAGCTCTGAGTTATGGCCTGTTTCAGTGATACTTTGAGTGAGCGTTCATCCACTTCATAGTATAAAAAGAAGCAGTCAAAATGGCAAACGCACAGGTGGAAAATTTCTGGTCTACCAAGGCTCTCAGTTCAGTGCTTAGAATATGCATAGAGGACACAGTGTACTGGCGCTGAAGACATCATCGTAAAGTATGTCGATCTTCAGCTAAATCATATAACGATGCCTTGGTGCAGTCAAAAGCACAACCATCAGAGCGACTTGAAGTTGTCAAAATTGTGGACAATGTGAGGAATAGAAGCAGGGAAGAAGTGACTCCAGTTTCAGGCTTTTATGGTGAAGAGTTGGCACGTGTCTGGGTTTTTGTCACTTCTGACGTGTACATTTATCTCACGTCCAGCAAAGTTAGCATTAGTGCCATTAGGTAGACTAGGCAATGTGTTGGGTCAGGCTTTAGAAGAGTCAGCGTAGATACGTTTGCAGACTATGTGACTAACCAGTGGGTTCAGAAGATGGTCCCCAGACATGGAACCATTTTGACATCCAGTAAAACGTACAACAAACCGTCTTGAAGGATGGACCTTAAACGCCTTCACGACATTCCATACAAGTTCATCAGCGTCATCAAGACCACACAGGTAAAGAATGAAATTTCAAGCATCCTACTCCAGATCACAGGTAGACTAAAGTACACGAAGTAGAGGACTTGCAGACTCAACTTCAGACTTTTAAGACCAGATATCGATGTGGCGAAAATACAATTTAATCTTTGCTGATAATGCTTCTTATTTAATAAATGTTGACTCATGAATTATTGTTTAAAGGCTAGAAGTATAGGGGTCTAAAGCGTAGGTTCCATCAACAAACTGAAACAGGTTGTATCAATCTGTATGGACGTTTGTGTTTATTTAGTACGGCGAATCCCCGAGCCCAAAAGTTAAAACCATTCCCACATAGCCCAACGTGTTTGTATATACAACAGAGCAGTTACAGCCAGACGACCATGATCCATTCAGTGTTATCACAACCCCAAGTGTACAGTATACAGCCCTGTGCACTTAAAACAACCCATGAATCCGTTGGTAGATGAACAGATGGTGGCCACAAGAATACGTACATTCACCTAGTTGAGGGTAGAGCAACGTGCAGTAAACTTGGACAAATTACTGAGACTATGTGTCCCAGTCCACCCAGCTGTGAATGGGTCCCCGTGGAAATGAGAAAGCCACACTAACTCGGTGCACCTAGTAAGCAGCAAGAGTTGTATGATCCCCAGAGAATTGCTATTGAAAATGTGATGTGCCATTGTATGGACATCCAATGATCGAGGGAAACTGGTTGAACTGGTTTTGCGCTATACAAATGTTAGTATGTATGTACAACTCAATTTCCTAAAATTCTGCTCTTTAGTATGACTTCCAAATGCATTAATAACAGATATGTGGAAATCGGTTTCTAACAGTGAACATGTAAGTTGTCTTTCGAAGAGGAGATCCGGTTGAGAGTTGGTCTTGGTCTTCAGCAAGCCATGTGTGTCGTAACTGTTCCTGACCCGACCACTTTAGTCTTAACTATAGTTAGTACAAATGCGTTTAACTAATTACGGTTGCAAGGAACTATCATTAGTGGCCCCTCATAGTTCGTTACAACCGTATTATACTGCATATCAGCTCTGTGTGGAGTATTGGTACTTCACTGTACTCAGCATCCGTAGAATGAACGTAATGACATTATTAGTTCTAAAATTAATTGGTAAATGTATCACTATGTAAAGTATCAACCAGTGTATTGAGACCAGTCTGCGAAATAGCCACTGGTCCGCTAGCCCCTGGCTAACAAAAAGCCTGTCGGCCAGTAAATCACTGACTCGACTGGCTAGTGATGTTTCATTGGGTATTGGGTATTTGAAAATATAACGCTCTCTCTGACTTGTTAAGTTATAATACACTTTTGAATCATGCAAGTTTATGGCTTGATAAAAATGGTTGTCATATTAGCAACTTAATGAAGAAACCTGTGTCATGCATCCAATCTCTTTTTGTAATCTTTTGTTTATTTTCTTCATTCCATGGGGCTAGTGAATTATTTTGTGGGCTAGTAACTTTCCGGCATAACTAGCTCGACTGTGTAGCAGACTTTGATAGACACTATGGATACAGAACGTCATCCATTCCGTCTTGTCACATTCCAAAGAGAACGCAATACGTAAATAATTGTACAATATATCTTCACACGTAACACAAAACAAAAATGTTTGATGGTTTTGTGCGTGCAACAATATCTCTATCAATTTATTCTTGAGATAACTTCATACTGCAATAAACGTGATAGATTTTCTTGGCTTTAGAACGGGAGAGCCTTACAATATGACTGTTTTGTGTGAAATGACCTCTTTATACGCTTTTGTAAGTCTTAAACTTTCCCATTATCCACTATTACAGGCCAAATGGTTTTGTTTCTTATAATTTGTACGTTGGTCTGAATATAGCTAGCTATACTGTTAATTTGAACATGGAGTGCGATTGCCGTCGTACACTAATAAATATTGAAGGCTTCTGTGATAACGTATTAAGGTAATTTCTTTGTCATATGTAGTACGTGAATAATTCTGCCATTTCGTCTGGTGTAATTTGGTGTATTAACTGATATGCCGTGTGGTAAGATCCTTACATTCATCGTAGGACTGATGATGCAAGATTTGGTCATTGCGATGAATACTCAGAAGATCCTGAATCTTAACTGGAATTTCATAGGATA
This sequence comes from Haliotis asinina, assembly GCF_037392515.1. Lineage (NCBI taxonomy): Eukaryota > Metazoa > Mollusca > Gastropoda > Lepetellida > Haliotidae > Haliotis > Haliotis asinina. The sequence continues at coordinate 72,826,786 of NC_090281.1, forward strand.
ATTGAGTACCTGAAGGACTTCAGGAACTTACAGTCATGGTGAATTCCAGGATACTACCACTGTAGTTAATACTGGAGACTAGGTGGTGGCAGTACTATATCTGTTAGTGCGTTTTTTCACGTCTGTCTCCAAGATCATGTTTTAACAGCCTACAACTCATGACTGTATGTGATGTAAACTAAACAAGAACAAGACAAGAAACAAGAAACTAAAACGAGCACCGCCCTCCAAGTTACCAATAATGTGGGTGTCATGTTTCTAATTGTGTTGCGCACATACATGTTACCACAAATGCATTAGAGCGAAGGTGAACACCACCTCATGATAACTATCTGAAAATCTTTACGCCAAACTGCAAGTGATAATTTGTAGGTGCCGCAAATATTCCTGCAGATTCCTGCATTTGACACTTTCAAGGAAGGTCGATTAACCTCTTTGGACCGCTGTTTCTGTCAATCGTATTGACTGTGCCAAACATAGGGGACTCACACTTTATTTCATTCAGTGTTTGTGTTTAAACTGGTGGTGGGGCGTCTGGTGATGTGTCTACGGTAACTGGCGTCCTGGAGAGTGGTGGAGGTCTCCTTTCCCAGGATACTGAGCATGTTTATATGTTCAGTCAAACAGTAGTTCATCAACATGTTTGGATAACACCACTCATTGCCACGGACGGGTCGCCATGTCATACCCCTACCTTCGAAACATCCATGGAATGTCATGACTCGTTATACATGATACAGCTGCCTAAACGGCCGTTGGATGAACTTGACATGTGCTGCAAGTGAAGTATGACCCATTCCCTCATTAGTCGGTTGTATGGCTCGTCAAGCGAGTGAATATTTGCTAAGAAAGCGGTGGTATGCCGTACTTCTGATCCAGTTGCATTTGTCACTTCTGGTTGATACATTTTCCCAGTTTGTTCTTTAAATGATGCACAGTTTACAGGAAACTAGTATATCTTTGGAATGTGTAAACCATATATCCCCATCATGTATCATTATAACTAAGTCGATAATGCTGTAGTTTACTGCCATTTCTCACACCCATCAGATTAGAATAAACGTTTGAATCTAACATTGTTCAAAGTCAGACAAGCTCTAGTTGTTTGGAACCAACTTAATATTCATTTTGTTTTCAGCTGCAGCACTTGGCACTGAAACACATGAGTGAATGTTTATGTCCATCATCATTACGTTTCCCATCAAATTCAGGATAACTGTACGCTAGACATTACAGTGTCGTCAGGCAGACGAGAGGTCCATTCTCAGTAGATTCCAAACGTAGAGTGTTCTAGGTTTAAACGGCTGAAATCAGCCAACATGTCACACGGGTATTCTACACAAAAGTTGATAAACACAAAATGGAAGTAACTCTTCGGAAGAAGTCTCGACGATTTGAAAGTATTAAGTGAGAAAATAAAGACGTCCCACCTACGCGTGCTAAAACGAACGGTCATTACTGGTGTACATTCAAACATGTCTGCCCTGATGACAGCTATCAAAACCACCTTCACGTTTAGCTCTTAACCAAATTACTGTTGCGATAGACAGCTTGTCGTGACGGAAGAGCCCTATGTTCTCATTTGGATTTACGAAATCAAGGAACGTTCCGTGACACAGCCAACTTCCCTTTTCATCCAGTATATTAGTAACTATATATATATATATATATATATATCGGTAAAGGGGCTGGCTGTCTGTAAATAAAAATATGCATTGGTTATGTAGGAAGAATTTCTTTGAGATAGAATAATGTACAGACATATTTTTCAGTGATTCATGTTCAGATTGATCTTTAGGTTAGAAAGATATTTGACAGTGGCTACAGTGAGAGCTTAGTTTGTTAACGACCGACAAATGTCTGGGAGACTATGACTGACTCTTGAGGTCCTGCAATTAGATTGGTATTGTCGAAGCCGCCCCACTTTTGACAAAACATGAAGGGCAGGAGCACGATAACTGATCAGTATGCCAAAAAATGTCAGACATTATTGGCGGATCAAACTTAATCAAAACCTTGCTTTGAACTCAAAATATATAGTTGCTTTAACTTTTGTTTCATATTTCCTGAAGTATTTTCTCTGTATGCATTTTAAACTTAATATAGACATTGGCATTTGATCAAAATAAAAAAAAAACATCGGAGCAAAAGTTAAACGTTTAATAGTACTTGTGTTCAATACTCTTTAAAGTTTTTCAAAATCGCTTTCAATATAATGCGAAATATATGCACTTTACATTATACGATTTATATAATCATATGTGATTATGTGTGAAATCTCCATTTCTAACGCACGCACACGCACACGGAAGCGCAAACAGAACACGAATACACAGGTATGCATATGCATACAGACAAACTGAAACCTGCACACATGGAATATGGACAAGACCCTTTCTCACCAAAAAGTGTGTTTTACAAATCAGTGCCTGAATTTAATACAAAGCTCCCAACGAGGCATATCCCTTGAGATAGGTTTGAATTTGAGTATTTTTCCCTTGAAAGACCGACCGATAGACCAAATCCGCCCAACAAGTGCTTCCAAATAAAACATTATACACATATATATGCTATCAGTGCATACCTTCAAAGATGCTCACACAAAATTCAAAACCATTATAAGTGTTTAAAATTCTCCATTTGTGACTCTTAGGGGTGATTTCCAGATATGATGTCTTATGCATATCCCAATTTTGACATACTTTTAACTTTATATCCCATGATTTTCGGACGACACACCCATTTGATTTACCTTGTGTTGATAACAAGTGCTTCACTAGGGGACACTCAGCCTGTCTTATAATCATCAGTATTCGATAGTCATTCGTAGGTGCCATTGAGCATTTCTTCATTGTCAATGTCTGCGTGAATGGCCAGTATCTACAGTGCTAACACAACCGTAATTAGCTCGCCGACTGCCTTGAACTGCTGACCTCTATGATTGTTTCGTACAACATTAATGTTTATAGAGGTTAGATTCATGTTGTGCGATCAGTGTTCATGGTCTGCGGACTTCTGTCTTATCTTCATGTAGTTTCATGTAGTGTGAATATTAATTGTGCTTGCAAATATGATATTCAATGTAATAACACCACTATCAGCGGAGAAATAACATCACTATTATTAATATTTGACTAACTTTACAGATTTAATCTTCCATGTAAACAGTAACAATATCAAATCGATTAATCTATACAGATTTGGTAGCAGCTAAGATTTCATAAGTAGCCACTGGAAGCTTTAAATTATGAACGGTCCCTAAAGATACTGGTTAGACTTTATGATGACTGTATTTTGCTGTCTTCTGATCGAGTCTCATTCTTGTACATTCTGCTGCAGAAATTGATTTAGTTTTCATTCATAGATAAGGCAGGAAAACATGTTTGCGGTTTTTTTAAATATTTGAAATGTTCGTTATAATGTGGGTATTGTCCACCGTTTTACATTTCTCAGAGGCTTCAGATGTATGTAAATGCTATAAATGTTTTATCTTTACAATAAAGACCTGAAATATATTTCTCACCATAATACCACTTTTTTATTCAAGAGTCTTCCAATTACGGTTTCTTTCAATTACAAATTTAAAGGTCAAATAACACGACTTCATTCACACCGGCTGCAAATGGAATATTGATAAACGTATCCCCACTATGTAAACGCATGTTCCTTCTCTACGAATGTAGCGACCATTGATTTTGAAAACAAAAAAAAACAACAACAACAAACAAATCGCATACCCTTGAGGATACTGGTTCCATAATGTTACTGACATAGGCATTGTCTTATGCTCAGAATACTGTTGCTTGTGATCACGCACCGCTGTGTTCATTCCCGACAAATCCAGAATATATCAGCACATAATTGGAGAGCAAGGTGTTTCCAAAGATCGAAAGCAAAAGAGAAGTCTCGACTACCTAAATTTGACGAATTCTCGCCTTTCGAAAGCGTATGCAGCATAGAACTAGTCCGGTGACAGTCACGTCATAATGTGACGAATACACACACACACACACACACACACACACACACACACACACACACACACACAGAGAGAGAGAGAGAGAGAGAGAGAGAGAGAGAGAGTTCCCATCTTGTCCACAAAGGTTTGATTAAGATGCCATGTGGCAAGATAGTTACACTCAACGTGAGGCCGAAGGTAAAAATGATGTTCATTGAGATCAATACTCAGAACATACAGAATGTCCACTGTGATTGTTTAACATCCTTGAGTACATGAAGATATGTGGAACGTACAACCATGGCGAATTCCAGGATATTGCCACTGTTGTGAATGCTGGATATTAGGTGGTGGAAAAATATATCTGTGTGGTTCCTTTTCATGAACTCCAGTATATAATATGTTTAATACCAGTATGAACAGACAACTACTGGCAAACAAGGATACGTTGGACAGGCACCTAGGCGGTGCATTGCCATGAGCAAACCCATTTGTAAAAGGAAGTACAGATGTAGACTAGTGCATGTGCAGTGCATGACGATGAAATTGATTTCGCTCGTACCTGCACACGCTCACATGCCTCACTCGTCACTTGATTGCGGGCAGTCTGAGGGTCCTTCAGCTCACAATGGCAAGCGCCAGTGGACATCACCCACACATGCTAATAAGGGTCCGGTGTCAACTTATCCTTGTTTGTCAGTAGGCCTTGGGCAATCCGTAACACTGTCCTCAGACTATGCATTACTCGATACCGAGTTGAATTGACAAGCGTTTGGCTAATGCTGATTGTCATGTTTGCTTCAGGACAGAAAATGTAATTTTGTTTCGTTTTCCTTCTTAACATCACAAAATCGATCACGTGATCAATTGTTCTATTTTCCATTTTTGTCACGTTTTTTCACGTTGTCGGCAAGACCATGTTTAAACATCCTTTACGTCATTAACGTGTGTTTGGTGCAAATACATGAAAGGAATATTGCCCTTATAGTTATCACCAATCATGTGCATATCATATTTCTAATGTTGTTGGGTGTGAAAATGCTATCAAAACCAAGATATACACCTCTCGACTGTCGCGTACATTTATGCCTGCAAATCCTTTCACACAAAAAACAAGTGATAGTTCAACGTATTTCAGATGTAGGACATATCCCTGCCTTTTTTGGTCCATCAAGAAAGGACAATTAATCTATTTGCACTGTTATTTCTGTCATTGTGTCGCCTCCAGATACGCTGGATGAACTCGGAGAACCACTGGAAGATGACAAGAACCGGCTCCCTCAAACCGTCATGGCGCATACGCAGAATGACTCATCGAATGAATGAGTTTTTGTCAAAATATCTTGAGGTGTGTTGAGGTATGAGCCACTGTTGATCCAAAAATGTAACGGGTCACACCTCCTTGGTGGCTTTTTAAGTGTTCCCGATTTCTTTCATAATACAATATCTTTTTTTGAATTTGTAAGATAATTCTCCCACTTATGTATCGTCATTACCATGTATGTATCTTACTGCGATTTCGCGCATCTTAATGTCCACTCAAAACTGTTGGAAAATATGTTTACAGCTAAAAGTATTCGACCGCACTATCGGTGTCAAGCAATGTCTAGTTTGTTTGGAATTGACTTCATGCTCTTATAATTGTTGGTTGGAACACTTGGCATTTCCATTAAGTTGAGTGCAGGCTAGACATTAAAGCATAGTCAGGTAGACTAGAGGTACATTGTGGGTTATTACCAACATTTACATGTCATTAACGCCAAGACTGATATCCAACATGAAGTGCACATATCACAGATACGTTTTCTTACCACCAATCAACAACATATGAGCAAATTATGTCATTTTTTGTCCATTAGTGGTTCTGCATCCATATTGCCGACTTCAAATTTGTACCATCATAAATTCCTAGGTGTTCAACGTGGTTGTCAAATAATTACATTCTCATTACATTGGTAGGATAGAGTTCCTAGGTTTGACCTGCTGAAAATGTCAAACACGTGACACGTATATTCTACAAAAAAAATAAACACAAAATGAAAAAAAAAACAATTCGGAAGAAGTCTCGACAATTTGAAAGTATTTTGTGAGGAAATATAGGCGCCCCACTTCCGAGAGAGAAAACAAACCGTCATTACTGGTGCACATTCTAGTATAGTATGTCTTCCTTCACGATACTTATCAAAAGCACCTTCATGTTAAACTTTTAACAAAATTACTGTTGCTGTACACAGCATGTCGTGTCTCATTAGGGTTTACAAAAGCAGGGAACTTTCGGAGACAGTCAGCTTTCTTATCCACCAGAAAACAAATTCTCTACGTCCAGTATGAAATTGATATAGATATCGGCAAAGGGGATGGTTGTCTGTGGACATACATGTTTATTGGTTATGTATGAAAAATTGCCTTGAGTTAGAATAATGCACGGACGTATGTTTTCAATGACATCCTCCGTGTCCGGACTGATCCTTGGGTGAAAAAGATATGTGACAGTGACCATAGAGAGAGAACAAATTGTTAAAATGGCCTCGGAGACTATGACAGATCCTTGAGGTCCTGCAATTTAAGATGATACTGATGAAGCCTCAGTTCTTTTTGCAAACCAAGGCAGAGCACAATAAATGGTCAGTATGCCAAAATGTCAGTCATTATTAACGATCGGAATCAAGTTTGCTCTTTCTTTGAACTCAAAATAAATAGTTACTTTAACTTTTGTTTCATGTTTCCTCAAGTATTTTGTCTATTTGCATTTAATTTGCTTAATCTAGACATTGACATTTGATCAAAAGCCTCGATGCAAAGGTTAATTGATCAGCAGTACTTGTGTTCAGTACTATTTAAAGTTTTGCAAAGGAAAACGTTGTAAAATATTTCATCATAATAAGACATATACTCTGTACAATGCACGATTCGTGTATGCATGTATCATGAATCTACATGACACACTGTTTTAACAACGATCGATGTATCTATTTATTCTACTTTCTCATTGGAATAAGGCGGGGGTTTTAATTGGCTTCATTGCAAGATTGTAGTCGCATCTTTATGAGTTCTCCATTGTTGAAACACGAGCTTCTGAAATTCAGACAGAAGAAACCGATCTCTCATGTCAACGTCTTCCCGCCGATACCATTTAATCTTGTTGAAATAAAGGAAAATACCGACGACTGGTTTACATTCTCATTGATAACATTTCTCCTGGCAGCAAAGATTTTAATCTCGTTATGCAAGCATATATTTCGTCACTCTTAGACACAAATAAAACTGACATTACAGGGTGTAGACATCGGTGTTCGGTGTCTGTGTTCACATTGACGTTGAACATGTAATCGTAAACCATAAACGTCAGAGGTTGATTAGTCCCCATTACCTGTGGAGACAGATTCGATGGCAGATGCAGCACTCACATTATAACTTGAAACTGAAGTTACGGTCTTATCGACACCCACTGTGATGTCATACGGAATGTATGACGAAACCTGGCAACACGAATGCTATTCATGGAACCAAGAATTTAATGGAACCTGAACTCTAATGAGAAAATGTACTCACAAATATCACACATATTCTCACGAACACCTGGTATAACTACTATTTGTATTCCTTAACAGATGTTCATGATCCATTCGGAAAAGGACAGTCGACTTCATATATTTCTTATGGATATGGGAAGGGTCACGTCGTTTGTACTTGCAATGATAAGACCATGTTAATGTATTGGGTGTACCGACCTGGTATATGATCTACCTTCAGTTGTTGGCAATTGCTGCTACAATCGTTGATGCCTCTTTCTATATTGTACTGTCTTCTGAGAGTGCAATATATTAGATTGATATAATAGTTTTATGTTCATATCTGTGCTATTCGCTGACCGTTTTTTTATAATTTACCTATATTTCTTTGTGAAATTATAACTTGTTTTAGACATAATATGCCTGAAATAATGTGATGTGACTTAAAGGCTTAACTCACTCACTATTAAGTGTACACACAATTAAGGTTAGGGTTAAAACAATTCTCTCGTTTCATAATTAAAAGGAACACCAGGGAACCTATTTGTCACATTTGTCCTTTTGTGGTAAAGGTGAACCAAAAACATGAATGACAGTAACAACGCCTTATGTGCTTCATATTTAGATCTCCACATAAAATCAAGAGAGTGAAAAACATCTTTCTGCAAGACTGTATGACAATAGGGATATCATCAATTTTCCAAAAGTTTCCTTTGTGACGGGCAGTACTAAAGCACCTGGTAGTGTTGATGTCTAGATTAAACAACGTTCAAGAGGGAAAAACGTAACTGTTACTGTTGTTAACCCAGGACTACAACATTTAACAGTGTTTGAGACTATAGTAATCTTTTTAAAACACGTCATCTGTGACTCATGTAAGACATTTCTAAATTTGATGTTTCATGCAACATCCAAAAGTTGACGCACTAGGAAACTTTATCCCATGACATTCGGTTTGGTTTGGTTTAGCGGGTGTTTACGACAGGTGCTTCATCAAGGGCAAATCACGCTCATCTTGTCACAAGCACCTACAATCACTATTATTCTATAGTCATTCATTAACACATGCCTGTGGTGTGGCATACAAATAAAGTGTGCGTGGGGTCGTGTAGGTATCGTTCAATTGAGATAATTTCTTCTTTGTCTTTGTGGGCGTGAATGACTATTATCTGTAGCAGTAACACGAGCGTAATTAGCACACCGACACTCTTGAACTGCTGACCCCTATCATTGTTTTGTACAACATTATTGTCTATAGGGTTTAGATTCATGTAGTATGATTGATGTTCATGGTCTGTGGAGTGGGTCATGCTTCCGTCTGATCTGCATGTTATGTCCTGAAGGGTAAACAAGAGCTTTTCAATATTATACTCAGTGATGGCCCAAGTGCACATAAAGCGTGGAAATGACAGAGGAGTATAATTAATCCTTGACTATCCTGCCACTTATCCCTATTATTTAGACACGAACAATAGCATGAACACACAGCCATCAGCCTTCAACGTTGAGGTCACACTGGTCACACACTTTCGCACATGGTCAAATTAAAGGGAGGTGACCGCCTGAGACACAATGATGCGAGCAATTACGTCTACTGCAGCTTGTGTAGACTAAACCAGGGGTGGACTAAGTACTCCTCAGATGCATCCATAGACGTGTGCCCAGTTTCACGGAAAATGATACAGCTTTGCTGTTTAAATTTAGGTAAGACAAAAAAAACTGTTTCGCTACTGCGGACATTTTTTGATACTTCTTTTTATGCCTGCTGGTCATAGATAAGGAAACCAACTGAATGTTTGAAATGTGCGTTATAACATGGGAAATGCCTACCGTTTTATATTTTTCAGTAACTACAGATATATACAAATGAAGGTCAGATACATTTGTTTGATATTTACAATACAGATTTATAATATACTCTTCCCCACAACACTTCGTATTTAACCTGGTCTGTTCCGCTAATGTTTTCTTTCCATTACAATATATACACGTGAGCATCAATTAAGCACCACCAAAAATATTTGTAGAGTGTAACAAAAGGGATCAAACAGAGAAGTCAACAAGTTATATCTAAATGCACATGCAGTTAGTATGAAATTCACTTGCTGGCGCAAATGCATGCTTTTCATGTTAAAGTTCTGTCATGGTACAAGCGACTTAGGGGTATAAAAGGTGGAATGAATTATTCTCATGGCTTTCTTATCGACGCATCAATAAGTGAACAGTGCTAAAATTGAACTTTTTCGGACATGCCGATGCGTAGGCTTTCTAAAAATACCAGATGGCAGATTATTGGTATGCATGAAGCTGGTTTCTCCTGTCGCAGCATTGGGTCCAGTTTGAATGTAAAGCACACTGCTAGGGAACATGCAGCCACTGGTTACGTCAAGGATCGTCCACGATCAGGAAGGCCGAGAAATACCACTCCCAGTGATGACCGTGCCCTAGTTCGCCTAGTGAGACGTAGGCCCATGATCAATGTCAAAGATCTCAGAGAATAATGGAGAGTGGGTCTCTCAACCAGTACCATCCGAAGGAGGCTCAGGTCCGATGGACTCCGTGCACGTCGTCCAATCAGACGTTCCTTACTCACTGATAGCCACAAGGCTCAACATTTGGCGTGGTGTAATCACAATTTGATGACATGGCGCAGGATCCATTGGTCCGATGAAAACCGTTTTCCTCTTCGTGTTACTGATGGTTGTTGGCGTGTTTGGAGAAGGAGTAATGAGGCTTATCAACAGCGGATGGTCCATGCAGCTGAAACCTTTGGCGGAGAGTCTGTAATGGTGTGGGGGTGTATCTCCTATGACTGTAAGCTGAATCTTATCACCATTCAAGGGACACGCAATGGCCATAGATACCAACAGGAAGTACAGGATCCTGCTATTGTCCCTCATTTTGATAACCAGCCCCTCGCCAGTCGGCCAGTATTTATGGACGATAATGCTAGGCCCCATCGTTCCAGAGCTGTTATCGCGTACTTGCAGAACAACGCAGTTCAGAGATTATCTTGGCCTGCGAGAATCCCTGATCTCAACCCAAATTAGCATTTATGAGACCATCTGGGGCGTCAAGTTCAAGTAAGGGATCCACCTGTTCAAAATCTGCAGGAATTAGCCCACTCTCTTCATGACGAATGGCAGAGGATTCCAATTATGCCAATTATTCGGCGTTTGATTTCCAGCATGAGGAGGAGGCGGTGCAGCACTTATCCATGCGAGGGGAGGATACACCAAATACTGATGTCACCATTACTGTAGGCTTAGGATTGGTCAATAAACGTTGTTTGAGAACTTTGTGTACGTTGAGCCACAAACATTGTCTGTGTGACCATAGTTTTGGACATGATTATTAATAACGTTTTAGTGCTCCCATATGTCCGTCAATAGATTACAGCCGAAGGTAGCAGCAGTGTTGGTAGTTGATGGATTGACACTTTAGATGGTTCGTTTAACGAAATTATAACCATGTGTTTGGTTTCCATATCATGAATGACCAGTGTGCTGTGTTAAACACAGTCCTATAGCATGAAAATGAGTGGTGCTTAATTAATGCTCATGTGTATAGAGGACCAATAACCCGACTTCATCCACACTTGCTACAAAAGGGATATTGATTAATTCACCCCTACAATATTAACTCACGTGAATATAATGCGTGCAACACATGAAAGCAACAACAAGACACAGTTCTCTGTTTACACATCTACGAATGTATCGAACATTGATTTTACCGTCTGAAAAGAAGGAATCCTACATGATCACGCGCGCACACACACAGACACACGCACACACACGCACACACACGCACACACACACACGCCTGCGCGCGAATACAGTACCCTTGAAGGTACAGGCTCCATGACCTTGGTAACATGAGCATTAGTTTCATAATTACCGGCACCCTATGTTATTGGGAAACAGTTGTTAAAGTCTTCACTCGTGACGCCGACGCAACGAGTTCGAATCCCTACATGGCTATATTGTGTGATGCCCATTGTGGGTATCCCCGCATTGCTATTGGCTGAATGTTGCAAAAACGGGCGTAAAACCATACTCAGTCATTCATGAAATGACATTTTATCTCATCGCATATACTCCCATCGTAATTTTTGCCAACATGCAACCCAGTTCGTGTTCTTCGAAGCAGAGCTTCACATCACCTGAATTATGTCACACTTATCACAACACGCAGCTGTTGAAATTAAGCTCTTATCACTGCAATGATGTTTACTGAATTATTTGGGAAATAATGGATTATTGTCCAAATCACTAATTTATTTCATGAGCATTCCAATAGAATAGTAACTGTTTGATATTTAATGCTTTAATCTTAGTGGTCAGTTCAAACTGCTAACCATTGTCAAATTCCTGCCGCATAATTGAACTACAGATATTTAGAGAAACATTAAGTATATATGTCTCTTTATTTGTTGTTGAACGCATCGTCCAGAATATTCATGAGTCAACGCGATCGGGGGATCGGGCTCGCTGCCACATGTCATCGGTTCCCAATAATTGCGCAGATGGATGTCCATGCTAATGATCACTGGATTGTCTGGTCCAGATGTGATTATTTACATACCGCCGCCATATAGCCGGAATTGTTTTGAGTGCGGTGTAACTAAGCTCACTCACTATATATTTATAAGTCAGGATAAGACAATGAAGAGATTGATATCATGAGGATCGATGTGGAATACGATAAGGATCGATACGGATGCGAAAACATGCACCAACTAAACGTTTGTCGGGCTCGTTGGGTGATCAAACTCGATTTTGAGTAGATCGATACTCAATCATTGGACTGTCTGGTTCAGATTCGATTATTTGCAGATCCTGTAATGTAGCAGAAACTGGTGAGTGTGGGGTCAAACAGGAAACAAACAAACCATTTTCCACTTAATTCGTGGCATCGGAAGGACATTCGCCACTTTTAGCTTCAGTAGTATGGAATTGTATCCTAGAATCAGAATCTAAGTCTTGCATGTTATCACGCACCGCCTTGGTTTTTCCTGACAAATCCACAATACAGTTTCAAAGAAAACTGAAGAGCAAAATGAGTACAAAGATCGAAAGCAAACGAAAAATCCCCCATCATGTACTTTTGATAATGGCTCGCCTTTCGAGAGTGTATGCAACAGAAAGATAGGCAGCCGAGAGCCTGTCACAATACTTGACACAAGTGATATCATACACATTGAATAGCCAATCAATGTTATAGGTGTCATAATAAAGATTGGTGTGACACAATGTGAAGTAGTCAATATTATCCATCCGAGATGAAATTTTACAAAAGTGAGGCAGTACAAATGCTATAATCTTCAAAACAGAGTGCCATGAAGTCATTTTGTGACAATATGAAAGAATCGGATGGTCCTCAACTTCTTTTCAGGGCCATATGTCACGGCGGCCTCAGCATTAATGAATCTGTGATAGGGGAACCACATTTGTCCTACTTGGCAACATGATCACCTCTTACCAAGAAACATTATCATCTACCACAGTTATATAACGATACCAAGCGACTCCTAAAGCAAATGTAGGTTTTTGTGGACCTGTGAAGATCCGGATTAGAATTGATCTTCAGTAACCCATGCTTGTAGTAATAGGTGACGGAATCGGGTGGTCAGGCTTGCTGACTTGGTTCACACATGCCATCTGTTCCCATGGTGTTGATCACTGGATTGTCCTGACTAGACTCGGTTATTTACAGACCGGCGCCATAAAGCTGGAATACTGCTAACTGCAGCGTAAAACTAAAATCACCCCCACGCTTGTATTGTGGCTGACAAGGATTATGCACTGGAAATATGAAACAATTTGCACTGATTTACATCATGATATCGTGTCTCGCGGTTGATGAGCTTGTCCATAGCGTGGTGGACGGATTTGCGGAACCCTGATAATACTATGCCCATCCTCCATATCTATTGATTGTGTTGTTTAACTGAGACTGATCAGTCTCTGCTCAGATTACCTTCCATTGTGTCACTCATCTTGAACTCCTGATACATATCTTGGTTCATTGGGCTATTAAATAGATCAGTCTATCGTCCAACTTTCCCCAGCTGCCATAAAATCGGAATCGTTGTAGTTCCATCTCGCAACGGGTAGTTCATCCAGCAACTGAGGCAAAGAGGGTTGTAGGAGCTTCAGCTATGTGTGTAAAACGTCCAACCAGACCAGACATCAACAGGAATCGCACTGGGCCTGTGGCATGTGTCGCTGTACCCTGAATCTCGGTTCTTTGAATGTGCTCTGAATCTCTGGTACATCTGGTAAATCTCATAACAATCCGAAGGCCCCTGACATTTTCCGCTAAATGTATACTGACAAAAATGTACACAGATGTAGGACATATACTATACTAGTAAGAACTGGTATGGTAAAGATAAGTCGGTATTGTTTCAAAGAACGTCTTACATTAAGTGTGCATTTTATTTTTTCAACGCAAATGTTTCTCCTGTAAATTACAAAGTGGCATCCAGGAAATAATTATAAGACTCTTTGTAATCAGAATTCAGTGAGTGAGTGAGTTTAGTTTTACGCCGCAATATTCCAGCTATATGGCGGCGGTCTGTCAATAATCGAGTCTGGACATGAGAATCCAGTGATCTACAACATGAGCAGCGATCTGCGCAACCAAGTCAGTGAGCCTGACCACCCGATCCCGTTAGTCGCCTCTTACGACAAGCATAGTCGCCTTTTATCGCAAGCATGGGTTGCTGAAGGCCTATTCTACCCCGGGACCTTCACGGGTCAATCAGAATTAAGAGGATTGTCACACCTTTCATATACAGCTGGAAGCTGCCTCATGGGACTGAATAAATAATCTAGTTTAGACAATGTGAGTGATTGCAGATCTGATGATAGATGTACAAGTCACATATGGGCCCTAGAGTTTATGTCGGTTTAGACACCTTCCATTGTACATGATGTAAAGAGCCGAAGCAGATACAGCAATGTATTACGCGATAACAGCTCTTGCTGGATGGAGACAATAATCTCACTTATTTCGGACTAAGGAGACATGTTTACAATAGGATTTTCCCGACAAGAATGAAAATACATCTAATTGAATATTAACGTCGCTGAAGTGAAACTACACTTTGTATTAATTTATCACCACAGAAAAGCGAGATGTCTGGATTGTTCATTGAGACATATTATATCTTTGTTGCCAAAGATGTATCCAAACATATTACAGAATCCTAAATCAAGAATGAACAATTAAACCAAAGGTAAATATATAATATTGTCTATGGTGAACAAGTGAATTATATTCATTACAAATGATAATGTATTTCAATAGTAATTATGTGATTACGCTCAACATTATATGTATCTTGTATATTATATGACCAGAGGTCAAATCTGGCTTGAGTCAAAGTGTAATCTGTCTGGTATGCAATTGTTTAAAGCGTTCATTTTTCTCTCAGGACGCAAATACCTATTCCCCTTATCGGTACGAAGAGTGACACCAAATGTTCCTGACAAAAGCGAACTAAAACAACACTCTCGTACTTTAGTATCCACTGTCCCGAAAAGATTCAGCAGCTCATGTAACTAGCGGGGTTGTGTGGTCATTCTCGATGACTTGATTGGCACATGTCATCGTATCCAAATTGCGTATATCGATGCTCATGATGTTGATCACTTAAGTGTCCAATCGATTGCTATTTCCAGACCGCCGACATATTGCTGGGACATTCGTGCTGCTTTAAGCGGTAAATATCAAACATTATAAGCCACTATAACACAGCTGGGATATAACAAAGCAAACAACAGATCACACGACACTATAAAACAGACACATTGTGGCGTTAATCCAGCTCACATGTCATCCTAGAAAGAAAAAGCGTTACACTGACTGACGCTTAGCTGTCTCTTCGTGTTGTAATGGTATGATCTATTCTCACTTCAGCTGAGCAGATCTCTTTAGAATGGAGTCACATCGTCTGTAGGTCATGCCACGGATTTACTGACCCTTAACAACAATTGGAAGCTAACGCCAAAACAACTTGTATTGACTTATAACACGATCAGGAGGTGTCGTGATCGGTGCTTAGCTGTAAAGATGCTTGGCATAATCAGCCTTTCACTGCTTATTATGTGTGTCAGCTGTGGCCGTTAGTGCTTGCCTGGAAGTCGAACAGAAATTATAGTAGTCGGTATTATCAATGATATACAAAGGATCTGGGATGAAGGCATATTTTCCTGTATTTTGAAGCTTTGTTCTGAAGATAAATTATGATTTCAAAGATGATATACGGTTATATTATCAGCAACATCTCGTTTCTTTTGATGGATTAATATTCTAATAAACTACTACTATCGCGTGAAAACATTGCATTAGTGTATTCTCAGGTTCTAAATGTTCAGTCAAAGCCTAATTATAACGTAATGTAATAAGCAGGGTCATGTAATGTGATATCATGTTGTTAATGTGATATCTTTCACAAATCACTAAACATGGTCATGATCATTACATTGTTCTGATTGGTCAGTCAGAGGTTCATCCGAAGGCTTTCATTTCAAATGATCCGTTAGAGCGCCTACTAATATACTCATAACTTTGGACAAGAGTGTCAGAGTAAGTATGGTTTTATGCCGCTTGAAATCAGCAATGTTCCAGCAATATGACGATGGAGTACATCAGAGTTTGGATTTACTCACTTTACCGACGTATATCATACAAACCTCAATGGTGTGACACGCGTATGTGTACAGGCAGCCCCCAAACAAACGATATCACTTATGCCAATTGTTCATACTTTCTTCTGATATATTCCATTGTTCTTTGACGTCAGGCAGCAATGTCCCAGGCCGCTCACTACATGGTCGTTGGACCACTCACACCAGTGATTTAATATTAACATTGCACAGGTTACGATGACACGCAGAATACCATACCAAAACCCTGGTCACCCAATCCAGTTAAGTCATCTGTTGCCGGAAACAATGGAGAACTGGCATATATTATCGAGACCTGGGGATATCCCTCTGAGAAACCTAGCCTTCTTTAGTATCATTAGTAAGTTTATTAAACATCATCGATCGGATTTCTTTATCAATTCCTGCTTGCTAATTACACTAAACTCTGGTTATAACGACTTCAAGAAGATTAGTTTGTTATATGCATTTCGACTAAAATATAGAGCACGTGATCTCGACCAAAACAAGTTCGTTTAATCGGATAGTTCGTCATAAGCGTGACTGTTATAAAGGTAATTCACGGTATGGAAGGAACACCTTTCCAACTAAAATATCTCTAATTAGTCTAAAGCGTATGTTTAATATATCATCGGAATCGTGCAACGGTCTCTACTTTGAGAGGGATTTTTTCTGATTACGTTTTTGTTGTTTTAAAAAAGGAACGTAATTACAATAAGTGCACGAATACAAGTTATAGTAGTTCAAATGACGTGGGTTTGGGTCTGATGGCCATTCTTAAGTTGTACCACTCTCCCCAATTCTACGCCAAGTCAAAGGTCTCAACACTCTGTCCCCAGACACTTAATTAAAACTAACGTTACGATCACGTCAAGAACCATTCGAAGGGTCACCAGGCCATCAATTACAACTGTTTTCTGACCAGAAAACGCATAATGAGTTGACCACTGGTGATCGGACGTGTTCTCGACAACAACACTCATGTACTGACTTGAGGCAGTTGGGAGAGAGTCTGAAATTGATTGTGTTTAGATGGTGTGAATTATTTATTAGCTTATGGATGATGGTGTGGTGCGACGCCAAGAACTTGACACTTTCACAGTGACGACAAGATACGTGTGTTTAGCATGCACTGTTTGCTTGTCAAGCCAGATTAAGCACAAGACCGCCCGAGGCCAACAACTGGGGAGTTATAATTAAACAATAATTAACAAATAACAAACCTCTACCGATTATCCATCACCTTGCAGGAAATTCTGTAAGAAAACGTGTTTTGTCTGACTCTCGGTTTCTCCGTTTGGACTAGTGAGTAATGTTGGTGCAGAATTCCTACAATTTCAGATCAATAATGCGACGCATGTGGTCTACATTCGGACAATCAAATGTTTTAACCACAAGCATCCTCTGAGATGAACGTATCAAAATAAATGGCATTTATTTGTATACTTGCTGCCTTCTCTCCTTGTTATCCCCTGTGAAAAAAAGTTGTCAAAAATACCATTAGATACAATTTCAAACACAGTTTAATGGATTTAAAACGTTGTAGATAGTGTTTGATGTCATTCACAGGTTTTAGTGTCGTCTCGTCAAGCCGAACTCAAACGTTCGATTCCCACATGGACATAATGTGGTAAGCCTATTTTACGTTTTGTTTGTTGGTTTATTAGCGCTGCGATCAGCAGCATTCCAACTATAGAACACTTGTGTGTAAAAATCGAGTTTGGACCAGACAGTCCAGTGACTGGCGTCATGAGTGTCGATCTCAGAAACTGGGATACGATGCGATACATCAACCAAGACTATGAGCCTGACCGCCCAATCCAGCTATTCGCCTCTCACGACAACCATGGGCTGCTGAATATCTGTTCTCACCCGGATCTCCACGGGTACCATTTACCCGTCCTCCTGTCTTGATTTTGCTGAAGAAATAATGCCAAAAGTGGCTTGAATCCATACTCATTCACTAACATTAAACTAAACATTCAACGCCGTGATAACTGAATACAATTTATGTTCAAATCTCACTCACTCACCCACTGTCATATTAATCCAAATCAATACCAGCCCACTCTTTACATCGCACCGTGCAGTAATAAGGCAAAGCCAGTCACTGTAATTAGATATGCGTTATTTCCTTGTCATCTCTCTGGTCAGAATCAGTAATTGTCTGACAACTTCTTGCATACAATAACCTGATAGGAAGAAGAACAATTCCTTCCAGACTCAGTAATGAAATTTGATGAAACCATTTGCAGCTTATAGCTACCGAGTAGTTCGTTGATGTTTTAAGCCAACCAAAATCGTTTGTATCACCTCTGTTCCACGACATAAACGTAATTTGAGAATGTTTAGGTATATCTTTCAGTACTGAAGGTAGTTGAAGTTACAAGTTACAGATGTGTTATTTTCAACTTCAGTAATGTGAGTTGAGCTTTTCCAAAACATTCCAGTAATGTAAAATCTTGCCACCTTAATGTGGTCGAGACGTTTACAGTCTAAGTAAAACTCACAATCACGTATCTGGTGCTGAAAATCGAAATAATCGGAGCCAAAGCAGGATTCGAACCCCAAATTATCATGCCTCGGCACCGTTAATACTGATGTTTACTCGATCTCTGATATCATTTGCAGTCATTCAGTACCGTGAGGAGCTAAGAATCAAATTCCTTTTCTCCAGAGCTTCACGTGAGTTAACGCGTGAAGTGATTTAACACGTCTTGCACCTACACAGAGAAAGGAGAGAAAAAGTAGTAGACTTAAGCTTCAAATAAGAAAAAAGCAGGAGATTGTCCTGGTTTCCCAAGATGGTCTTAACGTTACAACTGCCTCAAAACGGTCGGTCCAAGGAAAGTGATAATAGGATTTTAAACAATGAATACAACCGTTTTCAGTGGCAAAGAAACGCAGCAGAGTTCAATTCCAAGCAAAAGGTTTATCCTCACATCATGTTCTTCGCCTTCGAAACTTAGGTTTCTTGAATACGTGCGTTTAAGCCACCGAGAAACATAGATGTCTACCTTCCCTTACAAGGCAAACACCGATCTCATCATTATTATGACGGAGGTCTTTAGATAAACGAGTCCGATCCAGACAGTTGAGTATTTTCTATATTACGTACTGAGACCATCCACCGGTCTACTAAAGGCTCGAAACCTAAGACAAACTATAGGGTTACGACATGTCGTAATGTTACGAACGCTCTTTGGACTGAGATCTAAACACTCTGAATACGATTTTACTTAAAGAAAGAGATCACCAACTCTGTCCAGGTCGGTTACTAGTATGTCGTATTTTAGACCACTGTGGATACAGACTGCCTGAGACAAGATCCGCCTTCAATCACGAAAAATAAGTTACTTTAAAGGATGTGGGTTTCGTTTGCTTTTATTTTCTTTCATCCTTATTTTTATTTATTTATTTATTTATTTGCTGAAAGTAACGAGCAAGGCTTTGGTGATGTCAAACCGTATTAACTGCAAACAGGAATTCGAACCCCCTAATTCATTACCTTTCAAAGGCCCATTTGTTCCGTCGCATCGCTTCAAGATCTTTTTTGAAGGAGGAACGACTGATAGTCTGAGCCGTATTGCGTTCTTGTTCTACGAGACATATATTGTCTGTGGTTTGCAATATAACAAATCAATACAGAACATGTGTCATTCGGACATTTTCGCTACACATATGCCTATCTCTCATTCGTAATAAATATTTTCTGGGACAGATGCTTTGACGCTGTTTTGACTAAAGAAATCATGGACTTGCAATAACAAAAACCGCAAAGGTCTCCAATGGAATTAAAATCTTCAAATCACTGCTCATGACTTCTTGCTCATGACTTTCAGCGTTTCGAGGACATCTATTCTGACAGGCAAATAGACGCTATGGGAATGAATTCAGCAGAATGAAAAACGCTTGTACACGTTGCTTTCGTCTAAAAATCAGTAACTGTTGCTGTAAAAATATAAATTTGTGTGTTTCCATAGTAATCTTTCTGGTAATATCAAATGAAGCAGAGATCGCTTGCTTGCAGAAAGACATATAACTCGTGGACCTATTTTTGGTCGTGATTGATTATTGAAGCAGAGTTTCCAGTGATGTAACTTGAACAGATGATTGACACATGTGTACTTTTCATGTGAAACCCATAATAATAGGTTTCTTTCTACAAAACAAATATAGGCAGACGAAGCTTGCATGTTAACATGGTTTCTACTTCCAATCATCCGTCATCATTTATCATTCTTTTATCTCTATCGTTTATTCTTTGTCGCAATCGTTCATCTTTTATCGTCCATTATGGGCGGGGAGGTAGCTTAGTGGTTTTAGTGTTCACTCATTATCAGTTCGATTCCCCACTTGGGTACAATGTGTGAAACCCATTTCTGATGTCCTCGATATTGCTGGAATATTTGGAGAATTGCTAAAAGCGGGTTAAAATCGTACTCACTCACTTATCGTCCATTATTATATTCAGCGTTCACTACTTGCTGTTCATGGTCACCATTTACCGTTCATCGGTTATCTCTGACCGTGGATTTATGGTTATCGTCTATTCTTTATGGCAATCGTTCAATGTTTATTGTTCATCATGAATCATATCATTCATCGGTCCTCATTTATCTTTCATCAGACCTCTCTCTTCGTTCGTTCCACCTTGTTTTATCGTTCATCGTTATAGTCATTCGATCATTCCTCGTTGATCAAGGTGACTTCTTGGCTTACAAACCGATTTTTAAAAAGCTTATACTGTTTCAAACACCAATATTGAACAACAGCGGATTTCCGTTTTTCATCTGGAATTAGTTTTCAAAGTACAGTGTCGATGATACAAAGTGAGTTGGAAGAGGACAAGTCAAACCCATCAGAGGATCAGAGTCTGTTGCTACTGCCGTAACAATAGCTCAAGAGATAATTCTCCGAGGAATTTGTGGATCACACCACTCCCCAAAGCTTGGCATCCTGCGAATTTTCCTGGCAGCAGTATCCCTGCTTATGTGAGAAAAATCACTAATAGCGTAATTGTCACACCGCACATAACACTGTGCAAAACACATTCAATATGCTCATATCAGGCATGAGACGAATCAGTCTTAATGGACTTTGGGGGCAACATTTCCCCTTAGACTAAACGTTCCTAGTGTCAAATATCATTAAATATAACTCACACAAAACTATGATACCTGTGGGTTAAAGTCTTTGCTTCTAGGATACATTATGAACTTTAATATGTAATGCATCCTATAAAATACTCTTAAGAATCTCTTAATACTCTTAACAGTTGTACTGAACACTGTTAATTCCGTACAGCGTGCACATGCACATGTTGACAGACATCAACGCTGATGGTTAATAAGATCATCATACACTGTTATTTCGAGTTCATTTAACTACCAGCATGTTGTTTTAACCCATTCTCACCATAGTGGGTAATGCGTTTGAGAAACACGCGTACCAGGATCTTCAAGTTGAGGACTCAATCCAAAAATTGAAATCGCCCTGCCTATGGTCCCTAGTCTGATCTGTGCAGAGTTGCGCCCCTCGTGTAACACTCTTCAGATAACATTTATCGTTACGTCGCGTCGCGTCGCGTCGCGTCGCGTCATGTCACCTCACGGGTTCGAAACTTCAGTCGCCAGGGCCTGTCCACCTTTGAGGAAAAAGGGCACTAGGCGTTTGTGAATGAGGGTGTTCCAAGGTTGGTAAGCGTGCAGGCGACAATGAAGCCACCCTACTATATATTTCTTCAAACCCAACTCACTTAACTGGTACCAGAACATGTTCCCGTTTTGTGACAAACGTTTGGAAATACTTCCACTATTTGACATTAGCATCGACAGACGCAGTTAGAATACTATGACATGCATCAACGAAGTCGTTTTCATAAAGCAATCATAGCGCTGTCGTAATAGCAATCGTAAGTCTGTATGAAAGTATGGGAGTTACGATCACCTTAGCGCTACGATCGCCACCCAATTCCGTCAGCAGCTACTGTCGATAGACATGGGTGCTGAAGATCAATTCAAAACTAGATCCTCCCTTGTCAAACATACATTGAGAAATTCTGCATAGAATAGCTGGACGCATCAGCAACATGATGCTACACAATTCCACAATTCCATAATTCCAAACCGCAGACAAATTCTATCAAATCGAATTTGTCTTTAAAGACAATGAAAACAATGGATCATATATGTATCAATTTCGTATCGTAGAAACAAATCCATTACTTTAAATTAGTCTACTCAATTGGTGTCATGGCGGCCGTTCTAAGATTACAGTTTAATCAAATTAACTCCAGTTCCCTGAGGTACAATTGTGTCGCGAGGGAACGCCGCAGCTGCCAATTTCCGAATCATAGCTAGGTTTAGTGTCAGAAACGCTGACGGATGTCGTAAACCTGGCAGGGGATTGGTCAACAATATCAAATATTAAGCATGTCGGGTTATATACGACGCGACTGTCCAGAATTTGTCCAGAAACTCTGCATCCTGGGATACGTCACTGGGCCTTGAAACTAAAATATAATAATCATTTTGTGAATTGTTTAATATATACTCTACAGTGAGGTCTAGAGCAAATGTTGACAGATATCTTCGCACGTAATAAAGTATCGCTAAATAAATTCACGATGCGCTATATTTTGGATTCAGTGCAGATGAAGACACACGCTCCCTAGAACCTGGGTGCACCTTAAGTAATGTTTTGTTGGTCCAGGAAACGTGTTTCTTTTTGTTAGAAGAAGTTTGTATTTTTGTAAACACTGATTTTAAGGAAAAATTCTGTCTCAAACAGATTTCCATGCACAAAATATGAAGGAGTCCATCCGTCATGTTTTAACTTCTGAAGCAGAATTTGTTCGTTCAATACAGCAACGAATTAACCAGCATGGCCTGATGGTGGGTTATCAATAATTCGACTAAAAGTTTTTATAAGTTGACTAGCCACACACTAGTTACTGTATCATTTCCTGTTGTTGAACCTTTTTCCCACGTCTCATGACCTTTCAACCGCAGTCTACGCTACAAGATGCTGATCCTGAGAGAGTGAGTTGGTGGAGACCATAAATGGTCTTTGCACCATGTACCCATATGAGGAATCGAACCCGACTCTTCGGAGAGACGAGCGAATGCTTTAACCACCACGCTACCTCACCGCCCCGAAGTCGCTACTGATATGACTGAAACATGTACAAATAATAAAGATTTACCTTTTTCTGGGCCACTACGATGCAAATCAATGACAAAGGAGGATTGCACAGACTGAGAAGACAGTTGTGATTGTTGTCATGGAGATTAAACCATTATTGCCAAGACATAATTACATAATAGCTACGAACAGGTCTGACCCTCAGACTGATACCCGACCCCGCCTTTGCAGATATTAATCATAATTAGTGGAAGATTCAATTAATGTGTCTAGACCAGGAACGTTTAAGTCAGGTTTCTGTTTCCCAATATCGGAGACTGTGTGTTGGAGTTACCAGCTGGTGATCTGCCATTAGGAACACGGAGATATTTTGTTACCGTGAAACTAACGCCCGTTGACTTATTAACGTCATATTTTGACGTTAAGATGTTTACCATGGATGACACAAAATGTGCATAGTCGGACAACGTCTTTGGTGTACATGAAGTAAACAGTGAAATCGTTATCAACTGCGAAAAAGGATTTGGATAACCAAATGAAAATGAGCACACTGTCTCAGTCCATGTTTCCCCATAGGGGAGATGGGGTGGCCCAGTGGTTCGTCATGCCGAAAACCTAGCTTTGATTTCCAAAGTGGTTTCGACGTATGAGGCCTAACAATTTCAAAACACCTGCAAGTGAACTCATCGTTTGCACGATGTCAGTTCATTATAGAATCCCATAAGTACACATGTGCATCAATATCGACTATCTCCTTGTATCGACCGGCGAAATATTTATTAACTTGCAGTGCTTTAACACAATGAGGTATCATTGAACTACACAAACTAGTGGTCAACGTGTTGTTAATCTGACAGGAATACTGAAAACAGTATAGTGTAAAGCAAAAGAAAGTATACACTTGATGTCGAACGAACCTAAGATCCACAGCTACCATGCCCGTATTAAGCATATTGCCACCGAACGATCATTTCGTGTGTTGGATCAATTTTAGCAATCCTCAAACAAAAGTCTTTTCTTCAGTGTATATACCTGGAGTTGTTAAATGATAGAGGGGTGATGGGGTGGCCTGGTGGGTAAAGCGTTCGTTCGTTTCGCCAAAGGTCAGTGTTCGATTACCCTCCTGGGTACAATATGCGAAGCCTAATTCTACTCAGGATCCACAAAGAGTAGGTCCGTGGAGTAGCCTAGTAGTGAAATTGTTCGCTCGTCACGCGAGTTCGATTCCTCATATGGGCCTTCGGCGCAACGTGCGAACTCCGTAACTACTAGGCTACTCCATTGCCCTAAAACCTTGTAGATCCTAGCCAGTATTGGTAACACGTATGTCAGACGTAAGTGCCGATCCTTCGTCTTCGTATCCTGGTGGCGATGATAGCAGCACCATAAATTTTGTTTAATTTCGAGCTGTGTTCAGACCACAGCAATCCCTTGATATCTACCTTGGTAAACGACCCGTGAAGGTCCCGGGGTAGAACAGGCCGTCAGCAACCCATGCTTGCCATAAAAGGCGACTATGCTTGTCGTAAGAGGCGACTAACGGGATTGGGTGGTCAGCCATGCTCATGTTGTTGATCACTGGATTCTCTTGTCAAGACTATTTACAGACCGCCGCCATATAGCTGGAATGTTGCTGAGTGCGGCTTAAAACTAAACTCACCCGCACACTCACCTTGCTAAACACCAACGAAGACCCATGCACTCATACATGGGTCAACACTGTTTTAACCAGTACTGTAAAATGACGCACTCAAATGATACTGTGGCGGGTTGTAAATTTGGAGGCAATTTTTTTCCGGGGAGATATGATGTCACTATCCTGTCAATAGGTTTAACCTAAAATGTATTGATCTTTGGAAAAAAAATGATTTTCATAAAAGATTCTTTTAAACAACAAAACACCTAGCACCACATTACAGAAGTCCACGGATTCCTTGGAAATGCAGGTAATGTCCCTCTGTTATTGTGATACTATATTATTATGATATTTATGTAAATTATTACTCAACATGGGTATCTAAGGATTCCAAGACGATTACCAAGGGTACCATGGCTGAAGTGGTCAAACATGACTGATTGAACCATCACGGTTCGATGTCATAGATGCTCTCAGTTATCTGTTCGATCGAACCTTAAATGCAGGACGACGTATTCTGCATATGCCTTGAACAACTCTAAGTGTTTCGTTATGCAACAAGCACATCAAGGTTAATTGTGCATAAAGGGGTTATATATTGATTGTTTTGCCATAACATAATATTTTGCTGATACTGGAACTAATGTAAGCCACAAATCTAAATCAACTTCTTTTGATAAAGAGACCATTCAACGCTTTTGTTTCACCACAACCCAACGTAGCTTCCCCTTAAATTGTTGATTTTTATTCTTCTAATAAATCAAATAAAACATAACTTCCTGCAAGAATTGTACGACTTCGAAAACAGCAAATCAAACAATGCAAAACATTTCTTTGTCGAAATCATTAGGTTTCCGTCAGTGACAAGAGCTGCAGATGAGATTCATTCCATCCATACTCTCAGCATGATTCGCCGGATGCCAACAGCGTAGGCAGAACACCGCCCTTTAACATCGTGGACGGTCCGAGTCGATACATTGTCACGTTGCCTTGTGAAGCGAAGGGACTCCACTTCCAGCAGTACTGTCTGTGATTGTCGTTCTGCTTCACACGATGTAGGAGACGACAATTCTAGATTCGAGTGTAGAATAGCACCTGGCTTGAGAGAGCTGAGGAAGTGGACTGTTTTGATTGATTCCTGTATTACTGAGTATCACTTGTATAGTACTGTGGAGTTAAACGTGCTTTCCAACCATGTCGATGCTAGTAAGGAAAGGAACAATGGTTCGCAAGAAGAGGGGACAATCAATTAGAAGGGCTGCAAGTCCCAAACCTGCTGACCCAGAGCTTGGCAAATTTCGGGTGACGGACCAGAGTACACTTCGAACTCCAACGCGAGCATATCAAGGATCATATTCGGTAGGTGAACATTCTGTATCTATTTATCAAATTGTCATTGGGTCAAACGTCTTATGAAACCATATGCCCATATGTGAACAAGTTTTGTTGAATATGTAGATTCTGTTGAATTTTTTAAAGTACGTACAGAGGTTTTGTATCTATCACGTTAAAAGTCTATTGCATGTTTTTTCTCCTGTTGTCACCCACATCTACGTAAAGGCAGATGTAATGGGACTTTTTCTAAAACACTACATTCGTCTTCCTGACAAACTGCATGGGGTTTAAATGGAAATTTAAACAAAAAATATGGCCTTTGAATCATCAAACGTACGTGCAAGAGCACTTTGAGTCAGGTCAAGTAGAATAATGATGTTTGATACGCCGATGTGAAACAGAATAGTGGGGTTTATTGAAATTGGTAAGGAAAAAGAAACATAAAATGTTTCTTCAATACCGGAAAACAGCTTTGTTATGCCAGTGGAAACGCAGTTTACTGAATTTGGAAAACGCTTTCTTTTTGTGGTGCTATACGGTAAAAGCTTGTTTTACCGATGACCGGCTTCACCGTCTGAGATGATTACTGACGGCAATTTCAACATCTGTACAAACTGCCTTACTGTACAGACGACCTGTGAATATCCGGGTTAAAATTTGTCGTAAGAGGCGACTAACGGGATCGGGTAGTCATACTCGATGACTTGGTTTATGCACCTGGTGGCATTACTGGTTTTCATTGATGTAACTGCCCTTACGTCGAAAGGAATTCGTTTCGACGGATAATCGAGAGTAATCAATTATTCTCACGCGTTGGCGTTATGTATTACTTATATATTATAAATGGTGGTTAGTGGTCCTGTGCACAGGGGGTAGGTCACAAATCAGTTAAACCTAAGCAGCGTGCACGTGGTCTTGAGATTCTTGGAAGGGTGACCGTGTTTGCCGGCTTGACACCCGAGTCCTCAGAACGAAGCACATGTGCTACACGTGGCCTCATATCGCTATAAACTTGCTTGGGTTATCTGGGGTAATAATAATAATCAGGTTATATTTGTGCTCTTTGTGCAGGATATGAAGCCTTGAAAGGCGTGGTATAAATAGTCTACATTTTGTTATTCTATGTCAATAACCAATGGCAATAGCATCGTACGGATTAGGCGTATTAAATGTATAGCTGAAAACTGTCTTTGAAAAGTTCCTGGAATGAGGAATAATTGTTTCCACCCGATTTAAATGTTACCAGGAAGATTGCTTGTCTAAACTATCAGTGCCGTTACATCGCGTAGATTTCCTGTTTCGTTTTGAAGGCGGGCTATGTTCTGATGTTCAGACGAATGGGCAATATAATACTATATTCTAAGCTTGTGTAGACCAATGGGTTTTGCAATCGACCGTGCAAATGACAATGGTTCTATTTAGCAGCCATTAGGCTAGCCGTTCACTTATTGTAGGGTGGTAGGTGGCCTAGTGGTACCAACTTTCCCTTGTTCAGACAAGCTCGATATCTATTCTTCGGATGGTTACAGAGGGCCACATCTGGTGTCTCCATTGTCATATGTATTGGATATTGCCGAACGTGACACATACCCATACTCAAGCAATGTCGTATTTGGTACCGTTTGTTCCACATTCGTATTGCAGAGTTGCATCCCTTGAGAACATCCGGAAACGTATCGATGCGAAACCTAGTTCATCACCATTGAGTTTCTAAGTTGATCAACACCCAAGGTGCTCATGCGTTTCACTGAAGCGGTTAACGTTTGAGACATATATCACTTCAGGATGTGCTCACTCACTCACTCACTCACTCACTCGAGTTAGCCAAGTGCTGTTTGTATTTGCTCATTCAAACTCCTTTCTTCTTCACGTATGCATGATTTGTACATTTTCATTTATTTTAGGTAAAACTGTATATACTGACATCGCACGAATCTTTAACAATAGAGATATAGCTGGATTGAAATGCATGACGGTGGTCTGTAAAAATCGATCAGACTGACGTACACCATGAGCATCAATCTACTCAGTTATGATACGATATCTTGTATGAACCAAGTCAGCGAGCCTGACCACCCGATCCCCAGTTGACTCTTACGACAAGCATGGATATCTTCAAACCAATTTTAACCCGAACCTGCACATGTATTGTAAGAAATGCATGACACTACATGATATTGATGGAAAAGCGTGTTTGTTGTAACAAAGTAAGCAATACTCAGTCCCTCACTTATGGTAAAATATACTAAATAACAAATAATAAATATATAATAAAGTAAGCAATACTCAGTTCCTCACTTATGGTATGATATAATCTCTGCTAAGACGTCACCAACATGTTAAACATCTTCTCGCTGACCATTGTGATGGGAAACAGAATGATTTCTGAAACCTGAAATAGCATCGGAAAGGACACAGCAATCATTCATATATATCACAATTTAGTAAACCTCACCCATTAGATTCCGTTATAGTTATAGGCAAAGTGATTTGTTTGCACAGACAGTTATATGTACGTCAGGAATAAGATGTCACAATTTACGATGGTGAAATTTAATATATTAAGGTGAAAATTCGCTCGTCTGTCCTGAATGTTCAAAGATATATTACTTGCTATCCGATATTCACTCCTTATGAAATAACACTTGAATTTAGTTGAGAGACATTACCTAGACAATGACATGTGGCGGCTGCTCTGTTTGCGGCTGGAACAGCTTACCTTTTCGCGAACACCTGGTGTCATCATAAAGAATAACAAACACATACTTATGATATACACTTTACTACCATTTTCACGAACTCGAGGGAACCGTTGATGCCATTTTGGTTAAACCGTAGTCTTCTACACGCATTTCGTTTAAAATATATAGTACGTCGCAGGACAAAATGAAATCTGTGTGTTGTATCTGTCGGTTCGTAATAAGCGAGTTCGGTTTGTGGCTTGCCTTTCCTCACGACGGTTCGGACATCCGAGTATTTGTCACGTCGAATGATTTCATAGTCGTGTCATATCAAAACACGTTAAAATATCATTACAGTATTAGTTGGTCCCTGTCTTTGGCTCTCCGTTAGTTGTATAACAAGGACTGGTCAGCTCGGAGTCAGTGTAATGTGTCTGAGTGGGGTATGGTATCCGTGTGAACATGAGCCATAAAACCAGCTTAAGTCGTGGCTAATACAAGTAGCCACGCATACACACGCACGCACGTCGCCATATTGAGCGAAATATTCCTAGTATTCCCATTTCAACTCCCCTCACCTTAATGTGCGGAATATCGATGCTATGCAATAGGATTGTAATGTTTTCCTCTATATTTAGTGTTTTAATTTGACGAAATGTAGCGGAGTTACTTGCCAAGAACTGACGTTTTACTGAATTTTAGAACATCTAGACAAATACCAGCTTCTGCAGGTAGAATGTTTATGCGTATATGTGTTGATTGTATGCTGATATAAGCGTCTAAAGTCTCACTGAGCGAGCAAATTGTTACGTTTTAGTGACTTATGATATTACGGGTGCTAACTGTTTCATCACTTTCACGCGCCGTGCCACTAAACACACGCACATTCTACTGTGTGTGACACGTTACGAATCTTATGGGCCCTTTTACTTTAGAGTGCATCCGGACATAATTGTATTGCATATACGGGATATGATGCTGATTTTCCCTGTTGTTGTGTGTCATCTTTTGATGATGATGATGATGATGATGATGGTGGTGGTGGTGGCGGTGGTGATGATGATGATGATGATTCCATTTATATGGTGCCAACTCCATACACTATGTGTATGCTCATAGCGCTACAAATACACTGCAATATCAACTCTGCCAGCGGGACACAGAACACATGGCAGTAGATTCTAGTCCAGGTATTACTGTCGAATGAGTTTTTAACTGAGACTTGGAAAGCGAGATTGTTTCGAGTTCTTTGAGCTGGGAGACCGGCAACATTATGACTGAATGGTCTTTTGCAAAATCGTTTCAAGTTAGTAACTGGAATGTGGAAGAGATCAACGTCATTATTCTGCATTCACGGGCAAAACAATTCCAACGCATATCCATGTACCTCTCTTTGGGTCAGCACTAGAGGGCAGAGTTAATTCTGGTCAAATCAAACTACTCTCTTAAACTGATTCGTAATATATTCCCAAGAACATAACTCCATAATGCAAGACATCAACCCTGCTAAATTCAATTTCTTCTAAATAACGACCTGTAGTACCAAGCCCGATGTCATTAAGAAACGAATTTAATACAACGTTCGGATGTTTCTGTTTGAACCTTCATCTTCTTTCGACCTGTTGTGAATAAAGAATACATCTGCTGTACATAAAGAACATTTAATCTTTGTTATCTGTCACCTCTCAGAAGTTCTGTGTTCGGCGTGCAATACGCTAATTCGTAAAGGGTTCTCCATGCACCATACATAACAGGACTTTCTTCCTGCTTGTTACAACTCGAGCAATATGTGATCGGAACTCTATAACCCGTGATGATCAATACAATGCCCAAGATGTGAACATGCTGGTGGCGAAAATACTCAAGAGAATGACATCCTGTTTCTTCCAGGTTGAAATCTTTGGAGGAAGGAAGTGTCATCCAACGTGCTGAACATATTTTGCGTGGTAGCTCAGCAATCATTCGCCCTTGCAAGGAGTGCAATTGATTTACCGTAACCATCATGGGTTCTGTTGCTGATGGAAGAATCTAAACTTAATTTGTTACCAGTACTTTTTTAAGTTTATCTTAATGAGAAATTGCATGATTTTCGTATGGTCATTTCATGTGATTTTGGTTTCCTGGCTGTTTGTCATCATTTGAAAAAACACACAAAATAACAGTTCACGTTTATTCAGTGCCTCTGTCAAACGATATGACTTCCTTTCCTACTCTATGGAAACCTGATTTATTGGAAGGTTTCCCGAGTGTTCTTTGATTTTAAACACATTTACAATTGGAAGAATCTGCAAAACAGCAAATATTATACCCATATCCCTGTAACACGGCGCTGTGGGGTAGCCTAGTGGACAAAGTGTTCGCCCCTTACGTCGAAGACCTGCGTTCGATTCCCCACATTGGTTCAGTGTGTGAAGCCCATACTTGGTGTCCCCCGCCATGTTATTGCTGCTGCAATATTGCTAAGATCGGGATAAAACTAAATTCACTCACTCCGTATACCATGTGACTTTTAGGGAAAAGGTTTACTAATACTGGATGAACATTTCACTTCAGTTTCTGTGTCTGTGTGTCCGGTATGTCGAGTGTTTTAGACAAACGTTTAAATGTAGTATGGGCATTATATTTCTCGAATATGTATGTCTGTATAGCACAGTTTACTTGTTCGATGGACCTTTCTCTTCCCGAGTCTAATTCTATGTATCCCGCATATACCTATCGAACAGACATTATGCTTCCGAGTGTGTATGCCCGTATACCGCGTGTGTGTTAAAGTACTTTAAGGTAAAATGTTTACTTGCCGTCTTGGCATGAAACTTCCCGAATCTGTATGTCCGTATACTACGTCTCTTTGACAATCATTTACCTGTCATTTACACTGTACTCCCCGAATCTGTTTATCCGTAGATCACGTTTTTGTTAGACAACCATGTACCTGTTACATATGCATTATACTTGCCGAATCTGCATATCCGCACACCACGTGTCTGTTAGACAACCGTGTACCTGTTGCATATACGTCATGCTTCCCGAATCTGTATATCCGCACACCACGTGTCTGTTAGACAAAGGTGTACCTGTTACGTATACGTTATGCTTCCCGAATCTGTATATCCGTATATCACGTGTCTGTTAGTCAGTTATTTACCTGTTACAGATTATGCATTATACGCTCCGATACCATGTGTCTGCCACATATCTTATCTTTATCTCTTTGGCAAATGTTAACTTACATATGAATAAATTTCCCAGGTTGGATCGTTGTATAACACGTACCTGTTAGATGACGATTAACTGTTCGAAATGCATTTAGTACCTATTCCTTGGTGTCTAGAACTGACACTGATTATTAATGTTGATTCTCCAAGAGGGCATGCAATGTACTAGTTTGCCATACAGACAATAAAACAATTATATCCAAGAAAGCCCAGTCAAGGTTATGTGGCAGATCTATAGCTAGATGTCCACAGTTTCTGAAAATGAAGAAAATACTTTGGCTTCCATATCATATTTTGTGCTTATAATTTAGGAACTGTGTTGTTCTGTACAATATGTTCATTTCAAAGACTACATGTTAGTCTCCACTCATGAAGAAAACTAATCATACGGTAACGTCCCTTGCCTAATGAGGTTACAAGAAGTAAGTGTATCCTTTAATTAGCAAGGGCATTTATCGACGTAACTTGGATGGCGCACCGGAATATCAAATGCTTATCTGGCGGGTTAGTGTCGGGTGAAGCTGAGAATAAAAGCTATAATGGATTGTTATTTGATTAATCCCAGTGTACGAAATAGGATATTCAGTATCTATTAGTAAAAGTATCTCAACTCCGTCCAGACACGCACCCACACAATATAGGTATATGAGGAAAACACCTACACCCACAGACACACGAAACACGTTCAGGGAGTCTTTCACCAATTTCGTATACACGAATACTTTAAGCATAATCCAACACCACAGCGTCCGGGAACTCTGGAAAGGAGTTTAACACATTGTTCTCATGATGGGAATCGAACCCGGGTCGTTGCTTCAACCACTAACACCCCGCTGTCTGAGTGGATGACTAATCGATTACTTGTACAACAGTTATAGAGCAGAAACATTGGTTTGACATTATTTATTGACCTTTCCTAAGCAGGATCATTTGAATCTGCACCTTTACCAGTTTTTTCAAACCGCGTTAACAAAATATTTAAATTTCAGAAAATCAGCGCGCTATTCTTTAATAC
Organism: Haliotis asinina; assembly: GCF_037392515.1. Lineage (NCBI taxonomy): Eukaryota > Metazoa > Mollusca > Gastropoda > Lepetellida > Haliotidae > Haliotis > Haliotis asinina. The sequence goes on from NC_090281.1 coordinate 72,859,962, forward strand.
CTGGGGTCAACTTTTCCAACATCTGAGATTGTGATCGCCGAGGACCTTGTGGCAAAATGTTTGTCCTTTTCAAACTCGTGTAATGCTGATATTTCTGCTCTTACCGATCGTTTTTGCTCCATTTTATTAGTCCTTGATCTAGCTGGCTATTCATCTCACCACGACATTCACAACAGTATCACAGTAAATGTTTATCGACGTAACTTGATGTCCTTGTCATTCTGTTCGGATAATTCTGACATTTTGTTTAATCGCGATTTGTTCAGAATTATAATTGACCTTCTGTAAACACGAGAATTTATTTCTGAAGCGGGCGGATTTTGTTCGTTTATTCAAACACGAGTTTCTCCTCCAAATGGAAACTTTCAAAAGGCTACTGTCTTACATAATGAATGGAGTCTTTGAACGACATTGGCTTGAACTGAAATAGATACGCACAATATCAACACATTGTGGATGTCAAATAAAATTCTATCGGGTATCACATTTAGCCAGTGTGTGTTTTGACGTCAACAGAAAAATTACCATTTATATCTATTATGTCTGCACACCAAATCTACCAAATTCCATCTTTCAGTCTACTAACGAAATTATGCTTTCACTAATGTACACATTGAGATGCGTACATACTATCTGCGACTCGCTGACAGATATTCAGCATATTGCTGGATTGAGTTCGGGAAGACTATTAGCTGAGACGCAGCCCCGTAAGATCTTACCCTTAAGATCTGTTGATTTGGCTAATCTTGAAACAGCAACATTCAACATTCTGCAGAATGAAACACAGAGCATTTTGACAGGATATTTCCGGACGGTCATAAAGGAAGATAACACAGGATGACTTAGTTTATGATAATAAAAGCCCATCAAATTTGATCAAACGATAAATGAAATACAGACACACACACGCACGCACGCACGCACACATATATTTCATTGACTCAAACAAATGAGAAATTATGGCAACAGTTTTATTACTCCGTTTCGAAGCGATCAGCCGTTTCCATCTGAGGTCAAGGTCATTCGTACACCCTGTGTAATGTGTTTCGTTGCAGCTTTGACGGGGCGTACGGTTCGTAAACGTTGGCAAATCTGCCTGCATAGTTTCGTATGCTTTGGCTATTAACCAATACGTAATCGACAAATATGTCTTAAGGGTAATAAAATTCAGTATTCCTGGCGAAATATTTCTCTTCCTGAAATGTACCTGTAATCACGACAATCACGAATATTGTTCTCTACAGCTGGAACTTATGGTACCAGTTCTTTTGAAAGCTATAAAGCGACAAGCATTCTTGTGGAACCGGGCAGTGGTGTTATGGAACGATGTCCGACTTGGTAAGGAGAATAACAACTTTATTAAATCCACGTCTTCAGTGTCCTAATGTACATAGTGTCTAGCTAGACGAATCGAGCTGGACGATTCTGATTATGGGCCAACCGTATATGTAGCTGACACAGAAAAGAACATCTTGTGATTTAAATGACGCTTTTAACATTATTCCTGCACTATATGGAACACAAACCAAGAATGGCTTCTTACGACAAGCATGGGTTGCTGAAGACCAGTGTTTAACCAGACCTTCACGGTCTTTACAGTTGAAATATTCTGCATAGTTTCATTATTTCCAACCCACTCACTAACCCATTTTGTGCTAATGTCCACTTGTGTTCATCGCCCATAGTACGGGTATTACCTCTGCTTCCCGTTATTAACCCAATTTAATCTCAATCGCGACCGATCCATGAACAGACCAAGGTCATGAAATGATTCCTTTCAACGCAGTTTCCCCAAACCCATCTTTATGCATAACGGAGATATTCTTTTTCACATGATGCTCTGTGTCCGGTTACAATCATAGGTGGAATTTCCGGCTCTATCTGATGCTATCCCTTTCACCATATCTAATCCTCAGTGAAATATCCGCGCTGCTAAATTTGCTACACTGGCAATTTAATAAGGTTTCTTCATTTCCGTTTCCTTTACCCACAGGAACTAGTGCTGCATCTTCTCAAAATAATACCTAGTAACCAACGGAATACACCGTTTGGCTGATTATTTTCACAAGCTGTCGATGTCGTGTGCACTGACTGAAGGTTCAAGACTGTTTTCCTCAGATAGAACGTTATATCTATTGATAATTTTGTTTTAAATCTATTGCTAGTGTTTGTTGCTTTCAACACTTGTGAACTGCAAGACATAACCCCTTTATGGGTGACAAAGTCATTTCCACAAGGTTTACCATGAATAGTAGTACTGGTCCCCACTGTTTTTCAACAATCTGGTATATATTTGTATGCATCGGAATCTCTATATACACAGCCATACTAATATATGTATGTGACGTTAAACAACAATCTATCTATCACTTGAGTATCTGGTGTTTGGTAAATAAGTCAGGACCAGACAATACGGTGATCTGCCGCATGAACATCGATGAAAGCAATTGGGATGCGATAAATGTAGCAATCAGGTCAGCGACCCTGATCACCCGATCCCGTTGGTCGCCTCTTGATTTAAACATTCTATTCAGTGAAGAAGGGAATTAGGAACAGGTTATCCAACTTAGGTAACCTTCTCCCGAGTCGCCTCTTATGGCATACTGAAGTCCAATTCTAACCTGGATCTTCACGGGTTGATTATCTGGTGTGTTAACAGGCCGCCATCGTATGACAGCATTACGTCTGTGCGTTGTCAAGCTGTGAGTGCTTACGTTCATAGACAAATTACCTGAGCACCTGGAGCCTTCATTGCTTTTTAGTGATGAATTCAAAAATATTTCACGTTTTTTTACACCAAAAGGAACTTGTTTCTGTCAGTAGTGAAGACTTGATATTCTTTATAAAACGTTTCTTTTTTAGAGTCACTAACAAAACGTGTTGAAAATGCATGTTTGCGAAAAGGTGAGAGCACGAAAAGGATTAATCTTACTGGTTAGGTTTAGAACGTCATAACCGTTTACTGTATGGTTTTTTAAGGAAATGCCATTGCAACACTGATATTAGTTCTTTGGTTTCATTTGGATTAGGTCTATACACGTAATAACAAACCAGAAAAAGTTTCTGCGCTAGTTCCCACACGAATATTTCGCCTTTGATGACATTAAAGATTTTTTACGTCCAATCCGGATTGGACAGTATGTCTTTTCATCTTTATAATTAAACCCTTTGGAAATGACAATTCAATTGTTTACAGTTCGGAGATTACGCTGTGATTTTATAATTTCCATTATGAATAAGTCATTGCTTGCTAAACGGAGTGTTTAATATTAGCCTCCAGCTCTGGAAGTCGAGGGCAGTGTTAATAGATAATATCGATCACAGCTTATCTAAATACGGATAAAACACACAAATGTGTTCCGTCGATATACACTGAAACAATACATCAAAAATAATCTTCCTGTTTGTCCATACAAAACTGATCATATAATGGGAAAGTTTCTTCGTAGGATTAAACCAACGAGTGAAAACGGCGTCCGCTGTGGTCAAACACTGATTGTCACAAACCATAACAGACAAATTTCAGTTTCCAAAATTTATTTACGCTCACCCCACTGTATGTCTAACACACCTTGCACACGTGTTCAGATCCCAGTCATTGCACTCACTCACAAACTACATACAACCCACGGTACATCTCACACACTCTACAGGCTCAACATTATGCAAGTGTAATTAGATAAGTAGGTAATTATCAGTAAACATTGGAAATGAACGGTTGCGGGGTTAAATTTACAACTCTGTTGACCACATGTCACATTACACATCCCAGAATGACCTACGTCAAACTGTCCAGTTCATTTCCACACGTGAACTTTGTTTGCCCAGTTCACTGGTGTTTCAGTCCACTGTTGACAGTCGCTCTCAGTGTCCAACTCCCCTCGTAGTTCACACTGGCCACTGCCTGTTGTCTGTATGTTTGCGTCTCCAAGTGATGTCCCTTACAGTCCTCGGCTGCCCACTCGGAGATGACATCAACCCCTCGGTTGACCACAGACCAACGTGTGCTCACACCGTGCTCCATGCCCTGGGCGCTAAAAGACAACAGTATTCTTACAGTTGGGTACGTAACTTTTGTGACACCCCGTTCAGTCACCCACATGTTTACTGATAAACAATACACTAGTTTCATACATGTTTACACTTTGATACACAGTGTATCTTGAGTGAGTGAGTGAGTTTAGTTTTACGCCGCACTCAGCAATATTCCAGCTATATGGCGGCGGTCTGTAAATAATCGAGTCTGGACCAGACAATCCAGTGATCAACAGTATGAACATCAATCTGCGTAATTGGGAACCGATGACATGTGTCAACCAAGTCAGCGAGCCTGACCACCCGATCCCGTTAGTCGCCTCTTACGACAAGCATAGTCGCCTTTTATGGCAAGCATGGGTTGCTGACGGCCTATTCTACCCCGGGACCTTCAGGGGTCCAGTGTATCTTGAAGTGCTATTATTTTCAACAACTGCAGTAAACATTCAATGCATACATCAAACACCATTTACATACCCGCCTCAAACACAATAGAGTCACTACTTGTGTTTACATACCCAGCATTTAATAACCAAGTGAAATTAAGTACATGAAAACATTCTTCAACTTCAAATACAAAATAAACATACTCACGCATTTCTACCCAAATGCCATCCGACACCACCCAGTGGTATCTCAGCTTTCACTGCCGTGTACGAGCGTCCACCCTCACAGTCACCCAGACAGTTACGCTCAATTGACCCCGTGCAGCACGTGCACCATCAACCCCATCAATACTCCATACAGTTTAGTTACGTTCGGGCGACTCAGTTTCACACCAGAAACAAACCATCCCAATCACCCACTCGCATCACATCAGGTCTTGACACTGATGAGTGAGTGAGTGAGTGAGTGAGTTGAGTTTTACGCCGCACTCAGCAATATTCCAGCTATATGGCGGCGGTCTGTAAATAATCGAGTCTGGACCAGACAATCCAGTGATCAACAACATGAGCATCGATCTGCGCAATTGGGAACCGATGACATGTCACAACCAAGTCAGCGAGCCTGACCACCCGATCCCGTTAGTCGCCTCTTACGACAAGCTGAGTCGCCTTCTATGGCAAGCATGGGTTGCTGAAGGCCTATTCTACCCCGGGACCTTCACGGGTCCTTGACACTGATGAAGGTGCAAATGTGGTACGTCAGGTAGTTACAACTTTCATGTCGTCCCCATTGTCAGTCTCTGATAGAATCATGAATGAAACATAGAAAATATTTTAAAACTATTTTTATAATTGTTTTTAGTGTAAAAATCAGTCTGAGATATTGAACATTTTGTGTCTAATACGTAGTTGAGACGTTTGGGTTCCTTCAAAGATGTAAACTGCAGATCAGTTTAGCGAGGATACTGAGAAATGAGAAATTGGAAAAAGTGTGATATATCCAGATGATGACAAGGTGAAGACACATCTAACAGACGAGGGGTAGAAGGTTCCCTTTGATAAAGGACAGTTACTCTAGCTGCCAGACGTATGGATCATCGCAATCGACAAATCCATACAACAATTTTTACTTGCCTCCATGTACTTTCGTCACTAAAAATATTTACCACCTCAAAACACACTCGTCAAAAGAGAGTCAGTTCAGATTCCACCTTGTGACAACGACGAAAAATCTCTTGCAGATGTCCCCAGTTAAATGTATAGGAATTCACGTGAAGAGTCCTTTGTTGTTGAGGTTTTTGGTATATGTTTCTTATTCATGAGCTTTTTGTGTTCAGGTTCAAAACCATATGAAATTAAGCAACGACCGATTGCAAACCGCAGTTAGGTAGATAACTGTTGACTTAAGAAAGTGTCGGAGTGGTGGGGTAGGTAAGTTGTAGCTCTTCACGCCGAAGACCCGAGTTCGATTCCCCACATGCGTGCAATTTATGAAGACCATTTCTGGGGTTATTGCCGTGATCTTGCTGGAATATTGCTAAATGAGACGTGAAACCATACTCACTCACTCACTCAGAAAGGTTCGTCCCTTCGGCTCTCCAGGATCTTTCCCACCACAATGTTAGACAAACGCACCAAGGTGCACGTGTAACTGTACCGAAGTAAACGGCGTAAAATCAAGTCTCCATCACTCTCCTACATAGCTGCTCGTGCCCAATATAGATCACGCTGGTCATAATTCATCATATTATCCTAATTAATTAAAACACTAAATCGTTTTAATCGTAAATACGTTTTAGGTTTCATCACGTTACAGAAACGCGTGTTGCCACTTCCTGATTTCAATTGGTAATAATTTCTCGTTTTACGATCGATTCGTGCCGAAGCATCAACAAACATAGCTGTGTCTTCATGATTGATTGTTCTGCCTTATTATCTACTTTAAAATTTCCCCAAATTTAGGTTTTTCATTTATGCTCTGTTTCACTGAGATAATAATCAGTTGTTGTTTGGGGTTTTTTTATGTCACCATCTTAGACATAATCCATTCTTTCAGTGTGAGTTACTAGTTACAGCTAACATCCCTTAACTCTCAGCCAACAGTCCCGTCATGAACATCACAAGCAACTACAGCCATGCAACATCACTACCACAATCATTGCACTTTCCGTCTTTGCGTTTGAGTATATCCGTGTTAGGAATATATAATTAAGTCTATTTTAGGCAAAGGTGAACCATACGGAATTGTTTAGCATGTGTGGAAAAATGCATCAGCGTCACATTATAAGGCGTTAATGGGTTATATACTCTGCAACAAAAGAAACGCAAAATTAGAAAAATGGAAATATCTGAGTTTTGCTGATTTCATACACCTGGAATGTGATATGTGGATGTCTCATGTCTACAAGCATCAGGAGTGATATAAAAGTGTAAAGTAAAGTACAACCAGAAACAGTGGTTACAGAACGTTTTCAGCAAATTTCATTAGAAGACTATGGACCCGTTATTAGACGCAGTGACCTGCACAGATCCGGTCAACCAAGTGTCACAGCTGCAGTGCAGTACAGGATTCGTCACGTACGTGATAGACTCACCTTGGCAGCAATAAGAGGATTGAGTAGGGTTTCAGCGAGACAGCGAGGAAACGCCGCAGCTATTCGACAGAGACAACCTGTTCGAGGAGTCATTCTGACTGATTCGCACCGTCGTCTGCGACGGCATGCAATGGAGACGTGTTTCGTTTAGTGACGACTCACTTGCTTTTGTTTCTCCATACAGACGGCAAACGTTATGCCCGAAACCGCATACAGGAAATAGAGAGGTTTGGTTACTGGATTGTAATGATGTAGCCTAGTATCTCCAATACAGGTAGGACAAGCAATCTGGCAGAAGCAAAAAAAGAAAAAAGCAAGTGCTATGATTAACGTGCTATACCAACTAACTAACCATAGATTTACCCCATCACATATATAGCTACTAAGTTCACAAGAGTCACTTTCAAATGACAAATGCATTGTTTCGTCCGCCTTAGTTATGTCTATATTAAGTAAATCCACTTGCCTACCGTTCAGTTTTGTTTCATCGGACAAGTTGTAGGATATTGCCTTTCTTACAAGTCGAGTGTCCCATATCATTTGCTTAGCAAGTAGTTTTGCATTTCCTTTGATCCACATGGCTGAGGAAATACCTGTACACGTTTGGGCTACTCCATATGAAACGTTAATTTGTATTTGGCATATATCTACGTATTTGTAAATGTCTGTGTACATAGATGTAAATGAGTTAACAGCTTGAGCAATATATCTCACAGATTACAATATATTATATACATTCTGGTTAACTCATATGTGTTTAAACTGCAAAATCATATCACAAAAACCAATTCGCTATACCATTGGACGGCATCATCAAACATTATATAATATTGAGTATGGTTTTACGCCGCTTTTATCAATATTCCAAGGGTATTAGTTTCTTGTGGATGACACCAGAAACCACTTTCACACATTTTACCCATGTGGGAATCGAACCTGGGTCTTTGGTGAGACGAACCAACGCTTTAACTACAAGACTACCCCTATTATATGTGATACTTTGAAGGCATTGTGAACACTCCCATTTCAAATACTCTGAATCAAATAGCTCATGTGATTTGCATGCCGATCCACAAAGCGTTCGTAACATTACTACCAGTCGTAACTCTTTAGATAGGCACACGAATTGCTTAGCGCTCCGAACGTTTTGTTGAGAGGATCCCAGTTCAGTGTTTATAACACTGCCACCCAGCACGTAATCAACGGTGTTTAGCTCGCGTACCATATAAATTGCGTCAGTGCTCAACCTGCGTTTGATAATTCCACAAGTCCGGATTATATTCATAGTGCTTATTGCTGTCCGTGTAAAACCTTAAAAAGTAATGCATTTCGTCTTCGTTAATGTGAATGTAAAATTCACGGCAGGAATCTAATGGTTAGAATCGGTGAATTAGGTCATTTGTCTTCGTATCAGTCGATTTTCGATCATACAGCTTTCCTTTGCGTATATTCTTGACATGAATACGGAGTGATTGAGTACGTTAATATTTAACGTCACATCGGCAATATTTCAGCCATATCGTGACGAAAACATTTAACACTGAAATGGAATACATGTGTATTATAAAAACCTGTCGGCAAAGGACAGTAAAACAACTAGAATATAACAATTAGCGTTAAACCTAACGTGGGCAGTTAAAACTAATGCATGTACCACTCTTTAGACAATACAGTATAAAAACAGGCTACAGATCGCCACAACTGAAGGTAGATCACCACAGTAGGGGCCATGGGGACTTACAGTACCTATGCTACCTGTACATGAACACGAAAGAAATGGCGTTTGAGGCTTATTATAGTGTTTCCAGGGTAGATCTATTTTTTCTGGGTATAACTGTCGTTCGTTTCCTTTTCGAATGACAATGAATATGACCTTGACTTGACGAGTCATTGCTGCAGCGGCCCTCTCGAGTTTCATTACGGTGTCATGTCTGTGGTAGGCTACTGGTGAACGTATTCTTTCGTGATCGCATGATCACCTGAAGCTCGATATCACCTTTAAACTCAATATCGCCCATTCTTAATGACCATGGCCCACTTGTCATTCGTAAAGGTCCTGTCACACCTTAACGATTCAGCCAGCTTATGCCGACGTATGAATAAATTATGGTAAATGCATGTTGAAGCACTCTGATGTACGAGTGAGGTCGCAAAGTTTGCACAAAATTTTCGAGGCATTTCAACGTGTTGCTCATATGTTCATCACACGAAGACCATAAATTGTAGGTAAATTATTAGACTGTTAACACGCGTTCTCACAGGTTTCTTTTAAGTTGAAAGTCGAAATACGTCGGAATAATGCCTACCCCAAACGTATTTGTAACTTACAAGTAACGTAAGCGTAACATAACGTAACTTTAGCGACTTATCTCCGACGCATATTGACGAATGTATAGTTACGTATTTGACGTGTTCCGGACGACAACAACGTACGTCGCGTGCTTCAAACTTACAGCTAGCGTATGAAGACGTATTGGAAGCATTAATCGTAGTTTTTATTTGGCATGATGATGATGATGATGATGATAGCATTCGTCGGTATATGTTTTCTGTAAGTCATCAAAAAGATAATTATATATATGTTACTAGTACGATATGTATACTTCCAACTCATTTTGAACTCGTCCATTCATGCTTGCAGAACGGGTGGCAAAAGTCTCAGAGGCGTCCCAAAGACTTGTGCCCGATGTCAAATTACGACCGTTATCTGTCCCGAGCGTGACTTTAAACCTCAGAATTACAAAACCTAAAATCATTGGCGGTTAACACAGCTTGACCAAGTGACAATGCCCACAAGTTTTGTCAGAGAGAGAGTTGATCCTAAATACAGTCGAGCTGACATATAATCAGCTGAAGCATCGACAATTTGACAAACGAACGGCAACAGACCATAATATACATACGTATTAGCGTAATAATCCACAGAGTTGCTCTTCAATGCGGATTCGTCTGTGTCACGTCAAGCGGATCTACGTCCAGGTATATATTTATTATGTCTGGCGCACGATTACTCTTTAATGACATGGAAGAACTGGGCAAGAGGCAAAATGATGACATCGTATACATCTTATTTACTAACTCATCATTAGCCTGTGCTCAGGGTACGTGATTCTCTTCAGTACACCAATTACTGGTCAAAATCACGACGTCCGCATGCCACATTTACGAGAAAGGTGTATACAATTTCTACGAAAACAATACTCCAATAACAGGCAATGTCATTATTTCCGAAGTTCAATATAGTAGTCAACCACATTATCTTACTGTGAGCTTACTTGAGATCGGGTTCCAAATGCCATAGTTACTGTCAGTAACATCATCCTTTATACCTGTTTTTGAAATTCTGGTCCTTGTTTGATGAACGTTTTGGGAAAGCTCACAAAGGACCCATTCTTACGAACTTGGTTGCAACCGAGGTATTTGTATAAAGCTATTGACAAAGAGTTATGTTTGATTCAGAAACGCCGTAAGGGAAATGACATTTGATATTGAGAAAGGAGGGATTGTCATAAAAGGACTGACAGCTGAATGAGTGATGATGAGACTTATAGAACCAGGGCTAATACCGTGAGTGTAGGGGGCTGTGTTAGAATGTGACTGCTCCTGTGTGCATTACAGTTGTATGCATCTTTAAAAGCGGCTGGCGAACCGATGCCGATGCAGTAATACAGGGGTAGAGGGTAGCTAGAAGAATGATGTAGATTAAAAGACATCATGGCTAGCAGACTAAAGCATATGTATGAATAGGTTATAGCAAATAAAGGACACGGCACAAAAACAAGTCCAATCCAATCTCATCAGTGGTTCACGCTTATTGGATAATATACGGTATTGATTTCCTAACTCACTGTGGCTTTTGCGGCGATTGGCGGCACTGAGATTTGTACTTGAAATGTGGCTTTAGCCTTAATTGTGGCTTTCCCGGGCGGACACGTCACGTCACCCAATTACTTCAGAAGGACAGAAACTGTGGTTGGTAGTTAGCAGACTTATGTAATCGCAAAGATGTCGCTGGTTGATAGAAGACTGACGCAAATGGACTGATATTGGCACTGACAGTATAAACACTGGTGCAGATGGACCGATATAGCGGATTAACACTTTGCGGATTTACGCAGATGGATTAACGACTAAGCAGATGTACGTAGACAGATTAAGATCAAAAGATATTGTAGACGCACAGGGGCAAGATGTTGTGGACATGTCCTTAAACAGACTGATGTGGTTTTGCAAATACTGCCGCCATGATATTTTACAAGTGTATCGCAGCTCACACAAGTGTGATTTTTGTTCCATTCAGCATTTTATTTTCAATACTTACTGCCAGATTCTCAAATTCACCTGCCCGACGGCCACGTTAAAAGTTCGAAATTTATTATATTTAAATATTTTGCGCCCAATATTAGTTTTGGTCAGGACTGGCAAGTTAAACACATGATCAGCCCTGTGCTCTGGCCGACATTTTGGGTTGTTTCATACCCTGGTGATAGACAAACAAACAACTCATAAGCATTGGAAATATCTAAATAGCTGAGCTGCCAGTTCATATCTATCACCCCACAACTTGTACATGGAGGCAGTATTGGTGGATCCACAGTTCTAAAACTGACAGATTCTACATGTTTCTAATATGCATATAATATGCACACACACACACACACACACACACACACACACACACACACACACACACACACACACACACACACACCATTCGAGCAATACGGATGAACCCAGAACTTATGAACGCATAAGGTGTTTTTGACATATACGAACAAAATATGTCGTGTTTTGTATCTTGTTTAAGTATCTCATACTGATGGAATACTGCTGAGTGAGCGTTAAACAACAAACAAACAAACAAACACGTATATATTAATGATACCAATTTCCCATCAATACGTTAATGTAATGTTAAGGGTCGGTAACCGGTACCAATAAAGGTTTGATTAAATGTCACTTTGATAATTAGAGGTTTAACGTCAAGTGAATGTTTCATAAAGGACTGTTTCACCCGGGCCAGTAGAAACAAACATCGCGAGTCTTTGATATCTGAAATATGGAACGGCATCAAATGACTATTTAAACTGTATTATCTACTAGTAGTAGCTTATTATTAAATACAGAAGCGTGCTTCAGTACGTGCTTTTCTAACTTAACTATGAGCAAATCATGTAAGATTTTATTTTGAGACACGGTTTTCAACTTAAAGAAGCAAGTTTCACCTTTTATGAGCGCTCCTTACCTTTCGTTACACCATACATGTTCCATGATATGTCAGTGTTGTTATTGTGTCTGGCTTCCTAATCCTCAATTGTACTTTACAAACATCTCCCTCTGTATGCTCCTCCTCTACATATATGCTGCTTGTGCTGTTCATCACTTGCTTGAAAACAGTGTTAGAACCTAACTTTTGACTAAGAAAATTGTACATAAAGAAAGGGACTTGCCTCAGGCGTTAATCGTGTTCTGGTCGCCAACTTCCTATATTATACGACCGCTTCTAACTTATCGCCTGGCCTTCAATGAGGATCGTGTCTGTGAAGTGAAGGGAAGTAACTCGTGAAGACTCGTTTCATATTGAAACAACATTTCAGCGGTTGTGTTTTAGTTAAGTAACTGGTGTGGGGTCTTGCCTCAGCAATAACAGAAAATGGTAAATGTTATGCTTTGAATAACAAGATGTATTTCTCAAGTGTATAATGTTTACTCTGACAGGTTTCCTCAAAGCTGAATGGCGATTGTGGTGATACGATGAACCCAATATTGCGTTTGCGATTCATTTATATAGCAGCCTTCCAGGCTTAACAATCTATTGAAACTGCAATTAGACAAACTTACATCCCGCCCATCCACGACAAGGCTCAACATAAAGGCAGTGAATCTTAAAACATTAAGTAATTTGCTTTGGATAGTAAAAGCATCAAATGACTTCTTTCGTTATTGTGTTTTTCGAACATGACCCGTATAATATGAAAACGCAAGGATATATTAGGTTTTCTTGATTTCCAAAAGCAGTCTGTTCTACAACGGTCCATGTGATAAGCATGTGTGTGGTGAGCTCAGATCGCAAAGTGAGCATGTGTTAAGAATTACCTATAGCCTGATGAAACTATTGGTAATTCTGACACTTTATCATCGGACCCCAATTGCGTAGATCAATCCACAAGCTGTTGATCAGTGGATTGTCTGGTCCCGACACTATTATTTACAGACCGCCACCCTATGGCTGGAATGTTGTGGCGTTAAACAACAACAAACAAACAAGAACAGAAATGAGACAGTTCACTCGAGAGTATTTTTTTTCTTTAAACGTTACTTCAATGAGTGAAATAACAGTGAATTATACGTCTAAGTTCAATGTATCAGATACATTCAGTACTTATTCGTAATATAGGATATTCATGATCCAAAAATACACTCGCCAAAAATGTATTCATAAGAAACATAGTCGAACATCTCAGTAAAATTCAGTGAGAGCAAGCATATCGCTAAAATGTTTATCGAAATTAATACGACATTCTTCTTGGAGCTTGACTGTAAACATCACGCCAATTATTCATATTGTTCGAAAGAAAATCAACAAAACAAAGAGAAGAAAAAAAGAATTACCCATAGCCTAGGTTTTACTTTTTTACCTTTGTGAACTATTCTTTTTTCATATTTTTGGCAGACCGAGCAGAAATTCTGCACAGAGAAATTGACCAGCAAAGTGTCTGGTGGTTGTTTGTTTTGTTTTTTAACGCTGCGCTCATCAGTATTACAGCTATATGAAATGGTCTGTAAATAATCGAGTGTTGATTAGACAGTCCAGTGATAAACAGCATGAGCATCGACCTACACAACACAGTAATGACTCATCAACAAGATGAGTGATACTTTTGCAAATCTCATTCACAAACGCAGTTTTAAAACGATAATCATTTCATTCCTTGCAAGATATAGCCACCAGTATCCAATCACGATATTGAACCCACTGCATACAAAAGAGTTCACCAGTGTCGGTGGTTAAGTAAACATCTTTCTCCTTCATCTCAAACGGTATGCTACATCGTATTTCAACCTGACACACACACAAAGCAAACGTTCGGGAATAGGGTCACATATTGAAATGTCACATACTTCCTATATGAATCTACAATTACGGTTTGTCGGATTGCACCTTCCTTCCTCCCTGTACACATTACCTAGCACAGATCGACAATGCAACGTGAGTTATTACAGACGACCGTGTGCTCCCCAGGTAGTGGAATACATAGACACAATGTAATGATCTTGTGTTAGAAGAATACGCGGAGAAGGTAGTTTGCAATTACTCCCTGTGAAACACATTTCCGTCTCTGGCCATGAGTCCAGCCTTGACCTTTCCATCACGGTGGTTTTCATTTCTTTCTCGTATTGTAACCCGTAAAGATCTGGGCTAGAACTGACCGTCTGTAATCCAGGCTCGTCGTAAGAGGCGACTAACGGGATCGGGCGGTGAGGCTCGCTGATGTGGTTGAGACATGTCATCGTATCCGAATTGCGTAAATCGATGCCCATATCCATGTTGTTCAATACTTGATTGTCTGGTCCAGACTCGATTATTTACAGACTGCTCCTATATAGCTGCAATAATTCATCGAATCGAATCCAGTCCCGTTTTCGAAGGCATGATGGATGGTTTGCATCTATTTTCTTATTTATTGTAATAACGCAGTTGTCAGTGAAGCATGGGAACATCTCTTTTGTTGATCAACGTTCAAGAAACGATGCAATAGTTGCTTAATACATGTTGTATAACACCACATAACATCAATGTTTTTCTTTCAGTAATCAAAAGAAATCTATGCTGTCTATCGCGCACTGTGTGTTTCCCATAGTATAATAAGCATGGGCGTGTTAATGAATTTCTGTCAACCAGTGATGCTACCATGCGTTCGAGAACAGGAAACTGTATGGTGTCCAACAAGAGGCATTCATTCCAAACACATGTACAGGCAAGGCAAGCGTGCGCTTGAAGATTACACGACACACGTCAAAATGGGGAACTGCATCAAATTTGAAAGATACATCTGAAGTGATGCTACCATGCGTTCGAGAACAGGAAAGTGTATGGTGTCCAACAAGAGGCATTCATTCCAAACACATGTACATGCAAGGCAAGCGTGCGCTTGAAGAATACACGACACACGTCAAAATGGGGAACTGCATCAAATTTGAAAGATACATTTGAAGTGATGCTACCATGCGTTCGAGAACAGGAAAGTGTATGGTGTCCAACAAGAGGCATTCATTCCAAACACATGTACAGGCAAGGCAAGCGTGCGCTTGAAGAATACACGACGCACGTCAAAATGGGGAACTGCATCAAATTTGAAAGATACATTTGAAGTGATGCTACCATGCGTTCGAGAACAGGAAAGTGTATGGTGTCCAACAAGAGGCATTCATTCCAAACACATGTACAAGCAAGGCAAACGTACGCTTGAAGATTACACGACACACGTCAAAATGGGGAACTGCATCAAATTTGAAAGATACGTCCTCATATCTATGATGACACCTTTACCTTTTAAAACTTCTTTAATAAGTCCTTGAACTGAATATCATTGATCAAACAACCCGCGGTGAGAAATCTTTGTGAAAAAAGCATGTTCGACTGTACTTTAAAAAATGTCACAATCTAAGGATCAAAGGCTGAAGCTATAGCAATAGTGCTCAACATGAAAGGAAAGTGCACTTTTGCAAAGATGGTGATACCACTCTTGTCATGTAACCGTTTACATGTATTTAATAATAATGATAATAATAATAATGGGTATTTATAATTGCGCATTTAATGCTCGCTCAAGGCGGCTCAAGGATAAATCTATGTACAATGTCTACAAGAGATTACAAAGAATTGGAGTTATAAAGAAAGGATAGATCTAAGAGAAAGTTATGTGGAAGCAATGGGTTTTTAGAAGGGACTTGAAAGAGTTCGGTGATTCGGCATATTTGACGCCAACTTGCAGTGAATTCCGAAGCAATGCTGCAGTATAGGAAAAGGTCCTCGGACCATCGGAGACAAGTCAAGACAAGACAATTTATTTTGTAAATATGTAACAGATAGAACAGTTTCGTTGGTTTCTTTTGTTTCGTACTCACGGGAAAATAATTTAAGGGAACTGGGTAGTGAAATTTTATTGAACGATATCTGATAATGAATTTAGCAAAAGCTGTTCTTCAGCTCTTTCGCCAACTTCCGATTCGCATGTCTAAAGAAGCATATCAGCAGGGTTTGGAGCACAACTGGCGACCATCGGGACGCCTTTTAGTCGGAATGTCCTTTTGCTAAATAAACAGGGATATAAATGTATTGACCGTCACCGTATAAAGGCGACCTGTAAATAATCGAGTCGGAAACAGACAGAGCAGTGACAGGAAGCATAAGCAATGCCTCACGCTATCGTGGTGCAAAGACATGCAATCAGACAAGCTGCATAGCCTTAACACAGGATCCAGTATTATCGACCAACAATAGGGCGCCACGCATCTATATCAACCTAGAAGAAAGCAAGTACATCGAAAAGCGTAATGGCAAATTTACCCTCCGTACTGTGATATTTCTTTGCGAAATGAAGGATGCGTGATTCTTTAGCTAATAGGATATCAGTTTTATAAAACCATTTCTGTGACAAGTCGTTTAGAAAAATTCTTTCCTAGCAACAGAAAACTGGTAGAAACCACAAATGTCAATCCTGATAGTAAAATGTCAGCTGTAGATGCAATGGCGCTCGGAGAGTGAAGTTGTTAACAAACTGCAGAGAGTGTATAAAACCAAGTAATCATGCATTTCTATTACATATCGTTGTAGTTAGTCTTCAAGATACAGAAATCAGATATGCTGGTTTGGGATTGTTGTGAAGGAGTCCTCGGATTGTCAAGGAGGAACATTATATAACTGAAGAATTTTACTAGAAATATACTCTGGATGCTCCATACCTTACACCATTGTCTCTAATGTTATGAAATCTTCTCATGTATCTCATAGAGAACAATTCATATGTCGAGATGAAAAGAAAGATTTTGAGTGTAATAATGATATCATAATATTGATAATGATCATTTCTTCTTCAAATGCATACACCCAGACAATCATATGTCAAATATACCTGGAAGCAGAAGACTGAGTACATATTATGTTTGCGGGGGAAAAAAACTTACCAAGAAATTACTAATGTTCAACTCCATGACATTAGATTACAGTTTGTTCAGCAAATATGCAAATGTATGGTACTTGTGATATGTGGTGTTTGCACCAACGACTAATACGTATAGATGATGGTGTGAATGTGTGCAAAATAGATATTACAGTAGAATGGAATGGAAAAATAATTTGCGAAGTGAAAATGCCAAAAAGGGCCATAATCCACAGGTACAGCATTAAAGAGCGGCGTTGCGTTCTTCTATCTTGCCATTAATTTGCTATGAAATATGACTTGCCCTGCAGATCGGTATCACATGTGGAAGCGCATGGTTTTCATGTGTTTTCTACACCAAAATGTTAAAATGTTAACGCATACTGGATTTAGCTATATCTCACAGCTGATTTTGTCATGTATGAACATGAACCTTTCAAAACTCAAAAAGACCAGTTGGAATAATATGATATGTGATCGTTATGGGTATCGAAGGCATCTTGCCTGTTTAAAGAAAGTGTTTCGAGGTAAATTTATATTCTGGAAGGGGGCTTGTGGTTAATAAGTTCTTCATCTTCCACCATCCCAAAAGTTGTAGGAATGAGAGATGGATGAACAGCTGCAATCAGATACAACAACAGTCATGTCAGGTGTACGTTACATGAAAACAAGTATGTACACTTTAGTTTTCTGGTATATTTTGGGTCATACTTAAGTGATTGCCATTGAATCTATAAACATCGTAACAATACAGCAAGTACTCTTGGGCTGAATCTATAGGACATTCGTCAACCGTTAGTAAAGAGCTCGGACTAGAATTGTCTTTCAGCAACCAGTTCATGTCGTAAGAGGAATACGGAGGGCAGGCTCGCTGACGTGGTTGAAATAAGTCATCGTATCCCATTTGTTCAGATCGATGATCATGATGTCAGTCACTGGTTTGGATGGTTTAGACTCACTTATTTACAGACTACCTCCATGCAGAATCAATATCGCTGTGCGTTGCTTTAAACAAGAACCACTCTGACAACGGGACGTGAGAAATGAGTGAGTTGGGTGGTGTGCTGTGTTTTACGTCAGTCTGAGATTGGGATGCTGCATCGGACACTCGTTTTGTTCCATTGGGTGGCAAGCCCTGCTTTTCTGCATGGCGTTGTTGCCTCAGGTGGCTAACAGTTGGTATGGGACCTCATAATGTGCATGGTAAAGTAAAACGCTCATAGTTGACAAATGTATACTCTTGGAAATGAATAGGAGAACACATGAAAGTACAGGTGTTCTTTTATTCCTTCCCAGGTTTCTTCACAAGGTATGTATAGGTGAAATTCTGGAAGGAAGTAAAGGAACACCTGTACTTTTATGTGTTCCCTTATTAGTTTCTATGAGTATAGTTATACAATGCACTTTTGATATATTCGGTGACCAGATTATCACAGACACAGATGAATGCTTCAACAGTAACAAATCCTGAATACGTGGAAGGAAATTACGTCAAAACGATGGGATCCTCACTCGAGTCATTGTTTGTTTTGTGTTCCCGTAAATATCTCCTCTTGTGTAGAAAATATGTACACAGCCCTGACCCGGAACAACTTGAAGAAGCTGGCGAACGGTACACATACACAAGTAACACATGACATTCCTACAATAGAATGTACTTTCACCGCACTGCACCAGTGTCATAAGGTTCAGTTTGTATTTACGTATAGAAAGACCGATTACAAATTGGTAGACGTAGTTAAAGGCAGCATAGCTCGATAAACTCCACACTCACTCTTTGTCTCATTCAACTGGGGTGCTTAGAGAAAGGAAACTAATGTATCAGATAGACAATCGTCGGTGTGTGTATTGTCATCAAAGTGAAAAAGAATGTTGAGAAATCAGTTCAAGCCGAACATCTTCATGTCAGCGTCAGAGTTGATTATTTGCCTGACATGACCTTGAGCTCTCCATCTTTTCTAGTAGCTAAGGCTGATCTGAAGAGACAAGCGCAGCCACTCTAGTAGCGTGCGGAGCTCGTCGCAGCGCCCTCTAGCGGGAAACCCAACACATTCTATGCAAATAACTCTATCTAAAGTCTCCAAGCCATTTACCATAATCGTTCTTTTCGAGTAGTCGAGTTTGGCTGATGAATCTTTGTAAGTGACTCACGCGACCATTAACCGTGCTGGGTGATCTACACGACATTATAATGTGAAGCGTTGAAGCTGTAACCCATATTTGAGCCTAACCGCTATGCGGTGTTATATAGTGTTAGCGAAAATATATGGCTGTGGCAAAAATCATATTATGATGACCGATGCACTCTGAGCAGTCAAAGTTTAATCCCATTATCAAGGGCGGTGGGGTAGCCCAGTAGTTAAAGCGATCGCTTGGATTTGATACCCCGCACGAATAAAGTGTATGAAGCCCATTTCCAATGTTTCAGTGCTCTGATGTGATAATCATACTCACTCACCCATTCACGTCAAAGCATCCATAATGCAAACATCTGCATGCATTATCTTTTTTCGGGCAATAATTGATTTGTGTCACTGCTTGAATCTCCATGTGAGAGAAACACAGCATAATGTGACCTGAATTGTTACTGTTTTGTAACGCATAATAAATGACGTAAAATACATACAAACTGTTTTTTACTTTTTTACTCCAATTTTCAGTTCAGACAAGGTTGACACACATGTGAATATCTTGGGATGTATTCCATTATCTAATTTGTGCCTAAACTCCTACAGAACTATGATCATGTCTAGCATTCAACAGTTATCTGACCGAATTTATTGGTGAAGTGCTGCATAACGATCCGTCGAAGCCAATAACAAGATGGCAAATAGAATTAAAGCAAAGCTTTGGAAGCTGTTTTCAGAAGCGTGCTGGAACGTGCTGATGCTATGGTTCCTCAACTGCTGAATCGTCCAATCTGTTCAAACATCCGCTCTTCGCCAATCAACGTCGATAAGAGTTTTAATTATTGCCATTCTTTGCTAGCGGTAACCATGAACAACGTTGAAATGCTCTGTAGCAAGTGGAGAGCTGACTTCCTTTTCCTGGGGAACTGTACAGGCCATATGTCGATGATCGTGGATGTTACCACTGATGTGTGGCAAGATGGCTTCAAAAGTTATGGATGTCTCACATGTCCTGACGTCAGCTATATCCCATGTGGCCCCCGGTGAGACTGACTCGCAGTGGTGGTAGTGGTAGTGGTAGTGGTAGTGGTAGTGGTAGTGGTAGAGGTAATGAGTGAGTTATGGTTTAGAGACACATCGGAAATATTGCAGCCATATCGTGGTAGGGGTAGTTGTAGTTGTAGTGGTAGTGGTAGTGGTAATGTTAGAGGTAGTGGTAGAGGTAGTGGTAGTGAGTGAATTATGGTTTACAGACACATCGGCAATATTGCAGCCATATCGTGACCATGAACAATATATACTTTAAAAATAGATGTATGGTATTTCGGAAAATGTGTCAACAAAGGACACTACAACACCAAGTTAAAACTGGCATGTAAGCATTAAAAGATTTATTACAAAACAGGATCGTGCAATATAAAATTAGAGCTATAGGTCTACAACTGAAGGTAGATCACCATGCTAGGGACCATGGCGACTTACAGTACCTTTGCTACCTACATGGACCCTAGCTGGAAGGTTGTAGTAGTAGTGATAGAGATAGTGGTAGTGGTAGTGGGAGCGGCAGTGGCAGTGGTAGTGGTAGTGGTAGTGACAGTGGGAGTGGGAGTGGGAGTGGGAGTGGGAGTGGGAGTGGGAGTGGTAGTGGTAGTGACAGTGGGAGTGGTAGTGGTAGTGGTAGTGGCAGTGGCAGTGGCAGTGGCAGTGGCAGTGGGAGCGGGAGTGGGAGTGGGAGCGTTAGTGGCAGTGGCAGTGGGAGTGGTAGTGGGAGCGTTAGTGGTAGTGGAAGTGGTAGTGGTAGTGGGAGTGGTAGTGGTAGTGACAGTGGGAGTGGGAGTGGGAGAGGCAGTGGCAGTGGCAGTGGTAGTTGGAGTGGGAGTGGGAGTGGGAGTGGGAGTGGGAGTGGGAGTGGGAATGGGAGCGTCAGTGGGAGTGGTAGTGGTATGCACCATTGATTAGTCTTCGTATGGTTCTTGTACACCTTTGATCTCGCGTCCGATTACTCGGGTTCTATTCCCCGAATGGGTTCCATGTGTAAAGCAGTTTCTGGGATTCCCCCATTCACTCCCACCGTGATATTTCTGGAGTAAGACCCGAAGCACTCACCATTTATCTCAATAACAGTTGCAGTAGTTAGCAATTATTTGTTTTCACACAAAACGTTTGTGTGTTTGTAAAAGGGCATAAATACTTATGCTGCCGATATCCCACTGAAGTGAACAACACCTTATAAGATACGCAGGAGAAACACAGCCGTGGAAGCACACTAAATTCAGTGTCAGTTTCACACTATCGTCTGGAGTAAAACCATAACAGTTTCTCAGACAGGCTCACTGCAGTCTGCTTCCACTTGCAATGAACAAGTTAGTATCCCATAAGTGGTCAGCTCTATCGCCGTGGCCAACATTAACGGTACACACTGTACACACACATGCGCGCGTGCGTTTATCGATTTATCGAATCACTTGACAAAGTTGATGACAAAGTAGCTCCACCACGAATGAAATACTTTTTAAGGTCAGGAGATAAGACAATCCTCGTTTTTCATATACAAGATAATGGTGTCGCCATTGATTTTCAGTGATTCGTTTGTATAACATTCATCACGTCATGAATTGCATGCACTTTCATGGTCTTATTCTTAAAGCAGGGGCAGTCTGAATGAAGTTGGACTTATTTCGGTCGAGTGTGATATCAAATTATGTTTTCAGATACAGAGGGATGTTTTAATACGGGTTTGTTTGTTTTTACAGGATTGTTTTAAAACATCATCAATACATTTGGAAATGTACGCAAAATATATTACTTTTCAGGTAAAGAGTTTAACTTATTCATTTAAGTGTTTCAGTATATTAGTAAGTGAGTATGTGGTTTAACGTCGCTTGTAGCAATATTCCAGCAATATCACGACGGGGGACACCGGAAATTCGCACATTGTACTCATATGAGAAATCGAACCCGGGTCCTCGGCGTGGCGACCACAAAGCTACCCCACCCCAATTCAGTATATTAGTATTGCATAACCTCTTACATAATAGTTTCCAAATATTTTCTCAAACCTCGACAAGCTTCATGGAATTATTAGTGGGCGTCACATGGCTGGTGTACCCAGACATGATTGATGTCATTCGTAAAACGCTGATTGTCATCGCACACAAAGGATTGGCATTGTGCCATTAAGTTTTATTATAGAAGCTAACGTTCGCTTTGATTCTGACAAAAATGTGACATCTATTTATTCTGAAACTCTTTATAGCGATGCTATTTGAATATACGATATAATCAGAGGTGTAGGCGTTTTGATTTGTATAGAGATGTGACTATTTTCCGCTACAGCTAAAAACAGTGCTGTTTTTAAAAGACTATAGCTATTGTTCACGACTTTCAATTTCATATACAAACTTTGAACAGGTGTAGGAGGCAAGTTGGGAATTTATTCGCGTGAATGGTTGAGGTGAATATGAGGTTGTTCTCGAACACCGTTGACAACCACAAACGTCACCCACACCTTTTAAAGGAATCATACTGTCGAGACTACCCAACACAGAGTTGCAGGTACATTGCAATTCTTGGCTACTAATATACTACAAAATACAAACAAAGATTATGGGGATACCCTAACAGTTCATAGCCATACATTTATAAACACTTAAATGTGGTGAGGCTATTTATACACAAAGGTACATGCAAGATTTTTGTGTTCTCAGGTGATGCCACAAGCTGCATGGAACGGCCTTCGTTCACTCAAACTCAAGGAATATTGAATCAGTTGCTTCATTGCACGTTCCAACATTTCAACTGCCCATTTAGCACACAAAGAGTATAAATGACCTCTGCATGTTTAAGTGTACATGTGAATAATAGGGTGTTCCCATACACTTTGTTTTCAGTATATAATCACAGATGTATTGGCCATGAGATCTGGAATTAAATCTACAGAGAAAAATGAAAAATCAAAGATGTAAACAAGAGCTTTCAGAACAAATGAAACTTTCCAGACTGTGCCATGATGGTGTTTCCCACAGGATTCAAAAAGAGCAGGAAGTCAGAATTTCAAAATGCTATTCCCAAAAGGCGTGCAATAACGGCTTTCCAAGCATTACATTAAGTTAATGGTACATATGATTCTTAATGGCTTATAGAACAGAGATATTTCACTTAACCTAAACATGGAGTAGAAACTAAAAACTAACAAGTGTTATAATCAATTTATGTATTTTAAAATGACGAACCAAATAAAAAGACAGGGCTCTGCGCCTTGCTAAAAAGCCTTAGGAAACACAGACAACCTTATCAGTCTCAGTATAATATGGGTGATGTTCTGTAATGATCCAGGTTGTGCTTGATGATGAAGACATATATGCGGTTGTTCGCGTTGGGTGGCCTGGTCACGTACGCGACCCAAAGGCGTTTTGCCACTGAGTTTCACGAACTGATGTTGATAATGGAACTATTCCCGGAAACTCTAGGACCAAAACATACCAGATGGCATTCCTGTTTCTGAAGCTGTTCATAGATGACCCGGCCTATTGGATGTCGTCTTGGATCTGAAAGCCATCCAGCAACAGAACAAACCTATCAGTTGATCGAGTTTAGTTTAATTACAGGCTCCCCTAGGCACGTATGTCAATAGTGAACACGTTTGGCCGTTTCAACGACCTTGAAGACGCTTCTTGAAGTGAATCAATGTTGACGTAAATTTTGTTTCAATATTTTCGACAGTGTCTGTAGCACCGTTCAGTATTTGTCAACCCCAAAATGAGGTGTTGATCACAGCTGGCTGAAAGAGTCGGTGTGTTTCTTGTTGACTGACCATACAACCATTATTGGCATGGAGGGGCCATTTGAGCAGCTTTTCGTAAAGTAATTAGTGGCCAGTCCGCTGCCAATAGAATCAAGTGAAGTGTAGGAGTAGCATATGTTCGTTCTATATTTAGACATACTTGCATTATTACCTCATGTCCTTTTTAATCAAAAGTTTACACTTTGTTCGCCACCTGTGTAATTGACGTATCCCAACTGAGGAGATCGATGACCATGATGATCACTGGGTTGTCTGGTCCAGACTGCCACATAGCTGGGATATTGCTGGGTGCAGTGGTACACAAAAAAACTCTTTTATCTGAAATATTTAAAGTAGTTCATTCACAAACAGTAAATGATATGAGGTGAATATGGAAAGTAATAAAACTTGTGTTTCTTCATTAGTCCTATTTGGTGAAGATAATTATCTTCAGCATTTCAAGATAATAATTTCAAAGTATCCAAGACAGAATATCCCGCCAAATCAAAACTTGTATGATTTTCACAACGTAAAAATTACATGTGATACTAACCACTGCCATCATTACCTTAGACAGGTTTTCGGCAGGGAACTTCACTGTAGTCGGTATTGCCGAGGATAGTGTATGGATACACTCCATGGTCTGAGTGAGTGAGTGAGTAAGAAAGTGAGGAGTCAATTATCTGACCACCGTCACTTAGTTTGAAGATTGCTGAGGACAGTGTGTAACAGAGGAAACGTGTCTACACATGCAACTTCTCTTTTTTCCAACAATATCACACATTTCCACTAACATCATACATTTCCCCCAATTTCCCTCATGCATTTCCATTAATATCATAAGTTTCCATCAATAGCATACAACATCTGTACCAATATCATACGCAGGGGGTCAAAAATCCCGATGCCGGGACAAGTAAGTTCTTATTTCGGGCAATCAAAAAATCGTATCATGCTTTGATAATTTCTGCTGGATAATATCCCCTTAAGGTTTCAAACTGCAAATAACCTTGGATTTCATTTTATATCTGCTTAAAATGTAGGGTCTTTGTTTTCTATTTTTCTCTTTTCAGTAAATAGTCCAGTGAACATTAACATTAAATACCATGTTGATTTATTCTCTCATAATTTCATCATCATGATTATGTCATAATATTTCAGAGCAAGTGGAAACTTAGTCAGGATAAGTTACTTTCTTAAGGTCACTTGCCCCAAAATTTGAATCCGTACATTTGCACCAATATCATGCTTGTCCATCAATAACAAGTTAATTGTGAAAGATACGTGTGATGTAAATTTTGACTTGATAAGTACCTGATATGAAAGAAAGGTTTTTTTGAGAAATGTAAAGGCATGCATATATGAAGAGAGAACAGTTTGAATGAGCAACGCAACCATTTTGCTAACTCTTGAGTGTCTGAATATATACGCCCCGTTCAAGCAATGGGGAACCAGAAATGGATTTCACAGTGTACCCTTTGGGGAATCGAACCCATCCCTCAGGCGTAACATGGATATCCAACCGCCCGGACAACATAACGAAATGTACACTGACCAACATCATGGACCGACCTTTTATCGAGTGCTCATAATGATCTCCAAGTTGGGTGATTGACGTTCTTTGTCTACAATTCTTCACTTTCCAAACCTCTTCTCACAATCATCATCATCTTTTTTTCTCCTTTGCACCCTCAATTTCTCCAACTCCATGCTACTTGACTGACTCATGAGATGACTCAGATCGACTTTAATGTTTAAGTTTATTTTAAGCTTCCTACTTCTACTAACTACTAAGTCTATTTATACTCAAGTATCATCACTATCAGCATCGTTAGTATGCTCGTCATTTCCACTTCAGAGAACAGAACTGGCACTGAGATGATCAGTGAAGACTGCCTTGATCATCAGACGTACTGAGGTGTCTTCTCTTGGGTTGAGATGGTAAATAAACTCAGCGTATCGGGTAATATCTCTCATGAGCACAAACTACAAAATGTCTCAGAATAATTTTCATTCCCAGTACCAATCGGATCCATCTTTCAGTTAAAGTAACCTGCATTAGTATAAAAGCAGGTATTCGTGAATCCTTGAAACCTGTGTATTGGTTTTCTTACTTTTATGTTTGTTACTACAATATTAGGTCATACACTGGAGTCCTAATACCCAGCACTTCTTACACCATGAGCATCGATGGTTTCAGAGGTACTTCATGTGTCAATACTACTTGGAAGCAAAACCATTATCACTTATATATAATGTGGCATGTGTGAAAATAAACCAATCAGGAATGTTTGTCAGACAATATTTTACCAATACTCCACTTGTAGAAAAATCGTTATCATCTAATTCAGTGGCTAATACCCCCGAGGGACTCTTTCATAAACGTTTATAAAATCATTTTCATCTCTTAGTGAACAAATTGCAAACTTGGGAGGAATAGCTGCCGACAAAATGGCAAACGTCAAGTCGTCTTTCATAACAACACAATATATCAGTTGCGAGCCTCGGGATATTATATGTTGGTGATTATTAGCTTATGCTGAACAATACGGACATTTTGTGACGTACACAATAACCTTTGTATAGTGGATAGAAAGTCGAACAACGGTAGCTTTAGAAAGGTTGCTACATTGTGTAAAGCCTATTTCTGGTGTACCTCGCCTTAGTATTGCTGGAATATTCCTTAAAGCGGTGTAAAACTAAACTCACTCAATCTAATAGCAGCTAAGAATGGTCCTTGTTAATTTTTTTGACATTCGGTATTTGTCGATAAATCGAGCATTGCTCAGAGTCATGATTACATGTCTCCGTATCCATGATCAACTGCGAGTTGGTATCTGTAGCATTACTCAAGGTACTACAGGGGCCAAACACGCAAAGCACGCAAGATGGCACGCAAACATGTACACACACTCAACTCGCCAATAAGCGCAATAATCTTGACGGCGACACAATAATCTTGACCATATCATCTTGACGACAAACACGTTTAAGGTCAGGGTTACACAGTGTATGGGTTACCGGAATAGGGCATTAAAACCCTTGACCATGCTTTTCAGGTATAGAACACTGCGACTATAGAACATGGGTTGCGCGTATAGAACACCCTATGTATAGAACATGGGCTATACGTATAGAGCATCATTACAGTATAGAACATATAGAACACAATAAGCATAGAATATGGATTACATATATATAACACAATTAGCACTCAATCGATAAGTTTATTTCGTAAAAAAGCCTTTGGCTCACGTAAAAAAATACAACATCTTTTTCAATATTACCTTTGTACAACAGATGTGATACGCGTAATGTGGATCTTTTACCTAATTTGCAAAACTGGTGGCTCGCAAACAGTATTACATGGATGTGTTTTAATGATACATGGATCTTGATTTAAACTGGCATACCTTTAGAGTATTTTTGACGGAAGACATATATCATATATTTGGCACTCAAACATAAAGTGAAATTCAT
Organism: Haliotis asinina; assembly: GCF_037392515.1. Classification (NCBI taxonomy): domain Eukaryota; kingdom Metazoa; phylum Mollusca; class Gastropoda; order Lepetellida; family Haliotidae; genus Haliotis; species Haliotis asinina. The sequence goes on from NC_090281.1 coordinate 72,887,532, forward strand.
TTTTTAATATTAATACTATTACAAAATCTACAAAGTCTTTGATGCCTATGTAATCCACCCTGTCTACCAATACTCATAAATACAGGAAGTGTACCTATTCTTAGTAAAGGAATTGTACGTCGGGCATCTTTGGATTTGATGAAAAGTTAGATATGGTTAAAATACCGAAAATCTGTTTAACAGGTGAACAAACATCGAAATGTGATAATTTAAGTAAATCTTAAAAACTGATTGTTAATGGCAGTCTTTTACCCTAAGGTTGAAGTCTTGTAAAATAATTCCCTGTCTCCTACTCCCCCCTCCAACGCCCCCCCCCCTCCCTCCACAAACACACACTCTCTCCACACCCCCATAATAACCAAATCCTTAATATGTTAAACATCAGTCTCCCTACCAGTACTGTCATTAATTCATAGTATATCATAGCATTGCTAAGGGTACCCTCAATTAGGTGAATTCAAAAGTTCAAACCAGTATCTAATTACTCTTAATAAAGAATCAGCACAGACATAATTTCTCTCACATCTCACATTAAACATAGAACATAGAACACGTACAGAACATCATGATAATAGAATCTGGGTTATACGTATAGCACTTTAAAATCCTTCAAAATGGGATGCACGTAAAGACGTTTATAGCCCTAGAACATTACACGCATGGAACGTTAGAACCATAGAACATGGGTAACACGTATAGAAGATTATAACTCTTAACTCTTCGTGGAGCTTGTTTCGACAGATAAGCGAGATGCGTTGTTCTGTTGCCTAATGATTTGCCTGTAACGTTATGCAGACCATCGAATTATCAATGCATTAATTTTTCAGGTCGACAAAAAACGGTGAATATGCATCGATAATAATTTGTTCACATTGAAGCTACACCTTGTAAAGTCAGATGTCCATTTGGACTCTTTCTAGAGTTTTCACAGAATTTTCACTGTTGTATTTCTCCAGTGCTATTAATTATTTGCTAGAATGCCAGCAATTTGCAATCTTATATCCTAAAATATATTATTGACAAAATGCCATTATCCAACGTTACGTTGTAATCTTGTTGTCATTTTCCATTAACTGCGACGAGAATAATATCCGGTCACCTTATTTCAAGTTATACCTGGTACAAAAAGTATTTCACGAATGATTTGTACATGAAAAAGTTCCAAAACCAATCCATGACTTGAGGTTTCAATTAGGCTTCTAGTATTTGCTGACGGGATGAAGCAAACAACATCATTATTGGATTCTGAAGTGGTATTAGGGCTGTCAGTAGGAGTATAACAGAGTGTGCTTGTCCAGCGTCCGTTAGTTCCGGCAGTTAAGCGAGTAAACTAGGTATTTTTTGTATAGTGTAAGGAATGGCGATGTCTTTGGAACATAAGGTAAATACATGGCGGATATTTTGTATTATCTGCTTTTGTGACCATGGAAATAAATCAACATTAAGACTAGAAACCTTGATTTTCCCTGATGTTCTGATTTACAAGCATCAAGTTCTGTTTCCATTCGTGTTCCAACATGAGCCATTGATTTATATAGAAGACGATCAGGCCAGCAGGATACTGTGTTAACCGCTGTCAATATACATTGAACTTCAGAGCATGGTAATCTGACTGAATTGTGAATATCTATTTCCTGATTGCCGTATATGGCATAGCTCAGTGTGATCGGGAAACACCCACGGATTCCAGATTGGAAGTGTTGATATGAGTTTCGTGTGGGCAAGTGGTCACTTTCCGCCCGGTTATCACTGTTACCACATACTCTTTGCCTCATACGGTGTTGCCTTCATCCAGGACCGTCATCTATAGCTCTAGCTGAACCGACAAACAAAGAACCATACGCAGCTTGAATTAATGAAACAATATTTTAGTGTCATCTTACTGGAACTAAGTGTGAGTTCAATTTGGCGCGAGGTATTGTTACAAGGTGTTTAATTTGTGCGTTAATGACACTGAGTTAATGTATTGATACACACGGCAACCGGAGTGTACAGATCGCTCAAGTCAGAGGTTACATAACTGCTTATGGCCAACGTGTAATGGAACTGTGTCAACACTGATGCCAAGTGACATTACTGCTGTAATGACCCAGCACTGCATGTTCGATCTTCTCCACATGATGCACCAAAACGCACAGTGAGTTTAACGTACAGCGAATGAACAGCGGTGGTAAGGCTGGAGTTCATTGAATACATTCAGAGGTGGCATACACACCGGCTGACATGTTGAACGCTATAGGAACGCGGACCTCCTTCCTCCGACCATGTAATCACCAGGAGACCTTAGGATCATCCCAGTTGTCGTTACTGGACAGGAGACCAAGCACCGCATCTTCAGCCACGAGTAGACAGGTAGGATCCTCAAGATACTATATCTCTTTTCTTGTTATGAATTCTTACAGACGAGGATCCGACAGTTTCATTTGATGCGGCATAAAACGAAACTAGAGTAGGTTTAAACTGAACGACTGTATGATTCTTGTCAACAAAAAATAATTTCTTGACGCTCAGAATTATAAACCTAATACTCAATATTTTCCATTTCGGCGAATCTGAAATGTAATTTATTATTAGCGTTTGAATTTATATTAAATATTATGTCTATATTATTTGTTTCTAAAGTTTAAACGAACATAAAGTGCCTAACCATTTCAATAAACCTCTTCTAATGGCACAGCATTTCATGATTTATCAATATTGTTTCGATGGCCCCTTCGGAATGCTGATTAAATTGTTGTATCTGTATCTGGAGTCACTAAGTCGACGCACGAAGCCATGGAAAACATTATTGCATTTGTCCCCTGTGACATTCACTGAAATCAGTATTGACATATTCCCAACTGTCATGATACTGTCAATTAGCAACAATATATCTGACGTATTAATCATGTATTAACACATCGTCCATACGACTGTTGTTAAAAATTTGGCATCTACTCTTGGATGGATATGGCTGCAATTATGGGGGAGGTAATGGTCCTAAGATTTGCATGACGGCATTCAGAGAAATTACGCAAAACAATTGAACGTGATCAAGTGCATCAATTGTTCAAGGAAAGAATTAATTTTAATTTTTACAGGTATATTTCGTACCACGAGTTAAAGGTTGGTGTGGTATATATATGAAGCGACGTTTCATAAACTAAGGATGTCCTCATCAGTAAGTATGAAGCTCATTAATTCCGACGTGATGCCGGTGAACGTAGAACGTATAATTAACCGTCTGGCATTGTTAAAAGTCTTAATGTCACGAGTTGTCTTTATATACCCCTTACTCATATTACTCCCATAAACCCTCGATTTATGTATATACTGATAGACAAATTAATGTCTACAGACTTGAAGATATTAATTGTTTCAGGGAATATAAGGGCTGTAACGTTGCACGGTACTGTCGATGGATTGCAGTTGTTGAGTGTCCGATAGCGATTAATTGATGGTAGAAGCGAAAACGAAAAACTATCGATGCATCAGTTGTATGTGATGCATCAGTAGTTTTGCTGACTTCCTTGATAAATGCGCAGCGCATAGTATAGGATGTTAGGGTGCAGATTTGCAGCTTCATTGAGTTTGTATGTTTAACTGTTTACTTGTCCTGGCTTTCATGTTTCTTGTCAGTTATTGAAGAGACTAATCTTATAGATTCATTTTGAAAATGACTTTAAATGGCAATTCAAGAAGAAATAAAAACTATTACAACAGTATTGCCATAGTTGGTAGCAATAAATTGTCGCTATCGCAATGGCTGTTTCCCTTCCAATAGTTCCCCCTATACTCTGATGGTGATGGATCATACTCACACACTCATCATATAGTATGTATTATGAAACCTACTGTGTAAGAGATTTGACTACTGCTGGCCCGTATTTGCATATTAATTTCGAATAATATTGATTTTCGAATAATACACGCATTAGGTCTTCGGTACTGTATGAATATTTTAGATTATAGTTTCTGATCGTTGCTGTCTGTGATGCTTAACATGATAATAACTATGTTTACACTGTCTGTATTTATGACCGGTGCGGCAGTGTGGCAGGATATGCTCCTCCAGCAACGTCACACTTTTATAGTGATTCATAATTACATCCTCAAGAGACAGAATCGTAAATCTACTCTGACATATCTTGTTGCTTTGCAAATGGTCGCAAAATTACCATTGTTGTTTATTCCAACGTACTCACTCAGTCTAATTACTTACAAAGCACCAGTTTCATATTCACCTCTTAATTTTCAATTCCACTTTTCATGCAAGTGTCAAGGCTATCGTATTCAGCCGCGGTTCACTATACACATACACTGCATGACCTCAAGCCAAACTGCTATCAGTTAGAAACAATGCATAAATCTGGATTCAAATACAATACATATTACAATTTGATGGCAGTCGTTTATAGTATATAGTATTCCCAGAAATTATTGAGAATCATGTTGCGTCATGTAACTCATTACGTTTATTAACTTCTGGCGTTTTACTTACATAAACATGTTAAAACATCATCCTTTTACAGTCTCAGTCTTGTTTTAGTACTTTGTTAGACCTCCTTGCTCAGCAATGCATGCCTTAATACGCCTAGGCACACTACCCATCAAAATTTGTAGGTAATCGTGTGACAGGGTATCCCAATATCGGACCACCTCGGCCTTCATATCTTCAATATTTCTCAGTCCCTTTTGGTTTATTCTGTCCTTCATGACTCCCCACACATTCTCAACTGGGTTTAGGTCTGGGCTGTAACTGGGCCAGTCTAAAACTTGAACATTTTCGCCCGACAACCACTGTTTTGTGTAGCGCGCAGTGTGTTTTGGGTCATTATCATGCTGGAAAATCCAATCATCTTCATACAATGTTTGTGCTGTCGGAAGAAGGTGACCATTTAGAATGTCAACGTATCTTTCTTTTGTCAAGTTTCCCGTGAAAACACACAATGGCGTCACTCCGCGAGCCGATATGCCACCCCACATGTGAAACTTCGGGCTATGTTTTGGTCGCTGGTAGATAGGTTTGACAGTATATTTGGTCCAAATTTTCACACAATTAGGGAAAAGCCAAACAGAACTTTCATCCGAAAAGAAAACATTATCCCAATCTTGATTTTCATGAGCCCGACACCAGTTTAAACGTTTTTCCTTTTGTGCATCTTTCATCAACGGCGAGGGAATTCCACGTTTTTTCACCCAATTAAGTCTCTGTAATTCCTGCCTAACTGTTTCATTGCATACCTGAGGACTTCCTCTGCTAATCATTTCATTTCTGATGTTCTCAACACTTTTCAATTTGCCCCTACTCACAATCTGCCCAAGTCTTCGGCGATCCACAACACTGAATTTCCTAGGCCGACCTGCCCCTGCTTTGTGCTCTATCCCGGTTCCTGTTTGAATATTCTTCAAAGTTCTGTATACTGTAGACAGAGGAATACCATGTCTACAAGCTAACACTTTAGCATCAGCCTCACCCCTTTCAAAATCATCTAGAATGAGCTTTCTTTTCTCTCTTGCTGTAAATTCTGCCATGTCAACACAGGAAGCCGTCTGCTCAGACAAGGGAGATAACTCTTGACGTAATGAGCTGCCTTCTAAGCCTTCAAGAGTTGTCTCCCTTATTTAGTATGCTTAGTGCATAGTGAAAGCCTTTTTTTCCAATCTTAGCATCATTAGAAAAAAACCCAAAGATTTTCTCAATAATTTCTGGGAACACTGTATTACATAATGTTAGAATATAATTTGCCCAACAAAATGCTTCATATACCGTCATTATCAAAAACGTATATTACAATATATTATATTTGTACATTGAGTTGATGGAGCTAAGGACGATGGAATCAAAAGTTTTCGCGTATAAGTATGTGTATAATTATTGTGTAAAAATCCAGTATGCGAGCGCGCATGTGTGTGTGTGTGTGCGTGCGTGAGTCTTTGAGTATCCATGCTTTCGTACGTTTCACAGAATGTGTCTTTTGTTGTAATATCACGGTTTTATCACAAACACAACACGGCAAGCCAAACCAGTTGTTGATGGCATAGGTATATATTAGATGGTGACGGAGAACGAAGACGCACGATCAGTACTCTCACATGTTGTGACTTTTTATCTATATGTCGGCTATATTAGTCAACTTCCCGTTAAACCCGAAGAAGGTGTTCTCTTCTCAGAGCTTTTGTGGGTCTGTATATGATATGTGCATGCAATGTGTCAACATTCCTCAAATAATTCTCCTATGAAGCAGCAAAATATGAGTCTAGAATATTCAGTAACATGTATTGAACAGACAAGAGCAAGATACAAGGATTCACAATAGAGGTTCGTAAAGTAATGGGTCACAAATATAATATCAACTCACCAAAGTCTTGGTTTTCAGTTCTGCTAAATGTTTCACAGCGAGATATCTTGAATGTAGGTCAGGCTTGACGAAGAGGCATACAGATGTAGATAGGCCGAATGATAACACAACTCCGAGTGTAAGGCTTTGTGTCTGATCAACACAACAACCAGCCTTATATATACACACAGTCACTGATTCTTGAGCATTCCTTCGAAGTACCGACGCGATCGGGTTCGTGTTTGCCAACAGTCAAAACACACCAAAGGGATGCAACTCTTAAGCGCTACGTTAAAGGCGTGCCGCTAAAACACTATTACCGATGATACGAAAAGTCACTCACAATAACTATCACTCAAAACTCTAAACATTGTGACCCAAAATTAACTATAACTTAATCAATAATAATACAAATTACAGAAAACACACTGTCGTAACACTCGTGTTCTCATCTTGCATACCGCACACAAAGCAAAGGTTGAGAAACGGTGGTCATTATCCGGAGGTCACTCTGTGGTTTCGCATCTTTCCTGTTTTGAGATGATAAACATATTTCAAGCGAATTATGTCTTTTTCGACTAGCGTTAAATGGGTACCAAGTGGGATGAGATGATAATGTGACTATAACCTTGATTTTTTTCATATTAAGAATTCGACTGAATATCTAGTAGTTGATTGTGTAATAATATACCTTTTTGCACTTGCATCACCAAGCCAACACTTTCACGGTGTCACGACACCGACATGCTTTCGACCCGTGAAGGTCCCGGGGTAGAATAGGCCTTCAGCAACACAGGCTTGCCATAAAAGGTGACTATGCTTGTCGTAAGAGGCGACGAACGGGATCGGGTGGTCAGACTCGCTGACTTGGTTGACATATGTCATCGGTTCCCAATTGCGCAGATCGATGCTCATGTTGTTGGTCACTGGATTGTCTGGTGCAGACTCGATTATTCACAGACTGCCGCCATATAGCTGGAATATTGCTGAGTGCGGCGTAAAATCAAACTCACTCACTCACATGCTTTCGTCTGTTCAACACTGTGACGTTACGTTGCACAGTGATGTTACGTTAAAGTTGTCAGTTAGAATGGAAATAACGCAACTTAGACTATGGGATAGTAATCGCAAGCTGTAATATCTTAGGTAAATAGTGCACTATGGTCCTGTTTTCTGCAGCAATTACGAATAATTTGCTCCTTTTAAGATAAAACACGGGATTTTCATTGAAGGAGATGATGCATTATACAACAATGTCGGGAGCACCTCATGTATTTATGTATCTGCTGTAATGTGAAATAACGTTATAAAATGACTTTAGTGTCATTAACTTTGTGTCATGATGTCACCTATCAACAACCCTCCCACGACGTTAAGAAAACGTTGTGTGTTAACTGATACAAGCACGACATTTGATGTTGTCGCGCACATAAACAAAGAAACGGAAATGAGGAAGGTACGAGTATTGAGGCAAAACCGAGAATGTGTTCAGCTGTACAAAACCCTTCCAAACCCAAACTATTCCAGAAGCATGTTATTTTCAAATACTAGCAAAGTATAACCAGTTGTTCACCTGTAAAAGTAGGGAAAGCTTGGTACAAGTTAAGACAGGAAGCTGCACTAGACATAAATTTGTAGGAAATGTCCTCCTCATATCGAGAACTTAAAAGTTTTATAAAACCTTTTCTAAGGTATTGCGTAAGATTGCCCGGATCAGAAAGCAAGAATGACGCTCTTTGACCCCCTGAAAGAAACCGCATGGCCGACAGTAAATCGAAAATTGCTAATTCAGACTGCGGAACGGGAATATTCGTAACATAAAAGGACAGTCCTTTTGACAATGATCTAACACTTTATTCAGCTCCTTAATCGGAATGCATTAATCTATAGTAGATGTAACGGCCCAGGTGCATAAATCAGATATTCGACCCTATTTATTGATATCAGTTCATGGAGTCGAATGAAACTGAATAATCTCAGTTTTGATATTATGACATTTAGATTCATAATGTTCTAGGAATCAGGGAGAATCAAACAGAAGCACAGCTGTTTTCTATTGTGTTTAAATGCCTTATTCCAGGTATTACAATGTTACCGAAGAGAAAATCAAACATAGCAATATTGCTTTCTCAATAAACTTCAAATGCCATTTGCTTCCATATTTGGCATGTTTTCATTTGTTTTCATTTTTTTATTCTTCATGAACGTTGAAGACAGAGATCTAACAATGATACTACCAACAGTGTGATCAAAGACTGCATATTGCCCTAAACTTATGCACGTGGAATCGTAGCAGACAAAGGAGAAAGATCAAAGGTTTTGGCAGATTCAAACATGGTTCTATTTTAAAACTTTAAGAAAATGCACGAATTGTTGTACAAAATACGATGTGTTGATAAAAAAGTCGTTTCTTAATTGCATAAAGGATCGTGCGTAATCTTTGAGGCATGGATTTGATGGTAAATTTGCAGGACCGTTTAACATGGAATAGTCACGTCACGCAAATATGTCATAGTGTTCCCAGAAGTGATGGCCCTTCTCGATTTCTATCTGAGTGCTGTCATATATTTAGGGGATCACATCACGTGACGTCATTTCTGAAAGCCCTTCAAACAGCCACGGCTGGTTTAACGTCATCACCATGGTTACCAACTATAGCTACATGACCGGTTCGAAACAACTGACAGTGTAATCTTGCATAACGCCCAGCTTTCTGCTGGCGCTGTATATTTCTTTCTGATTAATCTGTAATCCATATGCATAACATAATTGGAATTTATCATAAAAGGATTATTATTCAACATTTGAAATGTGAGATATGAATTTATTTGAAGAAAAACAAAGACTAATTACTATTCAGTAGTCAAATAGATTATAATATAGCCAATTATTTACAGATATGGATATGCAAGTCTGCGTGTAATTTCCGTATCCAATTGCTTTGAATTTTTCGCTCAAAATATAACAATTGTGTTTTAGGTACGTTGAATATTTAATTAGTTTACATTGTGTCATTTTTAATTTTATTATTTAGTTTGATAACATGTCTTTCAGGCGCTATAGCTTTGTTCAGTTGGTGTGTTTTGTTCGTTACCACGATGCGATTTTTAAAATCAAACAACATGTTATGTACCTATATTCTTGGGTTTCCACCAAGTGGACAGCTGTTAAAAATATGCATTGATCACTTTGATCTTTCCGCCAGCGTAAGGCAGACATACTGCAATACTGTTCAAAACGCCCTTCAAATATCCGAGTGGAAACAAGTAAGGGAAAGTCCTGGTGTTCCTTTATTCTTTTCCAGGTTTCGTCACAAGGCATGTATTGAACTGTGCAATTCAGGAAATAAGCAAAAACTTGTACTTTCACGTGTTCCTTTATTTGTTTCCATGAGTATATATTCTATCACGTTGACTAAATGATTTCTAAAGGGTCGGTATGTTTTTACCTAATGCGCCAGTGAAGATCCGAATTAGTCTTTAACATCTCATGCTCATGAGAGGTGATCTATGGTATTTGGTACTCAGGTTCGCTGACATGGTTACACATTTCGTTGTATCCCAGTTGCGTAGATCGATGCTGTTCATCACTAGAGTGTGTGGTTCAGAATTGATTGTATACAGACAGCCAATTGGAATATTGCTGAGCGCGGCGTTAAGCATGACATGGAAGGTTTTTCGTATGAAAGGCTTCCTGGTAAAATGTACAAAAGTGTATGTGCATGGTTTCAGTGGGCATGGACACCGAAGTTACTGTTTATATATAATGCAAATTAGACTGGTAGATTTTGTTTCAGTTAGATTCCAAGATTTTAAGCATTCCAAATTTTACGAGGTCACTAACAAATTTAAGTCTACATGTGTTGGATAAGCATAAAACAACCATTTTCTTCTTTCGTTGCAGTATGGAAAGACCAATAAAAAGTGAAAATTATCTTGGATCACGTAAAAAATTAAAATAATTTTGTGCAGTTCAGTAATTCAGTATTTACAATTGTATCGTGTCGATACGGATCTCCCTTAATTATTCAATACCGACGCACAAAACAAGTTAGTTAATTGGAAACAAGAACTATTCCAATTGTCCACGATCGACACCTTTTTTTAAGATCAAAGAAATATTTGTGTCCATGTATATCTAATTAGACAGGGATAACTTAGTTCAGTCAATATTTCTTCCAGTAATTGAGTAATGTTTAGCAACAGATGCGCGTTTACTCTCTACCATGTCTTCATAAATAAAACGACAGAACAAATACGCTCGTTAACCAAACTAAATCGATTTTAAATGTCATAGCATTTGTCTGAAGGTCTTGCTCTGACGCTGCCTATCTCAAATTAGATTTAGAATTGATCATGAACATAGTTATGTGGTATGCTTAAACGCCCTAAGTGATTCAAATCGTGTTATATACAGTATATATACTGTCTGGTTTTAAGTTAGCACATGATATGACGCATACGTATGTATTCATAGATATTTTCTCATTTAGTTTCTCTGTTTGTCTACATCAGTATGTGTATGCGTGCTTATGAGCAATCCTTGCGAAACTGAAAGCCGGTGAACTATCCAGAACTGTTCATGCATTGTCCCAAACGTATTAAAAACCAACAAATATAAGATTTTTTCAATATCTGTGGCACAAATACACAGACCTTCTTTCATAAAATAGGTATTATAATCCGTTCTTGGGGTTATGTGTGTGTGGGAGAGAGAGTGAGTGAGTGAGTGAGTTAAAATTTAGCGTCACATCGGCAATATTGCAACCATATATTGACGAGAAGTGTTGTAGATACACAATAAATATAAGTAGGTAAAAAACAGTCATCCACAAACTGTAAAATAACTAGAGCATCACAAAAAGAGTTAAAACTAGTTAGCATGTATTTTATTGCAAAAAAAAAACAGCAGAAAATCGCAGACAATATCATGCAAAATGGGCTGTTGGTCACCAACCACTGAATGTAGATCACCATGCTAGGGACAGAGAGCGACAGAGTGTGCGCGCGTGCGTGCGTGCGTGCGTTTGTGTGCAGGGGAGGAGGGAAGGGGTGGAACTCTTACGCAGTTCTAAGCATCATCTCTTTTTGGTTAATATTTGATGAACTTACGAGTGCGCGATCATCCGCTGTGTCCTATGCTAGAATCGAACGTACTGGTATTCAGTTGATTATTATTTTTTATTTTTTTTGTAAATTCAGTCTATCAGTCATGCATGGTACATCACGGATTAAATCACTTAATTACATCGTTCTATCGTTTCATTAAACAGAATTATTTTCATAGCATACACATTACATGTTTATAAGCGTACTTTTCATTGTTAATCCACACAGCAGGACATTCAGCTAAAATTATTTAATTTAAAGTCTCAAAAAGGGATGGAATACGTATTGCAACAAAGATACAGTAGATTGTTGTTCTTGAAGGTTACATAACATAGAGGATGAATAAATATTCAACACACTTTCTTGCACGCTGGTGAAATTCGTATAGAACATTGTAGGTATAGAAGTAACAGGAAGCGGAAGCATTCCAAAGACGACGTCTTTCGCCTTGGCGAGGTTTCCTGTTTAATGACTAGTACAAAATATATAGCAAATGAAAGTGTTGGGTTAATCTGTCTGTCAAAATAATACCTATATGTTAATTATTTTAAATGTAAAGGGCGTTGTATTTAATGTACCCCGGCACATGTATTGTATGTTTGGATAATAAATCCCTTTTCACACAAATAAGCCCAGTGGCATTAATCTTTCCTTGAAATGCAGCTCGATGTCGCACTTTTCGGAAGCTTTATGAAATACAGGGAAAATAATGGTTTTGTTTTTCATATTTATGTTGTTTAACGACGGCACTCATTAATACTCCAGCTATTGGGCAACGGCATGTAAATGATGTTGTGGGGTCAGTCAAAATTAATTACAGAAATCATGAGCACCAATAAACGAGATTGGTGCAAACTGAAACTACTGACGTGCAGTCATATAGAAACACTGTGTGGCTTGAAGTAGACGATGTAAGTCAGCAAATTCCGATTGTATAACACCTTTGCCGTAACTGGACGCCAATGTTAAGGACGAACAAGATCTATAAACTTTCCAAATGCATCAGGAGGCATATGAAACCGACTTTATGTTCTTCGTGGTGAATCGATCATGATAACATCGACATGCGTGATCTTTTCGTGTTTGTGCTTATCGTTCGATCAAATAAACCCTCGACTGGCAAATACTTCGTCGTACTGAATGCCCGTAGCAGCTTACGACAGGGCGTAACCTCCCTCAAATGTGGTCTTAAATGTATTAATTCTTCGAATAATGAATTCTTAGTCCAACGAAAGTTTCGAGAACATGCACTCAAGTCCTCTTTTGTCCAAGCGACAGTCTCTCGAATTACGAGCGCCTTAACAGCCAAAGTTCATCATCGATTTACGACAGTCATAGCGTCAACACTGTGGGAAATTAGTCTCTGGTCGACGTGTCATTTTTTTACAATCTACATGTCTGTTATTTTCCTTTACTCCTATCGATCTACCAAAAGAGTGAGCATGATTCATCACGAAGTTATCAGGTAATCAAACCTACGACTCCACGGGTAAGTGCCTTACAAGCACTGAAATCCCTCCTTCATGAAGTTCTTGCGAAGTCTGCAGAACCACCAAGTTTTGAAAGTGAATCTATTTCCTCTGTCCGTGAGATATATAGAGTGTGAGCAGTGACAAGTGAATAATTACACGACTTCTCCAGATCCTGGATAGGAAGTCTGGATCAGCCATGTTTGATCTACCGCCGGTGGTATTGATCGGGGGATTTATGTCATGAGGTTATGTTTACCTGCAAATAATCACGCCAGTTATAAACCCATCAAATAGACGACTGTTTTCTGTCTATACACAGCAACTGACCAGCCGTGATTGCAAAGGCAATTAACCAACGTAAATTGCAATGTATATTTCTGTCAGACATCTAGTTACAGTGGCATTTCCTTTCATTTCATGACAGGTCGTGTAAACCTTCACATGATTAATGGACATTTGCCATGATTTCATTTCTCCCAAAGCAACGCTCTGCGGAATTATATGCTTGTCCAGCAACGTCGGGTTTTACCAAACAAGTGGCGATTACAGAGCATAGTTGAATATATCTATAACATTCCACCAGGTTTCATTTTATCTCTCACTGTAGAGCTTCACATCTGTGACTGTGGGCAAAGTTAAAAAAGCAGGCTTCCCCTTCCGGAAGACATACTACCTGACAGACAAAACCATAGTGAAAATACGAAAACTAAAAGATAAAAAAGCAGGAAATGTCGCCGTTTGAAGTCTGGTAATTTATTCCAATCCATTGCTGATATAATTAAAGCAGCTATTTCGAGGGAGGTAAACATGAATAGAGCATGCACACATTTATCAATTTGGGGTTGCTCATGCATGTTATTGCTTGTAGTATATTTGTAAGACAAAAATAACAAATGTGGAAAATATTTATTTGTTACGGGGTTTATTGGTATCCTTAATTGGTTAATACGGTATATATTTTAATAGTTCCAACGATTTCACAAGTGACAAACGGGATTCGAATTTATATCATTTTATGAAATAACATAACCAAGACAATCCAAAATTGTTTGATTATATACTACAACGTTCCAATCAACTTGGTAAGTGTTTGCCGAGTGCAATCCTCGCAAATGTTACTAGGATGTATTCTATTCTGACAATATCGCGAATGGGGAAGCCGGAAACGGGCTCCTTATTTTGTACCAATGGGAAACGAACCCATCTCTACGTATTGACAAGGAACGGCTCTAACAGACTGTTCCACCTACTTGGAACGGACAAGATAGACAGACACGTAGTCAAGAAATAGTTTACCAATCACCAATCACTCAATACGTAAGATGAAAATATTGTGCCCTGTACTCTCTATGGTGTGGAGAGTATAAAGGGCAATGTTGCATGAAAGGTACTTGCATTGATTGAGAAAATATTAGTCGTCACGTCTTGTTGCCCACTGAAATAAAGGGGCAAATCTCTTCACATAATTAAATTTACTGATTTAATATTTTTGTAAATACAAGGGTTCATTTCTGTAATACTACGATTCCGGTAATCATACATGTACTTCGGAATGTCAGCAACGAGAACAAGTGTATGCGAGAAGTTAATTATGGGTTCATTTACATGTGATGAAATGTTCACCTTTCATTGTTCAAATGGGGCGAAAATACTTTAATGACTGAACACAGACCTAAATGTGGCCCAAACCGATGTGCAATGAAAACTTAACTTTCACTTTTGTTTGGTACTTTTCCTGAACTTTTCTAGCTGATAGACGGCAGTCCAGTAAGCCCCGCATGGGCATTGATCTACGCAAATGGGATTTCATGCTATTTGTCAACCAAGGCAATGAGCCTGACCACCCCATTCTGTAAATCGCTTTTTGCGAAACGTATGGGCTGCTGAAGACCAATTCTAACCCTGATTTTCACGGATAATAATCTTCCAAGTGGCGAGTACCGAATTTGTACATATACACAGACATAAGGCTTATTCTATGGCGGACAGATTGTAAGTTATTCACTGGTACGTCGGGGAGCATGTATTGATGGTCTTCTGGACCACGGAACGTAAACAAACATCAAGGCTACCTCAAACCATGGTTCCCGGGGGACCAGTGAACAACGTATTTATCTTATCGGACACTTCAATGCTAGTTTGGAACTGTTTTAAACATGGGCATCGGGTCGTACACTTCAGCCAACCAGTGCGACTCACACGATTCGAATTTGGCATCTTGCTGTTTTTTTCCCCGTAGGTATTGTCTTAGTAAAGTCGCCGCGATGTAATTCCCCTTCCTGATATTCACAGGGACTATACTTGAACGTTTTGTAAAAATGTATGTATTGGAAAGAGAGTCAAATGTTTTCGTAGCCATCGCTAAATTTTGCGCAAGGCACAAGAAAAATATATTTAGAGTTATCTCCATTCCATCGATTTCCATTTCGCAAAACATTGGTAATTTCCATGCTTCATGCATCATTTAATGTTATTCGAGATAAAAAAAAATAATAACCACCACGAAATACCTAATGAGCTGCTATTGACAGAGTTGTGTATTGCAATGCATTGAAAATAATAGAGGAGCTCTCAGCCTCAGCTCTCAGCCTCTCAGCTCTCAGACAGCGGCATTTATGTGTGAGGTACGATAAAATATACTGTCAGTCGGTAAACGTGTGATACAGAACAAAATGAATGAGACGGTCGATGTTAATGTGCACGAATTAAGCCTTACTTAGAAAGGTACTGTGTATTAATCGGAACAAAAATCAGGTTTTCCGGAAAACTGGTTGCAACCTCACTGGACACTTCTGTATGTGCCCAATGCGTCATCCACGACTGTGAGTATCGAGTTCAGCAGTGTGGAATAATTACAAAGACCACGGGTCGAAAATAATCGTACAGTCAGGAACATCCCCTGGGTATGTTTGCCAGAACCTTGTAATTTCCTCTCGACCAGTGTGAGGTCAGAAAATGTTATTCTGGGTACTATAGAGAGGAAGTTGCACATCAATAGGATTGAAATTGACCACGTACTTACATCCAGCAGGCAAGATAAACATAGAAACAAAAGTCACCCTCACTCTTACACAAAACCTATTACCGAGTGGTAGCTAACTCCTGGTTAAAGGATTCGCTCCTTTCACTGAAGACCCGGTTCGATTCCCCACTTTGTGGAAACCATTATTTGGTCTTCCCGTGACATTGCTAGATTATGTAAATATATGTGTGTGTGTTTCTAAAAGAGAGTGTAACAATGCTCACATAGAACACAAGACGTACCCTCTACACATTGTCTAAATAAAACTGACATTGAAATCCACCTCATCTTGTTTGTCTAAAGAATAGCGGGTCTCAAATGTCAGGTGACCATTTAATATCCTTCCGAGAAGTGTTTTGTAAATGTCAAAACATCTGATCAGGAATTAGTCAGCAGCTTCTGTCTCTTAGCATGTGATCTTAAGAAATACAAGTTGCAACCAATGGTCAATGTATTGACATTCTTCCACTGTAGACGCACATCCTAATTCTTTCCTTGGCACGTTTCTTTGTACCTAAGTGTACCTAAGTAAGTACATGGTTGTCTGTCCATTTAGTATGTTTGAGCTTTAGCTGCCATGCTAAGCGTCAATTTGGGCTTTAATCTGTTCATTTCAATACTTAACAGTTTCGAGATCAACGTATGTATGAACATGTAAGTTCGAATCCGTGGTTTAGCCGTTAAATGTGTATTTTAGCCTCTGCATTTTAATTATGCCAATTTTACGTGACAATTGTCTATTGTGTTTTAACGCCTTTAATTGCAAGCATGTAAACAATCGTGCCTGGATCAGACAATCAAGTGTTTAATGTTATGACAGCGAGGAATGATGAAAGGGATACAATGGTGATCAAAGATATATTGATTTCAAATTCGATTCATATAAACGTTTTGGGATCAAATTTCTCTGCCTGATTTGTTTCTCCATGAAAGACAGTACCTATATTCGTGTATATATACTGCAAAATGATTTTACACAAGCTCCGTGGCCTGTTTGCTTGTCTTGTCCCGACGCAAAGAGTAGCATTGTAGATATATAAAGACGGACTGTAAATAAGTGGAACCAGACAATTCAATGATTGTCACCATGGGAATAGAACCACGCAAATCGGATACAGCGATAAGCGTAGACACAGTTGCAGTAGAATGTGAGATACGTATTGGTTGACGGACTAATTGCAATTAAATCACGATTGAAAATGTCTTTATAGGACACACCTGAAAGTGATGAACACCTCGATTTGGGTCAGATGCTGTATGTCGGCGAGCAATCAATACTCGAGTCTGGACCAGACAGTCTGGATTACATTACTCACCTCTTAAACGACCAGTCTGCTCGCAGGTCCACCCGACATGGAGTGAGTGAGTTTAGTTTTACGCTACACTGAGAATATTTCAGCTATATGGCGGTGGTCTGCAAATAATCCAAGTCTGGAAAAGACAATCCATTGATCAGCAGCATGAAAATCTATCTACGCAACTGGGAAACGATGACATGTGTCAACTCAGTCAGCGATCCTGATCACTTGATCTCATTAGTCGCCTCTTACGACAAGCATGCATGGGTTACTGAAGATCAGTTCTAACCAGGATCCTGCACGGGTACCACACAACAAGGACTAGAATAGTAGCTAGTTCTACATTTCACGTACACCTTGTGAAACATGACAATCATTTGTCTGTGGCCATGTTATATGGAACGCTCTATGTCAAGCAGATAGCGGCATGTGCTTATAATTCTCTTTTCTAAATTGGTACTAATTAAACGGCCAAGTGCTGACACGAAACATTATTTTTTGCAAAGAGCAAAATGCAGATATGTCAGTGAAACTCTGTCATTATTCCCCATCTTTAAAATTGAATTAGGGAGTAAATATTCCCCATTGATGTGAATTTTCCCATAAACGTAGAAAAGAAATTCTGTTTTACAGAAAGTATATCTTTGCATTTCCAAAACACCATTGAAATGCCTCAGCAAGCTGTTAGAACCACCAATATAGACTGAAGCGGTGGTAAAAGTTTCGTATTTATCCTTTCTCGGGTCGTGTTTCTGTTCCAAGAATTATCAAGTATATATCGCTCCCTGATTACACTCCCTGAATAGATATATTGTACTGCCTTGAGCTTGTATGGCATTATTACTGACATACTTATTGCTTAACCATGTTTTTCAATGGATGAAAAGTTTTGAAAATTGTATTACAGAGATTAATGTGGATAAGACAAACAAAGTATCATTTTGACAATATTCGTCACTGGGTGCTCGATGCTGAAGGATTGTGCCGAAGCTGATATACCAGCCAAACATCTGCGGATCCTACACACAAAGGAGCGCAACTGAACAGTCAAGTGTGCCCGATTTCCTTCCTTGGAAATAGTATCAGAAATACATGCAGATGAATCTATACCACAGTGCTTAATTACTATGCATAGTGTTACATTGACTGAAAGTGCTGGTTTGTTTGTTCTATGTACCTATCCACCTATCCAACGCAACCACTCATTCCATTCCTTTGTACCTTCTCATTCATTCATCCATTCATCGTCATAATTCAATATACTCGTCAACACGGAGGTGTGATCTACGAAAGTATATCTAATCACTAACACTATCCGTGAAGATTCGTGCCTTCAGCAACCCATGCCTGTCGTAACCGGATCAGGAGGTCAGGATCGCTGACTGAGTTGACACATGTCATCGTTTACCAGTTGCGTAGATCGATGCTCATGCTGGCTTGTCCAGACTCGAGTATTTACAGACCACCGCCATATAGCTGGAAACATTGATACCCGCGTTAAACAGCAATTTCATTCACTTCCTAAATCACCCTAACGTCCACTCACTCACTCACTTACCAACTTACTTCCCAACTCTGGGCGATGCCGAATTATACGTCATACCTAAATCACCCCTACCGCCAACTGATTCACTCTGTTTACATAGAATGTGATTGTCTCCGTGTACAAACCCTGGAATATTGCATCAAATCACACTGCATTCCATAACGTCAAGGGAAAACTCTCCCATCTCATTTTTATATCTAATCATGAAAGTGCTTTTATCAACCGCATCTTTCAGAATATTAGCAAAATATGATTTATCATCATAATAACAAACCCTATTGTATCAGATGAGTACACATGCAAGAACAAAGCAAACAGTCTCATAATTGCAAAATGCCATAACAAACATCATGTGTTTAGACCCATAAGACCTAGCAGCAATAAACAAATACGTTAATACTGACATTCAGCGTGTTTATTATTGCCACGTGGGATTACGTCTAGACACTGGTAGGCATGACTGGACCAGAAGCGTTTGTGTTAAACTGATCGTATAAGTCCTCAATGCAGCATGTTTGGGCGGCATGTCAAGGTAAAGTCATGGTGACTACGTTATGAAAGATTGCCGCCTGTGTGATGTTCAGTTCATAGGATCCTTGGAATGTGTTATATCGTATTGAAATTATGCACAAATGGCTGAACCTTACATAATTCTTGTAAAAAGACAGACATTGGAAAGACGAAGTTGTCTATATTAGCAGTCCACCCATGCCATAACAAACTATTCAACTATTCACTCAACAACCTTACCCACGCACTCATTTACTCGTATGCCGCTTGTCACCACTGATTGGGCGGTGGGGTGGCCTAGTGGGTTAAAGCGTTGGCTCCCAACACAGAAGTCCCGGGTCGATTCTCCACATGGGTAGAATTTTTGGTGTCCATTTCTGGTGCCCCGGCCGTGTTATTGCTGGAATATTGGTATTAAACCACACTCACTCAGTCACTCACTCAGACTGATAAACGCTCCCTGTGTTATATAATCTGCTGTATATCTATCATTATTGAACACCTTTCACGTTCTGTCCCTCATCAAACTGACACGTCCTGATACAAATGAAATAGTGTCAAAACGGCATTTCACTCACTCACTCGCTCAACAACTCACCCCATTCACTCACTCCACTGGATCGTTTCCCACAAGCCACTGAAACGGAAATGAACACCGTCAGTTTTGAACATTTCTCGGAAGTAACCGAGTCTTACCGAATGAAGTCGAGTCATGTCGACAATACCGAGCATGACTCACTTCCCAATAACACGCAGACCGGCATGTACCGTCACATCTGGAGGTGTCATTCGCACAAAACCCTGCTTCTGAGTATAAAGCACAACAAGGTAATCAATCATCAAGAACATGCAAATATCAAGTAAATCGTTATTGGAGTTTTTTTCTCCAACGGATTTTTTGGGTAGTTTTTCAGTAGTTTTGGGAAAATGTCGGAAGCAGCCCCAAATTAAAAACAACCCATGCTGTAACTAGGCCCTGGTTATTGATTACATTGATTATTTAAAAAAAAAACCCAAAAAACAAAAACGGGAAGAACTGTCCGAGGTCAGTGTGAACGTGACCAGTCTTCCTTCTAATATCGTCACAAGATATTCACAAGGTAACATTAACCACAAAACTAATCATATGACTCGTGTGTTTTATGAAATAACCAAATAAAAAGAAGAAATTAATTTACCGAAATATGCCAACCGGTTACGACTATTAGGGAAGTAGAGTATTATATTTCGTTCTTGTGATAACATGATCAATATTGTAATGTCCACTCGTTTTGGAAATTTGATATGGTTTACGCCGCGTTCAATAAACCCATTGCGGTGTGAGTGACTTAGTGGATGGGAGGATGAGTAGACATACGGATTTTCTTTTTAACAGTAATAATCGAGTCTGAACCAGACAATCCAATGATCAATGGTATGAGTATCGGTATATATGTCAACCGATCCACCCGATCCAGTTAGTTGCGACAATCATGGGTTATTGAAGACGAATGCTAACCCGTATTTTCACGGGTGGGGTTATTGAGAGACTTCTTTGGTTGTTTGGGTTGTCAGTGCTTGGATTACTGAATTCTTCAACATGAAAGTTTAATGTTTTGTGACATATGCTGTATATACTGTGTATTTTGTGACGTATGCTGTATATACTGTGTATTTTGTGACGTATGCTGTATATACTGTGTATTTTGTGACGTACTGATCAATGAAAATTGAAACTATAAGTTAAATCTACACGCAAAAGAATTTAATATGAACCAACATCATTGCTGTTAATGACTACGTATACTTTACAAACGTAACTATGATTCTGAATTAATACAAATTATGGAAATGCTTTACACAAACAGCAATCCAAATGTGACAGTCCAAAAAGTATTGGCCCGTGAAGGTCCCAGGGTAAAATAGGCCTTCAGCAACCTAGGCTTGCCGTAAAAGTCGTAAGAGGCGACTAACGGGATCGGGTGGTCAGGCTCGCTGACTTGGTTGACACATCTCATCGGTTCCCAAATGCGCAGATCAATGCTCATGCTGTTTATCACTGGATTGTCTTGTCCAGACTTGATTTTTTATAGACCACCGTCATATAATTGGAATATTGCTGAGTGCGGCGTAAAACTAAACTCATTCATTCACTCACCAAAATGTATTGCCCGGATATAGAAGGTAGTTATAACAGTAAAGTCATTAATACATGTTTATCTTGCAGCAACGGTTACTGTAAAACTGTCCAAATAAGGCTTGGTTAGAAAGTAGTATCTTCTTACAAACGGCATTTGTCTTTTATGCTATATCGTCTTAAAAATGTTTTTGCTTGTTTTGTACTGTTCAGGATTAGTCTATGCTGTTCTGGAAGAATCAGATTACTGGGTATAGCAACTACCACATGACTGCCAATATTTAATAATAGGTCATTCCCAGCTAATTATAATAATTAAAAACACAATGTTATGAAGCAATACCGAATTTCAACACAATGTTATGAACCAAAACCGAATTTCAACAGAAACAGAAGTCCTAAATACTCCCAGGGGTACACTTAACAAACACGCCCGCACAGACACACACACACACGCGCACACACACGCACACACACACACACACACACTTTTGTTCTGAAATGTTGTTAAATGACCATGGACATTCGATTGAAAATGCAGCCACCATTTCTCGAGAACCTGTATACGTCCCTGATCTTGACCAGAAACATTTAAGCACTTTACATCTGACTTGGTCATTGGTACCCGGTATGGATATAACAAAATGCTTCGTTATAATAGTGCCCAGTCTTTACAGATGTCGCCCTCGTGTTGCATACCAAAGCAATACGACAGAGCAAACCTTTTCGCAGTGTTATCGCTGTTGATTATCGGTAATTGCTATCAGTATTATACCACGAGAACCGCACGTGGAACCATGGATGGCGTATATGGCATGACTAATTGAGTAGATCATCCCTCAGGTTTCTCTTGCCTGCCAGATGTTTCCAGCTTCGTGATGTTTATGCTTTTGCTGTTATTTTTAATGTGTTTTAGAGTCTGCCTTATATGTTTTTATCACAATCGATCTCCTGTAAAACGACTCGCGTTATTACCTGGTTGCACGTTCAGGGTCGTCCACGACCTTCACATCAGCGACGAGTGTAGTCATCAATCCCAAACCATACATCAACAACGTCTTCTTTCTGGATAATGCACAATGTCCATGCGAGTGAGAAATAATGGGTGTAGCTGTCACCATTACATGCCAGTCTTATTACACCAAGAACATTTCAAAACCTTACTATCTTCCGTGCTTTAAACACGTTGTGAAAGAGTCATGGTAAAATATATACTCATGGAAAGAAATAATGGAACACATGAAAATACAAATGTTCCTTCATTTTTTTTCAGTTTTCTTCACGAGGTATATACTGCACTGTTTGTCTGGCGCGGAATTACGGTTTATGATAGTTCGTGAGGGTTAGTACTTATAATCCACTTTCTGACAGGCGATGGACAACAGAAAAGGCTTCACAGAATCTACCCATATGGGGAGTCGAACCCGGAACGTCGGCACTTGAACCACTGAGCTACCCCAACGTTGATTCTGGTATATTATAATAGCCGTGATTATCTCACCTGTGAACTGGTGGTGGTGGGGTAGCCTAGTAGCTAGAACGTTTGCTCGTCACGCTGAAGACCCGGTTCGATTCCCCACATGGGTACAAGCTAAACTCACCCACTCTAATAAGATACAATACGTTTAAAACGCTATGTATCTAGGTACGAGCATTGATATACCACCGCTCTCAAATGAAAATGCATCACTTGCACAAGTGATCAGCGTTCCGCAAACATTGCCCATATTATTAAAGCGTTTGCACTTCAGTAATCTAAGAAGGCATTGTGCAAACCCATCGTACCATCTCTTATCTGCACTAAAACGTGACTGAATTAACGAAAGGTA